>NC_135488.1:105109285-105798035 GCF_052094955.1 Ictidomys tridecemlineatus | reverse complement strand
AGTGATGCAAAGTGTTGGTGGGAGTTATTCTTTGTTTTCTGGAGGGAAACACCATGGCTTCAGAATTGTGAAACCCTCATGTCAGAGACTTCAAGCACCAGCTGGAGAGGAGAAGCTGCATATAATCTAAGTGAGCACACATAATACATAAGGCATCCTTGGGAATGCCTAGAAATATGATTTTGGGGGTCAACCTGAAGAGAATTAGAGAAATATATGGCTTCCCAAGAAATTCCATGTGTGCTGCTCCTTAACAATTAGGTCTTTTTTTTTGTATGTGCATGTTTAAAGTTTTATAAACTAGAGACATATGGCCTTCGAAATTGCAGATGCTGCTTCTGCTCTTTGGGCATTGCTTCTGTGGTGCATTAATGTCTCGTGGGTCACTGTGTCCTAATAATTCTAGTGCTACATAAAAAAGTAGCCCGAACTGAGTGGTGGGTTGAGAGAAAGTGGAGGTTAATTGGGTACCACCACCAACTAGCTAATTAAAGATGACATGGGTATTCAATGCCTCATGAAAATTGGAGGTATCACATGACCCCTGAATATTTATCAAGCATTTGGTTTTTCCATCCTTTCTAACCCATGTTTAGCACACATATGCTCTACTTCTGTTTTATCTGTTCCTTATTTGACACCTATTTCTATACTTACTTTCATCCATCTTTTTTTCATTTGTTTGTCCAATGTTGTATGTAGAATTGAATAATCTTTTTTGGGGGGGTGGCTACCAAGGATTAACTCAGGGGCACTCAGCCACTGAGCCACATGCCCAGCCCTATTTTGTATTTTATTTAGAGACAGAGTCTCACTGAGTTGCTTAGTGCCTCACTTTTGCTGAGGCTGGCTTTGAACTTGTGATCCTCCTGCCTCAGCCTCCCGAACCGCTGGGTATTACAGGCATACACAACCGCATCCAGCCAATCATCTTTTTAAATAGGCACATTTACTACTTTCCCTAGGTGCTTTGCAAAATATTTGAGAAGCAACCAAGGAGACATTTTAAGTGCAATCAAAGACTCCTTTCCTAAATTGAGATTTCTCTTCCAATCTTGGACTTGGTCATTATTTGGAGCCTCAGACAGGATGGCCAGGGAAGTCACCAACATTCTTTCCCCTCAAGGCTGAGAAAGCCCACATGTCGAATACCAGAAGAGTTGGCTCATCTGACAGCAAGATAGAAGTTCCTTGGAGGCCATTCTGGCAGAAGACTTACAGGAAAGCATGATTGCTCAGAAATTGTCTCATTGTTGTAAATGGCACCTGATACCTACTGAACACACCTGTACCCTTGAGGTGTGGAAAGTGGCACCCCCACTCAGTCACATGTTAATTCTCTATAGAGTGGTAACAACAGTTGAGATCAAAATTGGAAAACAATAAAGCCTGTCTTCTGTAGTTTGTGCCATCCCCATGTAATTAATGGGCAAGAGCAAAAACTTAAATTGCCCTCATAAAATGAAAATAGTCATTGGGATAAACTTTATTTCCCTCATTTAATGGGAATCATTAGGCTTTTGTTTTACATGGAAAAGGGGGATCAAAGGCATTAAAGACCAATAATTTAAAGTCAAAACAATGTTTTATTACTTTTTCATAATTAAAATAGATCAAGGACTTTTCAGAGCTCAGAAACAAAACTGAAATTTTTAAGAAGATGTAGCATGAAAGGGAAGAAAGTTAAAACACTGAAATGTCTGTACCTAAAATAATAGCTCATCCCTGCCCCCCAAGTCTTGTTTTTGATAGAAAAACAGAGATGAATCATTTTCATTAACTAAGCATATTCTAATGTTCTATTAGCTAAATGGAAATCTTATTATAATCCTTGGTGGAATAATTTAAGCTAGTATTCTTTATGTAGCTCTACATATAAATATCTAACTTCAGAGTTTTAACCAAGATCCAAATCAAACAAAATTAGTTAATTTCATCTTTCAGTAAGACATTGTTCAACTAACACACAGGTGTGCTATTTGGAAAGAAGCCAGGCAGAAAATACTTGAAACTGAGTACAGAGAAATTACCAGAATTTACTAAAGAGCACAGGTTATAGTTTTAATTACTTAAAGAGCAATTTTTTCAGATAGCCAGGAGGGGTTTTAATCTCAGCTGAAAATGTTTGGATAGATTCCATTTTACTTTATTCTTATTCTAGAACTTAAATCTTTTTGTGTTTTATTTCCTCCCCAGAGTAACATATTGCTTTTTAGGTCATGCCAATAAATACAAAGTTCTTATGGGTTGAAATATGGGCAAACAAGAAACACTCACTGTTTAAGTACTCACGATTCGCATGTCTAAAATACTTAGGATAAATGATACCCATACCCCTTTGTTCTGCAGATGGAGCTGAAAATCTCTAAAGATTAGGTTTTCTTGCAGAGCTTCCAATAATAATACTTGATTACACAAAGAATTGATGTAGTAATAGTTTCAGATAATAATAATGCTTAGAACTTAAGCATTTGTCCCTATCCAAGAGTTTTAACTATTTAATCCTCATAAAACCCTCATGTAGCTGAAGTTAGAAAGCAGTACACTGTTCACACTTCATAGTCTTGAACTCTAACCACTAAAGTGTGTTTGCACCCTCCTGGACTACTTGGATCCAGCTGGGTTGGATGAATTCTGAAAAATGCTTCCTTCAGCATTTTATTTTGTCTCAAATAAACCATGAAGCTGGCGGAAGGCTATTCTTTTTTTAAAAAAATATTATTTTTCATGATAAATGTTAGCTCAATTATTTTAACTTTACAAAAAATATCTTGTGAGTTCCTTTTGTAATCCACATGGGATGCAATTCTAAGGCCTCTTCCTTCTAATTTTGGGATACTACTTAGGTTAACTTTATTAGTTACCCCAGAAAGTTCTTTTGCTTAAAAGTCTAGAAATAAGAAGAAATTAGAAGATTTAAAATCATTAAACATTATCCAGATAGAAGAGTTTGAAATTATTTTCCCCCAGATTTAAGAGGTAAATAAAATATTTTAAAAACAAAATTGAAGTTATTACTTGATTTTTAAAAAGTGGTTTGAGAATAGAATGCAATCATTGCACTTAAAATCTATTGCCCTTTTCTCTGAATTTAAAGTTCTGGTTAAGCTTTGGTTTAGGGAATTCCAAGGAGTAGTTATTCTATCAGAATAACTGTGATAGAGTAACTATTATAACAAATGAGTTGCAACATTGTAGTGACATAGCACAGCAAAAGTTTCTCCCTTATGCTGCCCATCCACTGTGAGTCAGCCAAGGGTTGAGTGGGAGAGGAGCCTCTGTTCCTGGGATCTGGTGGATGCTCCTTGCATCATGGCTACACCCATTTAGAACACTCCACTTTTACTGATGCAAAAATGAGTGCATCAGAATCAGGACTGATCTTCTATGACTGAATCTAAAAGTGACAAGTATCATTTCTTTTTTTTTTCTTTTTTTTTTTTATTGGTTGTTCAAAACATTACAAAGCTCTTGACATATCATATTTCATACATTAGATTCAAGTGGGTTATGAACTCCCATTTTTACCCCAAATACAGATTGCAGAATCACATCGGTTACACATCCACATTTTTACATAATGCCATATTAGTGACTGTTGTATTCTGCTACCTTTCCTATCCTCTACTATCCTCCCTCCCCTCCTCTCCCATCTTCTCTCTCTACCCCAACTACTGTAATTCATTTCTCTCCTTGTTTATTTCCCCATTCCCCTCACAACCTCTTATATGTAATTTTGTATAACAATGAGGGTCTCCTTCCATTTCCATGCAATTTCCCTTTTCTCTCCCTTTCCCTCCCACCTCATGTCTCTGTTTAATGTTAATCTTTTCTTCCTGCTCTTCTTCCCTGCTCTATTCTTAGTTGCTCTCATTATATCAAAGAAGACATTTGGTATTTGTTTTTTAGGGATTGCTAGCTTCACTTAGCATAATCTGCTCTAGTGCCATCCATTTCCCTGCAAATTCCATGATTTTGTCACTTTTTAGTGCTGTGTAATACCCCATGGTGTATAAATGCCACATTTTTTTTATCCATTCGTCTATTGAAGGGCATCTGGGTTGGTTCCACAATCTAGCAATTGTGAATTGTGCTGCTATGAACATCAATGTGGCAGTATTCCTGTAGTACGCTCTTTTAAGGTCTTCAGGGAATAGTCCGAGAAGGGCAATAGCTGGGTCAAATGGTGGTTCCATTCCCAGCTTTCCCAGGAATCTCCATACTGCTTTCCAAATTGGCCGCACCAGTTTGCAGTCCCACCAGCAATGTACAAGAGTACCCTTTTCCCCACATCCTCGCCAGCACTTGTTGTTGTTTGACTTCATAATGGCTGCCAATCTTACTGGAGTGAGATGATATCTTAGGGTGGTTTTGATTTGCATTTCTCTGACTGCTAGAGATGGTGAGCATTTTTTCATGTACTTGTTGATTGATTGTATGTCCTCCTCTGAGAAGTGTCTGTTCAGGTCCTTGGCCCATTTGTTGATTGGGTTATTTGTTATCTTATTGTCTAATTTTTTGAGTTCTTTTTATACTCTGGATATTAGAGCTCTATCTGAAGTGTGAGGAGTAAAAATTTGTTCCCATGATGTAGGCTCCCTATTTACCTCTCTTATTGTTTCTCTTGCTGAGAAAAAAAACTTTTTAGTTTAAGTAAGTCTCATTTGTTGATTTTAGTTATTAACTCTTGTGCTATGGGTATCCTATTAAGAAATTTGGAGCCCGACCCCACAATATGTAGGTCGGAGCCAACTTTTTCTTCTGTCAGACGCAGAGTCTCTGATTTGATATCTAGCTCCTTGATCCACTTTGAATTAACTTTTGTACATGGTGAGAGAAAGGGATTCAGTTTCATTTTGTTGCATATGGATTTCCAGTTTTCCCAGCACCATTTGTTGAAGATGCTATCCTTCCTCCATTTCATGCTTTTAGCTCCTTTATCAAATATAAGATAGTTGTAGCTTTGTGGATTAGTCTCTGTGTCCTCTATTCTGTACCATTGGTCCACCCACCTGTTTTGGTACCAGTACCATGCTGTTTTTGTTACTATTGCTCTGTAATATAGTTTGAAATCTGGTATGGCTATACCGCCTGATTCACACTTCCTGCTTAGAATTGCTTTTGCTATTCTGGGTCTTTTATTTTTCCATATGAGTTTCATGATTGCTTTATCTATTTCTACAAGAAATGCCTTTGGGATTTTGATTGGCATTGCATTAAACCTATAGAGAACTTTTGGTAATATTGCCATTTTGATGATGTTAGTTCTGCCTATCCATGAACAGGGTATATTTTTCCATCTTCTAAGATCTTCTTCTACTTTTCTTTTTAGGGTTCTGTAGTTTTCATTGTATAAATCTTTCACCTCTTTTGTTAGGTTGATTCCCAAGTATCTTATTTTCTTTGAGGATATTGTGAATGGAGTGTTTTGCCTCATTTCTGTTTCAGAAGTTTTGTCACTGATATACAGAAATGCCTTTGATTTATGCGTGTTGATTTTATATCCTGCCACTTTGCTGAATTCATTTATTAGTTCTAGTAGTTTTTTTGTAGACCCTTTTGGGTCTTCTAGGTATAGAATCATGTCATCTGCAAATAGTGATAATTTAAGTTTTTCTTTTCCTATTTTTATGCCTTTAATTTCTTTCATCTGTCTAATTGCTCTGGCCAGTGTTTCGAGAACTATATTGAATAGAAGTGGTGATAGAGGGCATCCCCGTCTTGTTTCAGATTTTAGAGGGAATGCCTTCAATTTTTCTCTATTCAGAATGATGCTAGCCTGAGGCTTGGCATAGATAGCTTTTACAATGTCGAGGAAAGTTCCTGTTATCCCTAGTTTTTCTAATGTTTTGAACATAAAGGGATGCTGTACTTTATCGCGAATGCTTTTTCTGTGTCTATCGAGATGATCATATGGTTCTTATCTTTAAGTCTATTGATGTGGTGAATAACATTTATTGATTTCCGTATATTGAACCAACCTTGCATCCCAGGGATGAATCCTACTTGATCATGGTGCACATTTTTTTTGATGTGCCTTTGTATCCAATTTGCCAGAATTTTATTGAGGATTTTTGCATCTAGGTTTATCAGAGATATTGGTCTGTAGTTTTCTTTCTTTGAGGTGTCTTTGTCTGGTTTTGGAATCAGGGTGATGTTGGCCTCATAGAATGAATTTGGCAGAGCTCCCTCTTTTTCTATTTCCTGAAATAACTTGAAAAGTATTGGTATTAATTCTTCTTTAAAGGTTTTGTAAAACTCCGCTGTATACCCATCCAGTCCTGGGCTTTTTTGTGTGTTTCCTCAAGCCAGGCCCCGCTCACCTGTGACACTCACCACAATACTGGCTACACACCAGGTCTGCTGCTCCTGGGAGCCCTGTTTTCATGAACACCTGGGCACACTCTCCCTGTTTGCCTCCCTCAGATCCTAAGTTTGTAGAGCTTGGGGCTGAGAACCTCCAGCGAATTTGCTTGCCCTCCAGTAGCCACGCCCCCCGTAGCTGGTGCAAGAGACCTCAGTTGTCAGCACTGGTGGGAGCGGTAGCCGGGAGTTCCGCGCCACTAGTCCAGAATCACTCCTGATTCCCTCTGTCTGGCTATTGTGCTCACGGGAGAGCTGGGAGGGGCCCTTAAGGGAGAGCTGGGAGGGGCCCTTAAGCTTTCCCCGCTGTGTGGAGAGGGATGGCTAGAGGATTACACCCTTCTCGCTGCTGGTTTCAATGAAGTTATCTCCTCCGCCCGTGACGTCAGTTCTCTGCCATAGTGGTATCCCATGCAAATGGTGACCGTTCGTTCCCTTTGCCGGGTGACCAATGCAATGGGTGGGTCCTGACTGTCTCTCCCAAGCCCCATTTCAATCCTGTGGCCACTGCCTAAGAAGGCTCGGTTGGCTTTTACCTCTGTAAGTTTAGAAGAGCCGACCAGTTATTTCAGCGGGATTGTTGGTGCTGAGTCATGAGAAGCAGGTGAACCGGAGCTTGAATGCAGCGGATCTGAGCTCGGTGTGTGTTCTGAGAGGCCCAAACTGTTGGCCCCAGATCCACATCAGCTCAGCATTGCCTAGTGATCCTGAGCAAACAGACAGTTTACGACTCTCTATGCCCGCGCAGCTGGAGAGGTCAGAGACTTGATCTCTCCGTGCCCGCCGCCATGTTGGATCGACCGACAAGTATCATTCCTGACCAGAGTCCATTAGTCAAAAGGGCAATTGGAACATTGGTAGGCATTATTGCCCTTGCTACAGTTACTATGGACATTTATAATATTTTATGTATATATAATATTGTATATATAATATTCATTGCCTATTTATGTATGCATAAAGCACATGAGGCATAGTATTTCATATGTAACATAGCACATATTTTATATACATTGAATGTACTTTACTAGTGTTCATTTTATTATCAAAACTGAATGCAAAGGAAAAATGAACATTTCCCTTCTCATTTTCTTGATTGTTTCAGAAAATCAACCACATTAGAAATCTATTTGTCCAAGTAGATAACCCTAAGAACAGTCTGTCATATGAAGAGCTTATCCGTGTTCTTTACACACTCCAGCACAGTGCACGCTATACCACTGAGGTCAGGTCACTGTGTACATTCCAGTGGCATTGAATACATGTCACTGTTGTGCAGCCATTGCCTCCATTATCCTGTCTTCGAATTACTGCAGTCTGGCTGCACCTACGCTCCAACACTAGAACTGCTCTTGCTGAGCCCCTGATTCCTGAATCCCATGCATTCAGGTCTGATCTGACCTCTTGGTGGAATGTGACCCTTGGTGCTACTGTTTCCTTTGGGAATGACAGCATGGTGGCTTTTCACTCTTGTTCCCCTCCAGCTATCTAGCCATATCCACCTTCCCTCATTGGATCCTCTTTCTCTGCCTTAGATACTGCAGCAGCTTCTTAGGGCTCCATCTGTAGTTCTCTGCTCTTCACATCATATGCCAATTCTTCCCTGGTATTCTGGCCAGGTCCTATGGTGGAGGGCATAACAGGACACCCCTGTGCTGAGGCTGAATGTCCTGAGCTCAAGGTCTACTGCAGCTGAGCAAGGCTCCAGAGAGCATCATGCAACCACCCTTCCTCCTAAGGAGCTTCTAGGGTGTCCATCTCCTAAGAGCTGCAGGGAACTGAAGAGGTAGAAGAGCTGAGCAAGTTGGAGATTTGGAGACTGACAGCATAGACTAAGAGATAAGTTGATTTTGAAGTTTTTATGGAGCAGCAAAGAAATCCCTGAGCAATTCCAGGAAAAACAGATGCCTGCATGTGTGGGAAAATGTGTTGTTCTCCCAGTTTCCCACCATCCTCTGGACTCTCCTACGTGGAAGCCTCAGCTTATAATCTACTATAGTCTTGTAATCTACTATATTATAAAGTGTGGTGGGATGGGGGAGTGTATCTGTGTCCAGGGAAGCACAGTGTGGGTGAAGGCTTCCTGTTCCCTGGATGGAAAGAGAAGAGGCCTGAGGACAGGTTTAGACAAACCTAGAGGCTGGTGAAAGGTCTCTAGAAACCCACTTGGACAAAGATGGACACTAACACAGTTGTGCAATGACCAGGAATAAAAAAACCCTGTCTCACCCTGGGTGCTCAAAAGATGGACACTAACACAGTTGTGCAATGACCAGGAATACAAAAACCCTGTCTCACCCTGGGTGCTCAGAGATCCTTCTAAAAAGAGATGGGCCTGGGAGAGCTTACTCCTGGGATTCGATGCTTCAGGGCTTCGGCTTGCAGAACCAATAACAGTCACCTAATGCCAGATCGCTGAGGTCACACACTGCCTACTTTGGTAGTAACTGTTGTCATCTTAGTGAATCTTGAGGACTTATTATAGTTATAAATTGTTTTATGGTGAGGTACCAAAAGAACAAGGCAATACAAACACCTGGGAATGACTTATGGTCCTCTCCAGGGAACTTGTTTCTCTTGAAATTTCTTCTTTCTTTTGAACACCCTCAAGGTTTTCCCATATCTGGCAGATTAATTTCACATCTCTCCATGTTGCTGCCTTTGTATGCCTTTCTGTCATTTCACTATTTTCACGTGTCACTCATCTTTTAGCCCCATGTCTCAACCGTTGGACTGCATGCTCCCTATGGGCAGTATATCTAGTTCTAATGACTACTATGGTAACTGGCATATACAATGCCCTCAGGAATTTTTTGGATAAATGAATGAATAATGAATGAATGAAGAGTTTAAGTGCCTGGTTCTCAGAGCCAATTCTGGAAGTCATTCCCTAACAATGGATACATAGTCTTGCTTGCTTATGTGTGAAGCCAGAAATGTTAAAGTGCAAAAGGAAAGTGACTGCCAAGAGAGACATAGATGATTGTATAACTGACCACTTCAAGAATGAGTTCACACTATTTCACCAGAAATCTATATGAAACATCATGATGACATAAAATACTGGACCCTCCCTGGGAACGACATTTGTGCAATGCATGACACACATAAGCACTGAGCTGAACTGGCTATGCTTTGTACTGTTCTGAATAATTTTACTACTAATTTTTCCTCATCATCTTACAGAGGGAATCTTGAAAAAAGCATCCTGATCACCTAGAAAAATCACCACAAAACATTTAGGAAATGATTTCTGGTTTTGATTAATGACTATGGCCAACATTGGTTCATTTGTCCTGGGTCAGACCAATACCCTGTCTGAAATAGACCCTGGGATTTAATAGCCCCACCCTACAGTACCAAGGGATCAGCATGGTTGGTCCATAGATGGAGCAAACATTCAGCCTTTTAATTGCTGTCAAACTAGTTGTTTTTTGTACTGTTAAAAAGCTGCTTTCCCATAGTCCTATGCTGACAGGGAATTTTGCCCATTTTCTACATAAAAGAAAGCTCCCAGCAAAGGGGAGAAGGCTTTCTAGTTGTGTGGCTGCTGGGGCAGAATGAGGAAATGATGGACAGAGAAAAAGGCTAAGTTCCACAGAGTGGAACTCTGTCACTGCGGCTGTGAGGTTGAGGATTTGTCCTGGAACAAGGGAAAGAAATAGACCCAGCTCCCTTAAGCTTAGCACCCCACGTTGGCTGCCTCAGGGCTGGGACAGCCTCATTGCTTTTGCCTTAAATTTCATTAGGCTGTTGACAAATAAACACATGGGAACTATCCACAGCTGGGCACTGATTGCATTTTCCTTCAAAGGCATGGCAGGCCCTATGTTTTCTGTAAAAAATTATCCTAATCCCTCATTGACATCTAACCCACCTTCACATTTTCCAAAATTTCTTATTCATATTTTTCATAAGGTTTTGATTGCTGCTTTTTCTACATGACTTTGCACATATTGTTGACCTCTCTTTTTTTCTGTTCTGGAGTTTCTAGAGGCAGGATGACAGCAGAGCAGGCCTCCAGCATCCTCCCCCTTTTATTCCTTCCAGGGGTACTTTACCACTGAGCTACACCCTCAGTCCTTTTTGACTTTTTATTATGAGACAGGATCTCACTAAGTTGCTGATACTGGCCTCAAACTTGCAATCCTCCTGCCTCAGTCTTTCTAGTAGCTGGGATAACAGGCATGTGCCATGGTGCCCAGCTGCATCATCCTCCTTAAGGTAGAATTTGCCCCATTCTGTGTCCATTCACCCAGAAACCATTTCTGCAGCGGTGGGGCAAGTGCTCCTTTATCATTTATGTGTGGGAAATCAGAACCTTCTCAGTCATATTGTGAGCTCTCAGGCTATCTATTTGTGTATCTCTCACCCTCCCACTCTGCTGGCTCTGTCATGGGTCTCAGTCTACGTCTTTCCCTCATTGATTGAGGGTCTTGCAGCCTTATCTGTACACAGTATAATAAACTAATTTTTCTCCTATGCATTTAGATTGGTCATATATTATGCCTAGAATTATGGGAAAATTGTCACTCAATTTTTCATGTCTTTGATTCAGATGAGCAATCTTGGTTGAAAATGGCTGATCAAAGTAGGAGTTGGTAACTGTCCAATGTCATCCTCATCCACAAAGACAGTGCCTGAGCTCCTTCCTGTATGCAGTGGAGGAACATTTACCAGGAAGTACTTGAAACTCAGGCATCATGGTCTCTCACTGGTGTCGGGCCCCCTTCTAATCTAATCTTATATTCTTTTTCTTCTCCCCCACTTTTATTTTAAGGTACTGGGAATTGAAACAAGGGACATTCTACCACTGAGCTCTCTCTCCCCTGCTCCTTTGTTTTAGTTTAAATTTTGGGACAATGCTAAGTTGCCCAGGCTGGCCTAGAACTTATGATCATCCTGTCTCAGCCTCCCTAGTAGCTGGGATTATAGGCATGTGCCCCTGTGCCTTGTTAAGTCTTTTTTCTTAAAGGGATCTCCTTTTCTTTCCCAGCTGAAAAGGTTTCTAATGTCACTGTGCATCCAAGGAATAATGCTTAATACACAGTGACAATGGAATATTGCAATGAATAAAATTTTTAAAAATTTCCCCACCTTTTTGTAGTATATGCTTTAATGGGGGAAATGAAAACCATAAAGAAAAGACACTAACATATATAAAATATATGCATTCATATAATGTCTATGTGGCAAGGGAAAGCCATGGTGAGAAGCTGAAATAAGAGAGGATATGAAGGAAGCCAGTGGATATTTGAGGGTGAGGATTCTAGCAAGAGAAACAGCAAGTAGAAAAGTCCAAGAGTAAAATGTATTTTTTTTTAAGAATTTACACACCATAAAATTTATAATCAGTGTTTTTGAATATATTCACAAGGTTGTTTAACCACCACTATTACCTAATTCCAAAACATTTTAATCACTCCAAGAAAAAGTGTTGCAATAACATTATTCACTAGAGCTAAAAAGTGATAACAATCTACAGGCATAATGAATGGATAAAGAAAATGTGATATAGCCATACATTGGAATATTATTTGGCAATGAAAAGAAAGGAAATACTGATACATGGTGCAACATAGATTCACCTTCAAATCACAATGCTAATAAGACCACCAGAAAGGACCACATACTGCATTATTTTATTTATATAAAATATCCAGAAGGTGCAAATTCATAAAGTGGTTGCCTGGTACTAAGGAGGAAGAGAAGGTAGAGGGTGATGACTAAGAGGTGCAGGGTTTGTTTTTGCAGTAACAAAAACTGTGTTCTAAAATTGTGGTGATGGATGCACAATTCATACAATTGTATGAATTTGCTAAAAGCCCTTTAATTGTACAGGTCCAAGGTATGATATGTGTATTTCCAAATCTCTATAACGATACTTAAAACAAAAGAAGCTCCATGGTATTATCATTCACTCACTCCCTATTCTTTCACCTTCTCCCAACCTCTGGCAACAACTGATCTTTTTTTTTAAATCAAAAGTTTTAATTTTGATTCAATTTATCTACATATTTTTTCTTTTTGTACTTTAAATATGGCATCCCACTGCTATCTGGAAATGCTTTATGCCAAGAAATCAGCTGTTCATCTTATTAAATGCACAGAGTGTACATTTATTATTAAATTGTACATGATGAATCACTTTTGCTGCTTACTCTTTTTCTTTGGTTTTTGATAATTTGACTATAATGTGTATCCGTGTATATTAGAGTTTATCATGCTTGGAGTTCATTAAGTTTCTTGGATGTGTGGATTCATGTTTTCATCCTATTTGGGAAGTATTTTAGCCATTATTTCTTCAATTGCTCTTTCTGTCCATATCTGATATATATTGTGACAGTGTTCCATATCTTTGAATATATATATGTTCATTTTATTCACTTATTTGCCTTTCTGTTTCTTAGATTGAGTAAATTTAATTACTTTATCTTCAAGTTTGCCGATTCTTTCTTCTCTTTGTTTAAATCTATTATTATGCCCCTCTAGTGAATTTTTAAATTTCAGTTCTGTACTTTTTAATCCTAGGATTTTTAGTTTTTTTTTTAAAAATAATTCCTATCTAAAACTTACTCCCCCTTCCTTTTTCTCTTCTTCCTCCTCCCTCTCCTCCTTTTTTCTTTCCTTAAGACATGATTTGTTTAGTTGTATTATTTATAATAATTGAATAGAAGTCTTTTGTCTAGTAAGTAAAATGCCTGGGCTTCTTCTGTTTACTGTTTTTATTCCCCACGTGTATGGAGATATGTAGTTTCTTTGCACATCTTATAATATTTTGTTAAAAAACTGGAAAAATCAAATAATGGAGTGTGGTAACTCTGGAAAGCATATTATCTCCCCTTCCTCTGGTTTGCTGTTGTTGCTATTTCTTTTTGTGGTTGTTTGCTTCTTTGGAGACTTTTCTGAATTAATTCTGTAAAATCCATATTTTTTGTTGTGTGTAGCCACTGAATTCTCTGCCTGGTTAGCTGAAATGTTAGTTAATAATTCGGATAGAGATTTCCTGAAGTGTCTGGAACCAATAATCCTTCCTGTCTTCACCTAGGGCACCTGTCTATGTGTTGGGAAATGTCTTCAACATTCCTCAGGTAGTTGCAAACTCTGCCTTCACTTCATGCTTTTCCAGAGCCAAAGGTGGGCCCAAGGTGAAAGTTTAGGCTTTCTCAGATCTTTCCTTGTTATGTGCACAGTCTTACACATGGACATGGTCTTTTAGATTCCCAACAATATGTCATAACTCTTCAAAGCCCCTGTGGACAATTCTTCCTCAGCTTTTCTTTTCCAATGTTTTGATTAGCATATTGTTTCCCCCAGTCGTTAGCCACTGCAAAGTTAATATGTTGCCTCTAATTGTTTTTAATGAACATTCCCAGTGAAAAGTCTTTATGTACCTGGCAAGTTAGGAGAAATCCAGTCAAATAACATCAGGTTTGCAAATGGGGTCTCTTAGGGAACTACCACACTGATCAAATAGTGATGGTTCTCCTGGATTCAGGCTTTGAACAAACTCTATCACCATCTGCCCCCTCCAGTGGCTGCCAGGGTGATGTTTTATAGTGTGACTTTAGACTGTTGGTTTTCAGGGTTACCATGGAATTGAAGCATGTGTGATAGGAACAGAACAAGTTAAAATGCCTAAAAGCTCTCTGTTCTTTTCAGAATTTAGCCTTTTTTCCTGAATAAACACTCCCATGAATGCTGAAAGTGCTTGGTTTATTTCCAGAGTTTTGAAAAAGTTGATTCCTATTATTTTTGCCTGTTTTCTCATTGCTTTTATAACAGAGAGAATTTTCAGGGATCTTTACTCTGCCATTTTTTCTGAGGCCACTTTTCTTTTCCTCTAGGGGTAAGATCAAGGGTGTGCCATAACTGAGACAGCAGGAGTGGTTGAGGTGGGAGAGGCACTGGGGGCTGGTGCACGTAGGAAGAGCCTTGAGACCTTTGCAAAGTATCTAGATTTTGCTCTGATGTGAGGATCCAGTGAAGATTTTTCAGTAGATGGTGACACAGTATGACTTGGGCTGTATCAAAGGTGCTCTGGCTACTAAGTAGAGACTAGAACAGGAAATCAGAGGAGGGAAAGAACAAAAACAGAACTCTCTCAAGTCCTTTCCCTGGCCTACAAGCCTCTGCATGATGTCTCTGATCAGCCCTCTGACCCCATATTTCACCCTCTGCCTGTTTTGAATTCTGCTCCAGCTGCACTGGGTGCCCTGCTTTTCCTCAGATCATGTCCCTGCCCTAGAGACTTTGCACATGCTGCTTCATCTGGCTGAAATACTCTTCTTACAGATGTTTGCATGGCTCACTCCCTTAAGATCTTTGTTCAAATGTCACTTTATCAAGGGACTTCCTTGAACATTTTATAGGAAAAGGCAACTTCCTCTTTCTACTTCTCATCTCCTTACCCTACTTCATGCTTCCTTAGAGCCCCTGTCACCACTTGAAGTTGTTACATATTTATCAGTTATCCTCACGTGTGCTAAATATTTGTGTAAATAAATCAAGGAGATCAGGGACTTGGGGGAAATGGAATTAGAAGAAATCTCTCCACTTGTGAACCTCACTCCTTGAGTGGTGGTGGAGAAGCCTGAGAGCCAGCAGAGGCTGAGGGCACTGGAGAAGTTGGGCACAGTGCAGGCCTGGCAGTCTCCAGAACATTCTGAGCAGTGCCTTGAGAGGAACAAATTACAAAAAAGATGATCCATCCTTTGGACAGACACAGCACAGGACCAGAGGGTAGGATCTGGCAAGCATCAAAAGGTTGCATTCCAGCTCAGTGAGCCCCCTCAGCTGGTCACTGCCTCCCACAAACTGCACAACCCTAAGTGGGAATTCAGTGACATTCATTACAACACTGGGTTATATTTTAGAAGAGATTTCAAGGGAACTAGTAGGAGGGCATGGTTCCCTATTCAACAATCATAGTACAAAATCCCATACATTAAGGTAAGCAGACATTGGCTCTGCTCTAAGTACCTAGCTTGGGTTTGTTGCTGTGGTTGACGGCATTGCCACCTCTTAGGTAATGAGCCCAAACTTACAAATGAAACATTCAAAAAGTTCTATGCTCAAAAGTGTACCTACTGATCTAAATATTTTTCACATCTCTGCTTTTCACAGTAAATGATGTGGGAAATTGTGTGTGGGGGGATACAGGTTTCAGAAATCACCTGTCAATATCCGTTTTTTGGTTACACAGATTCTATCTGAAGCCCAAACTGCTTCTAATAAAAGGTGATTGCTTAGCTGTTATAATACTTATCACATTGATTTTTTTTTTGGTGGTACTGGGGGTTGAACCCAGGACTTCACACATCCTAGTGTCCATGATGAACTACATCCCTAGTCTGCCCCCCTTTTTAAAAAAAATTTGAGACAGGGTCTTACTAAGTTGCCATAGCTGGTCTTGAACTTGAGGTCCTCCTTCCCCAGCCTCTGGAGAGCTGGGATTGCAGGCATGTGCTTCTACAGTTGGTCACATTGGACATTTTGACTAGTGGGAATACCATTTCTCTTTGACCAGTATATCAGAAGGCTGTATGTCTACAGACCATCAAGCAAGGAGGTGTGGTTTTGTAAGTGAAAAACCAAATAAACATATGTGATAAACCTCTAAGCAACACCTCCTGCCTCTGATCATGATGACCCAGTGCACAGTTGTGAAGATTGCCAAGTTAACCTAATTTGAGACTCCTGTTCATGCTATGGAAACGAACTGCTTAATTACAGAGCTTTCTGGTATCAGCTTTGAGAGGCATTGGTTACAAGGTTCCAGGACTCTAGTTGGTGAGGGCTCAAGACTGAATCTCTCTGAAATTTCTAAGTCAGAGATGGTTTGTTCTCAGGGGAATGTTTACATGAACCTCAGCCCACCAATCTCATCCTGGATCCAGTAAGGGTTCCCTGGTGGGTCAGCTTCCTTCAAGGATCTGTCCTGGGCAGCCAACAACTTCTTCCCTCAACTCAGCTCACTGCTCAGCAGACCCTAGGAAGAGCAGCCATCTCTGATAAACAACCTATGCATTTGCCAGATAACTTTCTTTTTCCAGAGAACACAAAACATTTTTTTAGCTTTCTTTACAACAGGCAAGGCATGCAACTGAATTTGTCCAAGGGAACGTGAGCCAAAGTGGTGTGTGGCATTTTTGAGGTAAGGTATTCAAGGCCTGTTTGCCATATGCTTAAAATGGCATCATCCTGAGATAAAGGGACTGAAGATCCCTGACTTATTGCATAGAGGAATATTCTCAAGAAGAGTGATTGGATCCACATAAGTTGATGTAAACAAGAAACAAACCTGTGTTGTGCTGAGCAGTGAGTCTATCGGAGCATTTATTATTGAAGTTAGTTAAGATAACATTGGCTGAATGGATCCAAGATTTGGTGGGCTAGAGGGAGACTGCATTCTGTGTCATTATGTGACCTGGGATTCAACTAGTGGGAATACCATTTCTCTGTGAGTGATTAGAAGACCCCCGACACCTGCTCTCATGCAGGAATCACAGCCACTGTGCCTGCACAGTTCTCCAGGCCTCAGTGTCAGTGCAGGACTCCCAGCCACTGGCCCACACAGGACCTCGGGATGCCCGAGCAGGACCACCAGCATCAGCACTTATGAAGGACTCCTGGCCACCCACCCATGCAGGAATACCAGCCTCTGTTCCCACACAGAACACCTGACCGCTGCCCGTGCAGGACCTCCTGCTGCCATTTCCATGTGGACCCCTATCTACCAACGTGGGGCTCCCCCAGTTGCCTCCATCTTGGGACACTGCAACCACTGCCATAGTCCCCTACAGGCAGTTGTCTGCACCTGGGGACACTGCACAGGGTCTAGAGACAGCCATTAGCCACAGCACTGCACACCACAGAGCTACATCTCTGAACATGCTGCCCATCGCCACTACCTGGCCCCACCCAACCCAACACTCCATCATTGAAAGCAGCTGCCTCCATCTTGGGACATCTTTGTTGCCATCTTTAGTTGGGGCAACTCCCAGATTGGGACATTGAATGGGGCTTAGAAGCAAAATCAAGGTACCCATAGTCCCCAACTCCTCTCTCTCCCTGGGAGCTACTAACCTGGCACAGTGCTTGCGGCTATGTGGCTGGTCCATAGCTCGAAAAACCTGTTTCTGAACTGCCCAACACAAAACAGCTCTCCCGGACAGTGCTAAGTCCGTAGAACGCAGCCGATAAGACCTCCAGAAAGAGAGGTTCCTGATTGGGAAATAGAAAGGGAGGGGGTGAGTGAGATACAATTTAGAGACTAAATTAGAGACCAGGAATTGTGAGATTTACAGGTGATATAAGGAGATAAAATCAGGTCCCAAATCACATGAGTAAGCCCCAAAGGAGATCCTTGGGGTGCAGTCTCCCATTAGGGACCAGCAAGTGCTGTACCCCACCTCCAGGAGCTCCGCCCCCAAGACCAACCCTCCCACCCTAATAACCTTCACCATCCTGAGGGTGGAGATACCAGCAAACAACAAACAACCCCATCTATTGGATGAGAAGGGAAACAGATACTGATTTCCAACAATAATAATACTTGTATCATCCTTTGAGATTTTGTTTCTCTTTTTTCTCTCCCCTCCTGCCCTCACATCCCCAACATTTGTGAAACCAAGTGCTTTTCATGAATTAGGCTACTGAGGACTGGGATGTCTAAAACTAAAAAGCTTCTTCTCAGCAAAATAAATAATCAATAAGGTGAAATGAGAACCTACACAATGGGAGCAATTTTTTATAACATGCACATCAGATAGAGCACTAATTTCTAGGATGTATAAAGAACTCAAAAATCTTAACAACCCCCCCAAAACAAATAACCTAGTCAAAAATGGGCCAAGGAACTGAACAGACACTTCTCAAAAAATGACATACAATCAATCAACAAATATATGAAAAAATGTTCAACATCTCTAGCAATTAGAGAAATGCAAATCAAAATTACTCTTATCTCTTGGGGCTGGGGATGTGGCTCAAGCGGTAACGTGCTCGCCTAGCATGCATGGGGTGCTGGGTTCAATCCTCAGCTGCCGAAGTCTGGCTTGGCACAATTCAGGAGCCACTTGTCAAAAGAAACTAACTTTATTTTTAGAACTACAAACGCCAAACAAAACAGCTCCTCAGGGAAAAACCCTCAGAGCCCAACTGCCACCACCGGCTTCCACAAGCCTTTCACCCCCACACCAGCCTCTCAACCTCCCACAATCCTCCTGCTCTTGAGGCCGATTGGCTGGGTTGCGTGGGCAGAGCCAAACAAGTCACCCAATGAGCAGCTCCGTGGAGGAGCCAATCAGCTAGATGTTGCTGGGGCCGCTGTGAGCCAATCATCAGCTGGCAGTCTGAAGGGCAGGGAAACAGCCCAATGAACATCACCACAGAGGAGCCAATCAGCTAGATGTTGCTGGGGCCACTGTGAGCCAATCATCAGCCGGCACCTGGAAGTTTGCTGGGGCCCCTTTGGCTGTGGCTCTCAACATCTCCCCCTCTCTGTTTAAACAACAAGCATGTGGCTTAGGGACCGTGCCTGCCTTAGGTTGTCCAATACTACATATGGTCCTTACCCGTCTTCGGATGAGCTGACCTCAGGGCGTCAGCCTCCTGTCTTAGGTTGGTACCATTGTAATTGGATCTTACCCGTCATTGACTACCGGTCCAGTATACAGCCACACCTGTGGAGAGGTCTTTGTACCAGTGGGGGGGTGAGGTTCTTTGCCTCACCTCTGTTGGCCCCCAAATTTTAGCTGAATGATCATGACAAGCAGAAAGGAGGAAGATACACCAAGCCAATTGACGGCTCTTGTCGTCAAGAATACGAGCAAAAATACCCCAACACTACCAAAAGTTGATGCACTAACAGATAGTTCACAATCCATACAAATGAGTTCACAATGCATACAAGTGACACATAGTCTAGGCAAGTTCTGCAAGCAGTTCAGTGATGGCTATTGCAGAAGCTGTAGATTAGTTTTATCTTTGTCTTCACTGGCACTAGGATGAAGCTAGGAATTCTGGCAATAATGGCTAAAGAAAAAATTATGTAACATTCCAGAAGGCACTAAAAGAAAACAATTTTCTTAACAATTTACATTATCTTGAAGAGAATTATTAAATATAATGAAAAGGAAAGGTGAAAGTAAACAAACAGATCTGTTAACCTCCTTTTTTGTTACATATTAAAACAATTCTTAACAGTTTTAAATTTACCCAATTTAAATTAAACCATTTAAATCACGTGAAATAAAAAAAAATATTTGGATCCATTTTTTCATGAGCGCTCATCATATATGATATATGGACATACGTACATTCAAACATATAACACAAAACACAAGTGTGCACACATAATATAATACATACAACACATAACATAATAATAAAGGCCTTATAACTTTTTAAAGGTAAAATCTCTATTGCAATGTTTAAAAACTCTGTATAGTCAAAAAAAAAAATAGAACTGATCAGCAAAACATTAACCTAGGTCAGTATGAGCTCAAAAAAAAAAACAAAATAGAACTTCATGATATGGGAAAGGGCAATGATAAAATAGATATTGAAAAAAGCATCCTGGTTCTGTCGCAGATGTAAGGATAGCCAAATTGGAGTTTTGGATATCAGCTGTTATGGATTGGAGCTAAATCATCTTCTTTTTGGTCTGTAGAAATCGCTTTAGTTAATCTCTCTGGAATCCAAATCGGCTGCTGTTCTCCCTGTGGAAACACACAAACAGACCCCCGACTCCAGACAATCACTGGGTCAGAACCTTGGTTAATCTCTCTGGAATCCAAATTGGCTGTTGTTCTTCCTGTTCTTCAGCACCACATAAAAATAAAAAAATAAAGATGTTGTGTCCACCGAAAACTGAAAAATAAATATTAAAAATTCTCTCTCTCTCTGTCTCTCTCTTAAAAAAAAGATTTTATCTCACTCCAGTCAGAATGGAAGATTTTAAGAATATAAATAATAAGTGTTGGCAAGAAGGCATATTCGTACATTGTTGGTGGGATGCAAATTGTTGCAACCAATTTGGAAAGCAGTATGGAGGTTCCTTGGAAAACTTGAATGGAACCACCATTTGATCCAGATACCCCACTCCTCTGTCTGTACCCACAGGAACAACATACTACAGTGACGCAGCCACATCAATGTTTATAGCAGCACAGTTTATAATAGCTAAATTGTGGAACCAACCTAGATGCCTTTCAGTAGATGAATGGATAAAGAAAATGTGGTATATATGCAAATGGAATATCATTCTATATTAAAAGAGAATAAAATCATGGCATTTACAGGTAAATGGAGTTGGAGAATATAATGCTAAGTGAAGTAAGCCAATCCCAAAAAATCAAATGCCAAGTGTTTTCTCTGATATGTGGATGGTGATCCATAATAAGGATGGGGAAGGGGAGCATGGGAGGAATGGAGGAGCTTTAGAGAGAGCAAAGGGGAGGGAGGAGAAGGAAGGGGGTATGGGGGTAGGAAAGATGGTGGAATAAGATGGACATCATTATCCTAAGTATGAAGACACACATGGTGTGACTCTACTTTGTGTATAGCCAGCATTATGAAAAATTGTGCTCTATATGTGTACTATGAATTGAAATGCATTCTGCTATCATATATAACAAATTAGAATAAATAAATAAATACTTTTTTTTTAAAAAAGATAACATTGACTAATACAATGACTTTCTGAGATCCAGGAAGCAAAGTTAATTGGTTGTTTTTTGTGCTGGCTCTTTTCAAGCACACTTTAATTCAACTCCAGGGATTTTAAGGACTTGATAGGTCAGGCTCAAGAGAAGGCTCCTGTTAGAAGGGGCTTCCTGAGGTGGAGGCTTCCAGAAAATGGGAAAGTTACATGTTCTTCTCTCTTAGGAATTGCTTCTTTTTCCATTTCCTTGCCCTCAAGGAGGTTCTCAGGCTTCTGCCCTGCCACTCAAGGAGAAAAGACCAGAGGCAGAGGAATTTCTTCCCTGATGCTGCTTTCCAAAGTCTCTGATATTCCTTACTGGTTCTCAGCTTCTTTAGTGACATTCATGTTCATTGCTATTTTGCACACATGAGGAATTTTCTTGTTTATATAAATCCTACAAGAATGAAAAGGATATAGTATGTCATTTTATAGTATTAACTTATATGGAATTTCTCCTTATAGTTAAATATTTTCCCCTTTCCTCTCCATTCAGCCAATTTAAGCAACCAGGCTGTTCTGTACTCAACCCATCAGGAAAGAGGAAAGCAGAAGGCAGAGAGAAGAGTCATCTCGACATATGTTTCCAGAAGCTGATTCTCTTAGAGGAATAGCAGAAAGGTACGCGCTTTGGCAAGAATAATACATTAGCAATGGTGTGTTTATATCAGTGTATCACGTCAATGGGTCCATGATGACAGTTTGACCCATAATTGAGTCACATCAGTCAAGTGACCCTTACACAACTGCTGATATATAAAAGAATATGTGGTCAGCTTTCATCCTCTCATGTGTACACCTGTCTTTATTGAGCACCTGCTGGGATCCCTGCACCCTTCATAGAATCCACAATTGCATTCTTTCAGTGCAGATCAGGAATGTTCCATGTCACTCTGCACCCCAGCCCTCGGGTGCCTGATCCTGTCTATCTTGCTCCTATAGTGAAGGCTGGGAAAAACAGTCAGGACCAAGAAGGCTCAGGCTCAAGTAAAGAGGCTGATTGAGAGGGTTTAAGAACTACTGGGCAGAACTCATCTGGCCAGGCTGACCTTGGGACCCTGGTAAACTGGGCTATAAGGCACTTGCCTACACACCTAGAGATAGCATTGGCTGCTTGTGGAGGGCTGCACATGCCACATTGCCACCCCGAGGATTCTACAAAAGAAAGCTCAGCAAAGAAAAAACCAGGCAACAATCAATGCAAACAAGAAGGTGCACGTCTGGTTCTGACCATTTCCTTCTGTCATGAAGTTAATCTGGAAATCACCATTAAGATGAATTTTGGGCCTACATAGTGTCTCTATCTTTGATTCTCATCTCCCTACTTTCACCTCTGCCCCAGTCTAGCAGCAGAGTTTTTGTTACTTTAGATGATAGTAAGCTGATATAGAAGTGACTGTGAGCGAGAAGTGGTCATCTGCTCTGGTGCTGGAGTAACCTGGGAACTAGGACAGAGCAGGTGTGAAAATAAACAGGTGGAGGAGAATGTGCATAGCTTCTCAGTCACTCTCCCACCCACTGTGTCCTCAGGGCTTCTGGCTCCAGATGGCTGCTCTTGAGCCTTCATCTATGTGCCCACTCTGCATTTCACTAGGCACAAGCTTCCCTATTTCCTCATCAGAGCCTCACAATACCCTGAATTGGCTGGAGTGGAATAAAGTTTGGGTGGCAGTAACAGTGGTGGCAGAGGGCCTACCACACATATCTCCTGACTTCCAGATCACTGTGGGACTGGGCGGGTTGGCCAGGACAGGTGAGCAGATATATCCCTGACACTGTGAACCACGTCTACAGCTGTTGTGGATTTGGAGCAGAGGGCAGCTGGGTGATACCTGGCTCTTTTCTATCCTGGAGCCTTAGCTGAAGTTCAGTGCCTCTGCATGGTTGTGGCCTTCTAGGGAAAGCCATGTCCTGTGGATTTAGGACACTGGGTAGGATCAAGGCTGCCTTCTCTGGGTGACCTTGAGCTGTGTGATAGACCAGTAGGGTTAGAGTTGTGTCTGCCTTCTTTGCAAGACAATGGAGGCACAGTCACCACTGTGTGTGCACCCCTGATCCTGAGCCTGCCATATGATTAATGCTGGTTATAAATGTATACCTGGATGAATGCAAGTGTGAATGTCTCCCAATCCATTACAGATTTTCTAGATGCCATTCTACATGTACTATACTGTTCACCAGGGACTGTGTTCAATGTCACTTATCCTCTCTATCCCTACTTCAGCCTAAACTTATCAAGTTCCCAAGTTGTGAGACCCATCTGTGTCTCCAAAAGAATCAATCTATTTTATGAGTAGATATAGGGAAGTAAGTCACTGGGAGCCATCTTGGGATAATGGAAAGCAGTTCTCAGTCACTGCATTCTTAAGGCCAACTCAATGCTCACTTCTAATAGGGGAGGGAAACCTGTCCTATAGGCATTGATTTGGACCAGTCCACCTCAGGTCATTTGATCACCTCTGGACCAGCAACAGTTGCTGGATGCTGTCATAAGCTGATGTCTTGGACAAATCAAGAACCTGCTTTTGTGCTAGTGCTGGGGTGAATGCCTGAACTAAATGAGGGGAAAGGGGAAAGAGGTGCTAGGCAGGAAGCCATCCATTACAAATCCTTTTCCCACATGCAGCAGTGAGATCCATTCAGTGCAGTCTGCTCTACAATCCTCAGGCACATGCAATTCCCCCTGACTTTTTGAGGCTACCCCTTGTCCATGAGGACATATTGTCCTGTTTTCTTAGAAGCAGTGCAGGCCCCACCAAATCTATTTCTGTATTTGCCCACTGGTAGGCTAAAGGGTTCAGTAATCATGCTTAGCAGTGTCCCCTCTGATGTCAAGGATAAAGGGCAGGCTAAGAGTCCATCAATGCAGGACACCACATGTGCTTCATGTGGTGGTGGCAAGGGGTTTTGGGGGACATGCTATAGCTTTATTCTGTCTACTAGAAAGAGGTACTGAGGCAGGGGGGCACTGTGATTTGAAGTCCAGGATCACAGACCTGTTGGAAGACCATCAACAACGTGGCTGACACCCTCTGGGAAGCAGCAGAGCATGGTTGTTAAGAGTGGGCTTTGGGGCTGGGGCTGGGGCTCAGCAGTAGAGCGCTTGCCTAGCACAGATGAGGCCCTGGGATCCATCCTCAGGCCCACATGAAAATAAATAAATAAAGGTATTGTGTCCACCTACAACTAAGAACATTTTTTTAAAAAAGTGGACTCTGGAGCCAGAATGCCTGGATTCCAAGTCTGTGTCTTTTCTTACCAGCTGAGTGGACTGGCCAAACTTTCCTTTGTTGTTGGTCCAGAATTTAAATTAAAAAAAATTTAAAAACCCAGTGGTAAAATATAGAACAAAATGTGCTGTTTTAGTCATTGTAAGTATAGGGACAATTCATTGGACTTTAGTTATATTCCCAGTGTTGTATAACCCTCACCACTGTCTATTTTCAGAAAGTTTTCATCACCCCAAACAGAAGCTCTACTCTTTAAGCAATCACTTCCATCTCTGAATATTCCTGCATTAGCAGAAGCTTTTGGGGGATACCTTTTATCCTCCAAACACAGCATGCATATTGGATAGGATTCAGTACTGTGTCAGATGAGGGAATTGAGACCAGGAGAGACTTCATTAATTAACTCTGCAGAGACTTTAAAGTGAAGATGAGCAGGAAGAGTTTCATATTTTCATATTTCATATTTTCCCCTTGTATCTAACTCAGACCCTCTAACAGGACTTTGATACTTTGGCTTTGTATTACACAATTTAGCTTTGTATTATACAATTTAACTATTCCAAATTTTTATTGTTCTCATGACACATTTAACAATACCTTTGATTATCACTTTAAGTATATGACCTCCTTTTTTAAGGAAAGGAGGTCACTAGGCATGAGCTATTCTGGTGACCTGACTTCAACTCCTTACAAATACATCTCCATCCACATGAACAACCACACCACATTCCCTGTGGCCAGGCAGGTTGAGGCATGACCTCTCTCTGTCCTCTCTATCTCACCCACTCTCTTTGCTTCTAAGATCTAGTACAATTCAACTTTTCCTCATTCTTCATTATTTTCTTGTTGGTTATTTTTTCTCAGTCCATAAACATGCCCATATTTCTTGGGTTTCACACACACAAAACAATAAAACCCCACAAAAATAAATAACAACAACTCTAAAGCCCTCCTTTCTCATTGGGACTGCTTCAGCAAGCACCCAGTCTTCTTTCTCCCTTCTCACTCTAATGTTTTCAAGCATTGCTAATATCCTCTATTTCTTCAGTTCCCAAGAATTTCTTAAACTACAGCAGTCTGGTGTTCATCAATCTACTAAGACCACTCTTGTTAAGGTCACTTTAACTTTCTAATTTCCAGAACCAACCAATAACTTTTTCTATCTGTCTCGTGAGACTTATCTGCTGCGTTTGACCATGTTTCTCACTCACTTGTTTTGGGGGCTCTATTTCATTTATGATACTTCATTCTCTTGGTTATCCTGGATCTCTTTGCTTTTTCCTCCTTGAGTGTTTCCCATAAAGAAACATTCTTTAATTCTTCTGTAGTTCTGTTCCAGGCCATTTTTTTAAACTATAAACATATATTGTGGGCAACTTCATCCAGTCCTTTGGTTTTAGCTACTGACTGTGCAATGATGTCTGCAGTTTACCTCTGAACTTCAGGCTGCAATTACATCTGAACATTTTTCCTTAGATGTGCCTTGGGCATCTCAAATCAACATACACAAATGTTCCTTATCTTATCCTATAAACCTCCCTTTTATTAGTTGATGAAACCACCATTCCTTTCTGGCTCAAATTAGAATCCTGTGTATGTCCTCAATGCTTTTCCCTCAGTGTTAACAGCAGTTGGTCTTCAATTATTCCTTTATCTCTCAAAGTTTTTGAGTCCAGTTCACTTTTCATCATGTCTCACCTGGATTATGGAAGTCACCTCTTTATTGGTCTCCCTATGTCCAGTCTCTTCACAGAAACTTTATTCTCTCCCTTGAAAGGAAAATACTTTTAAAAAAAAAGATTGTGGAAATTTGATTATATTACTCTTCTGTTTGAATCTTGTCCTTGTTCCCAGATGTCTATATAAACCATGCATTACATAGGCTGGAACAATGCCCTCCCTATTTCTCTTTTGGCTCAACTAGTTTGTATCTTCTGTCTTCATGATCTGATCATTTATGACTTACACCCATTTCAGGCATCATCTCCCCTAGGAAGCCATCTTTCACCCATGCTGGGTTACAGAATCCTCCTAGGGCTTAGCTTGTTTGATTTTCCATTTATACCTTAACTATTTGCTTTTCTATACTGTGAATTTCCTGAAAAGAGGTCTGTCTTATTTATCTCTGTTCTACAACATTCAACTGAGAATCTATTATATAATAGATAATAAATGTTTGATGAATAAATAAATGACATGACAAAATTCCTCTAAAGTAGCTTTATTTTGGTCTCAGAATTACTTTTAAAAATTACTGATGGAGCTAGGGTTGTGGCTTAGCAATAGAGTGCTTACCTAGCACGTGCAAGGCACTGAGTTTGATCCTCAGCACCACATAAAAATAAATAAAATAAAGGTATTGTGTCCAATTACAACTAAAATTTTTTTAAAAAAATTACTGGGGACCCTAAAGGCTTTTGTTTATGTGGGTTATATCTACCAATATCCACCATATTAGAAACAAAAACTGAGAAATGTAAAAATTTTAACGTTAACATAGTTAACATAGGCAAATACCAAATTAACAAAATTATATATTTTTATAAAAATAATTCTTTTTTCCAAAATCATAGTGAGAAACATGACTTGTTTTACATTTTATAAGTCCCATTAAATATAGCTTAATAGGAGATGAATCATTTCTCATATCTACTCTACGTTCATACCTGTGCGGGTATAATATTCTGATGAAATCAATGAAGGAACTCAGCCTCACATAGACGTGTAATTGGAAAATGGAGACATAGTTCATTGGTATTTTCAGATATTTGTGGATATTCTGTGACCCTACACAAACTCAAGCAGTACCTAAGAGTTAGTTATAATGTGGTGTCTTACACCTGATAAGGGAACTCTTTTTGCACTATGCTACACAAAAACTCATTGGTCTACCTTGCTTTTTGTTTGGAAATTTTGCCCATGTATGGTTTTGTAACATACTACATTGTTCATTTTGAAAATACTGGTTCACTGAGTTATGCAGATCTTCCAAATGTTGATTGAAGCATTTCACTAAATAATGAAAAATACAGTCTTATAATTATCATGAAATTAGTATTGATCTTATGCATCCCCAGGGGTCCTGGGGACCCCAGGGCTCCACAGACTACACATTGGGAACAGATGGGCTAGAATTAAGTAGGATCAAACTCTGTGCCTTAGCTTTGGCATTTTGCTGCTTAATGTCAAAGAAACACAATCTGGAACTGCGTGTTTCCAGAATAATACGTACATCAATTAATTTTGGACACATTGAAGCCTGAATCATGGCCATGACCTTGTAGTGGAAAAAATAAGATATACTAAGAATTGTCCAGAGAGCATAAGAGTTGATTTCAAGCATGGTTATGCTTTATGGCATCCCATATCTGCATGTCCCATTGCAAGGAAACACCATGAAGCTGGTTGAGGGGCTCAGGAAACAATTATGAGCATTGCTGTGGTTGCACATCAAAGCAGAGAGGAGGACAGATGTCTGTCTGTGCTAGTGAGATTAGCCGATAGCTTGTGGGTCAGCGGGTGGTGTCATCTGTGGGCAATGTGGGCCCCATTGATGGGGCAGAGTAACTGCAGGCAGCCAGACTGGAGAGGGATCCTGTCTGATCAACAGCAGAACAAGCCTTTCTCCCCTCCAGTTGCTTGAAGTCCTTGCCTCAGTTTCCACGAGAACCAACAGGATATAGCTGCTGGGTGTTCTGTTTGTTCAGGGTTTTATATTTATAAGTTCTTTTTCACCCAATTGTGAGAGCCACATGTAAACTGTATTCTTATTTGTCAGAAAACAGAGGCTCAGAGGAGAAGGGCCTCATCCAAGGCCACACAGTGAGTCTTTCAGTAACTTGCCCCAGGGCAGACAGTGGTGGGTAAGGAATTTAGGCTTCCAGATTTCAGGTCTCCAAAGTCTCTCCACAGTGGAGAGAGACTTTGGAGACCTGAAATCTGGAAGCCTAAATTGTGCATGTTCTTATCCCCCATGGGTCACTAGTGTGTTAGTGACAGAGAGAGTGCATTAAAGCAGGGAGACAGAGGGAGAGAGAAGGGCAAGGCCATCCCTTTTCAGGTCTGCATGGAAAGTCCTTTCTAGCCCAAGACATGCCTTATCATTTCTGAGAGAGGGGAGTGTGGACAGAGACCACTCATCTCTCATTAGTAAGCTCCCTTGAGAGGAAAGCAGGCTTTGATTTGGGGCACTAGGTGTGTGGGTACAGCATACTCACCTGAGTTTCCTGCTGGGTTTTAGAAGGGTGGAGTAATAGCCTGTCCCTTCCCAGACCAGGGCAAGTATCTGAACTCTTCCTCATCAAGTTGCTGGCAATCATCATCTGTAGAAGCATTCTGACTATAACTTCCCTCGCTACACTTCACTAGGTGTCCAGGTCATCACGGTGCTCCCTGTGGACTCTGGAAGGTAACTGTACCATTTTCCCCCAGGAGGATGTCGGAGAGAGAGAGAGAGAAAGCAAACTCCCAGCCCTGCTACAGGGCGGCAGGCTCCCTGATTCTGCTGTCTTCTGGCTCTGTTCTCTCACACTGAGCAGCCAGTCGTACCACCCAATTGGCTGAGTTCAGCCATTAAACTCTGTTTGAAGTTTTATTTCCCTCTATTCTTGCTATCTCACTGGGCAATCACTCCCAGGACATTTTGTAACAAATAGCATTTCTGTTCTGCTGAGAACACAGGCCCCTGGCCTGCAGTCTGGTTCTTGTTGACAGCCAAGCTCAACTCTTCCCCAACCTGAGCCTCACACCCCCCGCATGCCCCCCGCCTCTCTCTCTCTCCTTTTTAGTTATTATTTGCTTCTGAGGGCCTCAAGTGTACAGCCTTGAGTTTCAGCCACACTGACATCAAAATCTGTCTTCTGTTCTATTTCTCCCTTCTACCCCATTTTTTCCACATAGGAACCCTCTTGTACTGTAAAGTCTGAAATTACATGAGCTGCATTGATACATTCAACCCTTTCAAGGCCCCAGGGGCTTAGTCATGGGATCCCCATCTCTTGCCAGATAATGAACCCCCACCCTCCATGGGAAAGGCTCCCATCTAGCTAGTTCCCCTTCCAGGTGGACCAGTTGCACCCACCCTATCTTCAACATGATGGGTTTCACCCCTCCTGGAAGCTTTTGGAATTATTGAAACAAATCAATTGCATCCTCTGCCCTGCTGTTGTTACAAAGACTGTCCCTCATAACCCTTTTTAGTTCACTCTGCTCCTAAGTGCAACTCCACGGGTCCCTGCAAGGTATGCAGTGTCTTCTGTCCTGGGCTGTGAGTATGTGAGTTATAAGTTGCTGTCACAGACCATGACATACGGATTTCTCTTTCTCCAAGGGAGCCAAATGGTAGATGATCAGAGAAGTACTCCAGTGTGCTTCATGCCTGAACTTTGAAACTTTGATCTGGACATATGGATGGCCATTAAAATATTTATGAGGAGAACCTCAGCAACTTAACCATGCACTAAGCAACTTAGCGAGACCCTGTCTCAAAATACAAAAATAAAGGGCTGAGGATGTGGTTCAGTGGTTAAGTGCCCTTGAGTAGCCAGTATCCACACCCCCCCAAAAAAATAACCTTAGTGTCTTTTACTTTGCATGGGGTATTATGATATAAACCTCACTCTTTCACTTCAGCACTCACTCTCGTTCTGCCCTGGGCATATCCTTTTTCCACTGTCTGTTTCTAGATGTGCCAATGGCTTTCTCCTTCTGCCCTTGGGGCTTTGGAAGGGCTTTCTCTGGGTGAGAGGAATGCAGCAGGCTAGAGGTGCAGGGCCCTTAGTCAACACGGCTGCAGTACCCACTCTCTTCTGACTGAGGCCTGCTTGAGGTGGTACCTGAGGTCTCAGCAGGACAAATCTCTGTTGTTTTCTAAGGTTCCCGACTCACTCACCAACTCTTCCCTTTCCTTCCCTATCTCACTTCCCACCTCCCTACCACCTCCCTACTGTGGTTTCTGCCTGAACAGGTGGGTTGCACTCAAATTCTTGCCTTGGGTTCTGTTGTTTGTACTTACGATTGCACTTGAGAAGCCACGTGCTACAATATGTAAGTGTATTTCATATGTCTGTTCATTGCATTGTATGGAATCCCAGCATGCCATGACAAGTTACACATGCACATACACAGACAGGCAACAGGACTGCCCTCATATAACCTGCTTGCAGCCAGAAACAACACAAGTCTGGTCTTGTGTTGTACTGTAAAGTCTGAAATTACATGAGCTGCATTGTGTTGTACTGTAAAGTCAGTCCCTTGGGGTACATGCCCCAGCTTGGAATTGCTGGGGCTCAGGGAGGATGCACACTTAATCTCCTTAGTGTCGTAAGACTTTTCTAAAGTGGCTGCACCAGTTTATTCTCCCATTAGCACTGTATAAGAGTTGGCTTTCTCTGGGTCACAGGCAGTTTTCCCAAAAACAGACATTAAGATGCTGTTTGATGATTATGAAGGATCAGCACCTGTGGAGGGGATATGGCGAGGAAGCTCATGCAGAGAAAGAAGTCAGACGTGATGTGACTGACCCTGAAAGAAGCTCTGGGATGAGTGGCACCCATCACAGCATCCTGCTTTAGGCTGAATTAGCCTGGCCTTCCAATTCTGCTTTCCCACTGCTTGGGGGGCTGATCCCCAAAAGCCTGCTGCTGACAGTACACCTTGAACTATCTTCCTGAACAGGAATTGGGACATACCCCTCCTTGCCCATCTGATGCATGAAAGTGTTCTGATCTTACTTTATCTTAATTTGCATCTCCTCACTAATGAGCTTGAATAACTCTTTATACAATTAAGAAAGCTGACATGCATCTAGCGGCTGTTAAAATAGTCACTCCTGAGCTTCCAAATACTATTCCCACCACCAGCCAGGCCATGCTAACTCCTCCATGGGGACCCCTGGAGCTCCCCATAGTCCAGTGTCCACAGAAATGCCCAGCCTGCAGGGCACCTCTGTGACCCTCTCCTGATTCAGCCAGACTCTATTCTGGTTGGCCAGAGCTGGGTCATGTTTCTCGTTCACTTCTGACTATCACCTAGAGCAATGGCTATTTGTGGCTTCATTTCTGTGAATGGCCTATTTGTAACTTTGCCACATAATTCTATGAGGTTTCTAAATTTCATTCTCAATTCACTCAGGAAAATGATTTCAGGTTTCAGGGCTTTGTTGGTGGTGAGTGTGGGGAGGGGAGGGAAGGTCTGGAGGACCTCCTTAGGCCAGCACCCTGCAAGAATTAGCAGGTCTTCAGGCCAGGGACCAAAAGGAGCAAGACTCCAGGAGAGGGGTGGGGTCAGAAGACTGGGCCCCTTGGGCTCAGCAGAACAAAGGCTGAGCAGTCAGTGCAGGTCCTGGGGTGGTGGTTCTGCTGCACTCCTCCTACATGCTGTCCCAGGGACTGCCCCGCCAGTGCTTCCACACAGACTCAAGCTCCTGCTTCATTCCTCTAACAGGGCCCTGGTGGTGCTGCCTACTGTGCTGTCTCTCACAAACAACTGTTTTCTACCCTGAGTCCTGCAAAGCCTTCATCTCTAAAACACAAATCTAGACACACCCCTTGAATTTCTAAAACCCTGCCCAAACTCCTCATTGCCTTTATCATCGAATCCTTTAGTATAGCACATAAATTCTCCATCATTTGGCCCCAAATTCTCATTTCTGTCGCAACTTTTACCTCTTTTCATTCTCATTTACCCTCGTTCGTTCTCTCTTCAATCCCCAGAATCGCTCGAGGGCTCCTGCACCCCTGCCTTTGCTTATGTGGTTCCCTTTGTCTTGAATACGTCTTCATTCTTCCCTTCCTGGGCAACTCTGGTTCATGGGTTCTTGCCGCCTCCTCTATGAGGTTTCCCTGACTCCTAGTGGACAAAATGAATGGCTTCCTCCACAGGTTTTCCCAACAGATGAGTCTTGAGGGAAAAGTGAAGAAATTGCCAAGGGAAGAAAAGGGAACCTGGGGAAGAGTCTTCCAAGCTGAGGGAAGCCTGGGTGGGAAGGAATGTGGAAGGTTTGGGCCTAGCTGGTGGTAGTTCAGAAACAGAGCCAGTAAAGTGTGTGGTATACCTGATTGGGGACTGGATGGGGGCCATCAGAAATAAAATCAAAGAGATGGGCAGAAGCTTTACAAGCTGATGTGTGACATACTTCCCAGCAATGGGAGCCACTGTTTGAGTCCAGTGGCAAAAGTGGGACCAGCCTCCAGGTGGGGTCATCAGCCTCCTGGGGGGCCCATCCCTCTCCGCACACTGCATAGCCAGAACCTGTTTCCAGAATCCTTTGTCATGGTAAGCTCCCACCAACCCTGGGCAGAAGGACTGGCCTTCCCAAGCTCCTGGAAACTGACGGCTTTGTTAATAGTTTTGGGCCAAGTGTCCTAAGACTTCTGGTTCAACGATATCGGGACACAGGTTCCACCTTGGATGCACTTCTGAGCTTCAGCCTGTGTTAACTACATTAATGTTGCCCTTGTCTGAGTGGAACTGCCTGAGGGCACGGGGTGGGCTGAAAACCCTCTGGCTTCAGGGAGATCCACACGTGGTGGAAATTCAGCTGCTTTTTGTGTTTCTGCTGATCACATTATTTGCTTCAAATGGGTTTCAAAACTCAGATCCTAACAGAGAGGATGTAGGTGCCAGCAGGATGGGAGAGAAGGGCCGTGCCCACACCTGAGCCTAAAGAGCCCCAGAGGGAAGAACTGGTGCTGGGGCCCCCACAGAAGCCTGTGTTTTCATTACTAAGCAACTTTAGGAGCAGTGTATTTAGAGGGGGAAAAAAAAAAAGACGGTGGGATAATAAGGCTGTAATAATGGGTGCCATGTGGAGGGAAGGCAATGTTACCCAGTGAAGAAATAGGAAACATGGTTTATATTTTCAACAGTTGGAGAAAGAAATGAAAACTGAATATTTGCTGCACCTGTGAAAACATATTTGATCATGATGGCAAGTCCAGCATTCTTAGTGCAGGATTCATATTTCATAACTCATGTTCAAACAAGAAAAATGATTATAATGTTAAGTATTTCCTGAGTTTATTTTGATGGATGACAGAATAAGTACTGTATCTTTCACTCATTAAAATACAGATTGGTGTAATTTAATAAATGAACTTAATACACAGATGTTCCAGGCTGTTTTAGCAGGGTGTATATTAATCAACTTCTTTATATATGATCCTCTTTTATATTTTTTAAAGAAACTTGCAGGAGCCAAGAATTTATTAGATTTGCATGCTCTAGGACGAGTATCAGATATCAGGTACACGCAGGAGTGTATTAAGATGAAACAGAGCCAGAGTCTGCAGAGCAGCAGGGCCCCACAAAGGTTGTCCTTTGGCTTCTGGCTGGCTCTCAGGGTCGCCTCTGAACCCCAGTCCTGAGCCAGGTCTCTGGTTTCCACTGAGCTTGCCTATTGCCGCTGTGGAGATACTCAGAGGTGTCTCCAGGGGACCAGAGGGGGATTTGTGGCCTTAGGCATTTGGTGGCCCAGATTGGGCAGTGTCTCTGCCCTTGAAAAAGGCTTGCCGCTCAGTGGGGGCCTCAAGGGTCCTATTCTGATTCCTGGTCCTCCTCCAAAGCCTCTCAGCCCAATGCTACTGTCCCTTCCCTCCATCCCTCTCAGCATCCATCTTTGGGGCTGATACTTGGTTCTGTCTGAGTTTGTTTCACACGAGGGAGGGAAACTTGTCTTGCTAACGAGATCACAAACCCCTGAAAGTAGGGGCTGTGCCTTTTTCATTCCCCACCACCCTGCTTCATGAAGTCAGCTGGTTTGTACTGAATCCATGCATCAGAGAGCCAGGAGCAGCCTCCCATTGAATCTTTCTTTGGAAGGAAACAACGAAGGCCTAGTTCAGCTGTCCTGGAGGAAGCAGGATGGGAGAGCTCAGCAGTGGAGGATGCTGTGTTAACTTATCTCTCTGGCTGCAGACTGGCCCTGCAAAGTAGTGAGAGTGTGAGCCTGGGGTTTTCGCTTCGGTTGCTCTCTTTGCTCCTTTGAAAGTCCTGTTGAAAGTAATGGAATAGGGGGTGGGTTGTCTCTGACTGGCAGTGGTGACAGGGAGGGCTGGGAGGTGTCTTGGGCAAGGTGGCACATTTTTGCAAGCTGACCCAGATCACTTAGTTTGTTTCTCAGAGCACCTTGTATACTCCTTTACAACTATCTGCAGCACACAGGATGGAGACCCTACAGGACTCAGCTCGCCCACTTCAGTGCCCTCTCCTCATTATGTTCCTGCGCCTTCCTTGAATCACCTGGGTAGATAGCCTGTGCAGATCAACTTGTAAAGCACATTGCTCAGGACATTGGCAACTGATTTTCCTCCAGCTTCCCCCAATGGGTTCTAACTGATGTCTGCACCCCAAGCCCCACCCCCTTCCCCCTGCAGCCCCTTTGCAACCCTTGGTGGCTCATCAATCACATGGGCAGGTCCTGCGGGTGGGTAGTGGCTTTGCTGTCACATGCCTGTTTGCAATAAGCTCTGGCCATAATCATTAATCATTCATTGAGGTTGTGGTTAGCGGCCCTCAGTCAAGTGGATGGTTTCAGGTTTTCCGGACTAAGTGCTTCTCCAGCAAGCATCCTTCCCAGCCCTTTCATGTCCAGTCATTTGAAGTTCTGTGCACGCCAAGCTGGCCACCAAAGCCAGGCTTTGTTCTGGAGGGTTGCTCTGAATGCTTCCCTCAGGGATAGAGGAGAAAAGTTCTGGGGCCCAGCCCCATGTCTGCATAAAAAGCAGAAAGAGGGTTTGAGGTGTGAGTTTCTCTTGAGCACTTCCTGTGTGCTCATTGCTGACATGCCACGGGCAATCCAAGCAACTCAATCTACCTTCTTTCCCTCATTTAGGGACAGTTCTTATGCAAAAAAGATGGCCAGCAAGACTCTACTTATTAAGGTCAAGAGGACTGAAGTAGCCCTTGAGTCAGTGGGTTTCTTACAAGGGGAAATGCTCAGGCTAGGTGATGAAGGAGAGAACCCAGGGAATCATGGGAACAGAGGCCACTGGTGAGGGCAGCTCTGGGTGCATGGGGCAACTGTGAGGCCCTGTTGTACCATCTGAGCTGGGCCCTGAATGCAGCCTGAAGCCATTGGATAATGATCTGTAAACATGGCAGAAACAAAGAACGTTTTGCTGGGAGGAATGTGAGCAAAATGAGCTTTGCATTTAATTTAAAGATGACAGTGTTTTCTTTGAGGTATGAATATGATTGGAGTGTTTCATGGAGAATTTCCACTCATCTTTCCAGATCCAGCTCAGATGTCAGCTCCTCCTTGCAGCCTTTCCTGAAGAATAATCGCCCCTCCCAGTGGTCCTTACACTGGGGTGATTTTTTTTCTTTTTAAAAATTTTTATTGGTACATAATTTTGCATAATAGTGAGATCCTTTGTGATAATATATGTACATGTGCATGGTGTAATTTTGTAAATTTCATTCTCCAGTACTTCCCTCCTTTTCCTCTTCTCTCTCACTGATCCTTTTCATATACCCTTTTGGCCTCCCTTCTATTTTTATGAGATCCTTTTCTTTTTTCTCATTAGCTTCGACTTACAAAAGAAACCGTGTGATTCTTGACTTTTCTGAGTCTAACATAATATTCTCCAGATCCATTTATTTTCCTGCAAATGACATAATTTTGTTCTTCTTTCTGGCTGCATAAAACTCCATCCACACTGGGAAGATTTTGATGTGTGTTTGATGTACCAGGAGCTTGCTGTCTTGAAGAGTAGTGGGTGAACACTGAGACTTGCTTCTGCCATTCACTGTGTAACCACTTCAATTTTCTCTTTTGTAAGAAGGGGCAAAATATTGCAAAGAATTTTGGATGGCAAAAAATAGAATAAGTAAAATGACATGAGCAACATGCCTGCCACTGGCATGTCGTAGCGGTCTCTCTCCCTCTGACCACCTTCCGTCGTCTGTTACAGGAAAGTTTTCCACAAGTAGGATATGAGATCCACAAAGTGGAATCCATGTTTCTGGTCTTCTCAGAACAGTTTTGATCTAGCACAATAGCTGGCATGGAGCAAAGGCTCCCACCCCTGGGACCACCTGGCAGCCTGCCTCAGCAGAAGCCCTTTGTCAAAGAAAAGGAGTGAAGCTATCCAGAGCAATTTGGAGATGTGGGAATCAAGCTTATTTGTTTATTTTTCTTATGAATATTCTGATTAAGCCAGAAACTTCCTGAAGTCATACAATTCTCCTATCCCTAGAGAAGGATTTGAATATAATATCCTCTTGCTGGAAGGAAAATTAGAGATAATTAGTCCAGTGGTTTCAAACTTTGTATGGAACTAGAGCTATTTTTCAAATGAAATTTTATTTGAAACCTTAAGCAATGAAAGCATACTAAGCATTATTTTATGAATTTATGCACATTTATCATTGATTAATAACAAATTCTTGAAATGTTGACAAATGTATTTATTTTGTAAATTCAAGCTTATAAACAAATAAATGAATCACCATGACAATTATATTTATTGATAACCTAAAGCTTTTTAATATATTTTTTTATGATCTAAAGCTTATGACAAATAGAAAGGCATAATTGGGCTATTTTGATCAGCCCAAAAATTCAGAAAAATTGATCTTATTTCAGCTTTTAAATCCAGTGCACTTCTGTTTGTTATTTTGTTTTCACTGTGTGGAGATAATCCTAATTGCTTTGGTTCTAATGTGTCTCCAAATTTTATGTGTTGAAAACTTTATCCCCAAAGTCATGTTAATGATATTTGAAAGTGGGATCTTTGAGAGATAATTAGCATCAGATGAGGTCATGGGGTTGGGCCTTTACAATGGCATTAGTGGCTTTATGAGACCCAAGCTAGCAAGCTTGCTCTGTCTCACGATGTGATGATCTCTGCCATGTTATGATGCAGCATGAGGCCCTCACCAGATGCTGAGCAGATGTGGTACTATGCTCTTGAACTTTCTAGCCTCTAGAACCATGAACCAATAAACTTCTATTCCTTGTAAGTGATCTTGTCTCAGCTATTTTGTAATGGCAACAGAAAATGGACTAACTCTAGTCTTGTTGTCAACTAGATGCAAATGATTAATGTTTTGTGACAGTTCATCTTTCCATCTCAATGTCTTTCAACGAATCAGACAAGTGAGAGAGGAGCTCTGTATTGAGACTTCCACAAAAACAACTAGACCTGGACACATACATTGTCATCAAGTTTTCAGTGTTAGGGATAGCTATTCCACCTACTGTACTTTCAAATCATGGTATTATTCATGGCTTAAAATATTTTTTAATAGAAATTTTTGAAAAAAAATTTAAACCCCACAAAGTAACTTTTTGGGTCTACAAGGTCTGAATTACATGGTATAAAACCACTGACTGCATTCAACTCTGTACAACACTGGTTATTAAATGGAGGCTTGATATGTGACAAGAACATGTCAAGGTCACACACAGAATTGGTGGGCTGGGGTTAAAGCTTAGGTCTCCTGTATCCCATTCTAGGCCTCTCACTCATATTTTACATATGACTTTTCTAATTTATATTAGTAAGAAAAGCAATTTTGGCTTGGAGCAGTGATGCATGCCTGGGAGGCTGAGGAAGGAGGATTGAAGCTTAAGTCCAGTTTGGGTAACTTAGGAACACTCTGTCTCAAAATAGAAAACAAAAAATGCTGGGGATGTGGGTTAGTGGTAGAGCACCCTGGGTTCAATCCCCAGTACCAACCCCCCAAAAAGTACTTTTGGCGTCAGTGTTTTGTTTTTCCTTTTTTTGTTTTTGAATGTTAGACAAGCCAACTCTATAGTCTGATTTACATTCTTACATTCATGAAACAGACTGCTTGCTGGAATTACCAGTACAACCCGGAAATCTACAACAGTTCTTCCCATTTCACCAAGAGAGTTATGCTCTGGTGATAGATAATTGAAATGGATTTGGCCAGCAGGGCCTATATAGTAATGCTGACTTTATGTTTGTTCATCCGTCAGAAGAATAAAAAGCAAAGCTGGTAATTTGTGTTAACTAAGCACCTTCATTATGAGAAACTCAAGGGAAAGGGTGGGGATCAGAACATTTTTCATACAGCTGTCCTGGATCCTGTGGATGATTTGTGTCTTTAAGGAGAAATTCTAATAATATTAAGCGTATGGAAAAGCTTAAGGCAAAGATGATGGGTCATTTTCCAAGTGTTCAGGTTGAATATCAGGAGTTGTGAAGCTTCCTTTCTCAAACTTCTGCTGATCTGGCCTGGACATCTCATATTGTGCCTCCCCCAGGCTGTACAAGTGACCACCATGGATTCCCAGCTCACAGATGGCATCTCTCCGTGAGCCATGGGTAGGGAGTGAGTGTCACAGAAGACATCCAGATTTCCATTTCTTCACTTAGGGAGGCAAGAAAAGACCTTGCTCTTGAACATGTTGGGTGCTCACTCACAGCTGCTGTGGTCTTCAACCTCTCAGTCCTGACTACAGATTTTATCTGGCTCAGAACTCAATACTGGACAGCATCTTAAGGGCTGCCTCTCTGATCTTAAGGCCACCTTGTCTGGGATTGTTTTTACTAGTAGGGATAGCAAGCTAATGGGTCCCATTAAATCTCTCCACCTGCTAACTCCAGAAGACTGAGGATTCCTTATTAGGAGACAGAGCCTGTTCTACCCTGGCTAGGGGTAGGGGGGCAGATACCTCAGAAAAGGGAGATGAAGGTCTGATGGTCATGTTGGTTAAGTGGCTCGTGTTGCTCTTTCTTAAGAGAAGATTTCTGCAAGGCATCAAAAGCTTAAGTGCCAGGACCCTCCAAAGAAGAGGAGGGGAAACCACTCAGTTGGAAGGTCTCAGATGAACTGAGCTGCCTGACCTACTGCACCCTAGGAAAGGAAGGTGAAGAAAGCCCACGCATGGGCATTTAGGAGGAGGCTGTTTTCTGCCTCTTTAGACAAGGAAGGCCTTTGTCTGACAATACTTGGCTGCCAAAGGCGAGGGATGATTCTTCAACTTGTAACAGAAATCCTCTCTTCATGTAAAGATTCAGAGCTAAACTTTCTTTTACTTTTTTAATGTATTTTTTTCGTTGATGATGAACTTTTATTTTATTTATTTATATGTGGTGCTGAGAATTGAACCCAGTGCCTCACACATGCTAGGCAAGTGCTCTTCCACTGAGCTACAACCCCAGCCATCAGAGCAAAACTTTCTCCAAGAGCCAACTTTAAACAGGATTTGATCTAAATACAGAGAAAGCAATTTACCCTCACACCTCCAAGAACACATCTATTATGTAAAGCAACATTTTAATTGGGTCTCAGAGGTCTAATTGGGTCTCAAACAAAAATAGATTATTTTTTTCCTGTTACAGAATAAGATGTTCCTGCCACGTAAATGACCTTTGCTAATTCCGAATGATGTTGCATTTGTCTTATAGATACAGGGACCTGCTGAGAGAGAATGTGAGTTTTTTGGTCTTCAGCTCTGGGAACCACATGTGACCCCGAGTTTAGCTGGTACAGCATGGCTAACACTACTTTGCTGAGTGATGTACTATAACCCAACTTTAAGAAAAGCGGCATCCTCTGAGACCAACACGTGCATCATCCCAGCTGCTCCTGCCTGCAGCTGTAGATGATGAGCCCCTCCCACATCCCCACAATTTCCTTGGTTGATTAAGAACATCTTCCCTGTATTGCCACGTATCTCAGACATTTGGACAGGAGGGCACAGCTGAATGCTTTTCTTTTTATTGAATGCAGAATTTTCTTTCTGAGAAGTTTGCCAATGAAGAGTTAAAGTTAAATCCAACAAAGAAATGGGTCACAATATTTGCCAGTGAATCTTTTCTTTTTCTTTTTTTTTTAAATTCTCTTGGTTTTGGGGCCTTGGTTGACCTTTATGTGTGAGGGGGTGGACATGTCCCCAGGAAATCTCTAAAACCTCAGAGGAAGCTGTCAAACTTCCAGGGAACCGGGTTTTTGTTTGTATTCTGGAAGCAGAATAACAGATGGACTTTGACATATTTCAGACAGATGAATATAATCTTAAAAGGGTTGGTTTTCTACTTTTTGGGGGATAATGTGTTTTCACTGGTGGTGTTGCAAGCCCAGGCTGAGGTATTTCAGGATATCATGGCAGAGTTCTGTTTGGACAACAGTTTTTAAGACATTATAAAGAGCAGTCACCTGGAGGCAGAAAACCTATTTGCTGAGACAAGTCAACTAGGGTCTCACCCGTGGTTCTCTCATTTGTAAGTCAGGATAATGAGCAATCCTACCTACATAAGGAACACTGGAAAACATCAGTGGCAAATAGGAGGCCAAATTATTCAGCAGCAGGAAGCCAGGAGAACATGGTGGAGAGAGTTTCAGGGGTGCAGGGCTAGACATGAGGAATGAGAGATGGTGAGAGCAGGAGAATTTGCATTAAACTTGGGAGAGAAAAAACATTCTCTCTGCAGAGATAGACAGGTTTTCACTTGGAGACTTGGGACCTCATGCCACCCTTATATTCAAGGCTTAGAGACTTCCAGTCCAACAGGAATGAAAAGCAGCTTCTGATACCATGCCAGTGTATTAATCTCCTTAGAGTTCCCTGAGCATGTGACCAGAGGCAAAGTGGGTAAGGCACAGATGTCAGCTGACACCTCCACTTTCCTGAAGTCCTTGCTGTCCAGTTCCTACTGTACTTTGAGGCAAAGGATGCTGGGATATCCTGCAAAAACAGCAGCAGTAGACTCTGCCACAAGAGCACAATTGGCAGGAGTCATGAAATATGAGGTAGCTTCTGAAGTGGGCTATCATGAAAGTGCAGTCTGGGCCAAGAATCCAGACCAGCACTACTTTTAAGTGTTAAACTGGCTTGGCCACAACTCAGGATCATAACAAACCCCTACTTCTAGTGAATCATCAAAGCAGAGGCTATGAAATTCCTGAAACCCACACTGGGGCTGACTTGAGGGCCATAAGTTCTTCTGAGATCTCTGAAATGCTGGGCTGGGTGTTTGGTCAGTGGAGGTGCTCAACAGCAATCTGTTCGGCTTTCCTCCTCCCTCCACACCCAGAAGAATCCAGGAGGCTGGTCCAGTTAACTCCCCAACAGAGGTCAGAGCTGGAGCTCTCCAAGGTGCTGATAACCTAGGCCAACTCCCCCAGAGGGCACATTACACTGCAAATGTGTATTGAAGCCCACCCAGGGCACCTGGGGACCTTTATTTTCCAGAAGACCTACTTCTTGTGAGTAAAAGGGCCCTGTATCAGTTTGAGTAGAAATTGCTCCTTAGGCTCCCTACGTTGGTATGGAGCAAAGGCTCTTAGCAGACGAGAATGTAAGGATGATGTACCCTAGAGAGGCCTGGAGGAGCCAGGCTTGGCAAAGGCCTTAGAAGTAGCCATCCTAGAGCTATGTCCATGCCAGTTTATTCCATTGCCTCTGAAAAATAGCAAAATTCTGCTTGTATCAAGAGTCTCAACATGGACAGGCCGAGATGGGTGTGGCCTCTTGGGGCATCTTCTTGATGGACAGTGGATGTAATCAGTGAAACCAATAATTAATAGTGCTAGTAATAGCCAGAGATGGGTATTGCCTTAGGACAATGACTTTATTCCTAGGATAAGCCAAAGAAGCCACACCAGAAGGACTCAGTGATCACTGGTTGTGGAATTCATCCTTGACTTTTGAATTAATTGCTTGGGAAATTGGATAGATAATATCCTCCAGGAGGAGTGTCAGGTCATGGGGGGAATGTTGAAAGCCTGGAGCATAGTCCTGGAGAAGACAAGAAGAAGAGAAAGCAAGGTACAGGATGTATTTGCAAAAGAGGAGAGAGGCCATTTTCTTGGAGTTTAGGTAGAAGAAAAGGAAAATTAGTGTAAATATGGGAAGATTTGTGTGTTAAGTGAAGATACAAGAGAACACCATTGGTATGGTTCCTGCTTGGTAGTCAGGATTCTGTAAGTATGAATAGAGCAAAGAATGACCTGGTAAGAACTGTCCAAGAATGGACAGGCCTGCCAACGAGTCCCTCTCCACTTGCTCTGTCTGAGCAAGGCCACTACTGAAGGCCTTGAACTTGGGACTGAACATTTTAGTGTATTGTCTTTAAGTTCTTCCTGGGGAGACTCAGTATAGTGAGGTTGTTCCCCAGGAGGTGAATTCTAGAAACAAGAAACAATGAAAACAGCCTATGGTATCTCGATCTCTTTCTCCATCTCCCTCTCTCTTTCTATTTATCTACTTATTTATATGATTTAGCTCATGTGATTGTGGAGACTGGCCTGTCCAAAATTTGCAGTGTCATCCAGCAGACTGGAGACCCAGGAAGAGTTTATATTGCAGCTTGACCCTGAATTTAATCTGGAGACAGGATTCCCTCTTTCTTGAGAGAGGTTAGTCTTTTCTCTCTTATGGATTTTAATTGATTGGATAAGTTTAACCACAGATTAAAAATATATATCTCTATATATCTGATTTTTAAAATAATTTAACCTTTATTTATTAGTTGTTGTTTATTTGTTTTTATGTGGTGCTGAGGATCGAACCCTGTGCCTTACATGTGCTCAGCATACACTCTACCACTGAGCTATAACTCCAGCCCAAGTCCAGATTTGTGTGTTAACTGCATCTAAAAAAAACACTGTCACAGTTATATCTAGACTGGTGTTTAACCAAATATGTAGGTAGAATGGACTACCTGAGTCAACACATAAAATTAACCATCAGAAGGGATTCCACTCCCATCCACTGGGAGCCTGTTCACACCCAGGTCAGCTGCAGGTGAGTAAACACTATCCAACTGTTGTTTCCCAGTGGTTTCAGTGGCCCGGATGATCTGATCTTCTTTCACTACTCAATGCAGACATATATCTGGGGATGGAGTGGCAGAGCATTTCAGTGCATTATCAGGCCTTTATTTGCATTCCTATCCAGTTGTATTTGCTCATTCCAGCCTGGTCTCTTCAGATTCCCCAGCCTACTTCTCACTTCAGGATGTTTTTTCTCTGATACCCCATTTTGGATCTTCCTGAGGATCATTTGATTCTGGCATTAGACACACTGGCCCATCCAGGAGGTACTGATCCCTTTAGGTCCCATAAGCCTCACAGGTAAAGGAAAATTATAACAGAAAAAAATTATTGTTTCCCTTTCAATGTTGGAAAATGTCAGATGAAGAGGAATTATGTTACTTGCCCAGAGGATCTTTCAGAGAAAGTCTACTGCTGCCAATAATGGGGTTTTCTGCGTAGTCACACCATTCCCCATCTGTGTCAGCATCCTCCATGCATTTTTCAAGCTTAGTGTCCAAGGCATCTCCAACCTAATAAGTATAAGGTGTCCTGGCTGGTTCCCAGCAGGGGAGGGAGCAAGTAGACACACAGTCCTTTGAAGCCAGTTTCAGATTCTGGAATGCTTTACTGGAAACCACACAATCTCAGGAGAGATTCATCACCTCCTAAGGTTGCCTGTAGACTAGGTCAGGACAGGGGCCCTGAACCCCTGAATGAGACAGTGTCTGCCCTGATTAGTGGCTTCCTGTGTGGTGGCTGTGGATTTATTCAGTGGTTCTGAGCATATCTGGCTGAAATTCAGAACTCCCCACCTCCACTCCCCAAACCTCTCTTCTCTCCTCATCCCTTCCCTTTCTTCATCCCCATAAGTAGCTCATATATCTGCTGGACTAATATTCTCACAGTATGAATGTGGGGATTCAGTCCTTGGATGTCAGGACAGAAGCTCTAAATTCAGAGGCACAGGAGCTCTACTTCTGTCTAATAGCTGGGATACAGTTCCTCTACCCCACTGTTCATTGAAGCAGAGGTGGGTGCTGGAAGGAACCTTGAGACTCTGACCTGAATCTACCACTGTTCCCTTCCTGGTTCACTAAGGCAAGTCACAAAGTCAGATATGCTCCTAGGGTTTATATTTTCATTTTTCCTGATTAAAAGTTGAGGCTTCAAGAAGTTACAATGCTAGCTTAAGGTCCCAGAGAGAGGTGGCATCAAAACCACAACTAGAAATGGAGTGACACAACAATATACTTCCCATTGTTGCCCACCTCCCTCCTTAATGTCTCTGGACCTCAGATTTCCTCACCTGCCAAAGGGGGACCAGTAGTATCTACCTCTCAAGCCATTGTAAAAATCAGTTCCAATCATGGCTAGAAAAAGTTCCTAAAAGGCAAAAGTGTTGGGTTTTCAGAGGACTCATGGATTCCAGAAGTGAAACTACTTACACGATATGGGAACAGCCATAGGTTGTTGTCCTACATTTGATTCAGCCCAGCAATCATATAGGTATGAATTTCTGAGAGTGAGCAAGTGAGCATGTGTGTATGTATGTGTGTGTCAGGTTGGGGGATGGCTGATGCCCAGTTGGTTCTCTTGAATGTCCATAACTGTTAAAATACAAAAATACTTTTTATGCCCCCTCTCTATGAATTTCCTTCTGCCACTTTGGCCACTTTCTTAGTAATTGCAGGACTACTCCACCATCCAGAAATCAAAGGGTAAACATTTGGCACAGCAGGTCTCTAAGAAGCCTGCTCCAGTCCCACTGTCAATTAGCACTCATTCTGATTCCTCAGTACCCACATCATACCCTATATTTTGAATACCACTGTTTTGGTTATCTTTGAATATGCATCAAATCACCCTGAGACATTATTTATTATTATCTTCCAAAGTTTCATGGGTTAGCCAGGCTCAGTGTGATGGTTTCCCCTGGGGTCTCTTATGGGACTGCAGTACAATGGTGGTTGAGGCTAAAGATTCCTGCAAGTTCAACTTAGCTGAACATCCAAGATAGCTCTTTGGCTAGCATTTGGTGCTGGTCAACCACTGGGAGCTCAGTGGGGTTGTCATCCAGAGCACCTACATTTGGCCTCTCCAAGTATCCTAGGCTTCTCATGTCAGAGTTGCTGATTTGAATGAGAACTAGCATGCCAAAGGCTGGCAGCAGAATAGCTTCATGTCATCTCCACCATAGTCTATTTCTCAAGGAGATCATGGACTCTTCCAGATTCAAGGTAGTGAAAGAATGTCAAATTCACACTGCAGAAGAGCAGGTGGGGTGAGAGAGACTTATTTTGGAGCAATACATTCTGTCTCAATCACTATGGTCAAGGCTCACTAGGCTACAATTCAGTCTGTCTGAAGTTCCCTCTGCTCGTCACCTTACACCCATCTCTCCTTGTTGGAGATGTTTTATGTGCTAGGATAGGAGCATCTCCTTCCCTCCCTGGGAGCTCCCTCTCCTACATTTTTACCTCTCCTTTGGGGAAAAGAGTTGGCATTCACTCTCTTACACCAAACCCTTCCAAAGAGACTTGGGACCTGATTTTCATCAATGACAACATTGGTGAAACCATCTCTTGGCCAAACCAGAGGATGATATCAACCTCAGGATTGTGAGAAACGCCAGGGAGATTTTTCCTCCTGTGTGTGAGTTGGCAAGGAGGGGAGTGCTGTTGAAGGAAGCATTTCTGTCAGAGACCCTTGGGAAAACTTTGGCCCCTCCCCGAAAAATGAGCTCTGAGATGATGACTGAACACAGTGTGTGTCCCAGATGAGTAATAAGAAAGGGCTTTGCCTTCTCTAACCAAGTCCAAGTTCCACTTCTCTGACGTTATAACCACTTCTTCATGTCCGCCTGAGCTGAATTCTTCATGGTGTATGTATAGCTCCTGTTGCTGATCAGAAAGACTGTCCCCTTATGTTCTGAGAGCCAGGTTAAGACTTGGGGTCATCATCAACCATCATTGATACTGAGGATATTTTATTTGCTTCATTTCCTTCTCCTCGTGTGAAATGTGGCTGCATCTGCAATTAGTGTCTTTGATATTTACTTTCCTAGCACCCTTTGCCCCATCAAAATCCTTGCCAAGCTGCCCAAGGGAGGAGAATTTGTTTGCCCTTCTGTTCAACTGTAGAAAAAATAAGTAGCTTTTCGTCTCTCTCATCCACCCAACTCCCCATGCACTTTTAACTGAGGGGGAAAAAATCTGTTATTCATAAAGAAAAACAAAGAATGATAAATTATAGGGCCTTGTAAAATATATTAACATGAATCCACACTTTTTTTTCCTGGATAATTGAATTAGAGTGACATCAGCCAGAATCTGCTGCTTACGCAGGAATGCCAGCCTCCTTGGGTTGTTTTTCATTGTTTTATTTTTTCTTTTTGGTCTGATCCCACAAAGTCCTGGCTAAGTGTCCAAGTGCCTCTATCATCTCCAGGCCAGCTCATGCTGTAATCTTGTCCACAATTTCATTACTCCATCTGAGTTGGAAGCTTCATTAAAATGATGTCTCTCTTAGAGTTATAAATGATAAGCGACCTTCTAACAAAATGTGGCCTTCTTAGATGACAAGAAAGAATTAAATGTCGGGGAGCAGGATGGTAAGGTTTTGATATTTATGAAGGTCAAAGCAAGAGTGAGTAATATAACAGAACATTCCACTTAAGGTCAGAACCATGTTCCTGGGTCCTACTGTTGCTGCCATAAGAAATGAACTTTCTGTAGACTTTGCTTATATTGCAAGGTTGTGGGCTGTTTATGGTTTATATGAAACCACCACCATATTTTAATTCTAGTTGGGTGACTAGAAGGGAAAAAAATCAGTAAATATACTGAAATAACTCTTTTATTAATGTTCCACTCTAAGAAATTATTTACTGGTTAATTGGCATGTTGCCAAAAAAGAGGTCTCAGGAGACAGGCGGCTTTGCTCATCTGAGAAGCACTATGCTTTGGCTTAGTCGGATTTCCTGTCTTTGCAGAACTTGTCTTTATCTCTTCAAGTAATAGAAGAAATCTGGTTTTCAAAGCTGAGTGTAGTTCACTGGTTTCGGGCTGCTCACTGGAATGGGAAAGAGCTTTTAGTTTGTAGGCATTGACATTCTGACAGTACAACTTCAAGATCTGGAGGCTTTTGGAATAGAAACCAAGGGGTGATGAAAGATACTGAGACTCATGGGGTGTCCATCCCAGGTCCAAGAAGTCTGTTCTCTAAGTCCCCTGCATCTTTGGTATTCAAGGGTAGAGTCACCATGTAGGGTTGTGTAGACTATGTATAAGGGCACCCAGACTCAAAGGATGAGCAGTGGATAAGGTTTACCTTGTGTTCCATTTGCCAGCCCTGGTGCTGGGCCACATCCATTCACAGCAAGGGGGCAATCTATGGCCTATGAGTCAAATCTATTCCACCACCTGGTTTTGTAGATAACAATATTTTGGAACACAGTCATGTCCATTTTTTGATGTGTTGTTTCTCTGTGCTCAGTTGAGTTGTGAAAGAGACCTTATGGTCCACAAAGCTCCAAATATTTACTATTTGATCCTTGATAGAAAAAGTTTGCTGACAGATGATCCAGAGGTAGGGGTACCTTTTTCTAATTTGCAAATAGCTCTGACTGCCTGTCAAGTTGGAAGTGCATCCTAAAGATAAGATTCCCCCGCTTCCCCCCAACTTTTTAAAACTTGGCACAAAGGTGGCTTAGGGGCTAGTAGGGCCCTAAGGAGGAGATCTCAGGCCTACTTCGGATGACAGAAATGTCAAGGGAGCCAGACCTCCTAGATCCTCACCCCAACCCACCATAGGCCATTGCTGGACTCCAGAACAGGCTCCAGGCAGAAGAAGAACCATGATATGTAGCTCAGAGAGGCTATTTGGGGAGCAAGAGGCTGACTGTAGCAGTTCCCAGAGGTAAAACAAAAGCTTTCCTTGTTTCCTTGCCAAATAACCGTAAAAGAGAAGGTTTGGTTTTGGATCTTCAGCATTGGCTACTCCATAAAGAAATGTAAGCTGTCTCATGACTTATCACCAACCCCTTGTTTACACAGCAGGGCTGATTGACACGGTTTATTTTTCTGCGGTTTTTCTTCTAATCTAAAGTGAAACATGACCTGGAGAATTCATGGAGTTCCCTTCACCTCTTGCAACCCAGAACCTGCAAGGGAGGTGCTGTTGGTCCTTTACATTGCCCAGTGACTGTTTTCACATGAGTGAATATTATATGTCCTACTTAGATCTGGTTGCACCCGCTGAAAAGGTCTGGTCATCTATGCCTGAAAACTGGCAGAGTCTGTTGTCTTTCGCAGGGAATCAATGGATAAAACAAGACCAGTGATTTGTAGAACATGACTGGAAGGGAAGTCAGTGTTATCTCATCTTTTGACGACGCTGGAATTTCTTCATTGAACAGATGAGAATCAGCCCCTGTGAGATGTAGCAGCTTCCTCAAGGCCCCACAGAATTCCTCTGGTCAAACTTCTACAGGTAGGATTTGTAGGTCAGGTGGGAGGCCCTCATGGCAGGAGCAAGTGACCATTGTAGTCCAGATAGCAGGGAGTAGGGGCCTGGTCAGAACCATCACATTAGCAATTCCAGCATGCCCCAAATGCAACTATTCACAAAGTTCTCCTCACTAATGACATCACCTGGTCCTTCCATTGTCCTGTGAGGCCCACACAGATCCATTGTTTGTAGCATATAGTTTAAAGATCATATTTATAAAAATCTATCTGGATGGGATGGGATGATAACTCTCAAGGCCTATCTATATTAAAGGGACAATATAGTGGATGCTCTGTGATTTTGGGGCAAAAATCAGACAAATAAAATTAAATGCTCCAGTCTTGTAACTTATGCTACAACCTGAGTTTTTAAAAAATGACCACACAGAACAAGAATGGCTAAGTTAAAGGAGAGGCCATGAGCACATGCCTAGGAGTCTGAGGTCAGGAGTTGAATCCAGAATGAAGAGGCTACCCTCAGATGACAAGGGGCTTTATCAGCCAGGATGCCAAGCCTGGAGATGATGACCCTTCCTGGAGAAGAGAGACAGCAAGATAGGTGGGTACCTGCAACCTGTAGTTTTGCTAGGCCCCATCTAGGGGCTGCAGCCCCTTTCGGTAGATTCCCAAAAGACATGTCCTTCTTTTCCCTTCCTTCTGGTCTTGTGCCACCAACCTTTTGCCTATACCCTCTTGGAGGTGCTATGAGCCCTAGAAGTTGGGTAAGTTATACAGAACATATACAATACTAATATCTGTATTGGACTTCATGAAGTAATGCCTCCTCCCTTACAAATATATGCACGTGTATTACTCATGGAACTGATACTTAGCTCTTTTTCATGTGTCATCTTTCTCATAAGAAAGATACATCAGTTAGCCTTATACAACTAGACAGTCAATTCTTCCAAAGTGAGCTGGAGGGATATCATTGCTCAAAGGCAAATTGAACTCTGTGTGTCTTCCTTATGAGAACTTTCTCGGCCTTACGTACCTTCATTGAGTGGACTTGAATGCAGCCAGCAGTACGAGACACTTGAGCTGAAATAAAGGAGGTTTGAGGTCTGGGAAAGGGGGCATTGGGCCCTCTTCCTGGAAACCATGCCTTATTCCAAGTCCTGGCTTAGGGAAGCCTCTCCTTATCTGGAGGTTCCGTCAGGCTCCTGGCCTTCTCAGCAGCAGGGGAAGGATTTGATGGTCTATAGTCTCTTCCTGCTCAGCAAGCTGTGATTCAAGCTGTGGTGTAAGAAAGCAAAAGGCCCTGACATTCAGGTTGTCTGTGAAATCAGCCATTGGAAGTAATATATTGAACTCTGTCCCTAGTACCTCTCATGCATCCAAACACAATTCTGGAAGGAAGGTTTTTCTTTGCAGGAACAGCAACTGATTGGTCTCTTGATTTCTCCATTACTGCACACACCTCTCCCTCCTGCTGTGAGTTGGGTGAATCATCTGATTTTGGTGGAGACCACATTAGTTAAGGCTCCATAGCACCAGAGCTGCCACTTGTGGTCTAAGAGCCTGAGTGGGAGTTCTACTCCTTGTTAAAAGCAAGGAACCCAGTATCATGATTGTGTCGTCTGGAAGAGGGAGTTTTCTAGATTCTGTTTCTCCTTAAATGAAAGTCAGGGATTCTAAGGTGCTGCCTTGCTCTAGGAGGGCCAGAGGTGAATATAGTTCATGGAAAGAAAGAGCAAAACAGAGTCCAGCCTTTTAGTGGGATCATGGATGTTTCTTAGGGACTGAAGTCCTGCATGAGGGGGATTGCTCAGGTGTGGAAAGCAGAGACATTCACATGTACCAAGTCTTCTGAGTTAGAAAATTTTATGCAACGAGCCTGTTCTTTCCTCCCTCTACAAATATGTTGCTGACGAATGAGCATTGTCTCCTGCTATTCCCATTCCCATCCCCCAGGCTCTTGACTGTCCTTCCTTTTTCAGGTCTCTTCTTCTTCAGGAAGTCTTCCTTGTGCATCCAAAGTCACAGTCCTCTCCTATGGTGGTTTTCTTGGCCTTGAAGGAGTGCCTGACTCAGTGAAGATGGCACAGCCAATGGCCCAGCTTTGCTTCTAGGCTTCTCCTAGGAAGGATACCTTTCTCCTGAGCAACTGTGGTGTGGAAACTTGGTCAGTTTTGGTCCCAGGTAGGTGGAGGCAGGTGGAAGTGAGGTTTATGTATAAATGAAAACATTTTCTTAGCCATGCACTACTGACTTGGCCCCCCAAGTGCCCTAAAGTATGGTGTGATCCAGACCCCAATCTTGATGGATAGATCTCTGCCCTTCCAAGATTTCCCAGAGCCTTGTATTTAACCATGGATATAGTGGAAGGTTTTTAGGTTCCAGGGTTACATCTTTGCTAAAATCTTCAGTATTTTAAAGATATTATCCACTCCAACAACTGTACATCTTTTCCCTTAAATAACCTGATGTCATGACCACAGTTGTTTATATCTTTGTTTCCTTTTGATTTCTGGGCTTTTGGGGGTTGGCCCAGAGGACCTTTGAGCACTGAAGAAAGAGTGAAGAGGTGAAAGACTCTTGGAGAATATAAAAGAGGCCAAGACATTTGTTTCTCTAAAGATCATATAAATGGTTTTTAATGTGTAACCCCTGGATTGTATTCTCTGGGGCTATTAGACATCACCAAAGATCTCTGAAAGCAAGAGCAAGATTAATGCCAATCTCTTGCCACTTGGTGTGAGGGTTTTTCCTCTTCGTTTTTTAGCTTCAATGTTTCTGCCTCTAACAGTGTCTATGCAATTGAAAGATATCTGAATGATAAAAGATGTTTCTCCCTGGAGCCTAGAAGCATGGGTTCAAAGATCAGCCTTTCCAAGAGTTCATAACTGCTTAATGGCTGACATGTTTGACAAGCTTCTTCCTTGAAGAACAGATCAACTCAAAGAAGAAGGAACTTGCAAACACTCTTTTGGGTTCTCACTTGGTACGGAAGGGCACTAGGATATGTTGGCTGGATTGACTGGATGATTTAAGGGGCCAGTGATGATCCTTGAATTGCTCAAGGAAGTGAATAGAATATGTGGCCCCCGAAGGCTGGGGTGAAACTAATAAGATATGAAAAGAGGACAATAGAAAGCAGAACTTTCTAAAAGTCAGAGGGCAACTTTGCCCACAGTCATGGGGAAGATGACAGAGGCTGAGGTAATATTCATCAGTGATGTTGTAAAGAGTTTCCTATAATGCATGAGCCCCAGGAAGTCAAATGTACAGTGAAAACATTCAATCTGGTGACCCTCAGTAAAATCACTCACACACTCACTCACACACACACAAACTTGATAAAGACCTGGCTTTAACAATTTAATGGTATTGTTTACCTTTAGGATAAAATTAATGAAGCAGGAATATGGAGGGAAGAGTGGTATAAACTTAGAAGTGTATAAGACCTTTGATTATCATGCATCTTATAAAAGAAATGATGTTCATTCCTTCAAGATGGCAGTAGTACTGGTAATCTTTGTTGGAAGTTGAGCCTCCTTTTCAGCTCAAAGGAGAATAGCTACTGCCTGAACAAAGTCAAGGAAATTCACTCTGGAAGAGAAGAGTCCACAGGGCAGATCCCTCTGGGAGACCAGGAAGACTGGTTGGGTCCCCCACTACCATTCACACACATTTGGCTCCGAATATGCATGAGGATGATCAGAAAAAGGAAGCTGCCCATGGCTCTGCATTGCAGGCCTCAAAGACCATCTGATGTCCGTGTCCTCCATCACCCCCATCTCACCCCCATGGGGCATCTCCTCATCTCTTTGAGATAACGCTGGTCACCGAGTCACGGTCCACCCCTTTGCTGCTACACAAAGGGCACACTCAGGCAACCCAACAATAAAACAACTTGAAGGGAGACCAGCTGTACTTATAAATAAACATCCCAAGAACATTAATCTGCTGAAGGTTTTTATGAGGGGAAGCATAAAATTTCAAATAAAGGGCTAATGGGAAATATGTCCAAAATGTTGGAATTAGTGAGGCTCTACAGTAGGGAACAGCCCGGCTATATCCATAAAACAAAAACATAACTAACAACTGATTGAGTTTTAAGACCCCCAGCCCTTCACTCCCACACCTGAGTTGTATATTTTATCTGAAAGGCTGTTTCATGTTCCAGAATCATCTCTGTTTGCAAGTGAGCTGTCACAATTTTATGGCCTCAACTTTAAAGAGCAGGACATTTCTTTCCTGGAGAACAAGGCTAATAGGGGGTAAAACACAGGGATTATGGGCTCTCCCACAAGTCCAGGCTAGCAGATGAGCCTCTTTCTATAATAGAAATGAATGTTTTTTTTGGACTCAGCTAGGAAGATGCTTTTAAAACATCCCTGGGAAGAGGAGACATGTGCCAGGCCAGAGAGCAGATGCAAGCAGTGAGGAAAGCAGGTGTTCAGTTCTTGGGAGTACCTGCTCCACTCCCCCTTCAGGACAGGTCATTTAAAAAAAATTACAAGGTTATTTTCTTTTTTTAAAGTAAAAATGGGATATGGTATATGGTTTGCATTGCTTCCTGCCCTGCCCTTCACCTCTGTTAACGATCTGCTTTCTTTCCCCTCTGGGGTGATGTGAGATCTGTTTTGCATTCTTTTTCTCCTTAACTCTGTACCAGGCCAGTCTGGGATGAAGGGGAGGACCCCCAGCCCCAATCTCCATGCCCAAATAGCAGCCTTTGGAGCAGAGAAAGAGCTTGGATTGAAATCAGAATGGGCTCTAATCCTTACTCTGCCATGCACAGGCTCCACTGGGCTCCAGGCAAGTCATTCCACTCCCATGAGAGAGGAAGGAAACAGTTACCAACATCACAGGCCCATTGTGGGTGTGATCTGATATGGCCCAGGCAGCAGCACCTGTTCAGGAGGGGTTACACTGCTGAGGCTCCAGATCCTGACTCTGAAACTTAATTGTTGGTCAAAACTTTCCTGATTCTGAGCCTCAGTTTCTTCATATAAAATATGGGGCTAAAAAGAGGACTAAAGGAATGCTCAGCAAGTGTTCAGCAGAGTACATGTCACACAGAGGTACTCCGTGACTCCTTCCTGAGACTGCTGTTATTTTAACAGGCTGTCTTGCAAATGGTCTTATTCATGCAGAGACATCCCTGCTGAAGTCTAACAAAGGAAAAACCAAGTACACCATCCCCTCACTGCCTTGCTCATGGTGGAGAGCTTGCTTACCTCCACTTCTGGCCCATCTATGACCTTGGCTTATCTCTAACTCTCAGGCCAGCTCATATGTTTTGGATTCCTCCAGTGAGCTCAGCTTGCCAAGATTGGGTGACTCTCAACACCATCTAAAGATTTGGCTTGTATTTCCCCTTGGCTGTGGCAGCCCCCAAATGCCTTGGAAATTGTCTCCTGTGCTAGCTCTGTTCCCTGCAACCCAGGTGCAAGCTCCAGTCAGCTCAGCTACTCTCAGGTAGGTCAACGTCAACCCCCCATGGGAGAATAAAGTATTAACAGTGAGGAGGGAGAAGTCAGTCCCTCCTGGATCTACCCTGCCTCCCCCCACGCTCCATGTGTGTGTGTGTGTGTGTGTGTGTGTGTGTGTGTGTGCGTGTGTGAGATTTTATCACCTGCTCTGCTCCCTTACTTTGACATCAAGACAGAACAGTCACAAACAACATGAACACACCTGTTTACAGCTATGGAAAAATGACAGCTTCAAAGTTAGCACCAATGGGATCAAGTTCATGCCTCAATCCCCGTGAGATGCCTTGGTGGATCACTCCTCTGAGCTGAAATCAACTCCTCTCATCCTCTTTGCCTCATATTAACTCCTATGGTTCTTTAGTTCTTCTCAATTTTGGAGCACCATTTCTTGAGTGAGACTGAAGTGAGGAAGGAAAGACAGCATGGTCTAAATTTCTTCATTCCCCTGTATCTGCCATCACAGAGCAGAACCTTAATAAAGACTAAAAGGAGGAGGCCCAGCCATGTTGGAAGTGTGCAGGTGAGGGAGACTCCATGATGTCTCCTGCCCTAGCCTCTACCTCACCCTGAGGGACCTGAAGGAGAACCATCTAGCTGAGCCCAGTCAAACCCTAGAACTGTGAGAAATAATTATATTGAATGTTGGTTGTTCAGAACTGTCAGGTTGGGTAGCTTGTTGAGCAGCAATAGACACATGGATTGCTGATCATTTATACATTTCTTTTGGGTATTGGAATTATCTTAATGGTAATGAGCCATGCTCATCAGAGAGATTTAAATTGCCACCACCAGCTGGTAGTGGTCAGTGGCTCCAGACTGCCAGATCACTTCTGCCCAACCTGCATGTCAGGCCTTGGGACTGAAAGGGACCTGGGGCTGAGAGATTCTTCTGGCTGGACCCTGGCCTGGGGAGGCGTTGGTTGTCTGGCCCACCCTTCCTTCTCCAGCAGAGCTGGGAAGATATCCAGGGCCAGCTGTGTGCTTTGGAAAGCGGCTTCTCTGATTCCTCAGCCCTCTCCCGTGTGCAGAAGGAGAGGATCAACCTCCAGTTTCACACCCTGGAACTCCAAGTACCAAACAAAGTTCAGTGTTTTTCAGGTGCAAGTTCTTTTTTTGGCTTTTAGCAAATGAGTACAATAACAAGCTAGAATATGCAGGTCCTCAGGGGGTGAATCTAGGAACCACAAGAGTAAAGGGTTTCCAGTTACCCTCTGGCTTATGCTCAAAGTTCTTATTCTCCCTGAAGAATGGGTGTGAAGGCTCAGGCTACGCAATGGTCTGGGAATGGAGACTTGGAAGAGAGCACTGAGGTTCCCCATCATTACAATACATGCCTTTAGCCAGCAAGCAGGTGGTCAGATGGGAAGGAGGGGAAGGGAGGGCTGTACTGAGGGTGTGAGATAAGCATGGTATGCTCCTTTAACATGCCTTGTCCAGCAGCTGCTGGGCTGTGCTCATTCATCAGCCCTGCTATGGACTAAACATTTGTGTGTGTGTGTGTGTGTGTGTGTGTGTGTGTGTGTGTGTGTGTGTGAGTGAGTGTGTTGCTGGGGATTGAACCCAGGGCCTTGTGCATGCGAGGCAAATACTCTACCAACTGAGCTATATACCCAGCCCAAGAATAAAACATTTTTGTTCTCCTCAAATTCATATGTTGAAGCTCTAATCCTCAATATAGTGGTGTTGGAGGTAGAGTCTTTGGGAAGTAATTTATGTTTGAACGAGGACACATGGGTAGAGGCCCCATGATGGCATTAGTGCCTTTATGAGAAGAGGAAGAAACTAGAATGTCCCCCTGCCACACAAGGATTCAGCAAGAAGGTGCCCACCTGCAAACCAAGAAGAGGACCTTCAATGCTTTACCAGATACTGGGTCTGCCAGTGCCTTATCTTGAACTTCTCAGCCTCAGAACTGTGATAAATATATATTTGTCATTTAAACCATCCAGTTTATAAATGTATATATATATTATATATATATATATATATATAATTGTAACAGTTTGAACTGAGACAAGTCCCATGACCTGGTTTTACTTTGTCTTGTGGACCTGGAGGAGCCCAAGTCATCATTTCCTCTATTCATACCTTTCTACAAGTTATGACCTCCTTGGCTTGGGGACTTTCCCAAGACTATGTGAAATGTACTTAGCCTCTCCACTTTTGCCTGCAAATGTCCAATGAGTGGTTAAAATCAGGATGAAAGACTTGGCATCTCTGCCTCCATTTGCATCTGTTCACTTTGCTCTGAGTCTCCTTGGATTGCAGGAACAACAGGTCTTATGGATAAACATCTTCTAAGTCAAAACTGCCTCTCGGGCAACAGTAAATTTCTTATTTCTGACAAGTTCCCACCTGACCCATCCTGAGATAATGATGGACACACCACACCTGATCAGTATCACCTGCTTTGACACCTGTGAAGAGCCTCCAAGTATGCAAACCCCTAATTCATGTCCTCTTTTCCCTTTATATGAAACCTCAGGATGACTGTCAGTCCCTTGAAGACAGGGCTAAGACATGGGTCCCCTTGTCTTTCCAGTGTAGCTGTGCTGACTAAAGTTCCTTTCATGCTTTTCACCATTACCTTTTCTGTTTTGTTTTTGGGGTGAGTGGATGGACCTGATTTGGATCCTCAGAATCAGACCTGTGGCCTAGAATTCTGATAATAGTCACAGAGCTGGTAGGTGGCAGAATTCAGCATAATGCAACTGGCCTGCCATGGCCAAACCTTGGCTTTCAAATCAGAAAGACTTCGGCCTTCATTGGTTACCATGTCCATCTGCACAAAAGAAGCAGAGAACAAGTCAATTACCCAGCTAAGGCACACAGAAAACCCCAAGGAGAAAGGGAATTTCTTGACAAGAATTTGTTCTCCCTGGGTATGTGCTCAGGATTTCAGGCTACTTTATAGGAATATACCCTGTGTAGGAGAACCTAGTTCCAGTGTAGTTTTTCACAAGCAGCCCAATTTTCATTTTCAGACAAACTAAGTTCAAGTTCTGAATAAACGAACTATAAGCTGTGTGACTTTGAGCAAGCTGCTTAATATCCTTGTGGCCCACTAATATCCTTCACCTGTAGAATGAATAATGTAGTCCCTCCCTCATGGGATTGTTGCAAGGATTTTGCCGTTCTCTCTCTCTCTCTCTCTCTCTCTCTCTCTCTCTCTCTCTCTGTCTCCTGTCTCTATCTATCTTAGAGAAGTCTCTGGTTGTTAACTGAAGTGCTTTTGTTTCCATTATTTCTATTTGAATTTTAGCTTTCATTGGAGCCAGACTTGGCAAGCTTACAGACTGCAGAGGGTGTGTTGTCAGCATGATGTTTGTTGAAAATCTGAACTTGAGTGTTTGATGGCCACACACTCTCTAGCTTGTTAGCCCCTGATACTCACACTCCAAACATTTATGGTACAGAACAGGCCCTGTAGTTCCTGCCCCACTTTGTTTTTTTTTAAGGTTTGTAACTTCTGGTATATACAGGACATCAATTGGACAGAAGAGGACATAGCATACCCAAGAGCAGAGACCTCTGACAAGCAATCTACTCAAATCAGTAGAATCATTTCTGGAGTGCACTGTGTTGAGAGGAGGCCATGTCCCCTTCTCTGCTCTGATGCTCACTCAGTGACCATGAGAGATGACAGGGGCCAGACAAGTCTGAAGTGGTGCTGCCCATGTACAGTCCTTTAGGTATGCATGTGTCTGGGGGACCCCCAGTTCAGAGGTGTGCGGCACTGGCTTGTGTTTTCTGTACACCCCGTGACTTCTTCAGTGGCTCCTTCTGATTCCTCTGTGGTGATGCAAGTTCCTGCTCCCACCAGGGCCATGTTTCCTGGTGCTTGCTCACCCCTGGTATCAGCAGTTCTAGGGGTGGGGCTCTAGGCCTGAGGCTTCCCACTGATGAATGGCCAGTGTGAACAAGTTCTTTTCTGCCGTGGTTTCCTGCAGGGTGATCTCCTCTGAGTTCACTAGTTGGGAGGGTTATTTCAACACTTGCCACAGTAGCTGGGAAGAAAGCAGTCAGGAGGCTGTGGACTTAGAGGCTCCTGGTCCTCACTAGAGCTTTGAAAGAAGCATTCTTAGCAGGCCCCTTTCCTTGACTGCCTGTCTCTTCCTCAAGAAGTTAGCAGGCCCTCTGGGCATGGTGGTACAACCCTCTAATCCCAGGGGCTTGGGAGGCTGAGGCAGGAGGATCACAAGATGAGGGCCAGCCTCAGCAAGTTGGTGAGACCCTGTCTCAAAATAAAATATAAAAAGGGCTGGGGTTGTAGCTAAACCAAAATTAATTTAGCAGGCCTATCCTTTTTGTTGGCAAGTTTTGTCCTTGCCCAAGGTGTCTTTTGCACTCGCCTCCTATGTTTATCTTGGCCTCTGGCTGTACAGATCCACCATCTTGGTGGCCTACATGGTCTTCTTTCTTCACTTTAATGCCTCAGTTCCAAAAGTCGCCTCTTCCCACACAAACCTGCACATTTTCTGTTCCTTCAAGGCAATTAGGTATCTAATAAAGAAAATTCACACTAAGTGCAGAAGGTCAGATAGCCTAACTTTCCTCATCTAAAGCAAAGAGTTCTTGTAATGTTTAGAGATAAATGGAATGGATTTCTAATTGGGGAGATTTTGGTGGTAGAACAAAGTAAAAGAAAGAAGCATGGGTAGAGTAGATGAGGGAGGAAATGGATAAAGCCTAGAATCATGACTGATTTTGAGTTTGCTGAAATGTTCTAGAACCTGAGGATCATTCACACTGTGACCAAACTTTGCTCATCTTTCCTCTACTTGTATGGCCCTTTGGCCTGGCCTGGTCTGGCTTCATGGAAGAAAACTGTCAGTAGCACTATCAGAAATATGCACTAGCCAGAGGCAAACACCCCTATTTCCTAAGGAATGCAGGAGCCTTCTCCCATTTATCCTCAAATGGCTGGTACAAGCATTCAATCTGGGGTCTGGGAAGCCAGGTCTAGGCTGAGTAGGCTGAGGAGGTCTTGATCTTACCAGGAAAGAGCTTTAATCTTACCCCAGGATTCTCAGTCCTAAAACCAGATCAGAATCAAACATGTTCTCTTTGCTGATTTTTAATAATGCATGTACCTCATCTAAATTCAAAGAGAAAATTCTCCTAGTTTCTTTTTCCAGAGGCAGCCAGTGTTAATAACTACTTACATGAACTTCTACAAGGAGCCTATGCCTTTCGAACAATTGCTATTATTTTATACAAAATGTGTCTATATTTCATATATTGAGTATCATTTCATGTTAGAACATGCAGAACTGCCTAAACATAGTTATAGCTGTATAATATTTCCTTATGCTGATATACTTCAATTTATTTAACTATTTCTCAACTGCTATACATTTGGGTTGATGGCAATCTTTTGTTTTTATAAGAACAATGTTGCAATGAATAACATATAAAAATTAGTAGGATGGATATATACAAGTGGGCTTGTTGATACTTGTTGTCTCACTGTCTTCTATTAAAGTTGTGGGATCCCCCCAGCAATGTATGAAAATGCCAATTGCCCTACACTCACACCAATAAAGTGTGGTGACAACTTGTACCATCTGCTAAGTCATAATAATATTTCATTGTGATTTTAATTTAGATTCTTAAGTGATTTTGCATCTTTAATATATATAGATTTGTGTGCACATCTGAATTCCCTTTTCCATGCAGTCTGTTCATTTCCTCTTCCCATTTTTCTATTGTATTATTATTTTCTATTGATTTCTCAGCACTTAGAAGTTGTGTGTGTTGGGGTGTGTGGATTTCCCTTGTCCATGCTTTATATTTACAAGTGACAGGACATCAGTTCCTGTCCTGTCTCATTCTGATCTCTTCCACTCATTCACTCTAATTGTGGGTGAATTTGGGAGGAGGAAGTTGTGTGCCTGGCTCAGGTATTTTTGTCTGCCTGCTTTAGGAATCTGCTTGTGGAGCAAACTTGGTGGCCCTTGACTATGCCCTAAGCTTAGAGACAAAGGTCCTATGCCTTCCAGGTAAGGTCCGCAGGCTTCTAGATGTGCTCATGACTTGATGAGTAGACCTGCTTTATTCTGGGATCCAGTACTAGGAGGAAGTCACACTCTTCAATGGCTTCATCAGTAACAAAGCTGATTTTTTGGATACTGATTTGCCTGCTTCTTTGTTGGTAAAGAATTGTGGCAGGAAAAGTGAGGCTATGTGTTAGACTTCTTGCACCTCAAAAGATATGTATGAGTATTAAAGAAATTAATCTTTTACCTGTGATATGAATTCCAAATATGAATTTTTGTAGGTTTTCATTTATCTTTTCACTAATGTTACTGTTGTTTCTTTGTGTTCTTTGGTATTTTTCTTCTTTAGTAAAATTTAGATAAATGGATTGATTTTGTATTTTATGGATATCGAGGGTTTGTGTTGTGCTCAAAAAGCCTTTTCCGAAAAATATATTATAAAATATATGTCTGTTTTCTTTAGTTAATTACCTGTGGTCATTTTCCATGTTCAAGTCATTGTGAGGTCCTTCCCCCCTGACATGGCATGCATCTGGAGCTTGGATTGATCCTGAGGTAACTCATTTCTTGGGAGGTGTCAAGGAAGGAGGGACATGGGAACACAGGGCCTTGAATCTTTGCTTGGCTGGTGCTGCCTGGGAATACACAGTTACAGGTCCAGGCACAGGCCTTGGGAGGTACCCATCGAGCGCTTCAGTGGCATGCCTGGGGAAGAGGGACAGCTGGGGTTCCTCCTTCTGGAACCCAGAAAGGGAAGGGGCTCTCAGCCCAGTGTGTGATTTGGGTATTAGCAGGACGAGAGCTCAGGGTTTCTGACAATAAACACAGGACTTGTTTTCTGGACTCACTTGGTTCCAGTGGACCCAAGAACTCCTGGGACAACATGCTTAGGAAGAGACTGATGGGCCTCCTGAAGCAGGCCCTAGAAGGCCTTTCTGGGTGGCCTGGACCTGGCTGAGTTCAGATGCTGTCTCTCCTGGGGTGAATAGAAAACCAAAGCAGAGCTGTGGAGCCATAGCCTCTGAAAGAAAAAGGAGCAGCGATTTGCCTCCACCCTTCTCCCTAAAATCAACAACAGGCTGAAAATGTGGGATCACTTAGAGACCAAAGCCTTCCTGCATCGGGGGCTTGTTATTCTCTAAGTTCCTTTCACATGCTCTAAGGGAACATGCCTTCCGGGGAGCAGAGCAGCCATGTGCTTCTCCCCTCTCAGCCCCTCGAGGTTCAGCAGACTGAAGGCCACATGGATGAGCAGCTCTGTTTCTTCCCACCTGTCTGCCAGCAGCCCCTCCTTCCGCCCACCCACCCATCCTCCACTAATCACACCATCTGAACTTGTCGTTTTCCATGAGCTTAATTAAATACTGGCAAGTTTTCAGGTCCTTCTCTGATTCTTTTTATGTGAATTAGTGTGAGTCTAGATGAATGTAAGAATGTCTTAGTATATGTGATTGTGTGTTGTGTATATAAATTTTATATATTGAATCTGGTACTGTCTTTTCCAAGTGCTTTGTTCAAATCTACATGATCTTTAGTTATTGTTTCTTTCTCACCATCTTCCCTTCCTGCTCTGATATATCCTCTATCAAGGTCTGAATATCCTCTATCAAGTCCTCTCCACACTGTGCATTGCACAACTCCATGGGGTACCATTGATTTTATAATCTATATAGTTACATGTTACTCCTGGAATTAAGGACTATGGCATCCCTGCCTCCATCTATTGTGTGGTCACGATTTACATAGGCGATTCTAATTCCTTTGTATAATTAATGACTCATATGTAATATCCTGGAACCACATGGAAATATTTTTTGGGTTACCTGCTGTTCTTTATTATCCATGCTTAACTCTTCCACCAATGCATATGATTAAGTTACTCCCATTCTCTCAGTTGAACTAAATCAAGGAGATAGGTGGGAAATAGATTAAGCTGATCCGCACTGAGGTGTGAGTGACTGAGATGCCACTGGAGCCCTAGAGATATGGGGAAGGTGATTCTATTTCTGAGAATAATCTGATTGACCACAGGAAAATTCCAACTGTAAAATTACAACAGAGAGGAGTGGGAAGAGTTTTTGTCAGGGTGAGAGAGAGATTTGAAGGCAGGGTCTTTGATTACCCTGGGGCCCATCAACTCTGCAGCCAAAAGGCTTGAATGCAACTTTCCTGTGGTGAGCATTTTCAGTATTTTGTCAGTTCAGGAAATCAATGATCATGTGAGCCTCCTGTCTCCAGCCACAGAAGCAGAATGGCCAGGGAATTGTTCTCTGTGACTCTGACTGATAGGGATGACAGACACATGACGTCCAGTCGGTCAATCAAAATCACCTCTTTAGAACTGGAGCAAGGGAGGCCAAAAGATAGGAACTATTTAGAATTTTCTCTAGCAGAAGCGAGACATGTCCAGGGCTCAGTGCCCAGTGGTAGTAGAGACTAAGATGAATGTCCAGCAGGGTGGACATGAGCATTCTGTGACATGAATTGGCATGTTCTACCTTGCTGTTGGGGATTCCAGCCTGATACCTGATCCTCATTCTCCAAATTTCTTGTGGGTCCTGTAAACCAGTTGGTTGATATCTTTCCTAGTATTGTGGTTTGGATGTAAGGTGTCCCCCAAAAGCTCATGTGTGAGCAATGCAAGGAGGAGGAGACAATGCAATGTTTGGAGGAGAAATGATTGGGTTATAGCCTCAACCGAATCAGTGAATTTATCCCTGATGATATTAACTGAGTGGTAACTGGAGCCAGGTGGGGTGTGGCAGGTAGAGAAAGTGGTTTATTGGGGGCGTGGCCTTGTGGTATATATTTTGAATCTCGATCGAGGAGACTCTGCTTTTTGATCATGATGTGAGCTGCTTCCCTCTGCCATACTCTCCTGCTATGATGTTCAGCCTCACCTGGAGCCCCAAAGAATGAACTTCGCTGTCTATGGATTGAGACCTCTGAAACCATGAGCCCTTAAATAAACTTTTCCTCTCTATATTTGTTCTTGTTGGGTCTCTCAGCAAAAAAGCTGGCTAAAATACCTAGTAATCCACTTCTCTCCACGTTTATCTGTCAGCGTCTGTTATTTGTAATCAAGAGTCCTGAGAAGTGGAATTTTGAAGTCCAAGTGATTCTCCTTCATAAGCTGAGAAACGTTCTCTCTGTGGGTAAGGGGAAGGAAAGAAAAGAAAAAAATAAAAGGGAGAAAACAAGCCCTCATTTGTGGCACTTGGTGTTTGCATTTTTTGTTACTGGGTATTGGACCCTGGGTGGTCTACCACTGAGCTATATTCTCAGCTTTTTAAATTTTGAGACAGGGTCTTGCTAAGTTGTTGAGGCTAGCCTCCAATTTTCCATCCTTCCTTAACCTCCTGATTGGTGGGAATTCTAGGCATGAGCCTATCCACCAGGCTCCTGTGGACAAGTTTGAAATACTAATTTTTAAGCACCTGCCTGGAACATGAATATTTAAAAGCAGAGCTGTGTAGCCATAGCCTCTGAGAGAAAAGTGAGCAGCGATTGGTTGCCAGAAGCCAGCACAAGCTGACCTCAGCCTGGCACTGCTGAGTCGTAGAACCTGAGGAGTGCACATGGGACAAGGAAAACGTGGTCAGATTGTGGCTTTCATAACAAGGTTGCAGCTTTACCGGACCCTGACCATATGAACCTGAAGAGACAGATAGTGGGCAGAGGTCAGTCAGTGTTAGAGGTGCAGTAAGGCCAAGATCACTGGGTCTCTCCTCTGGCCAGGAAGAACCTCTTTATGGACAGGGGAAGAAATCTGTCTTCGATTTTACTTTAAAATGTTATTGACTATTAAACAGGATTCTGTGACTTGGGGCCAGATGCTTCCATCTCTGCCCCAGCTTCTTAACACCAAAAATGGGGTGGCACCTGCCTTGCCATGTCAGATGCTCTTGTACTCAGCAGTCCTTTTGTGCCGAGAACAGGATGAGATGGGTCTGCAGGGACAGCCTCAGGCTTCCAGGGCTGAGTCCCAGGGGTTGAGTCCCAGGGGAGGCTTCTCCTGTACATGATTTGTGGCATCTGCAGGAGGCATGCCTGCTGTGTCTGTGTGCTGTGTTCTTGTGGTGGAACTGTGCCCTGGGGACGTCCCACCCTTTGTGGCTCCAGGCATGTGTCTTGGATTACTTAGCCTCAGCGGGTGAGCAGACGACAGAATCCTGTTTTAGAGGACATGAAGAGGATCTGAATGATTAATAAGAAAAGGATGGTCAAAACATGCTACAAGAAACCCACAAAATGTCACTGGCACTGGCTGGCCTGCTCCCTCTGGCGTGTGTTGACAGGGTTTTGTAAATAGCCTGATTAATCCATGTCCTTTTGTGACCTAGAAATTCACAATTGGGATTTAGGTTTGTTCCTGGGACTTAATGTGTTGACCAGTTGCATAGAGAAACAAAGGGGACACTCCTTAATTTCCTGGCCCACATCAGAAAAGCATGTAAAGAGCTCCTGGGCCTCCAAGAGCCACTGGCCTACACACCAGCAAACGTCGTCCTCCTCGGAGGTCTGAAACACCTGGTGCTTGTGTCCTGGTGAGTCCCCAGCCTACCTGATAGAACAGCCTGTAATTAAGACTATGGATGAAGTTCTAAGGACCCTGGGTGATGTTACCCAAGGGACTCTAGTTTGCTTTAAACGCCTGTTCCGTTCTTTGTCTCCCAAAAGCATTTTCTCAAGATTAAATTGTAAATCATTAGGTAGGGACCAAGGTCCTCGGTAGCAACTTTTGAAAGTATGAGCCACATAAATCTGAAGTGATTCCAAATCAATTGTCTTCCAAAAAGTATCATAGTTAAGCTCATACTTGCTGGTACCACAAGGTATCTCAGAACTCCAGTGTCTCCCCCAGAGCACTCCAGCCCCAACCCAGCACCAGCCCTGCCTGCATTTGAAGCTGAAAGAAAGTTGGGGTGAGGCCTAAAGGGTCAAATTGCCAGTTGTCACTATCTGCAATGGCCCCAGATAGCAATATGAGGCCTGCAGGTGAGGAGTTCCCTATGCTCAATGCTTCCCTGGGGCCCAAGGGGATGGTCATCTGAGACTGCTCTACAGGGGAGCACCAGACTTCTGGGGCTGGAGGTGGATCTCTAACAGACAGACTCACCTGCCTCCTGTTTCACCCCCTGCTTTCCCTGAGCCCTTTCTCTAAGAATTGTGGGCATCTACATTCTGAAAGGAGTTGTTCCCTTATTAATTTGGACAAAATATCATTATTTGTAAAACTGAGAAAGAAGGTTTGTGCTCAAGATGTGTTTTAGGGGACAGGAAAATTCCCAAATCATCATTCACTTTTCCCCTTAAAAAGTACATGAAAGCAATAGTCTTGTTTTTTTTTTTTTTTTGAGTTCATGTGACATCAGCCAAAATTACTGTTAGCTTAAAACTTTCAAGGCCTAAAAAAATAATCCCCTTTTCCCCAAAATAAATATTACATATGCTCAGCAATAGGAGTACAGGATTGTAGAATGTGGAATTGGAAGGACTCTTAGGGTTTATTTTACCAATGAGGAAACTAAGGCCCAGGGAGGGGTGCTCCTTGGTTGCAGCAGAGACAGTAGCCAGGATTGAGAGTTCCCCAGGGCACGAGGCAGGGCCCCACTGCAGCAAGGTGTTCACCTGTGAAATTGTCTGCCTCAGTAGGTGGGTTCCATCATTCTGTTTTCCATTTGAACATTATAAGGCTTTGGGCACAGACTGACAGGGAGTTATGTGACTCAGGAACTTGATGCTTCTTTAGATTTCCGTGCCACCTGGGAGCCTCAAAGTCATTGGCTTGAAGGTGGTAGGGAAAAGCAGGGTACTTAAGCTTTTGTTTTTATTTCCAAAGGATCAGAGAGAAGTTGGGCTCCATTTGGAAGAAAAAGCTCTGTGAATTTCTGCCACGCCTGCCTCTTCAGGCCAGGTGTGATCTGTGGATCCAACTGGGTCTGCATCTTGTGGTGGATTCCTAGGAATAATTGCCTCCAGGGATGTTTCTACAAGCCCAGCTGTGCCTGAGGCCAGTGGGAACTGGCAAATAGAGGTCTTTGTACCAGGAAGGTCTCCATTTGAGTAAAATAGGCTTTGGAGTAGCAGGATCTCAGCCAGCCTTGTGGCACCTCAAGCATCCCGGCCACCCTACTAAATTCCTAGGTCTTGGCATTGTGTTTGGCAAATGCTTAAAGAGAAAGAGGGGGGCTGGGGCATCAGGCCTCTGATTGCTGTTGTTTTCATATTTCTTGGAACTCTTCCATCCACTGGGACAGATCAGCCTATCCAGAAACACCGCCAGTGAGGGACAGTAAACTGGGTTCCAGGGGAAGATTTCTAGATAGGGAAACTCACAGGCAGGCAAGAGTGCCTGTACACAACAGGGTCCTAATTCATACCTGCTGAGTGGAAGAAAGTTGGTAAGGCAGCAAGGAGGTTTTTTGGATTTCAGGGAACTCTGTCCAGATATTGTGCTGTTCTTCCCCTGGAGGCCCCACCTTCCAGAACAGCCCTTTTCTGACTGTTCACCAACCTCAAGATTTTGCACCCCCAATGCAAATAGTCTCAAAGATTAAAATCCTTGCTGGCTCCCCATGACTTTCAACAGTGATTCCTACAGTACTTTCCATGTGATATTTGTCTCATGGATGTTCCTTAAAAATTAGCTTTGAGGGTCACACATACTCTGAGGGAGGCATGATACACATTGGCACACTTCAGGGCCCTGGCAGGTCCTACAGAAAAGAAATTGGTTTTGCAAGCTTGACCACAGATCAAGTTGGTTTACATAATACCTGGTAGCACGCAGCAGAGTAAGGGGCATATCTTGTTAACACTGACCCATAGCAGAAAGGCCAAACAAATTCATCTGTACTCAATAGGTCTCTGAAATCTGCCCTGACCTGAAGGTTCTTCGTGTTTTACCGCCACATTGCTCCTCCTGCCTGTACCCTGTGGACCCCTCTTCCTTGGGCCTGTTGTGTGCTGTGGACTGAATTGAGTCTCCTTCAAATTCATATGTGGAAGCCCTAGTCCAGTACCTCAGAATGGGATGGAATTTGGACATAAGGTCTTTAAGGATGAAAAGATATTGAAATGAGGCTGTGAGGGTGGACTCTAACCAGACCTGAGTGGTGCGTTTAAAGGAAGAGGTGGTTAGCAAGCGCACCTAGGGGAAAGGCCATCTGCGAGCCATGCGGGAGGCCTCAGAAGGAGCCATCGCTAAACATGTCGGTCATAGACTTCTAGGCTTCAGAACTGGGAGAAATCAATTTCTGTTGTTGAAACCACTCTGTCTGTGGTCTTCTACACAGAAACTTTCCCCAAGTGGACTCCAGAGCTGAGCATGCTTCACACCGTGGCATGTTTATGCTTTCCTCCTCTTGGGGACTACTTCTTTCCCTAACTAACAAAACAGTAGAAGACAAAGCAATTCTGTCTTTCAAAACCTCTCTCAAATGTCTCTGCCAAGTCATCTCACCTCCATCCATCAGCTGCATGAGTCCCTCTCAGCCTGTGCCTGTGGAAGTCTCTGGCCAGCAACTCTCTCCTTTTCCTCTCTTATGGATGTTTTTTGCATGCGTATCCTTCCACCACCCTGTTGGATCTCTGGGGACAGAAACAAATCCCACATCCCAGTGCCCATCACTTAAGGGGTTTTCAATAATAATTTCCTGGGTGGAGTGAAACTCTTTGCTAAGTCAAGGGGAGAACTGAGTACTTTGCACCTGTCTGACGTTGCTCAGCTTGTGTTGCGGGGACCCTAGTCACAACTCTGCTCTGGATCTGGGAGGAGGGGTCTTCTGAGTCAGACCTTGAAGGATATTGAAGAGGAGTGAGAGCCACAGTGAAAGCGAGGGAACAGAGAGCTACTTCATCTGAGTTTTCAAATAATTGTGTTTTTTGACCTGAGTTCTCAGGAATTCTGGGGCTTGAATGCAGAGGGTAAGCAGTAACCAGAGGATGAGGATGAGGATGGTGACATGCCAGCTCAGGACATGGGCTTGGATCCCTAGGGGAGTTCCTCCCAGCGATCCCATTGGAGCAGGAAGGCACAGGTGTCTGGATGGTGGCTGAAGCTGGGCCCTCCCTTGGGAGGCCCTGGGTGGGTCAGGGCAAGTGCTAGGACACCAGAGAGGAATGGCCAGCCTGCACGTGGGGCTTGTCATGCATGCAGCAAGGCTCACGACTCCATGACCCAGCCTTGGGAGAAGTCCTCTGGAGAGGGAGCTTTGACACCCTCCACTCTGATCTGAACACAGGTTTTTAATTTCCCAGTAATTTGCCCTTTCTCCCTCTCTCTGGTTGGCTTCCCTGTCACTTCATTTCCTGCTGTATTCTCATCTTACAGCAAAGGTGAACAGAGTTGACCTTTTCTTGCTCCAAAGCAGAATAAAATGCAGAACAGATTTTTGTGAATAAAAATAGGCCTGAACACCACCAGCCAGTCACTTTGGCTCTATTCACCCATCTGGCCTGGCTAGCTCCTGCTCCACTGGACCAGCCCTCAGGGCAGAGCCGCAGAGGGAGGCCGGAGTCCTGGGCAGCAGGCAGAGGCCACCTCTCCCAGCAAGAAGGGCAGGACAGAGCCACACAGAGGCCATGCTGGGTGGCTGCTGGACAACATTATCCCCTCCCAGGGGGGCACTGTGAGTATAAATATCTCCTCTCAGGCCGCCCTTGCCAGTGGTCCAAGGAGGAAAGATTGAAATGTCAACACCTGGTGGGGAAGACAGGTCTATCTGGAACATTTGGGGAAATTCCAAGAGAGATGCAAATTCCCAGGACAGTAGAGAGGGCTATGGTTTAAGGGCCAGGCAGACCACCATTCTGATCCTTGCTCTTTTGCAACTGTCTTAGGTAAGGAACTAATCTCTATAAACTCAGTTTTCTCATCTGTGAAGTGGAGACAAGGTTCTGGAATCTGCAGGTCGATTATGATGCTCAAACAAGACAGCAGGAGGAAAGTGCTGAGCATATCATCTATGTGTCCTTGTCATTCAGGTTGTAGTTTGAGCACCTATGGGTCCATCAGTGACCCCATTCCTACTTTAGCCTCTCAGAAGCATCATGGAGTCCAATGTCAATCCTCTACAGAGCATGGGTGTTTTCTTATTTCTGCCTGAGAGTGTTGTCTGGCTCCCCTTCCTAATGTAAAGTCTTTGAGAGCAGGTTCCCTGTGTGTCAGCCACTGTGTCACAGTACCCAACCTGAGGCTCAGAGGGGGCTCTTGGCAATAATTTATTAAATAAGTGCATGCAAACGCGATGGCTATGTTAAAAAGCCGTGTCTAGGTGACTTTTTGCCATGTGACTCTTTGTTTTACCCGCGTCTATATTTCCTTTCCTTGTCATCAGGCCGGGGCTTCCTGGCCTCAAGGGAGTTTGTGGTGAGGATAAAAGCAGAAGTTGCCTGCAAGACACTTTCCTTTCTGCAATTTGTTTTCAAAAATTCTGAAGTCATGAAAAAGAGTACACCAGACTCCTGGAAGGTTTGAAGAGAGAGCACAAAAAGAAGGGGGTGGGGGGAGAGGACGAGTGGGGAAGATAGGAGCTGGCTGGATTTTAAGCAGAAACACGAGGGAAGAGCACTCCTGGACATCCTCCCTCTCTCAAGTCCCTGAAGAGATTTTTGAAGACAGGAGAGGCAGGAGGAAGCTCGGGCATTTCTGTACACAGCACTGGAGCTCCATGTATCCATGGTAGCATCCTTAAGGAGGTGGTTAGCACTCAGAGAGGGTGGGAACCTGGCCCCAGAAGTTCCCCAGAAATGGGAGTGGCACCAGAACAGCAGAGTGGACTGTTGTGAAGGGTACCTGTGCACAGCCAACCAGGACTGCTGACTGAGGACCTCAGGGGCCTCCCTGGTACCCAGATACTACTTAAAACCTGGAAAAGGCACAGGCTCTAGAAAGATGAAAGTTAAATGCGCTCAGTTACTCCTTCATATTATTCAGTCACCAAGTCTTTTGATCAGATGGTCCAGGATGTGCCCTGGGCCTATGTTTGGAGAAAGGCATGGGTGGATGCCATTGGTGTCCTTCCTAGTGTTATATGCTGCAGAGGAAGATGCCCTGACCCCACCATCACTCCTGGGCTCCCTTTGGCTCTGTTCAACCCATAGTGTCACACCTTTAAACAGGTGTATCAGGTGTACTTTTTCTCAGGTCTTTATTTTTCTATAGTACACCTAAATCTCATAAAAGTTCACCTTGTACCATTATCGATATCTCATAAAACTTTGCCACTTTTCAGGGTTCTTCTCCCTCACTTGTATTATCTCAGATCCTCAGGGCTTTGCAATTCTGGAGACACTTGGGAGATATGAATAGTGCAGGGTGGTTTCTCCTGGCCCATGCCATGTGACCCATCAGAAGGTGGTCAGCTCCATGCCTACTTTGACACAGAGCTTCCAGTGGGCTTGGTCTCAGAGCTCCACACCCCCTTCTCCATGGGTACCTACAGCAGGTCCCGTTGCTCCTGGGCTCTGCACTGGAGTGGAGGTAATGATCCCATGCCTCCTCTGGTCTCAGGGTTTCACTGCCTGGGGCTGGACACCTGTCTTTTCAAATAATCAGTTGCCAAGGCCTTCCTAATTTTTTTAGACAACACTAAATGATTCTCTTTGTGGCCCTGGCTTTCCATGAGATCCCCCAGTCTTACCTGATTTTTTGTCTTCTCTTTTGCTGAAACACAGAAGAGATGTCACAAGTACTTCCTTAAAGGAGATGACCAAAATCAGTACTAGCTTCCTTTCATTGCTGTAACCAATCACCATGACTTAGTAGCTTGAAAACAACACCAATGTATTCTCTTATGGTTCTGTAAAAGTTTGACAGGGGTTGCATTGGGCCGAAATTAAGGTGTTAGCAAGGCTGTGTTCTTTTCTGGAAATGCTACAGATGAGTCCATTCCTGTGCGTTTCACCTTTTCTAAATGCTGCCTTTATTCCTTGGCTCCTGGCCCCTACTCCAAGTTCAGATAGAGCAGTAGAACATCTCTCTAACCTGCTCACAAAAATGTGCCATTCTATTTGGGCAATTGACAGGTGAGCCAACATATCTTACATGAAAATTAAAAAAAAATGGTCTCAGGGAGGGAGCAGGATCAGAAAAAGAAGCCAGTACCTTCAGAGGGACAGAAAGGCTTCTCAGAGGGCATCACTAAAACCAGTACTTAACTCCTTTACTAGACTGGAAATACCTGAAGACAGGGCTGAATAGAACTCATCGTCTTCTTTCCCTTGAGACTAAGTTGACTGCTTTCCACCTTGTGGCCACTTAATAAATATCACTTGGAATGAACCAATGACTCTTTCTCAGTCATTTTTTTCCTTGGGGGCCACTTGCAATAGATCAGGGACTGGTTCCCAGCTGGAGGGCTGAGCTAGCATCCTCAAGATACACCCCAAGCCTGAGGGCTTAGATAATTTTCTTTATTGTTACATTCCCTACCCTACCCCCACCCCCACCCCATCAGAGACGAATACCAGAACGGAAGCACGGAGTTCTGAATACCAGAATGGAATCATGGAGTTCTGGGCACAGATGGGAGGCTTTGTAATAAACTCCCCAGACATCCCGGAATTCAATTTAAAAACTAGCTCTTGAATTCAAGCAGGACTTAGGATCACTTTGGGTTTGATCAATGAGAGACATTTCCTCCTTTGAGTTTCTTCATATACTAACGTGCTGGGAATAAGAGGATGAAACTGAGTGTTACGGTTTAGATATGAGGTGTCCTCCAAAAGCTCATGTGTGATGCAATTCAAGAAAATTCAGAGGTGAAATGATTAGATTATAATAGGTTTAACTGAATTGGTGGATTAATCCCTTTATTAACTAGGTGGTAACTGTAGGCAGATAGATTGTAGTTGGAGGAGGTAGGGGCATGACTTTAGGGGTTATATTTTGTCCCTGGTGAGCGGAGCTTTCCCTCTCTCTGCTTCCTGATTGCCATGTCCTGAACTGCTTTCCTCTTCCACACCCTTCCACCATGATGTTCTCCCTACCTCCAGCCCAGAGCAATGGAGTTGGCCATCTACGGACTGAGACCTCTGAAATCATGAGCTCCAATTAAACTTTTCCTCCTCAACATTGGTGTCAGGTTTTTTGGTGACAGTGATTAAAAAAAAAAAAAGTTGACTAAAACACTGTGCAAGTGAAATACTTGGCAGAGTCTCAGGAAAGACATTCTGGGAAGTTCTATTTTCTGTATCCTGGGGGAAGATGGCTGCAGCTTGAGTTGGGAGATGCCTGAGTTGGCTGCAGAGGGGATGTCACGGTGGTTCTGTTTTAGGGTCCATTCTCTGAGATTCTGACCTCTGTCAAAAACTTGCCCTTGTAGCTTCTCGGACAACCCCTGAGCTGAGACATCTTTTGGCTGTTTGACATCAGCTTGTCCTATCTTCTCCTTCACATAGAGCTTCCGAATCAGGACTCCACACAGGTCTTGGGACCTGAAACCTGCAAGTGAAGGCTGATCATAGGATGTCTGAAACCAGAGATCACCTCCTGGAGGGACAAGCTGAAGACAGTGCTAATCTCTCAGTGGTGAGTTAGTGATTGCCAATGAAGCTGAGTGGCCAGTGGAGGCTTCCCCTGGACCATTATTTCCCTTCTCATACTGGAGAGGCTCATCATCCTTAGATGTCCCTGAAGCTTTGCAGGCTTCTAGGGAAACAGAAGACTGAACTGTTCTACATTCCTTGGAGTGTTGACCTCCACGCCATTCTTTAAACCATAACTAGCAACCTATTAATGGGCTGTGAAATCAATGAAGTGGATGGAGATCAGCCTAAGAAAAAAGAAAAAGAAAGGAGACATAAAACTAAGGAATATGGGTGTTGCTTTGGTAAAACGTTTCAGTTTAGTGTATGATACACAGTATACTGAATGTAGGTTGCAATATGAGTTGTATTTCTCACCACAGATTTTAGGTAAAAGTGGTAAGAGCATCTCAGCATCAATGGGGAATTTCATGTTCCCTAGGGAGAGATGCTGAGCTCTGATGGGGGCAACTTCTCTAATTGTAGAAGAATAGAAATGTATAAACTATCTACACAATGTCCTTTTCCTGAGACTTTGGGGGCAAGTGGAGGAGCATTGGCTGGAAATTGGATGCTGGAGTTTTGAATCTGTTGCCTAATTACTGTGAGCCTAACTACACTCAGCTTTCTCTTGCCCGTGTGGAGATTACACTGTGTGTAACTGCTGCCCTCTAGTGGCAAGCTCTGTAACTTGCGTCAACTGCGATTTTCGTCTTCGGTTTATTGATGGCAAGCAGCTGTGCAGATTCTCTGGTCAGGGGAAAAGGTGAATTTCATTTCCAGCTGAGTGGTACCCATGTATATGTTATGAGGTGTTCCCCAAAGCTCATACCATTTGAATTCCCCTCCTTGGGATATACTACCTTGAAGTGCTGTAATGGGAGTCCCCTTTATAGTCAAGGGTTTGATGAGGTTCACCTGTATTAGGGACTTAGTCGTATGTCATGTACTCTGGATGCACCTGACAGGTCTGAACTGAGTCCCGCCCCCCGCCCCCTCCCCCGGCAGAGAGTGGACCAGATATTTAGAAAGTGTAGCCTATTTGACTTGTCACTTTCTTCTGCCTTTTTTCTTTTCCCATGCTATCTGAGCCTATTTGTACTCCTCATTAAATCTCTAATTGATTTTCTTTCAGTCTTTGGCCCAATCTCTTGCAAGAAAGTGACTTTCCAAAAGAAATTCTTACTTAGACATCATGCTACATTATTCTGAGACAAATGTCTGGTAATTAAAAGGAGACCAAATGTTCCTTGGCATTGTCCCTGGATTGAAAAGGCTCAACTGTCTGTAGGAATGTGGTCCTGAGGTCTCTCTAAAGTTAGAAGTACACTGGGGCTGGGGATGTGGCTCAAGCGGTGGCACACTCGCCTGGTGTGCGTCTGGCCCGGGGTTCGATACTCAGCACCACATACAAACAAAGATGTTGTGTCCACCAAAAATTAAAAAAAAAAATGTTAAAATTCTTTCTCTCTCTCTCTCTCTCTCTCTCTCTCTCTCTCTCTCTCTCTCTCTCTCTCTCTTAAAAAAAGAAAAAAAAAGAAGTACACTGGACCAGTGTATCTTCAAATACCTGAAAGCCATTATCTTGGATCATTGCATCCACTAGGTACTTAATAATTGTTTGTTAAAAGTTAAGTAGGTGAGTGGGTAGACTCTCAGATCATTTTCTGAGCTACAGAGTCACAGGATAGAGTGCATGGTGCATGAAGCAGGTTGGATGAGTGGAGTTACTAGGCAGGGTCTGTCCACTTGGAGCCACATCAGGGTATTTAATCGAAAAGGTTGAGACCCAAGTAAACATTTAGCAAAACTAGAGTCAAAGTGCTTTTTCAAAACAATCATTTAGATTACTAAACCACTATCTTATGGGGGTCAGAGATCTGAAGTAGTTAGTGTTTCACGTTTAAACAATTCACTTCCCTTCTGACTTCAGGAATCCCCACGATGGTTTGGTTTTGAGGACATTACCAGTCAACCGCAGCCAAGCAGTGATTAGCGAACGCCTGCTCTATAGACATAGGTCTGACTTCTGGGCTGAGTTCAAAGCTGAGTCCTTACTTAATGATAATATAGGATTAGCTTTCTTTTAAAACTTCCCATGCTGGAACCATTTTGAAAACAGCACAGAAATATTCATGGGTGTTTCAGGGCACAAGAGAAGGCGTGGAGAAAATTTTAAGTGCATATTTGAGTTCTTGTTCATGTCCTCTCATAATGAACTGTGGAGCAAATGTCCATCCTTTATTCTTTTCACAGGAAACGGTCATTATTTCCAAAGGGACAGGACAAATCAGGGGCTTTAATTCCTCCCAACATGGATTAATGTGCTGAGAGTTGGTTCCAGGACTTATAGAACTCTGGAGAAAGAGAGCTATAGCTTTGAGAATTATTTGTTGCAATACTATTTAAAGGAATCTGATTAAAGGTTTGGAAGAAACACTAGAATTCTACAAAATAACAAAGTTCAAGAACCAGTGAAGGCATGCAAGATGATTTTTGCTAAAACATAACCATTAATATTTAACCATATCTTCATTTTAACACATTAAAAACAGTTAAATATCACTTATCTGGGATTTCATGAATATATTTGCTTGAGAAAAGACTAGAGAAGTCATTTAAATAAAAACAGAAGAAAACAAAACATAAAAGAATACATGCTAATTTAAAGAAAATCATCATCAACATGATCATCATCATCATCATCATCCAGTGAGAATTGTAAGGCTGGTACCTAGACAATAAAGTTTGAGGAACAAACTCAAAGGGAGCATTAAGTTTGATTTTTTTTTCTTTGAAATGCTGGGCTGGAATCCAGGGCCTCACTATGGCAGGCAGGTGTTCTACCCAAGTATTAAGTTATTTGCAGTAAAATTAGAAATTTTGTAGCATGATTCTGCAATTTATTTGGAACAACTACTCAGAAACTACCATTTACTTGGGACAGGCTCAGACACTATGATTTTATTTGGAGGCTACCTTGGGAGTGTGGCCACTCTCCTGTCATGGGGAACATTGTTATAACAGGAAGTTTCCAGAGCCCAGTCTGTGACTCCACCAGGGAAGATCCCCAGCAGGAAGGAGGGTGCACTCAGACCCTTTCAGGAGAATAGGCTTCTTCCCAGGGTTTTGGACTGCTCTAAAGCTCTCCCTTCTGCCCCACGTAGGGTGTGACTTATCACTAGTGACACCAAATCCTGTGGTGTATCACTGGAGGCCAAGCTAACAGGTGAGTTTCTCCTCTACACCTGGTGTATCACTGGAGGTGAGTTTCTTCTCTCCTCCTCTACACTGCTACAGCAGGGATGGGAGCCTCATGACATGTATTAAAAATAAAAATGAGGAATGTGCTTTGCCTTTTCTCACGTTATTGAGGTTTGGGGGATGGAGAATTGGCTTGGGAGGGCACTTAAACAGCTCCACTGTCCAGCTTCCTTTTCTGTGGATCTTCATCATGAGAAATCTTGAGAAATCTTGAGAAATCATAAGTTTGGCCTTACTCTAGATTCCTGGGAACAGAGAGGTGGGACATGGGATGCTGGCACTGGAGGAGGCAAGGGAAGGCCTCACCTTGCTGAGCACTCTAGCAGAGAAGGGATTCACAGAGAAGGGACCCCAGAGCTGGTGCTGGGGATGCCATTTGGTGGTCTGGGAGTCGCTGATTGCTTTCTCTGTTGCAAAGCCTTTGATTTCTACCGGCTCATGTGGACACATGTGGGTATTCTTGGTGGCCTGGCCATTGAGCATAATTAAAAGAAATGATTGGCTTTCTCTTGATGCAAACATCTGGTTTTACTTGAAACAAGATGACTTAGCTGTTTCAGAAACATTCTTGTAACCCTGGATTCACATTTTCTTCTTAAAATATATATTTTCTCTGTTCAGGCAGCATGTTAATGTAAACACTCCGTGTAACTGACAACCGACAGTTTAAGAAGTATGTGGGGCTGCGAGCACCGGAGGAACCGCAAGAATGATTGCGTTTTTGATTTGATCACTGGAAATCTGTTTCAACAGTCACTCTGATTTAAACAATTACTCTGATTTATACTCCAAACGCTGTAATTTGCAGAAAATGTAACCATGTGAGGACATTTTTGCAGAGTATGTCTTGGCAACTTTGTTTTCTTGTGATGTCATTCTCTTTGGCCTCAAGGAAGCTCAGAGGGAATAGAAGAAGGAAAAACAGGGTCCTTCTTTTGATGTGCTTTTCTGACTGCCAGGGAGAGTGTTCGTGTCTTCCTGGCTTGCGGTTCCCAGTCCCCAAAGCCAACTCTGCAGTGTTACAAATGATATTCAGGAGAGAAACAAGACCAAAATCTCCCGAAGGTCAAACAATTAAGTTTAGGAGATAAGGTGGCTGGTTTCCTTGTCCTTTTCCTGTCTGCAGTTAAGGCAGCCCAGGTGAGATGCCTACTCACACACTATGTTCACTCTTCAAAACTCAGAAGAGCCTGAGGTTTAGTCCCTCCATTGCTCAGAAAAGAAGTCAGCTAGGCTGACATTGCCCAGGTTCTAGAGCAAGCTTGTGTCAGAGGCAAGCCTCTGGGTTTCTGATTCATTGCAAGCTTGCAAATGTAGTCATGTAAATGCAAGTTGGTCCTATTTGGTGTGCAGAGAATGTGTCTCAATAAAATGAGAAGGCATAATAATAAAAAATTAGGTGGTCCATGTGTTGTGGGGTCCAGGTTAAGGGAGCTAGTATTTAAGCATTAGCTCTGTATGTTCACCTACTCTCACCCCAACCAACCCAGTGGGCCCAGTGCTGCTGGGGAAAGAGCCGTGGAAGTGTGGAAGGGGCTTCTTGGATGAGGTATCATGCCCCTGACTTGGTACCATGACCCATGGTGCTGGTGGGGTACCCCGCTTCTCTGACCACATCTTCCTATCTCCAACCTAGCCCTGGCCCAAGGGAACCACAAAGAGGTGATTCTATTTAAAGTTCATCTCCTTGACATCTGTGTGTTTCACTTACTTTTTCAGTAACTTCTTCAAATCTACTTTTGTGGCTCCCATTGAGGAAGTATAAGTTGTGACTCTGAAATCACACAAAAGCTCCTGAGTGAGACAATGCTAGAAAGTTTAGAGGTGAAATCACTGGGTTATTAGACCCTTAACCCAATCAGTGCATTAATCCATTTGAATGATTAACCTGGTGATAACTGTAGGCAGATAGGGTGTGGCTAGAGGAAGTAAGTCACCAAGGGTATGCCCTTGGGGTTATGTTTTGTCCCTGAGGATCAGAGCTCTCTTTGCTTCCTTGTTCCATGTTCTGAGCTGCTTTCCTCCACCACACTCTTCCATCATTATGTTCTGCTTCACTTCCAGCCCAGAGCAATGGAGTTGGCCATATGTGGACCGAGACCTCTGAAGCCATGAGCCACAAATAAACATTTCCTCCTCTATGTTGTTCTTGTCAAGTCTTTTGGTCACAGCAACAAAAAAGCTGCACAGAACACTGTAGTTCCTGTAAATGAGGGGGAACCTGCCAATCACTCAGTTCCTTAACACAGGAGTTGGCCCACAGGCAGCATTCAAAACCTGTTTTATAGGGGCTAGAGTTGTGGCTCAGTGGTAGAGCTCTTGCCAGGCATGTGTGAGGCACTGGGTTCTATCCTCAGTACCACATGTAAATAAATAAATAAAAGATCCATTGAAAAACTAAAAAATATTTTTAAAAACGCTGTTTTACAATAAACATTGGATTGGCTATTTGACTGATATGTCATGGGATAACATGCTTATCATGCTAATTGCACCGACAATGAAGTGATTATTTATCTTCCTAAAATGAATCTGATATTCCATATGAGCTCTTATTCACTGGGCAGTAAAGAATAAAAACAGACTTTGGTCTAACTTAGTAAATTAAAACTCATTCCTTTATTTAAAGAGTTTCTTAGGTTAAATATCGTGTCTCTCGGCTCCCTTCTTTTTCCTTTTGGTATTTGGGTATGTGTTAGTTTTCTGTTGCTGTGACAAAATGCCTGAGATAATAAACTTATGAAGAGGAAGGATTTACTTTGGTTTACAACTTTAGACAATGGCTGCTTGGCCCTGTTTCTTTGGGCCTGTGGTGAGGCAGTATGTCAAGGTGGGGAATATGTAGTAGATGAGGCTTCTCACCTCATGGTGGCTGGGAAGCAGAGGTGGGGGAGGTCCCAGGGTCCCAATATCATCTTCAAGGGCAAATCTCCAATGCCCTAACTTCTTTCCACTAGATCTGACCTCTCTAATGTTCCAACACAGGATGGTGACCAAACCTTTAACACACGGGGAACATTTGAGATCCAAACCATAGAAGTGTATGTGAGGAGGGAAGAGCATGTTCTCAGATCCCTGAAGCATTAAGAATCCTTTGATTTTGGAGGTGGGGGCCCTTGGTCTGGTCACTGCCAGCTTATCTGGTTTTGGTGGCTATGGTCAATTTACACCCAACCTTGCAATTCTACCTCTGAAGTTGATTGCCCTTCCTGGATGCATCCTCCATGTAGCTCTGACCTGAGCAGGCCACCCACTGTCTGCTGTGATACTACAATGGCCCATGCAGACCCTTGTTTCTTAACTCAGTGGCCATATAAATCTCCCTCAAATGGCCTGGGAATGTCTGGGTCCCAGATATGCCACAGGGAAACCAAAAACATCTCAGATAAGGGAACACAAGTTTCTGAACTTCCCTGGGCTGTGGCATGCTGTGCAATTAGATTTCCTTTAAAATGGTTGCCACCATGTTGGTCAAGAGGAGACTTCAAGGAACTTACCCCAGAATCCCAAAGTGAAACAAAGCAAAGAAGTCCATTCTTCCTGGCTCTTCTCTCTAATTTTTAAACATACTGGAATCTACTTATCTCACCCCCATATTTTCTGTTTATCATCCCTTATTTCTTGAATCTCTTAGAAAGGGGTAGATTCCTGGCTTTTCACTTCCTCTGCATATCCTTCTTTGAATTGGGCAGCAAATGTCATGTCCTATTTATACCACAGGAAAAAATAATGACATGATCTACATTTCTTCAACTCGTGTGTATTACTCTCCAATTTTCATGTGCATCCTGCTGGACCTCTATGAAGAATAACAGATAACTAATTTTCTTCTCAACCTTACTATTAGAAAATCTAATAGAATTTTTGACTTAAATATCACCAAGCTGAACTATTTTGTTGCCTCCAACCCCAAATGTTTTTCCTTTACACCAAAGCCTTTCAATCTTGGTGAATGGCTCTACCATCTATTCAGCTGACCTGGCCAAAAATTTAAGAGTAGGTTTTGAGTCTTCTTTTTTTTTTTGCTCACACCTCCTATCCAGCAAATCCCATTGCCTCTAACTTCAAAATATATCTTGTATCCCAAAATACTTTATCATATCTAAGCTACCTTATGCTAAGCTATTATCTCTCTCACTTGGACCACAATGACAGCCTCTTAACTGGGATTCCTATTTAGAGCTGAGAGTCTCACCCCAGAGGGGACATTTGGCAATATCTGAAAACTTCTGGTTTTACTACTAGGAGCAGCAGTGAGTGAAACATGCAACTGGCATCTAGTCAATAGAAATTAAGGTTGATGTTAGAAATTCTACAATGCATAGGATTCCCCCCCCACACACTCCATAATGAAGAATCACTTAGTCAAAAGTTCAACAGTGCAGAAGTTCAGAGATTCTGTCCTGGACTTATTCTACCTACACACAGGCCAACATGATGTTTTCTAAAGTAGAAATTAGATAATTCACTCCATTTTTTTAAAATAATGAAACTTTCTATTATAAAAAGAATAAGTTTAAATTATTACTGATTTAGTAGTCTATAGACCCCTATGGGACCCTTCTCATAAAATGTCCCTATTTTCTATTTATACCTTCTGTCTATTTACAGAGCTCCCGTAGCAAAAGTCCTTTGTTGCCTTTAATTTCCTAAACTTGCTCTTGTCTTCAGGCCTTTGCACCTGCTGTTCTGCTTGGAATCATATTCTCTGGGTCTTTGTTTCATTGTTATCTCCTAACTCGGGTCTCAAGTCAAGTGTCACCTTCCCATGAGTGTTTCGTGATTTCTGTGTAAAATAGGCCCTCTGCCCATCCCCGTAAAACACATGCACTCATCCAATTTAATTTTCTTCATAGCACTTATCATTACCTACAATTCTTTTACTTTTTATTGTTTATTTGTGATTTGTCAGTTTCTTGAAGGTATGAATATTCTACTAGAACAGTACAGAGTAGGAGCTCAATAAATATTGCTGGTTTCTCCATTGATTGGTTGTTATTATGCTGAGTGGAAGCGAAAGTGATTTAGCACATCCTTTCTCGTTCATCAATTCCTAGCTTTCAGGTCCATTGTTTTACTGTGAAATCTTATTTCAATAATAGGAGCTGAACATTAACTCTGCATTCCTATATATATTATATACTATGATACATATATCATAGTATATAATATATAAAACATAATTATGTATTATAATTTTATATATTTCACATAATATGTATAATATATAACATTATACAATATAGTATATGATACATATTATATATTATTTTATAATATATGTATGTGTATATATAGTTATTTTTCAAAATAGTGATCTGTTGCAAATGGAAACATACAAAGTGTTTATTTATTATTAAAATAATACCCCACTCTACCTTTCAATCCCCTAGTAGGTAAGAGGATTTTCCTTTGCTGGCTGGCCTGTTTGTGCTGGCCCTGGCAACTTAATGTTGTTCAGTTGCCCCTTTTTCTGCCACACAACTATTACCTAAGTCTATTTCTATGTTGGTGGAAAGGTTTTGTTTCTTTGCAAATTAGCAGAGAATGTGCAAAGCAGACACACCAGAGACTCAAAATCCACTTCAAATAACAGACTCCCCTTTGCCTGTGAATTTACCCATGGGGGTGGGGGGGTGGGGGGGTGGTGGTGGTTATGTGAATGTGCCTCTTGGGCATGGGTGTGTATTGTGGTGAGAGTGTGTTCAGGTTTGCATGTGTGCAACAGGTGTATGTCTGTGCCCATCCTATACCCTAGAGGCTAAAGACTGAATATGGTAAAGGACATTCTGAGCATCAACACAGAGAAGGATGGTGGGAGGAGCCTGTTCACTTAACATACCTGGTTTTAGCCTAAGGAACTACTCTCATTTGGATGGGTGGCAGCTATTTATAGTTTTTTTAAAATTCTTTTGCAAATGATCTAGGTTCAAATCGATTTTTGGTTTGTTTCAGAACAATTACTTAATTTTTTTCTGAGCCTTCATTTCCTGATCTGGAAATAATCACTGATAATTTATTTATGAATGGTTCCCCAAATATCAAAAGCTCAGTACCATCATGCCAGGACACCTTCCCTCCCCTTGCTGGCTATCTGTCCTTAGCTGATATCTCTGAGGCCTTCATTACCCAGATTGGGATGTGTGGGTGGTTTAAAGGATTTGTTTTGCAAAAGAGAGGTGCTTCTGGATGAAGAAAAGGACACAGCCAGTGTAGACAAAGCCAGAGAAGGTTCAGTTGGGATCAGTTTTCTTCTTCATTGATGGAAACGCAACGAAGTTTCAGATGCCTCTGTGAGACAGCAGTAGAGAGAGATGCAATGATGATCTTTAAAAATGCTTTCTGTGTGGGCTGGGGCTGTAGCTCAGTGGTAGAGCGCTTGCCTTGCCTAGCACTGGGTTCGATCCTCAGCACCACATAAAAAATAAATAAATAAACAACTAAAATAAAGGCATTCTGTCCATCTACAACTACAGAAAATAAAAAAATTTAAAAAATGCTTTCTGTGTTACATTGGTGATGCCACCTGGATATTTCCCTGAAGGACCACAATGCGGATGGATGCTGTTCTCTGCCACTCTGGCCAGAGCAAGGTTTCTTTTCTAAGACAGTCTTCTTAAAGAGAAGTAGACTTCATTCAAGTTAGAATCAATTTGTAATGTTGTCCCAAGGATTAAATGTAGATTAAGCATAATTCAGAGTGTAAACTTCAGTGCAGGACCTGGTATACATTAAGCACTAAATAAAATTACAGTGTTTATTGTACAAATTTGCAATGAGGATGCTAATCTGTCTTGTTTCTCAGAAGACTCACTTGAGCCTCAAGAGTACACAATGTCATTTATTTAGTGTTTACTTTTTGCTGCTTAATTTAATAACCTTTTATTGGTATGGATTTTCCCTTAGCAGCCCATACCCCTGCTCAGAACTGCTTGTGAATCTAAGACTAATTTCTCAAGGCTGCTTGGAGATTCAGAGAAATGGGGCCTAGCTTTAAGGGCACTAAATTCCTCTGCAAGGAACAACTGCATCTGGTTCTTTGAAATATCTTCGTGCCATCATGAGGAGGATAATTATGACACAAATTGCATGGATCAGCTGGGCTCCCTCTATGCAGCCTCGTGAGAGTGTACCACAAATCCCTCCCTTTGACCCTCCCACCCCACTTCAGACTTCCACATGGAGGAGTGGTTTGCTCTGTGGTTCTGCAATCATGATCTTCATTCTGACAAGCTTGGGATCAACTTAGTCATCATATCCTGCATGATGTCTCAGGACAAGGCATGATCCAGGCAAGACAGCCCAAGATACCCCAGGCTCTGGCACAGCACCTACCTGGCTTCCTCCAGCACTTGGCTTCTTCCTGTCCACTGTCGACCTTGTTCTCTGGGCCCCACACCTCTGTAGATGAATCCTTCAAGTACCTATTGCATCTTTTTCTGAGACGCAGCCTTGCACAGAAGAAAAGAGCCCAGACACAGGCAGCAGATACTTGGAGTTGAATTCCAGCTTCATCACTTCGCAGCTGGTGAAGGGATGGTCAGTTACTGAGTCTTTTTCATGTCTCAACTTCCTTATTGTTGGAATGGGGAACTGATGTTATCTGTCCCATTTAATTTCCATGAATGTGAGTCAATGTTTTATTCTGCTTGGTGTGCAGCAATCACTATGTAAATGTTCATGAGTGTGGTGAACATGATGATGGTGATGATGATGATGAAGAAGATGATAATTCTCTTCCCTTGTGACAGCAGCATCCATACAGCCCTGGGCACAGAGTTGGTTGGTCTTAAAGAATCTGTTGCTTGGAACAGCCTGACCAAGCCAGGCTCTGAGGGATCTATGGGAGGGAGCAGCAGTCTCTGAGCTGGCTCCTCCTTGTGAACAGTCATAGGCCACCTCTAGGAAGGAACGCTAGAGAAAGAGTTTAGTTACAGTGAGAACAGCAGGGCTGGCAGTGCTGAGTACCAGACCTGAGGGCCACTGAGGGGCCCACATAGTGCTGAACTGCCTCATACAGTAACAATACCTAATGACACAAGGGACTCTTTCCTTTGGCCATGAACTCTCATTCCTTTCTGGGAGGAGGTTGCCTATGTTACTATGAGAATAACTAAAATAACTTTCAATCTAAATATTTGGCAGTTGTTAGCCAGGGTAGTTGATGGACTGGGCAAGGAGGGTTGCTTCCTACTAGCAGGATCTGTGCTCTCAGAATGGTGGTCAGTGTCATCACATCAGATGTCCTCTGGGCCAGAGGGGAATTAAAAATCTTTTTAAAGAGTCTCCATTTCCTATGTCAGGAAGAGGCCAGGCCCCGCTGCGGGTGGACATGATGGCATAAAACGAGCATGAGGCCCACAGAGTGAGGCTGGTGCACCCTGAGCTATTTGAACTAAAGCAAACTTCATCTGCATTCCCATTTTCTTCTTCAATTGCCTGTTCCTGAAGGTTGTGATTTCCTGACTCAGGGATTTGCTGGATGGACAATGACTTCATGGGAGAAAAGTGAGCATTTGGAACAGCTAGTAAAAAAGGTTCTAGATGAAGACCTGGTTGGAGGCTGAGAGTTGCAGTGTGAGGCTAGGCATCTCCCCAGGAGGGCTATCTCCAGGTTCTCTCCCTACAATAGCTGTGAACATGTGGCAACATGGATACTCCTCATATATGACCTTCTTACTAGCGCTGACCTAACCCGATGGAAAGATTTAAGTGTATTGTGTTGATTCTGGCTCTCTCCAAGGACCTGAGACCCTTGTGATGGTCAGGTGACCAAAGCCACTTTGCTCCTAATTGAATTAGGGACTTTAACTTCTATGGAAAGGCAATCTAAATTATGTTCTTGGGAATAGCTGGGTATAATGCCAACCTTAAGCAGTATGGGTTAAAAAGAAAATTCCAGTAAGAGGGCTTAGATATGACAAGAGACTCATATCCATAGGACAGGCAGGGAGAGGCACGTGGGACTGGAGAGAGGAGGAGGTGCAGGCCCACGGGGCTGCAGCAGTGTCTTCAGTCTGGCCAGCTTGGATGCAGCTTTGATCCTATTACATGGTTAACAGTGAGGAGATATCCAACACTAAGTACAGAAAATCACATGATCTTGTCTTAAAATCTCAGGTGCCCTTCCTTGCCAAATTTAAGGTTTTTGTCCTAAGCGGTCACCATCAACCAAGCTCAAGAATACAGTGTTCCCAGTGGGACAGGGCTGCTCTCTAGGGAGTTTGGGTAGGTTGAATATTAGGGGCATTTTATGATCAATAGTGACTTCTTGAATAATTTCTAATGGTGGCAGTAAGACGAGTATACACTGAGGAGTGGCCACAAATGCTCAGTATGAACAGAACTGTACCATAGGTTTTCTAACTTTTCAAGTCTAAGAACATTCTTTTGTAAAAATGTGACTTAAAACAGCTATTTATTTGGGCTAGGGATATGGCTCAAGCCGTAGCATGCTCGCCTGGCATGTGTGCAGCCCGGGTTTGATCCTCAGCACCACATACAAACAAAGATGTTGTGTCTGCCGAAAACTAAAAAAAAAAAAAAAAAATATATATATATATATCAAAAAATTCTCTCTCTCTCTCTCTCTCTCTCTCTCTCTCTCTCTCTCTCTCTCTCCCCCCCCCTCTCTCTCTCCCTCCCTTAAAAAAACAGCTATTTATTTAATTCATGATTCTGTGGGTCACTCATTTAGGCAGGGATCATCTAAGTGGGCCGGGCTTAATGACTTTGTTGGGATCCCCCCACATATGTGATCTCCTTCTGGGTTTGATGGAGGCTGGGAAGTTGGAAAAGGCTCAGTGGAATGACCCTTCTCAGATCTGTGTTCTCTCATTCTGCACCAGGTGAGTCTAGACTTTATTGCAAGATGGTGGTGGCAGGGTCCCAAGGGAGCATCTAGAAGTGTGCAAAGGCTTTTGAGGCCCAGGCTTGGGAATTTTGGAACATCACCATCTCTGAATTCTATTATTCAAACCAAACCACAAGGTCAAGAAATAGATTCTGCTTAATGGGAGAAGCTGCAAAGAATTGTGGCAATTTTTGCAATTGACCACAGGTGTCCTCTGTACTTCTGCTAGTTGTAAGGATTCGCTCATTGCCTTTTGAAGTTCATAAAATCATTCTTGAAAGGAAATCCGAGAAGAGCTCCAGTGTTTGAGAGGTTATAAGAATTCTGTTTCAATGTCAAAAAATTTCCCAAGCTCCATAGAATAGTTCATGGATTTTTACAATCTAGTGTTTAAATAATTACTTAATAACTAAAAGTTACCGTGAATTTCAGAAAATTTTGAAAAAATTATTGATCATAGCAGTGTCAATATGCATTAAAAAGTGGTTTAAAATGCAGATGGAATATGACATGCTAAACCTATAGTCATTGCTCAATGTACAAACAGCCTCATGGATCCCTGTAGTGCATCTGAGACAGGATAAAGAATTAAGTTTCCTAGCGTGGGGATCAGTATTTTAGACCAGATGAAGAATGGGCTGAATGCTGCTCAGTTCTGCCTCCTTTGCTCAAAGAACTGTGCATTTATATGCAGTTGCTCTTGAGAGACTGCATTAGAAACTGCCCTCCCCCACCCCCCAATTCTCAAATCCTCATCCTTCAAGTCAACAAGTAAGGTCCAAAAATCCAGTGCAAAAAGTCACATCCCAAATTTATAATTTCCAGAGTGAAAATGCAATCCTTCAGGATCTGGGGACACAGCATGTGACCACTATCAGTGGCTTCTTCTGCAGCAATGAGCCAAGAAGATGGAGCAGGTGGCAGCAGGCTGGCTTAGCCACTGTCAGGTTCCTGCCCCTCCTCTGCACTTCTGGTTTCTTCTCAAGGAAAGTGGGAGTTAAAAAGTCCCTTTTAGGAAGACTGAAAGAGGTGAGACCAACTATTATGTATGACTACGAGGCACTAATAAAAACAGTTAGAAATAGGCTGAACCAGGTAACAAGAAGGATGGCACAAATAAAACTGGCTCTCATCTTTTTCTTATTTTCATTCCTGATCTCCCCATGATGGCACAGCTACCTTCTCAGTGAAGAAACCTTGACTTTGAGATATGGTACCCTCCCTGACTGTGGATCCCTGCTTTGCACTGGGGTTTTAACAATGGTCTTAATGCACAGGCATTCTGGTGAGTGCTCAAAAATTATGTGGTCCCAAACTCCTTGCATTTCAGAAAGAGGCAAAGGCAGGAGGCCACAGGAAGGGAGCAGGGGAGAGCAGGTCTTGGTTGGAGGGTGTTCTCTTTCCCAGGTGGGTGGCTGGAGGCCTGGTTACACTTCTGCCATTCGGTGCCATGAGACAGTTTACCTCCCAATGCACATCCCTTTTGGTTTATGCAAGTTCTTTTATTGGCAATCTTGATAGCATTGATTAAGACATATTAATTTACAGGTTTTGTCACGCCCCTTTGATATTTGCCAGTACTGGGCTCTGGCAGCTGCACTGTTTGCCAAGGACTCTGCTCTGCTAGCTGAAGTCGTACAGGAGGCTGACATGTAAACAGATGATAACTGTGTTATAGGAAAAAGGAGAACTACAAATGTATGTGTGGAAGGGGCCAATATGAGCAGAAAAGGAGGTGGCATCAAAGCTGGGCTTTGTTGGGTCACTAGAAGTTCAACAGGAGCATTAGACCAAAAATGAGAAGTAAGATAAGTCAAATAATAATGAAAAGTAAAACAGGATGCTTTCAGGACGGAAGCGAGGGAGTTTGGCATTGCTGCTTTGTAAAGGATGGGGAGGGAAGGTTCTACAGCTGAGGCCCCAGGCAGGGCCAGGCTCTCAGGGGCTGCTCAGAGATCCTTCCCCTGCTTGCTCCAGGGCTCTTGGCTGTTGAATTATGGAGATACAAACAAGTGTAATTTCATTCATATTTTTAGCAAAGGTATAAGATTAAACATTGTTGTTCTCTGACCTGAGAAAAGTCCATTACCAATTTATAAATCAGCATCCTTTAAAATATTCCTGCCAAATGCTCTCAGCATTAAACAAAAACATGTCTGAATCAGAGGAAGGTGGGAACAGGCCCTTTTAATAAAGGGTTTCCCTCCCTGCTTTTCTCCTTGGCCACCACAGATTCCCTGACTTCACTAACAAAAATGCTTAAAAGCAAGAAGAGGAAATGGTGCAAATGTCCCTATGTCAGGATGCTATCATAAGCCACTTGAGTGACTTGTCTGGTTTGCTGTCTCAGTTTTGGGACTGTGGCAGGAATATGTACTGGGTTCCACAACATGGGTCTCCCCAGCTAAGAACTGCACTTCCAAAGCTGCCTCTGCAGTGAAGACTCTCAAGGGAGCTAGGGAACGAGTCCCATCCAGCTCTTTTAGATAGTCCCACTGCTCATGCCACCTCTGTGAGCCAAACTCACATGAGCGTCGGGTGTAGAAAAAATTATGGCGCAACCCTTAACTCTCATGTTTCTTTTCAACTGAGATATTAAAAGAAGCTTTAACATTTCCTACAAAAGTGCATTTTGGAGTTCATGTTTCCTCCAGAGGGGCTGCTTTGGATGAGAACAACTCTTTTCAAGCATGATTGAATCCAGGAAGTGCCTGGGAATTAGGCAATGCCAGGAACATGAAGCAAGCTAAAAATTTCTTCTAAATGTTTTTTCTGCTGGTACCCCAAATGCATAAATCAGGAGATCAGTCTGAAGGTAGTTATTAAATGCTTACTTTCTTACTGCCTCTGTATACCCATTGTCCCTGCCATAGCCATGGCCTGTGTTGTTATCCCCACTATTGGGAAATGTCACCATCACATCAAGGTTATCACAGCCATGGACTCCATGAGTCCTCACTCTGGGGCTTGTCCTCTCCTGGGAGGGCTAATTAACATGGATTACACACTATTTCTGTCCCCTCTTCCTCATACTCCTACAGAAATAGTAGACATGATCCCTGAGGTATCAGATAGAATGAGTTTCCAGAACCTGTCCCCCTGAGAGCGGGCATGCAGGTCAGGAAATTACGGGACCCAACTTGCAAACAGGAGACATTAATCTGCACTACACCCTTGAATCCAGAGGCTCCTGATTAGTTGTGGGCATCATGGATACAAAACCATCTTTCCTCCATCAAATATGGAGTGACATTTGTTCACTGATGGGGCCAATGAGGTGGAATTTTTGAATTTCAGCTCTGTTGAAAAACTAGGTTGCGAGGATATTGAGGAGAAGGCCAACGAGAGTGAGTTCTGCTCCTAGAAGCCTGAGGCAGCTGAAGGGTCCATGTAACTTCTTAGCCTTTGGACCTGGGTTAGTACCTGGGTTAGTAGCTGTTGCCATGTCCCTCCCAAATTCATACATTAAAAACTAATCTCCACAGTAATAGTATTAAGGCATTGGGTCTTGGAGAGGGTTAGGCAGTGGGGTTCTGCTCTCAGGAATGATAGCAGATACCTGTGAGTAACAAATATCTGTTGTTTGTACTCAGTCTAAGGTGTTTGGTTTTAACAGCTGAGTGGACTCAGATGCAATGTTCCAGACTGTTCAGAAGAGACAACTGGGGTGACTCTATGTCCTATTGGAAATACAGTTGTTCACCTCATGAAGACCAAGTCCTGCTCAGGAAGATGGTAAACTACTGTCCCTCTAAAACCTCTCAAATGGGGGTCTTTGTCCTTAGGGAACAATTGGCAATATTTGGAGGTATTTTTGGTTGTTACTTCTAGGAAGGAGGTACTGCTAGGCACCAAGAATAGAGGTCAAGGTGCTGCTGAACACTGGAGGACCCAGAACTCCAAATTATCAAGTCTTAAGTGTCTATGGTGCCAAGGTTGAGAAATCCAGCTTTGAGGGGAGTCTGGTCTGGGAAAACTGCAGTGACTAAGGCCCAGACTCAGTGCAAACTGAGACCAGAAGAGTAAGCCTACCCCCCGCCGAAGGCCTGGAATGACTTCACTGGATGCCCAACTTTGAAAGCTAGAGGCAACCTACACAGAAATAAACCAAACAAATGTGTTATAGCAGGACCCTGGTTTGTTATTATAATTGCTTTTCTTTCCACCCACTGTGCCTTGGGCATCCAGAGGGCATGAGTGTAATCAGCTTCCATTGAAGTTTCCATCAGACATGGCCCTGGGCTCTGACTATTGTGGAGGGAAGTTACCTTCAAGGAAAGATTTTCTGCTCATTAAAAAGTCAAGTATCTGGAAGGGTGGCCTCTAGCCCTGCCACATAGGAAGCTGGCTATTTTTAGGAGTAGGAGATGTGTGGTAGGAGATTTGGGGATTTGAGTCTGCACACATAAGTGAAATGCTGGCTCTGTAGCCTGGGGTCCCAGAATCCAGAGCTGGCTGAGCATGTTTCTCATGGGAGATATTCCTGGCTTGGGAAGAACAGTGCAGCCCCTGCCTTCCCTTCCATCTACATGGACCCAATGGCTTGTGTTGCAAATAGCAAGTGGTTCTTCCCTGGGCTTGGCCTTGTACCTGGAAGTTAGTATTTTATATTGTACCAACAGATGCAGAGGGCCTTGCCCCCATATCTACTATCCTCCCTCCTTCCTGAAACCCTTATTTTACTCTAGGAAGGGTCAGTGTTATCATGGAAACCCTGGACAAGACTCCAAGTAACTTCTCTCTCTATTTCTGGCTATGCCCCTTCTGTGAGATTGAGGACACTGATCCCGGAGAGGGGCTCAGACTCTAAGCTCCTTGAGTACAGTGGAAGGACTTAGTGTTATTTGGCTTAGTATTTCTAACCCCAGTGAATGCAGGAGTGGTGCTCTATGAAGCCTGGCTTGCTGGCTGGATAAATGGATGGATGACTGGATATTTAATGACAGACTAATCAATTTTGCAGGATGCTTATTGGCCGTATATGGGGTATATGATAATCCCCCCACCCCAATTCAGATATCTCCTATCTCAGGATTATCTCTGGAGGATAGGAGGATTGAAATGAAAACCAAAGGAGTATCAGAAAGAGAACCAAAGGGCCATGCTGGGCCAAAGTTAGTATTTTATGTATACTGGGGAAGTGGATAGATTTGAAAAAGCAAAAGTCTTCTTAGAAAATTATGGTTCTGTTGATAGATGCCTCTGTGGGTGTCCAAGTCTGGCTCTGGCTGAAGGAGACTGAGATGAGCAGGGAATGGTGCCTGCCTTGCTTAGGTGTCTTGTTTAGGTGGGGAGTAGACTGCAAACATGTAAAAAGTTAAATAGTCCTATTAAACATTTGGCTTGGTTGACAATTATTTGATTACAGAAAAACAAAGACTGCTCAAATAAACTGAAGCAAAACAGAAGATAAACAGCAAAACAGAAAATAGCTGAGTAGAGTTACTGCTGGGCCTCCTAGAATCTGGCAAATTGTTAGCTCTGTCTTTCTTGCTCTCTGGAACCACTGTCACTGTACTTTGCTTCTCTCAGCTCCAGACACTCCAGAGCTTTCTCTGCAGTGCCCTTCATTTCCATCCCCCAAGATTTGCAGCTTTTCTAAGGCTTTGGATTGTGCTAACCTCTACTCTGGCCCAAGCTCCACATAACATTTTGTGCCAGTGTTTTGAGCTTTTGTACTCTATTTCTGTATCTCCTAGTTCACATTCTGGAGAGAAAAACAAAACTGAGACTGAAATCAGATTGGTTCTCAGCCTGGGTCACATTCCCTCTTCCACACCCAATTCACAACATTGAACAAAAACATGTCTGAATCAGGGGAAGGTGGGAACAGGCCCTTTTAATAAATGGTTTCCTTCCCTGCTCTTCTCCTTGGCCACCACAGATTCCCTGACTTCACTAACAGAAATGCTTAAAAGCAAGAAGAGGAAATGGTGCAAATGTCCCTATGTTAGGATGCTATCATAAGCCACCTGAGTGTCTTGTCTGGTTTGCTGTCTCAGTTTTGGGACTGTGGCAGGAATATGTACTGGGTTCCACAACATGGGTCTCCCCAGCTAAGAACTGCACTTCCAAAGCTGCCTCTGCAGTGAAGACTCTCAAGGGAGCTAGGGAACGAGTCCCATCCAGCTCTTTTAGATAGTCCCACTGCTCATGCCACCTCTGTGAGCCAAACTCACATGAGCGTCGGGTGTAGTAAAAACTATGTCGCAGCCCTTAACTCTTCCACAGCTGTGTGGAAACTCACATGAAAGGGGCATAGCTCTGAGGATAGTCCAGCAAAAAGAGGTGCAAATGACATTGCAAATGTATGTTGATTAATGAGGGAAGTCTCAGGACTGTTGACTGACCCCATGACATGTGGGCAGGACCCCAAGGTGTCAGACCCATGGGATGAAGAATGTGAAGACAGAAGGAAGCTCACTAGGCTGGTGGTTAGTATTTGGGGAATGATGAGAAAGCCAATTTTAGGTTCACTGAATTTGACACACTCCAGAATAGTCAGGTCAATGAAGTTCATGGTGGGGGCAGAAGCTGCATGCGTGCTCCCCTGTGGGCATGCTGGGATAAAGGGCGGGCAGGCTCCCAGGATGCAGAGATGAAGCTTCTTCTGAGAAAGGGTGAGACAAAGATTACTCACTGAAGGGGGGGAACAGACCACATGGTTTACTCTAATCCTGCTCCCAAGGAAATGTGTTCTAAGTTCTTTAAGAGAAGATACTGTTGAAATCTGAGCCCCCAAAAGAATTCCACTCATTGAGGTCATCTGAAATTTGACTGGAAGCTGGGCTAATGTTTGGGAAGCCACAACTTTAAGAATAAATCCAAGGCAAGAGGGTAAAGACTGGGGACAGGGGGTATATTGAGATTACAGGAAGTGAAGGCAGGACATGTTGAGTAACAATAAAGGAACCAGGTAAGCTTCTGGGCCCTGGAGGAGGATGGGAGAGGCTCTGGGGCTTGGAACCCAGTGACTTTTGAGGATGGAAGCCCAGGTCACTGGGATTATTCTCCAGGGCCTGGGTGTTCCCCAAGGCTAAGGTAGCTCAGAGGGAAGATTGAGCCTATGGCCTTCCTAGGAGTGTTTAGGAGGAACTTTGCCTGCTACCAAAGGAATCTGGCTCAACTCAGAAAAGCTTTTCAGGGCTGACCTCATTCCCAGAGGAGAAGAGCCTCCCTCGATTCTCTCACAGAAGCTTTACAATGGTATGTTAAGAAGCTGCTTGTTCCCTAGAAAAGTCATTCAATTCAGGTGACAAGAATGAGCAGGGCAGAATTGCTGGCAGCTGTCCCCTGAATCTGGAAGTTTTGGGCATCCAGCTTAGAAGCACCTGGATGAACAACAAGCCCATCTCTTCCCTGACTTGAGTCATAGTCTCCCTATGCTACCCCGCCACCAAAGGTCTGTCTTGGAGATTGTAAAGAAACTCTAGCTATAAATGCCTATTGGTGCTAATGGATCTGTCTGAAGGGTGAAAGTCTTTTTTTTTTTTTTTGGTTAAAAGAGTAATTTGAATTTCACATGCACTTTGCCAGAATCAAGAGAGTGTAACTCCCCATTTTTGTGGTTGTACATGATGTGGAGTTACACTGGTTGAAAGTGAGTCTTTAACTGAGAACTGTCTTAGAGTTTCTGTGGCTCTCAAATAAATGCTTATTGGTCATTTAAGCCCAGAGGTCAGGTGGACAGTAGAGGGGTGGACTGAGAATCCATAGTCATAGCCCGTAGCAATTAAGATAACATGTTTTGAGTTGGGTCCACAGCCCTGCTTCACCACTTACCAGCTGTGTGTCTTTAGGCAATTCATCTAACCTCATGGAGCCTCAGTCTCCTCAGTTGTAAAGTGAGGATAATAATGATGCCAACTTCAGAGGGTTGCAGTCAGGGTTAAATGAAAACAATGCAGACAAAATACTTTCCCTGTGAATGCTTCCTACTATGCACTCAAAAAGCATTAGCTGTATTAATGCTGGATTCCTAGTGCCACATTTGCACTTTGTCCTCTGTCTGAAGCCCAGTGCTGGTGGTGCACATAGGCAGCTGCCTGCTCTAAATAGCATCTGGGAAGAATATCATATATTGGAGATGCCAGCCCAAAACACGTTTTTCTAGCCAAGCACCTTGTTTGTCCAACTACAGAGCGTGGTCTAAGTATTGGACACAAAGTCATTCCAGCTCCATTTTTCATCAGGAAGTACAACCAGCAGAGGAAATTGAGTTGTGACTTTGTTTCAGCACAAGATGCAAAATTTTTCCTTCTCCATAGGTGCATCTGCCCTCCCAGTGGCCCCATGAAACATGCAGGAACTGAGAGTCACTTAGGGTCAGTGGGGGAATTGATACTCTTTGAAAGAAGGTTGAGAATAATACAAATATCATGTGATCACTGCTCCACACAGTTCCTTATAGGAGGAACAAACCAATTAACTAATGGAATGTGGAGCATCTAGGGGAACTGCAGGGGCTCTGAATGACCAAGAAAGGCAGCAAAACCAGATTCCCATGTGGACAGGAGTCCAACGCTTCTGCTAAATTTGGCTACAACTAAAGCTCTGGGGGGCTTCAAACTGGCTCTTCGTCCTTCACCTGAATTCTTCATCTTTTCTTTCTAGCATCTTAGACAGCATGTCCCTCTTTGAACATGTAAGTTTCCATACCAGGGACAAACCCCAAGCCTCATTCCTACCTTTCTGGAATCTTAATTCTCTAATCACTGGTGGCTATTCATTCATGTCCCTTCTGTGGCATGTGTGCCTGGAACTGTCATCTCTGCTGAACAGCTTGCTAAAGCTGAGGATGCTATATCTCTCCCAGATTTGAATCCAAAGACAAGAGTAGTCAGTGAGTGCCTAATGTACTAAGTCAAGGATCTTAGGGAGAGTGTGCAAGCATTGATTACTAAGGTTGGTCATGGACAGGGCTGTATACAACATAGGTTAATTAGTAACTAGTGTATAGTAAGTGATTTAGAAATGACTGTAGAGAGTGAATAGCCAAACGAGTAATGAGTAGAACGGACAGGAGAGCTGTCTTGCTGAGGGTCACACAGGCAGTTTGTAGCAGAGTATGATTTAGAAAGCTGTCTTTTGATTGGCACTTTCTAATTCTTCTCCTGTGTATTTTTTCCTCTTTCCTGGGATCAAGGCACCAGGCTGTGGGTACTTAATGACAGTGGGAGACAGGAGAATCTAGTAAAGGCCAAAGTTCTTTCTCCAGCTCTTATTTGATTTGATCAGGAAAAGATACACAACGGCCCAACTTAGGGATGAGACCTCTGCTGACTAGACCAGGGAGATGCCTGGCCTCTCTACCACGCAAAGAGAAATGCTGCAAGTTGCAACTGGGATTGCCAGTCACATGCGTTCTCCATCTAGAAATCATTTGTTAATCAATGACTGCACTCTTTTTTTTTTGGTATGTAGAATCACATCTGGAAATAATCTAGCTCCATAAATTGATGTTCAGGAAGATGATTAAAAATTCTGATTGTGCCCAAATAAGTATGGAAATGTTTAATAAGGAGCTGGGGTCTTGGGATGCCTGTGAGGCACATTCCTGAATCCTCATCCTCATGGTCTGGACTTCACTTTGGGCAAAAGGGACCAAGTAGAGGATTAGGGAGGTGCTGGTCCAGTTTCCCTGTCCTGTTCTAGGGTGGAGCTAAGGCTCCTGCTTCCCTGCTTGCCCTTCTCTTGTCCTTGGAGAGTGCTTGTTCCCAGAATGCAAGGACACATTGTTGTCACTGTGCTGGCATCTGACAGAAGCACCATGAGGACTCCAAGACCTGGGGTCTGCCATTCCTCTTCACCCATGGAGGAGCAGGTGGTGATGTAAGGTGTTTCTGAGGCTAAAATCCATGTGACTTATACAAGATCATTATAAAAGCCAGAGCCCTGCCACTGGACTCATGATGTAGTGCTTTTTGTGCATTGAGCTCTGTGGATCCTTGTTCTCCTCAGCAGATCCCTGGGGTGGCTCTTCTGGTCATGAGATAAAACTGCAGAAATTTGCAGGAAGCAGATCCCATAGCCATTGTACTTCAGAAAGGAAAGTATGGGTAGGGGGTGAGGAGGGAACAGTACCTTCCCCCTCATTTCAAACCCTAGAGAAGTCCAGAATAAGGCTCTTTCTGGAAGTCAAGGATGGATGCCACTTCTTTTCCTACAGTTGTTGATGGGTGGTCTCCTTAGTCAGGGACACAGTATCCCTCATTTTTATCAGTGCCCAGGGATCCAGGCTCAGTTCCTCAGTGCCCTAACAATATTAATAATTGTTGAGCATTTGTCGTGTTGTGGTGTGCTAGCTATGCACTCACTGTTATAAATGTCTCCTCATTATACATTTGCAACAATCTTATGGGATCGTTCCTGTTATGATTGCTCTTTTACAATTCAAGAAAGTGAGGCTTAGAAGCTTAGAAGCTTCTGAAATGCCAAAACCAGTGGATGGGCCATACTCCAGCCCATCTACCCCAGAGCCGGCTCACTAGTAACAATGCCACAGTCTTTGGAGGCCTCTTCAGGTCTTTCCCATGTTGTATTTTGGAAGAGGAACAGATGAAGTGCCAAAGGACACTACTGCAGTTGTGATTTTTTTAAAACAACATTTCCCCAACAGGCCCCACATTGGACAGGCAATAAATCCCTCATACTTCAGACTTTGAGTAGCCTGACTTGCTGCCCTGCCTCCTCTCCTTGACTTTGTAAAAAAGATAAGCCCAAACCCTTTGAGATAACTTGGGCTTAGAAGTCACTTTCCACCTTATACTTTCCTTCTAGGCAGAGAAATGCTGGGAGAGTGTTCTGTTGGCTCACTGTGCAGGGCCTGGGGAGGACTCTGTCCTTGCAGAACATCAGAAAGACACAGGAGTGGGAAGAGAGGACCAGCGCATGGTCTGGGAAGAGGCTGAGGCACAAGGCTAGGGGTCTGGGGACTTGAGAAGGTCTCCATCCTTTAAAACACAGGTGTTTGTTGGCCCTCTTCAGACCCACAACTTACAGACCCTGGAAGGGTGCTGGAAGAGGGGCCTGGTTGTGGGCAAAGCGTTTAGGACTAAATTGAGTTCTCCAAGTTCACAAGTTGAAGTCCTTTCCCCTAGGGCCCATGAATGTAATCTTAGAACTAGGTCTTTCCAGAGGTAATAGTTTGGGTCCTATCCGAATGACCTCACCCTATCTGATATGATTGATATCTTTGTAAAAGGTGGAAATTGGGACACAGCAGCTAGGAGAATGCCACAAGAAGATAAAGGCAGAGGTCAGAGGGATGCTTCCACACATCAAGGAATGCCAAGAGTGCCAGCAACTATCAGAAACTAGGGTTTAGGCAGGGAGCAGATGCTCCCTCACCGGCCTCAGGCCTAGTCCTGCTCACACCCTCAGCACAGACTTCTGGCCCCAGTACTGTGAGACACTGAGTTTCTGCTGCTGAAGCCACCCGGTCTGTGGGGCTTTGTTAGGTGAGCCCTGGGAATTCCATATATGAGGTGCACCCAGGAAGGCAGCAGGAGAGTCCAGGCTGCTCCAGCACTTCTGAAACGTTGACCAAGCACATACATGAGCACAGCAGTGAAAATGAATTCTCAGGCCAGTTTTATAATTTCTGATTAATTGAATGAGGATAATTTTAGGCTGAGAAGACAAAGGTTATTTAGGTATGAGCCCAGAAGGGTCATAGGACTCAGGTGTTCACACAAGCCTAGAAAACCTGGCTTTGTGCTCAGTGACTTAAGCTCTTCTGGATCTGTTGAAAATGTGGGAGGGCAGAGGTCAGTGGTATGAGGAAAATGAGACTTGCATTTCTTGAGGAAAGGGGGCAGCTGACTTAGAGTTTAAGACCTGCTGGTTTGGGACTGAGGAGGTCACCTCAAGTAGAGATGCTGGGACTTTGAGGGTCATTGCACAGACTCCCATTCTTGAGAAGCCATCAGTGAGGTCAAGGAGGTGAGATGAAGCAGTGAGGGACACCTTCAGAGGGGCAGGTGGAGAGGCTGCTAGGCAGAAGAGCAGGGGGGGCATCAGCTTGCACCCAAAAGCTGTGGTAAGGCTTGGTGTGTGTGTGGCTTGAAGGGCTGAAGTTGCTTTTTGGGAAGCCTCAGCTTCTGCCACACAATCCACTTTCAGGGGTTGGCCTGAACCCGTGTGTCTGCTTCAGCTGTCACGGAGGAGGAATCCGTGTGGTTGTGGGGAAAGGCCTGTCAGTAGACCATGGCCTGTGGAAGCACATGAGAAAATGTAGGCAGAAGCCACTCAGGAGCCTGCACTGAGTGAGGCAGCCATGTCACCAGCTCCCCAGTCTGAGGAGCACAATGTGGGTGGAAAGAGAGGACCGACATGCAGCTGGGAATGCTGTTCTGGGAGCTTTGCTGTGTGCCATGACTTAGGAAGTCTGGTATGCACCCCAGGGATGGGAGAGGGTCTCTGGCTGGGCTCTCTTGCCTCTGAGTCTTCCTCTCGAGAAAAACAGCCTTGGCCCTTGGCCAGAGCAGTAGCTTCATGAATAAACCTCTCCTGGGGCTGTTTCAAGCTTTTCTTCCAGGGAGTTGGCTGTCGGGCCCCTTGGGGGCTTTCTGCCCTTGGCCTCCCTTTAGTAGAATGAGGGAAACTGAAAATCAGAATCAGGAGGAGGGTGTTGGGGTACAGAACTGCCCACACCCAGGTCCATTATTTCTTGATTCCTGTCTATTTGCCTGATGGTTAATGGGCACTCTTCTTTAGCTCCCCAGACATAAGTTTGGTGGTACCATGACTTTTTGAAAACATCAGTGCCCAGGTGTTGGAAGGCACCATTGAGCAAAATGCTAGAAATAGGCAGCACCTGACTTACCTAGAGCAGGGCCCACAGCCTTCTGCAGAGAAGGAGCAGCACTCACTTCTCTCAGAGGTTGAGGGACATGGGGCCCTCCCTTGGTTGGCATTTAGTTTCTGCACTTTCAGCCTGGGGTGCCTGTGTTTTCATCTGGGCTGAAAAGCTAGGGCTTTCTTTATGTGTCATGAACATAAACATGATAGGAAGCTTAAGAGGAGAGAGGTGAGCACACAGCAAACCTTTCTAGCACACACAAAACTAAGTCAAGCAATGGGCTTCTGCCCCTCATTGGAGAGAGCTGGAGTGAGCTTAAGAAAGGGGGACCAGGTGTAAAACACCAAGTAACTACCTCGATCAGGGCCTTGAAACCAGAGTGCCACAATCAGGCTCTGATGTAGCTGTCATGCTGATGGATGGGCTTTATGCTGTGCAGGCTCCTGATGTACTGGGTGGGCTGAAGTTGACTAGGTGTGTTCTTTAGGGACAAAAGGTGAATAAATGGCATATATTCCTGAGGTGAGTTACTTGACTTTTCCCATATTGTGCTGACCCTGGCTCAGGAAGGGGATAGAGCAGAGGTATAGTTCATTGAGCTGTTTTGTCCCCAAGGTTTCTTATCGCTGGCCTGGCCTGGGCCCCGCTGGCAGTCAAGGACAAGGGACTGCAGAGACAGAACACAGAGGATGCCCTGAATTTTGAGGTTGAACAGCAAGGTTAGGGAAGAAGAGCTCACTCTACAGAGGACTTGGAGGTCAGAGTAATTCTGGAGTCCACCCCAACTTGGTCTTCCATTCCAGTGAGTTCCACATAGTCTGCCTGTCCACGGCTGGGGCAGAGCTCTGTACAGCCTGACCACAGGCAGAGCATTTAGGGGCACATTTTGTTCTTTGACTCAGTTTTACAACTTGGTTTGAAGCCCACAATGAATATTCCCCTGAATCTGGATGCTGTTAGGCAGGATCAGCCTCCTGATAAGATAGGCAGTGTCTGATGTTGCCTCCTTTGCTCAGAGCAGCTTGTAGGTGCAAAGGGAAGATGGAGGTAAACAGATGGATGATTTCAGTCAACTCCATAGAAACAGGCACCATACAAGGAACTCATTCCCATCTTTATTCCTTTCTTTCCAGCAAAATGGCACAAGAGGAGTTGGCCATGGCAGTGAGGGGGGACATGGACAGTACTTGTAGGCATTTAGGAGAGGGTCTGAAACAGAGACCCTGTCTTTGTTGAGTGGATTCTTCTGGAGGCCTGGAACAATCAGCAAGTTTATGGGGTCTTGCCCCTGTTATGGAGCAAGGGTTTGCTGCTCCATGCACATAGAAGCCTGGTTTGTGCAAAAGAAAAGAGCTGCATTGTAGGTTGAGTGACAAGGAGACGGGAAGCACATTCAAATATGCCTCCCCAGTTGTCAGTAGGAAAGGGGTTTAAGCAGCCAAGGCAAAAGGGAAATAGAGGGCTGATTGGTCATAACTGGGTGTCTTGGAAGAATCTGCTTGTGTAGGTGGAGTTTGCAATTGGGGAGTTTCCAGTGGCTCCATAATCCTGGTCCATCCTGCAACTGTTGATGGCCCTCTCACTTCTGATCTAGGTCTGCAGAACCCTGTTCTGGTTCTTCATGTTCCACTTGCCAGAAGCTTTTGGTTTCACTGTGTCTCAAGATCATTTTTGGTCAGGTCCTGTAGTTTGTGCCTGTGAATAGCCTGAACAGGTTTTAGGAACAGGTAAGTGCCATTTTATGACCTTGTTTCACTCACCTCTGTGTCTGGTTCGCCTGTGCCCAGTGTGAAGATGTAGATGTTGGGAGATAGACTGGGCACACAGGCAGGGTACAGGGCTCTTATCAGGCTGTAGACAGGCAGGTGGCCACAGTAGTAAGTGACTTGGTCCAAGGAAAGCACCTGAGTAAATGGCTCACAGAGCACAAACAGCTCTTTTGTCTTGGAAGTCAAGACAGGCTCTGGGCATTCCTTCCAACAGTGTCACCTCTGAACTTTCCAGGGACCCCTCTTCATGGAATAAAACAGCACTGTGAGACTGCATGTACACGTCCCCAGCCAGCAAGACTCCAGGCCAGCCGTCTATGAAGTTCTCCAGGTGAGTTTGATATCAGGAAGCTCTTCCCAAACGCAGATGCTTCCTGGAGAAACTCCAGCCTGGGGCCCTCTTGGGGGAGCAAGCCCTTTCTCCAGCAGAGACCATGGTTGTCTCTGCATCTAATATGCAGACACTGCAGGCCTTTCCTTAGTGGCTCAGCTGCTGTTCTAGCCATAAGATCAGATGATTCTGGAAGCTGTTCTGCTAAACTGTCCAACCAGGAGGGATATGTGGACCTATCTGCCTTGTGGTGGCTCTACCAGGAGAAATCACAGAGGCTGGCAACTGTGATATTGCTGTCAGATAGGGGGGCAGCTCTGTAGATGGAGCTACTCCAGCAGCATGAAGAACTTTATGGGTGATTTTTTTTCTCCTGTTTATCCAGTGCCTAGAGGAGCCCCTGACACATAATAAGTTCTTATTAAATGTTTGTTGACTGATAGATTATGCTCTATATCCCCTTCTGCTATGTCTTAGCTCTGGGTCACACTGGCTATAGTAAGAGATAGGGAGGGATCTGAGGATTTGCCCATCTGTGCTCAGGGATGACCTGCACAGTTTCTTTGAGAACAAGGTACTATGACACCATGTGCTGAGAAGTTCTATAAATGTCCCAGGAAGATCACCCTCACTGGGTGTCTTGGAGTACCCCATGGAGAACAATGGGCCATCTCAGGAATGCCCCTGCAGCAGGACTGGTATCAAGCTCGATTCAACTGGTGCTCACCTCATCTCCTTTCTGACAAGAGGCTGAAGGAATGCATGGCCTTATCCAGAGCTCAGTGTGGCTGCTGGCAGTTGCACTTGCCTGCCTGCAATTGGGTGGCATCCATCAAGCAGGGCAACAGAGTGTGCCAGTCCTGTGTGGGGCACTCCAGGCCAGGGTTTTGAGGACTTTCCTTTAGCCCTCTCTCTCTCTCCAAGACCCATCTGACAATTGCTGCTAAGCTTCCCTCTGCTTCCAGATAAAAAGCAGTGAAGAGGATGTCAGGGAGAAGAAAGAATTTCAGGAGCAGAGACTGACAGTGAGCCTCAGAGAGGTAGAGTGTGGCTAGCAGCTGCTGGGAGGCATCAGGAGGGAGGCTGAGGTAGGGGTGTGTATGTTTGGGGTGGTCTGTTTATTTGTGTGCACACTTAGGCACATATTCATGCAGAAATGTGTATCCATATGTGTGCATATAAACAAGCTTGTGTCCATATATGGGCATTTCTGCATCCTGTGTCCCAGGTATGCGCACACAAGGCAGGTGTTAGTGTACCATGTGCTTTTACATTCCTGTGTATCTGCTTAGGTTCTCATCACCAAGGAGTGACACTCTGATTCTTAAAGTCCAGCTTCCCTAGGCACTGACCATAAGAATGAACACTGTCAGTAACCCAGTATTGGCTGGAGTCATGGGAGGCCTAGAGGGTCCTATAGGAGGGACCAGAATAACAGGTGTGGGGTAATATTTGGGGAGCTGTGGCAGTAACTATGAACCAACTGGTCCAAATACCTCAATATTTTAATAGCTGATGGCCTTCCTAGTGCCAATGGGATGAGCATCAGTTTTGCTGTCACCAAAAATAAACTTGAGTGAGTAATAAAAATATGTTCTGGTTAAGGTGAGTTTGATTTTCATCAGAACGAGTGACACAACTGGATTTGCATGTTCGATACCCTGTTAATTAATCTCTTGTAAAATTGGCATGACCACACTCACAAAGGCCGTGTAAGGTTGGTGTAAAGATGAGATGAGAACACTTAGGCACTGAGCACGACATGAGGAAGTTTCTAATATTAATGGTCTCATCATTTTTATTATAAAAATGATACAGCATACATTTCTTGTTATGTTTTTGGAGATGATGTAGATCTAGATTTTAAGCCCAGTTGGCTATTTATACATAAATAATAAATATGGAGCTACTTAATCTCTCTGAGCCTCAGTTTCCCCATCTGGAAAATAAAGATCCCACTATGTTACTGTGGGTTTGTCATAATACCACTAACACTGTCTTGCAGTAAGTGAGCTATAGAGGGTCCTGTTTCCATTCCTCTTGATGATGGTGGTGATGAGGGTGACAGTAGTGCTGAGGAGACCCTCACCAGTCTTCCAGAATCTGAGAATCTTTGGAGACCACTTGACTTCATTGCATAGATTGACTGCTGTGGTCTGGAGAGGTGTAACAGGAAACTGGCCTCAGGCCTCCTGGGACTATGACCTGAGGGGTCCACTGAGAAAAGAGAAGCTTCTAACTAAGTATGGATTTCCCTACTATGCAGAGCCCTAGGCTCCCCAGCTGATGGTGGGACCTTGTGAGACATGGTACCAGGTAAATCTTTTTTTTTTTTTTTAACCTTTGATGAATTTATAAGTTGTTCAGCACCAAATAACTTGTTCCCATTCTTCATGTGTGTGCTGTGGCAGATACCCTCTGTAGAATCTGGGCTCCTACTGACTTTAGGGAGAGAAAGGAAGACAGTGGGGTATCACGGAGCTCCTTCCCTGTTGGGTGGAGCAGTAACATGTCTGGCTTATCCAGGTTAGCCAGATGGTTGAACCACGCATCTGACAAACCTCCTGTCCACATTGTGAGGCTGTATAGATGCTGTTGTTTAGTGGCAGAGGCAGAAACCTAGTCAAGACAAGGCCTCCTAGGACCCAGGCACTGAATATTCTGGAAAGCTGTTGCAGCTTTTGAGGGATGGTGAAGGAAGTAGAGGGAGGTATTTGATTGCTATTTAGGAAGTAGCAAGTTTCTGGAGGCAGATTATCAGAGAAAAAAAGAACAAGTATGTTGTGTCAGATATTACTCAAAGCAACGAACACATTCACTTTTATGATCTTCACAAAAATTTTCTGAGCCATGTACAGTTATTCCTCCATTTTGTATATGCAGAAAAGGCTGGTAACCTGCCCACGGTCCCCTCAGTGCCAGGAGGCAGGAGTTAGAATCAGGTGGTGGGTCTCTGAAGTCTTTCTGCATCCTCCGTTGGAGGATGGGATGTAGGGCAAAGCCTCTTGTTTCCCCTTGGTGAAATTTGGGCTGAATGCTGAGAAATTGTGGGCACGGACATTTCTCTAGGCAAAGAGAGAAGACCAGGAGCTTCGAGGAGGGCGGGAGGCTCTGAAAGGCCCCTGGTGCTACATTCCACGACAGCCATGCGCAGTTGCTTGGAGAGCTCCAGGGGAATTCTGGGAGCATCATTAATCATGGGGTGGCCTCTCACATGGAGTGGCCCACCTCACCCTTCCTCTCCTCCGTCACTTGCCAAATTCTCACCAAGAAAGACTGCAGGAGAGGAGTGCAGGGCTGCCACTTTTTGAGGGTGGGCTCCTGGCATCTTTGAGGATGAGTGACCCAGACCAGCTCAGCCCAGAGTCCATCTACGAGGTTTTGCCAAGCCCTGCCAGGAGCTAGGTCCCAGTTGAGGACAATGGAGGGGACAAGGCCTGTGAAACCCAAGCCCAGATGCAGGAGAGTACCAGCCACATGAGCATCAGGATAGAGGGTGGCAGCCCAGAGGAGAGAAAGTTCCCTGAAGGGTGGGAGACTGGAGGTGAGGGATGGTTTATCAGAGGAGGGTGACGCTGGGAGCTTTGTGGGGACATATCACTATGAAAGGGAAGTGAAGGAGTTGAGGGCTGCTGGTAAAGCCTAGGGAGCTACCTCGGTGGGTCCCTTTGCTCTGGGTCACGAGGGCTGAGTGCTGCTCAGGGAGGGAGGGCATCTCCTGGTGCTGGTTGCAGAGTCCCTCCTGTGGGATCGAGCAGAGTTGGGCTCAGTTACTTACCCTGTGTGCTGCGTGGAGTAAGCCCCCAAAGCACTTGATAGGCACTTGAGGTAGATGTTTTGAGGGAACAAAAGAAGGAAAGGACAAGAAGGCAGGAGTCTCCTGCCCTGATCTTAGTGTCCCAGCAGAGCCTGACTGGGCAGAAGGCCTGGCCAGGCTCCTAGGAGTGGAGAGTGGCCCTTCCCAACCCCTCAGTCTCTGCATTCATGTCGGAGGGTGGGGCTGTTTTGGTGCTGCGGCAGTGGGTACTCTTCTGCCTAGTGCAACAGGGTATCACTAGGGGCCCTGTGGAGCCCCCAGCACACTTCCTGCCACAACCTCCCTCCAGGTAGGATGGGGAAATGCAGGGATGTGCCAGGATGAGGGCTCAGCCCTAACCAGAGCTTTTTACTCTTCAGCTTCTGGGGAGGGGACCCTCGTGTAAGTTGACCAGCACCATGGAGTTTCCTAGGGAAGATCACAGAATATTCAGGCCTACCCTTTTCCCTTTCTTCTGCAGAGTTTGCAAGTATCTAGGGACGGAGCTCATCAGCTTGGCACACCCTGAAGTGTGTTTTTCTATTTGTGGGCAGTTGGGAAAGACAGTGGCTAGTTCTCGTCCCAGTGAGCAGTGGACTCCTCCCTCCTCCCATCAGAAGGCCACTGGCAGTGGGGAGCGGAGGGTGGCTGGATTCTCAGGGGTCTACAGGGCTTGGAACTTAACTTCCCTGGGGCTGGCTTATATTTTCACCTCCAGCTTTCTATTTGGCTTAGGACAGCTCACATTATACTTTCCCACTTAATTTAACAGCCATAGAAAATATGCTCTTTTTGCTTTTTTTCATCTTTTTGACCCGAGATCGTGTTGGTGCCAATTTCCTTTTAAAATAATTCATTACCTGTAGGCCACTGGCGTGAAATCCCAGCGGTAGCCCCCGCCGACCCTCCCTCTGTAATTCCATGGCCTGGCCTCCGCTTGCTTGCCCTTTCCTCAGGGCTCCTCGGCCTCTGTGTTTATACACTAATGTTTTTTCTCACACATTCATTCTGTGGCTTTCCTTAATTTGGTGTCCTGCTGGGTGCCAGCGGGGGACCACTCAAACATTATGTCAGTGATCTCAAAATTGAACCCCAGGGCTTTCTTCTGCCAGCGGCCTGAGCAGATGTGTGGCACACTTTATTAACTCAAGTACCCACGAGTTGAAAATTTCATTAGTTTGAGGGGAGGGCTAAGACCCATCAAGAGACCTGGTCTGGACAGATTCTTTGTGTCAACCTGACCCCTGGCAAAACGGATTATTGTTCTAAGTGAGACAAGTGACCTAATGTTCTGCCTATTATGCACACATGGTCTGTAACCTTTTAAAATACGAGTGTGGGAAAACAGTGCATTCTGCCACATCCCTGACTGCAAATTCCTGACAGGTGGCAGCGGCCTCTTAGCAACGCCACAAGGAGCCCGGAATTATCCAGGGCCACGATGGATGGTTCCCTTAGGGCCAGGTATGGGGTGGGGTCCGGAGACGGCCTGTTGGAGAGAAAGGAGCCCAGGAAGGCAGAACTCAGTCTCCAGTGCCACCCTGTGACAGGTCAGGGGACAGCCTCAGCCTGGTGGGGAACTGGGAGGAGCACAGGAACATCCCACCTTTCCTGCCTTGCCAGTGTAGGGCTGGGCTTCCCATCAGGGCACCTGGGTGGTTTTAGGTGTAAAGTTAATAACAGCATTCTGTGCTGAGTTCAAGAGCAGCTATGTCCCAATTGAGAGCACTCTGCACAAACCCACCTGCTCAGCTGGCTCTGCTCCCTCCACATTGTTCTCAGTGGCCTCCTTAGGCACACATGGCCTTAACCTTTAAAACTTGAGAATGGGAGGATGGCACTTTCTGCCACATCCCTGATCATCAGTTCCTGATAGGTGGAAGCCAGGATCTGGTGGGAAGAGGCAGACTTGGTCAATTGAGTTTGTCACCTCTGGAAGCCTCTCCAGCAAGGCTCCAACCCTGTGGAAGAGACAGAGGAGTCCCCACTTAGCTCAGGTACATGTGTGGGGATGGGAACAAGGAGGAACATAGGGCTGACAGGAGTGGGGGATACCGTGCATGGAGGTGGTGGTGGAGGAGAGACAGGGCTTGGGGAAGGGAAGGAGGGAGTCGGTCAGAAGAATGGAATGGGACAGCCTTCTGGGGAGGAATGGGGAAATGTGTGGGTCATGAGTAGAGTCTCTGGGAATGCTGAGGTGCTTGTGATGGTCCACAGCAAGCTTGCTCTGGATTACGTAAGGGGCTCAGACAGAGGGTGGTTCCCAGGCTGAGAAAGAGAATGTTTAGGCATGGTTTCTGGTGGCCCCTTCATCTCCAGTGGGGCCTGTAATGGAGATACAACCTTAAACAAACTCAGCCCTTTCGGGGTGGATGAGAAGGCTAGAGACCTCAGACTGCAGCTTCAAGGTCTGGGCTCAGCTGTCACAGAGTCTCAGTGACCTGGCCTCCCGGGGAGCTGAGGGAAGGGCTGCACTGGCCCCTACCTTCTGACAGACACAAAGCAGAGCTGGTTGTAAAAACTTAATTAAATGAAATATTTTAACAAGAAATTCCAAGAACAGAATGCCCTGCTCATAAGCAAGCCATCACAAAAATAAAAGCTGACAGGAAGCGTGTGTTCTGTCCAGTAAGAGAAAGTTTCTGCAAGAAACAAGATAGTGAGGAGCTGGCTTGTGTCAGACAAGCAGCTGAAATGGGCTGGTGGTTCCCAGAGGCAGAGCTGTGACCACCTGGCTGGGGAAAGCTTGGATTCCTGACCACAATCCATGTGTCCAAAGCTTTTCTTACCACCTACTATGTGGCAGGCAGTTCAGGAGGCTCTGTGTGCCCATGTTGTCGAGTTCACAAGGTACGCCAGAGGGGCAGTTACCAGAGAAAGACAAGGAGGGTCAGAGGCGTGGTGTGACAGGTACCACTGAGGCAGAGCTGGGACCAGCACCCAGGACCACAGGCCCCTATCCACGTTCTTTTGCCCCTGACACACTCTTTCAACCCCAGCTCAGGTGGGAGAGGCTCTGGAGGAGTTCTGGGAAATTGCAGCTTGTGCTGAGTGGGGCCATCTCTAGGGCTGGAGGGTGCTATCCAAACTTCCTGGGGGAGAACAGCCAGATTCTGTCCTCACAGCAGAGTGAGGGTGGGCTGGGACCCTTGTTCCCACACTGAGGCCTGCACACCAGTCAGTAACTTACAGGGGACCCTTGTTCCCACACTAGTCCTGCCAAGAGGCTGGGTCAGGTGGGCCCTTCCCGGGCTAGACAGAAAGGGAACATGGACCTGAGGGACAATGATGGGGAACCACAGTGGATCACATAGCAAGCCCAGGAGAAGGTTAGAAGGTCTTGGAAGGCTTCCTGGAGGAGGTGGGACTTGAGGAAACCCTGGAGGGTGTACCTGGCAGGGGAAGCAAGGAGAGCCTGAGAGTGGGTAGCAAGCATGATATGTCAGCAGGGGACCAGAGGAGCCTGCCCAAGAGGAGAGAGTGAAACTTGGGTCAGAAACATGACTGCCTAGGGCCATGTTGCCCTCTGTAGGTGTCAGTCACTAGGGGTCATGGAAATGCCTCCTGTTACCATGTCAGTGTGGAGCCTGTGAGCAAGATCTATTGAACACACAGCAAAGTAACTTGCTAGATTTCTCTTGATTCTCCAAGCATATGCCCCAATTTTCCAGGCCCTAGTGATTGTGTAAAGTGAAGCAGGGCTGTGTTTGGCACAGAAATTACATTTCAACATAAGTGACTATTTTTACAGTAGCAGAATTGTGTGCAAATTCCGCCCCCCCCTCCCCCCGTCAATGGTCCCTCACTTTTTTCTTCCTTGGCACAGACAGGGAACGATCAGAGAACATTCTATCAGGGACTGGAATCCACAGGGACCATCTCCTTCTGGAAAGTTGCAGATTTTACCGATTTCCCCCCATGGGAGGTTCCCACCCAGCTCCTGGAGAACAGAAGTATACATGGGCCTATCCTGACCCACCTGCCTTGTCCCAGGAAAATGGCTTGAATTTTTTTGTTAAAATAGATTCCTTTAAAAACATGATCATTGTTTCTGTGTTATATGTGTAAAAGGAGGGAAAAACTATTTTAAGGCTGGCTGCTGTTGGAACCCATTGGCCTAAAGGGAAGGCAAAATGTTTCCTAGTTAGAGGACTGGTTGCTTTTCTTAAAGGAATAGTGCCATGGGCCCATGGCTGTTGTCACCCAGACAACCCATGTGAGAAAGCTGTAGCCACAGGAGAGTTCAAATCCTTCAACAGCAGTGGAGTTTTCCTCTGGTGGGAAACAGGACAGACAGGACATGGGAATCTGGGGCAAGCTGAAGGAGGGACAGAGAGGGCACTGTAGAGTCAGGAGTAGATGGCACACAGGGACAGCCATGTGTTAGGGATGTCCTGGGAACCTCAGGAGAGTATGTAGGACAGGGCCAACAGCTTCTTTCAGATGTTCAAGAGGGGAAAGAACCTGGAGGCTGGAGAACCTGGGCAGACCTAGGCAGCTGACACTCGATGGCAAGTGATTTGGAGCCTCTTATTTCTTTATATATTAGATTTGTTTAAAGTGGGGCACCTGTAGTCAAATTTGATTCATGGGCTGTCAGTGCCAGGGAAACCACAAGGATAGAGGCCTAGAGAGGAATGGTGACCTACGCAAGGTCACAGAGTCCACTGCATCAGCAGCACACGGGGCTGAAGGCAGGCCTCCCGACTCCTGTGGAGGAGCTGTTCTGGGGAGAGGCCCCATCAACTGATGAAGAGCTTCTGAGAAGCCAGATTTCCCCTGGGGTTTCCCAGGATTCAGGGGCCCCATGAGGAACTCAGAAAAGCAGGGCCTGCCTCCAGTGTAATAAAGCTTGGGGTTTATGTGCATTTCATCATAGCACCACAGCTTTACCCCACACACAGGGCTGAGGGGAGACCCTGCACCCTCAATTTACATCTGTACTTGCCAGGGAAAAAGCCAGCTGGGACCATGGCAGGGTGCCAGGGAAGGGGAGTTGGTGTGGAGGGCAACACCCAGTCTGGCATGGCAGCAAGGATCCAGAGGCAGGAAAGAAAGTAACCCAAAGGTACCAGCCTCAGTGAGTGAGTTGTGGTGTCCTTATCAGACACCAAGATGTTAATATCCCTGACTAAGTGACCTAAGATTTCAGAGAAAGGAGAAACAGTGGGAATAGCCATTTTAAATGGACCAAGTGGACTGGAAACTCATTTTATAAAATAAAATCCATACCTCAGCATTGCCTGGGGCAAAGGAAGTAGAAGGGGAGGCAGCAGACAGGCCTGGTGGGACTGGGGGGGTCAGGGCAGGAGCCCAGAACTCATGAGGTGAGGCAGTTCCAGGGCCCAAAACAGGTGTAGAGGAAAGAACAGAGATGTTTAACCTCTCACCATCCTGAGCAGCTCCTGCCAGCCCCACCTCCTAGGAGAACAGGGATTATTCTCTCCAAAGACCAGGTCAGCCTCCTGGCACTCTAGTGCCCCCAACCCTCCCAAGCCTCACAGCTGTGCCTCCCTGAGAAGGGTTATTCCCTCAGTGGATGAACAGCCTTGTGTAGAATGAGGTGTCTCAAAGGCAGCCACAGAAGGCGAGGATTGTTTCAGCAAACTCAGGGAGCCCCCAGCAGGAAGCCCTTTGCCTACCCAGCCACAAGGTGAAACACCACAGAAAACCAACAAGACCCTAGAGGAAGAAGCCCTTATTGATTTCAGAGTTTGAGCTGGGTGGCAACATAGGTCAGGAAGACAAAGAGACCATGCAGCACAGGGCTGGGTGGCTTTATCAGTGCTCAGAGCAGGCTGCAAGGACCAAGGGACATTTTTTGTGGGGCCTTGAAGTATTTTCCTAGGGAGACTAAAAAGAACCAGTTATTGAACTAGGAATCAGTATAGTAGGACCCTGACTCATTCATTTTATCTGGAATGAATTATTATTTTCTGAGTTTCCATTCTGTAGTTGAAGAAATTGAGGATCAGAGAGGTGAAATGATTCTCCCTGATCCCCAAGCTAGTACAACACAAACTTTGGAACTCCCTCCCAAGTGTGGTCTGCTCCCCCTTCTTCCCTCTGTGTTAGTGATTCCAGGGTCTCTGTGAGTCCTCCTCATTTGGGCTCCTCTCAGACAGAGGGTCACCTCCAGCCTCCCATAACAGGGCCTTGTTGACTTCTCTGTCCTGAATGCTCAGGGCAATATCTGGCTTAGAGAGGGGACTTAATAAATGTACCAAAGATCTGAAATAATTTTTATTTGAAAGGGAGAGTTGGACCCTTTAAAAATTCCTGGTACTTTTAAGAGGAAAAGGGGCACAAAATATCTTAAGTGCTTAATATGGGTCAGGCACTTAAAGACTCCCCTCACCTTTTTTAAAATTTATAAGTAATCAAAATTTGCTTTTTATAGTTTTGGAGGCTGGAAAGTTCAAGATCAAGGTGCTTATATTTGGGGTTTGCTGAGGCTTTTTTGCCTCATCTGCACATGGTGGGAGAGCAAAAGGGCAAAAATGCCAAGCCTTTTCCCTCTATTCCCTTTATAAGGTCCCTAGTTTCATTCATGATTGCTTCACCTTTATGATGTAATCATTTTATAAAGTCCCTCCCCTTTTTTTCTTTTTATTTTCTCTCTCTTTCCCTCCTTGCCTCTGCCCACCTGTGTGTGCACACCCTCTCTCTTTCTTTCTCCCCCTCCTCTTTCTTTATTCTAATTAGGTATATATGACAGCAGAATGCATTTTGATTCATTGTACACAATCACAGCACAACTTTTCATTTCTCTGGTTGTACACAATGTAGTGTCACACCATATGTGAAGTTTCTTTCCCTTTTTTGTTTTAACTAATTAATATGATTTAATTAATAGCATAACAAACACCCTGCACTTACCCCCCAGCATGAGAGTGAGAGCATGATGACAGAGCTTCCATCAACCCGTGACCTGTGAGTCCTCTCCAACCTTCCTCACCTCACCCCAGCCCCAGGCTTAACCCATCCAGCATCTTGAGTTTATCATTTGCTTGCTCTAAAACTATAATCCTAGAAAACACAGTGCATGATTTTAGTTGATGTTAACTGTATTCCAAAGGTAGCACACTGCATTTGGTTTTTGCTGTTGGCTTTTTACTTTACATTCCTCTATGAAGTTGTGTACAAGTGTCATTTTTTGGCATTCATTTTGACTTTTGTCAATATAACACAACCAATTTGTCCATGCTCAATATACGTTATCTCACTTGACCTTCATAACAACTCTATAAAATACAAAGGAAACACTGTCTGCTCCTGCTCAGAGTGGCTCAATTTGTCCTTCCATGATTTCCATTTTAAGGATAAAACTGAAGGTTAGAAACTTCAAGTTACTTGCTTGAGTTTACATAATTCATGAACAGGGAAGCTTGAATTTGGCCCTAGAGCCTTCTTTTGAGAAGAGGGGTATGTGTTGGCTGCCAGGGTCTTCTCTACTGCTGTTCAGCACAGCTACAGGGCAGCACCCTGCCCTCCCTCTGCTGACCTTTTCCATGGTCCCCAAATCATGAATTTATAGAAATATTTGAGTGACCTCAGCTTCCATCCAGCTAGTCTGGCCCCAGTTCAAGCCATCACTGGAGCTGTTCTGAAGCTGTCCTGAGCTCCATTACTCTTTAAGGACCTTGGTACCAGCCTGTATGGGCCCCACTTGATAGAAGAGAAGGCAGGAAGCAAAGAGCCCCCTGGGTTGCTGGGGGAAGCTGGTGGAGCTGGGCTGTTTACAGCATTGCCCTTTGCTCAGGCCACTGTCTAGTTTAGCACCTAGACTCCAGAAGCTTCTGTGTGGTGTGGTTGGTGTTGCTGCACAGCTGACAGCTGAGCCAAAGCTTACCAGAGTAGGAATGCAGGTCTGCAGCTCAGGCACCAGGCTACCTCCAAGGCTTGCTTCATCCCTTTCACCTCAAGACTGTGCCGCAGTCTGGCTGGGCACAATTCAGGAGCCACTTGTCAAAAGAAACTTTTATTTTTAGAACTACGAATGCCAAACAAAACAGCTCCTCAGGAAAAAACCCTCAGAGCCCAACTGCCACCACCGGCTTCCCACAAGCCTCTCGCCCTGCCCTGAATTTTAAGATTCCTCTTTTGTTTTGCTTCACTTTTGTTTTAAGTTGCCTGTCCCTGGAGATGAGTGAGACGGAAGAAAAACCACTCACATCTGAGGAAAAACTATTTCCGTCTGAGGAACAGATAGGGAGAAAGGTTATAATGATTTTTTGTTGTTCCATTTTTATTTCATTCTATCTCGGTTTTGTTTGGTGTTATCTTGTTGGGTTGTATTATAGTAGAAATATGGGATCAGAAATTAGTAAAAAACAAACCGAAAGAGTGTTAAGTAAATTGTTAGAGGAAGGAGGCATCCCAGTAAAATCAAGAGCAATCAGGGCATACGTTGATACAATACAAAAATGTAGCCCATGGCTTTTTAAGGAGGAGTTGTTAAATATATCACAATGGAACCATCATGGTGAAGATTTAAAAAGAATAGAAAAGAAAAGCCCAGGGACTCTGCCAGTTGGCACATTGCTATTGTGGACTTTCATATCTTGTTTGCTTAGTCCAAAGCCTTCAGTTCAGACAATGGTAGAGGAAGGAGAAAACATGTTGACTCAAGTAAAAGAGAAGGTCTCTCGAGCTAGTCAGACAGAGGAAAAGATTCAAGTAAAAGAGAAGGTTTCTCGGACTAGTCAGACAGAGGAAAAGATTCAAGTAAAAGAGAAGGTTTCTCGAACTAGTCAGACAGAGGAAGGAAGTTTAGAGCAGAAAAAGCCATCAGGGGGAAAGTTACAAAAGGAGACTGCTAATAACACCTTTCTATCACTAGAGGATGTAAGGGTCCAACCAACAGCGCCACCTCTAGAGGAGACTGCTACTAACACCTTTCTATCACCAGAGGATGTAAATGTCCAACTAACAAGGCCACCTCCATATGCTGGGAGGCCCCCAACCCCCTCAGTTGATAGTTGGGATCCTGAGACAGGATCTCAAGTATTAACATGCCCTGTATTTGAGGTAGGAGGGCAGGGCGAGAGGCTTGTGGGAAGCCGGTGGTGGCAGTTGGGCTCTGAGGGTTTTTTTCCTGAGGAGCTGTTTTGTTTGGCATTTGTAGTTCTAAAAATAAAAGTTTCTTTTGACAAGTGGCTCCTGAATTGTGCCCAGCCAGACTGTGGCAAGACTGGCTCTCAAGAGTGTCAATTCTGGGGGAAAAATGGACACAGGGCTAGAGCTTAGTGACTAGTACCAGTATCACTGGCCTGAAACACTTCTTAGAATTGGAGAGGCAGGAACCAGTTTGGAGGAAAAAGAAAAAAAGGGACATCTTCTCCTTGTAGAAACATATGTACCTACTCCACCAGCTTTTATGAGGCCCTGGAATGTTATTTGTTGGTGACCACCCAGCCATCCCACCGACAAATGGAACACTCTGAGGAAGATGTGTCTGACCTCCTAATGTGAAACATACAGAAGATGAGCTAAGAGGTGAGGTCCATTTCTGCACATTTATCTCTGGTTATTAGATACTTTTAGAGTAAACATCTGTTTGTCCACTTCAGTTCTCATATTGCAGGCCCCATTCAAGGGCTGTTTTGACCTTATCTCTGATTCAATGGGAACAAACCTTAAATTAGTGCCAAAAGGGGGACCTAGAATGGGAAGTCAGAGGGAACTTTGGTCATCTCAACAAAAAAGGGGGCCTGGGATCCTCAGCCAACTAGTCTTAAAGTGAAAAACTGAAGAAAATGGAGGGTAAGAAAGTCTGAAGGCATCTTGTGAAGGCTGGGGATGTATCTCAGTGGTAGAACACCTGCCTGGCATACAAAAGGCCCTGGGTTTGGTCTCCAAAACTGCAAAAACAAAACAACAACAACAAAAACAAGTATCTTGTAGTGCCTGATCCAAAAGGACTCTTTCATTATAAGGTTTATCCTGGGGCAGTGCCACATCTTGACATCAAATCAAAGCATACAGTTTGATCATGCTTCCAAAGTTCCAGGAATATGGGCTGGACTACATTATTTGATTTCTCCTTTGGTTTTCAACTTTGATAGTTGTTTTGTAGGAGGAATATCTGTCTTTATTGCAGGACTTTCCATGTCACCTCATAGTATATTCTCAGGACATGTACATATTGTCCTAAGGGACAATAGGCCAGTTAATTGTACAAGAGGAAAACTTTGTTTTCTTAGGTTTCTAAATCTACATGACATGAATACAATAATTGGTGAAAACTGTCCTTTGTTCCTATTTCTTTCTCTAATCCACATCTCCAATTTTCCTGCTAGATATTTTTTACCTGAACATATCATAGCAAATTGAAACTCACCATGTGATCTCATAGCCTGTTCCAGTGGTGACATTCTGTGAGTCCTTATACTAATCATCTTCCCTTGACACATTCTTCCTGCTTCTATTGTGGCCCTATAACTCCTCAGGTTGCACAGGCTCAAAATGTCATAGCTCTGAGCTCTGCTTTACTCATTGCCCCAAAGTTCAGGTCTTGAAACCTTAATCCCCAAAGCAATGGTATTAAGAAGTGAGGCCTTTAAAAGGTGATTTGATCATGATAGCATTGACCTTATGGATGGATTAATGCTGTTATCAAGGGAGTGAACTAGTGACAAAAGGGGGAATTCTGCATGTTTTCTATTTTTTCTCTTGCGCTAGCTTGCTTTTCCATCATGTTATGACACAGCCCAAAAGCCTCTGCCAGATATTGGCCATGCTCTTGGATTCCAAGCCTTCGGAGCTGTGAAAATGATTTTATTTTCCCTATAATATAAATATTCTATTATATCAGCAGAAAACTAAGACACTTACTCTTCTTCCTATTCTTCTTCTCTCTCACAACTGCTCCAATTCCTGGTTCCAGTGACTTACCTAGGCATCTCCATTTCTAATGGCTTTTATACTCATCCTTTGTGTCTTTAAAACTCAGCTACCTTGATCCTGTTCATTCTGCTTTCATAATGCTACTTTTATCCTACCCCTCCGTGCCGTTTCTGACACATATTACTGGAGTGAGGTGCTCACAGTTGGGTTCATCTTTTTACTTGGACCAGATATAGTGGAAGCTGGTCATGAGCACCTCATGTGAAGGACAGCAGTCAGAGAGCTGGGCAACAGGTGCTGGGTGATTGTATAATCATTTTGAAGTTAGTATGTTCCCCTCATTTCAGTTCCAGATATAGATATCATCTCATGAGCCAAGGGGACCTTAAAATTAAGGCATGACTTAAAATTAAGCCATGACTCCAGGCCTCCTTTCAGTTTGAAGACTTGTTAGATTCTTGCTGCTCCCAGCTCATCAGGAAAATGTGCAAAAATGATCTGGAACCACTCATTTGTTGTACTGGGATGTGGACCTAATTTTCCCCGTCTCTCATCCTGAAATGACCCCTCATTTACCAACTCATTTTTTTCTTCCATCCATCCATCCATCCATCCACCCATCCATCTAACACTTTCCTTGAGTACCAGATCCATAGACCTCCATATGTCCATCCTCTGTGGATTTTTTTTTTTCTGGCTCTTCAGTTCCAGATAGAAGAATTCTCCAAAGGCACCAATAGGCTATGTCTCCTTTTCCAGATAATGCTTGTGAATTTTAACAGTGGGCTTCATTAAGACAACACAAAGACTTTATGGAAAACTCAGAGTGGTTGAGATATTTTTGGATAAAAATGGGTCATTTCCAAAGAGACATTATGTAGAACTTGGGCGTCAGTAATCTCTAATTTTATTCCCTGAATGATATACTCTAATTTGTTTTTCAATGCCATAGAAAGGAATGTGCCATTTGATAGCTACTATGCCAAAAATATTAGTGAAAGTTGGTTGCACCGAATCTTTGCAGCTTTCCCTTATGAGATCTCAAGCTGGGAGCTCTGACTGAACATTGCCAATACTTAAAATTGGAGCTTGGAGTGCATGTGTTAGGAGAAACCCTTGGGTTTTGATTACGCTTTGATTACTATTAGATACTGAATTTGAAAAAAATAATAAAGTTCAAGAACATAAGTGCATGCTTGGTTGCAGAGTTGTTAGGAATCCAAGTACCAATACCTTCTCTAAGCCAATACTTCCTTTGCTTTGAATGGATCCTGGAAGAAGTACAAGGGGAATTCTGGGGTCCCTATTGCCATAAAACCCTTGGGACTGGGACTCTCTCATTATCCCTTTCAGGCTGAGTGAAATAATGGACCTTTTGGTGTATCTCAAAGCCTAACAGCCTTGCTTGGCAAAGGCAGATGGGTTGGTAAGAAAGATTGTGTGGTACATGAACACAAATAATATGCTCTTCATGATCAAATTATGTAAAAATATCTGTGAATACTTTTTACTTTTCACTTGGCAAATAAATTTTCTGAGATCAACTTCTTTTTGTTAGGTGACAAAATATTTCCCTCCATTGCTTCTCCCTTTCCCTTTCCTTTTATTCTATTACTTAAATCACAGAACATATTCTTCTAGAGGTTTTGAAATGCCAGAACATTTGAATTGATACATTCATTTCACTATCTTTCAATACAAGTGAGTCATATTGATATACAATAAAGAATTCATTTATTCGTTTTTCTCTTCCCCCCAAGTTTAGTAAAATAACTCAGATCCGGATTTTCTTTAACTTGCTAAAAATGTCATTCCCTAGAGATCAGAGACCTCCAGAGTTCTTACACCAGTGTCAGTGCAGGTCCAGTTCTTACGTAGTTCTGCTTGTAGTCAGCTGCCTGCTGCAGGGTTGGCTCAATGTGTGGTTTTATCAGTGGCTTGGATTTCCCCCTACTATATGAAAGTTTATTGGAACAAATAAAAAAAATGAATGCTTTGAAAAATTAAAAGATGATAGTCAGTTCTCCTGGAGCAAACTTCATGTGGGGGCTTACATCATTGACTGTGGTTGATTGCAGCTCTGTCAGAAACTTGGTGATATATCTTAGAAATATGTGGTAGCTTTGAATGGACAGGTCAATCAATCTTGTAGCCTCAGCAATGAATTTTTCATAGTAATCAGAAAGTTGGTCTGAAAAATCCTGTAGTTTAGATCTGAACTGGTGCTGGTAATCAGAAATGATTTTCTTCATTGCAGTGGCCCAACTTTTAATTATTTCCTGAGCAGTGGTAGAAAGCTCTTCAATCTTTTCTTTCCCTTTTCCATCTGCATCAGTAAGGATGCTAACATATTCTTGGAAAGCTCTGTCCACAAACTGCTTAACTTGATTTGAGAGTTGAGAAGTAAATCCAGTTGCACTGGACGTATATTTGGAATGGAAGTCCTTAAGGGCAATTAAAAAGTTCCTGATCAAATCCATTACTTTTTCTTCAAGTTTATAATATTTCACCATCCAGCCAACTGTACTTGGATCAAAATATTCTTCACGAAGAGCCTTTATGTACTGATGAACCTGTTGTAAGTTTTGAGAGCTGTCCTGAAGTTGGTCTTGAATAAATTCATTGAAACTACTGAGGATAAAGTCTAGACTTTCTTTCAGATTTTGAAAAACATACAGAACATAATCTTTGAAATTGTCTTTCTCTTGTAGGATCTCATTAACAAGATCAGTAAAATTTAACTCTTTTAAGATTTCAATGTCTTTTTCTATCTCATTAAAAACAAATGATTGTAAAACGATGCCAAGGACACTTAGTGTCTCTGTAGTATTGACAGATAAGTAGTCAATTAATGTTTCTTGAATTTCTCCTGATAAAGATTTCAACTGTTCCCTCAAGTCCGGAATTGCATCTTTTAGTTTAGAGCTTGTTGAATGAAAAGGAAGTTTAATCTGTAGGTCTTTGATTAATTCAGTTCTCCCCACTAGGTCTTGGACATACGAAAGCAGTTTATCTAACCCATTTTGGATATTTGAACATACTTGGGATAGCATCTTCCCTACCTCCTTCATGACCATACTGTTGAGTTCATCAATAGTGGACATCTCAGCTTTCCCTGGGAGATGGAATCTGGAGAACTTCAGGATATCAATGAATGAGTCAATCAGATGCTTAATTGCCCTATGGTACCCCTTGATGATTTGTATTAAGCTGTCAAATGCCTTCTCCTTGATTGTCTGGAAACTGGCCTGGCTCTCCTGAGCCAACAGTTCCTGGTACAGATTCTGGGTCTTGTCCTTCCACTCCTGGTAAGTTCTTGTGGTGCTGCTGACTGCTCTCTGGAACCCCATGTCCATCTCATCAATTTGCCTCATGGCCCCTTGATAGGCTTGCTCAGCACTGTTCTGTAGACTTCTCCTAAGCTTTGCAGAAGCATCTGTCAGGCTGAGTCCTGTGTACTCCTGGTGGTACTTGTTGACATAGTCATAAAAGGTCTCTGTGGCCTTGGGCACACTGTCTTTTAGAGAGCTTAGCAATCTGGATGCTACCTCTTCATCCCAATTAAATTTGATCTGAATGTCCCCATCAGGTTTATGCCTCCACTCAGTTATGAGTATGATGAGTTTTTTCTCTGCAGAGGACTAAAACAAGAAAGGGGGGACATGTTTTCAATTACTCTGATTACATAATATATTACACTAAAACTTCATTAGCAGTTAAAAGTAAAGATCAGAGGATCCTTAATTTTCTGAAGGGGATTTATCTTTCACATGTCAGTTTGTATGTTTGTTTTATGGTTAAAAAACCCCCACTGTTAATTTCTCATTATCATATGCCTCAGAAAGGATAAAAACCATGCTTGGCATTTATACAGGAACACTTAACATTAAGGCCTTCCTAGGACTGAAAAATGGGGATAGGAGGGGAAGGATAGGGAAGAAGAATAGGGAGCAAGAGGAGGCAGAGGAAGAAGGGAAGAGGCAGAGAAAGGCACATTCAGGGAAAGAAGTAGCAAAAAAGGGAAAATGTCCAGAGCCCAACCATCAGAAAGCCAGAGTCCCCATCTCCGTATTCATGCTCCTAACCTGTGACAAACCTTGGTGATAGAATCAGGTTAGGTCTCCCCCTCTGGTAATGACATATTTGATTTGGCCCTAGTAGAGCTTATAAAAGACTGAGTCCTTGGGTCTCATCAAACTATTCTGTTAAGGGAAAGAATTCTAAGCTTCAAGAAACCTCCCGAAACCATGATTTAGGTGATGAGAGGGCTTTGGCTGTGGCTCAGGGTTAGAGTGCTTGCTTAGAATGTGCAAGGCCTGGGGTTCAATCCCCAGCACTGAAAAAAATATATAAAAATTTAAAAAAAATCCAATGATGAAATATTTGGAAGTAGGGCAGATGGTGGGGTTGGACTGGGAATGTGGCTCAGTGGTGAAGTGCTTGCATAGCATGTTTAAGACCCTGGGTCAGATCCTCAAGACCACCAAAAAAAAGTGTATTTGGATGATGAGGCATGACCCTTATCTTTCTAGATTTTCCCAGAAGTAGTAAAATAATAATAGTGCTAATATGATGTCATATGCATGACTAATAATTAATTTCAATGAAGGACTCATTTTAAGGCTTTCTGGAGAATAATTTCTTAGTGAGTATCTTTCATCTAATTTGAGAACTCTGAAAGAATTGTCTTAACTTCATTGACAAATTTCTAGAGACACGATCTACCCCAACTGAATCAGGAGGACATGCACAATTTAAACAGATCAATTTCAAGCAATGAAATAGAAGACACCATTAAAAGCGTACCAACCAAGAAAAGCCCAGGACCAGGTGGATTCCCAGCCAAGTTCTATAAGATCTTCAAAGAAGAATTAATACCATACTCCTCAAATTATTTCATGAAATAGAAAAGGAGGGAACACTTCCAAACTCATTCTATGGGGCTAGTATCACCCTGATATCAAAAGCAGACAAAGACATATCAAGGAAAGAAAATTTTAGACCAATATCCCTGATGAACTACATGCAAAAATTGTCAATAAAATTCTGGCAAATTGAAACATACAAAAATATTAAAATGACAGTGTGCCACAATCAAGTGGAGTTCATCCTAGGTTGGTTCAACATATGGAAATCAATGAATGTAATTCATCACATTAAAAGACTTAAATACAAGCATCATATGATCATCTCAATAGATGCAGGAAAAGCATTTGACAAAATACAGCATCTCTTTATGTTCAAAACACTAGAAAAACTAGGGATATTAGAAACATATCTCAATGTTGTAAAAGCTACCTATGCTAAGTCAAAAGCCAACATCATTATAAATGGAGAAAAACTAAAAACACTCCCTGTAAAAACTGGAACAAGACAGGGATGCCCTCTTTCACCACTTCTATTCAACATAGTCCTTGAAACTCTAGCTAGATCAGTCAGACAAAATAAATTAAAAGGATACGATTTGGAAAAGAAGAACTCAAACTATTACTATTTGCTAATGACATGATTCTATATTTAGAAGATCAAAAAAATTTCATCAGAAAACTTTTAGAACTAATAAATGAATTCAGCAAAGTAGCAGGGTATAAAATCAACACTCATAAATCAAATGCATTTCTATACATAAGTGATGAATCCATTGCAAGAGAAATTAGGAAAACTAACCCATTCACACACACACACCAAAAAACCAAAAAACAAAAAACAAAAATCAAAAAACTATCCCCTCAAAAAAATAAAGTACTTGGGAATCAATTTAACAAAACAGGTGAAAGACCTATACAATGAAAACCATAGAACACTAAAGAAAGAGATTGAAGAAGTCCTTAGAAGATGGAAATATCTCTCTCCCATGTTCTTGCATAGGCAGAATTAATATTGTCAAAATGGACATACTACCATAAGTGTTATATATATTTAATGCAATTCCTATTACAATACCAATGACATTCTTCATAGAACTAGAAAAAGCAATCATGAAATTCATTTGGAAAAATAAGAGACCCAGAATAGTCAAAGCAATCCTTAATAAGAAGAGTAAAGCAGGAGGCATCAAAATACCAGACAGTTAACTATATTACAGAGCCACAGTAAAAAAAAAAAAAATGGCATGGTTTTAGAACTAAAGTAGACATGTAGATCAATGGTACTAAATAGAAGATAGAGACAAACCCACATATCATCTCATCTTATATAAAGGAGCCAAAAACATACATTGGAGAAAAGATAGCCTATTCAACAAATGGTCTCAGAAAACTGGAAATTCATACGCAACAAAACGAAGTTAAAAGTTATCTCTCTCCCTGCACAAAACTCAACTCAAAGTGGATCAAAGACTTAGGCACTAGAACAGAGACCCTGAGCCTAATAGAAGAAAAAGTAGGTCCAAATCTTCATTATGTCAGCTTAGGACCTGACTTCCTTAATAAGAAGTAAAATTAAGAATCAATAAATGGGATGGATTCAAACTAAAAAGCTTCTTCTCAGCAAAGGAAACAATAACAGGAAGATAGAGCCTACAGAATGGGAGAAAATATTTACCACATGTACCTCAGATTGAGCATTAATTCCAGGATATATAACCCAAAAAACTTGACACAAGAAAAACAAATAACGTCCTCAATAAATGGGCTAAGGAAATGAACAGACACTTTACAGAAGAAGAAATACAATTGATTAACAAGCATATGAAAAAATGTTCATCATTTCTAGCAATTAGAGAAATGCAAATCAAAGCAAAGATTTCATCCCCAATCATAATGGCAATTATCAAGAATACAAGTCATAATAAGTGTTGATGAGGACGTGGGGGAAAAGGTATACTTATACATTGCTGATGGGACTGCAAATTGATGCAACCACTATGGAAAGCAATTTGGAGATTTCTCAGAAAACCTGGAATGGAACCATCATTTGATCCTGCTATCCCACTCCTAAGTTTGCACCCAAAGGACTTAAAATCAGCATACTACAGTGATACAGCCATATCAGCTGTTTATAGCAGCTCCATTCACAATAGCTAAACTATGAAACCAAACTAGATGCCCTTCAATAGATGAATGGATAAAGAAATTGAGGTACATACATACAATGGAATATTACTCAGTTTTAAATAAGAATGAAATTGTGACATTTGTTGGTAAATGGATGAAACTAGAGAATATAATGCTAAGTGAAATAAGCTAATCCCCCAAAACCAAAGGCCCAGTGTTTTCTCTGATAAGGGGAAGAAGGCTAATCCACAGTGGAGTGGGGGTAGGGAAAATGAAGGAAATTTGGATTACACAGAGGGAATTGAGGAGAGGGGTGGGATGATGGGGATGGGCAGGACAGTAGAATGAGACGGACGTTATTACCTTATGTACATGTATGATTACACTACTGGTGTGACTCAGCACAATGTACATCCAGAAGAATGAAAAGTTATGCCTCATTTGTGTAGAATGTGTCAAAATGCGTTCTACTGACATATATAACTAATTAGAATAAATTTAATAAAAAGAATTGTCTTAAATTATCTGTCCCAATTCTCTCCCTGCTCTTGGGCTTTGGCAACCCATTGGTTGGGACTCACCTGAGGGTAGAAGTAGGGGTTCTTTACTATGCTATGGTTTCCTTTTTCTCCAAGGTTCAGGCCCACAGTGTCTATGGCTGGGTAGGCTGCCCAGAAGGTCTGGATTTTGCTATATGTTTGATAATGCAGCTGGAGGTCACTGAACACCGGACAGGCGATGTCCAGGACAGCCTGCATTTCCAAGTCCCTGAAAGCAGAAATGCAGCTGGGTCACAATATAATGGGCAGAAAGAGGGCACACATCACAATGAGCTTTGAAAAGGAATGAAGTTTCAATAAAAGTTTCATACTGCAGTCCTTTGTATTTGCCCTCTTCTTTATACAGCACACTGAAGTCACGATGTACAAATGTGTTGTTGCTCTTATAGATGAAACTGTAGTCTTCAAATTTATATATGTCCACCGCTGTAGGGGAGAGAGTTTACATTTTGTTGGGCAAATAATTATGGAATACAGAGACATTTTCATTGGGAAACTTGGAGCATTTTATTTTAACCAAACACCTAACTTACATGTTTTTAATATGCAATGTCTAGTTCATAGTGTTTTGAAATATTTTTTTTGTTTGGTGATGGGGATCAAACCCAGGGCATCCACACATGCTAGGTATGTGCTCTATCACTGAACTGTATACTCTGCTCTATAATATAAGTAAATAGTGAGAAGACAATGTAAGTCCTAAAATCATTATAGAAAAATCTACTTCTTTGAACCTATCCTTTTTGAATGTCAGTTATTTTCTACAGTTTTTTTTTAATGTATGGAGTATATATGTATCTCTTCTTTTAATTTTACTGAGAGTAATTGTAACTCTGGTCATAACTAAATATATAATTACTTACAACTTTCATTAAGAACATAGTATCTAGGAAAGGAGTCAGGTCATTTTCTTACCTTTTAGGTCATATTCCAGGAACTTTAAGGTTGAACTGCATGTGGAATCCAGGAATGTTTCAATATGATCTGCTTTGTTTTTCAAACCAGCACTCCAAGTGGCATTATATGGGGGAGAGGCCACCCGAAACCGTGCAGTCAGTTCTCCAAAAATAGGAATCCAAATTCCAGCAGGTATAGAGAATTTAATGGAAGGAATCTGAATAGTCTGCTCAGGCATGATGATGGTAGGCAATTCAAAGCCTCCAATCTTGTTGGCCACCTCATTTAGGTCCAAGACAGCACTGCCAATGGAAATGCTTTTTGGAAGGGTGAACGGGGTTACAATGAACTGAGCTGCAGGCACAGTTATCTCAAAAAAGGGAAATGAGGAGTTTTCCGATTCAGAATATTTTGTTAAAACATCAACTTCAGGGAATTTTATTTTGGGTAATGTTGGTAGGTTGAGTGCAAATGGTGACATTCTTGACTTTTTATAGATTTTCATTTCACTGAAGTCAACTTTGTAGGATGGAACCTGAAGATCTGTGAATGGGACTCGAAATGTAGGTGTGACAAAAACTGAATTTAGATCATTTAGTTTCAACCCAGGTATAATGAATTTATCAGCCAATTCTTGCACGGGGACAGAGAGAAGATAGCCATTGGGATTTTTGGTGTACACAAGAGCAGTTGAAACATGAAGATACTGCCTCCTGCTGGTGCTGGTGGTTACCTCCAGCTTTAGGAGGTCCCATAAGCTCTTGTCATACACTGGTAGGACGATATGTTCAAGGTTTGACCCTTCTAAGGATCCTGCAATGTCGAGGCGTGCCTCTTCTTGGGTATTAGAAAGCTGTATGTTGTTCTGGAGAGACCCAGAATAAATCTGGATCTCACTTTTCCAGCTGACCTTCTGGTTCTTAGTGTTTGCATTCAGAGTCACTTCCTGGTCAATGTAAGGTATGTCCAGGAGGGAACTGAGCTGACTTGCATGACCCTGAACAAGGGCAGACATTGTCCATGGGGAGAGTTCCAAGGTGGCTTTGCTTGCATGTTCTCCTTGTGTGAAAAAAAGGCCCTGTAGCTGTAAGTAATTTTCTGTATTGTGTTCCCAGATGGCATATATGCGTCGGAGATTGGCTTCTCCAGCAAAATTTTCTTTTACTTCAAGGTTCCAGATATTATCGACCTTGGAAGCCCCTTGTAGCTTCACTGATGACCGAGTGCCCTTGGAATTCAGGTACATACTGGCCTCACTGGCAATAGTTCCCAAATATTCCCGTGAGAGGACTGAACCCTTGACATCTCCTTTAGTAGATGACTCAATGGAAAAGTAGGAGGTGAGGCTTTCTAAGCTGAGCTTGTGGTCAACTGCTCCTTTAGCAGTATAGTACAGCTTCGGAGAATTAAAATCATATTTTAATTCAGTGGATGAAGAGACAGTAGGTTTTGACTTGGTATTTCCATTAAGTTCTTGCTTAAAATTCAATCTCAAAACTGGAACGTGGATTTTGGCAGTTGTTGTCACTGATGCTTCCAAGTTTTTCTCGATTAAGCTAATAGTGCTATCATGACTGCCTTCCACAAATTTGTTGCTGAGAGACAAAGCTGTGGCTAGCTTCAGCCCTCTTTTCCTTGTCAAACTTGAAGTGCCCTCTAATTTGTACTGTAGTGCATCAATGACAAATGAAGAGGAAGAAAGGAAATGAGCCACAATATCTGATTGATTATAAAGTCCAATATTGGTATTCAGCGTGATGGCACTTGATTTAAAGGAAAAATCATAAGTAATATTGCCCAGGGCTGGAATAAAAATATTGTTTATGGTACTCAGTTCCTTGAAATCTGGAAGAGGGACCTTGAGTAGATTCCTAGGGGCACGAAGGACTGGCAACTCAATGGATGGGAGGACAAATGTGTGTGACGGCACATAGAAGCCAGACCCTGGGATGGTGACATTGGGGGTGCTGATCACTTTGGGGATCACATGACTGGAGGCTGACATCTCTACTGTGAATGGAGACACTTCCATGTTGATGACTGGAAGAGTGTATCTGGGAGTTTGAAAGGTCCTGGGGAGCTTGTTGAGAGATCTTTCAACTTCATACTCATCAAACTTACTTTTTGCTTCATTGTAGGATGTAGTGAGAAAATCTAAGGCATCATCTCTGACTTTCTCAAAATGTCTGTCAAAGGAATTGATATTCTGATTGATAAACTCAAAAAACACACCCAAAGGAATTGCAATGGAATGCCTGTCTTTGTTTTTTTTGTACCGAGCTTTTACACTTAAATCAAATGATTGCTTTGTTGTTTTCAAGAATTCCTTTAAGCCGGTTTCTTCCCATATGGAGAAATCTTTCAGTGAGGGTGTTGTGAGTGTTGTATAAGGTAGATTTATTTCAGGAATTGTCAAAGGAATGTTCAAGAAATCCAGGTTGGCATCTCCATTGATCTGTACATGGGCTTCCATGCTGTGCCCATTGTTCACAGCAGAGAAATTTTGATGGTATTTATACTGATTGAACCTAGCACTTGCTTGCCAACTTGCTTGCTGGGCATGAGGACTCAGGAACATTGCATAGTTGTTGAGAAAGTCTATCTTCCCTACCAATTTTAGTGGAAAACTAACTTTCAGATTTCCTTCATTTTTTGTGGTTGCAGTAATTTCAGATGGCTGTGCTGAAAAGAAAAGGGAATTTTTCAAAGTTCCAATAACTTTTCCATTTAAATGAGCATTGTGGATGCCAGTTATCTCTGTCTTCCCTTCTTTGAGCAGTGCTATGCCATTAGCAGTTAGAATACTGTGGCCCACATGCTGGGATTCAACTTCAGACTTAATTTCAAACCTAGAAGAGTCAAGGAAGCCAGATTCATAAGCGATCTTTTGGTTTACTCTTAGGTGTTTGCTGCTGATGTTATTGGACAATCCAAAGGAAGTGATGGGTCCTTCCACGGTGAAGCTGATCTGTGATTCATGTATTCCCTCATCTGAGAAGTTGAGACAGGCCAGTTTCCATGACCCTATTCCAGAAGAAGTCCAAGTTAAGTGTCCAGCTTCCAGCAGTGTCTTGATATCATTGTTCAGGTCAACCTTACTGGATAAGTCCAGTTTGGGGATGTTCAATTTGTGGAAGTACTTTGTGTGGCTTTCCAGTTTAAGCTGGTTATTTATCTTGACAATCACACCATTATTAAACTCTAGTGTATTTTTTTCTGTGTGTAAACTTGCCATTGTATCTGATTTTCCTTCAATGGCATTTCCAGAAAATAGTATTTCACTTTCATGCTTTGTTCTCATGTACTTGCTGGAAAATATCATAGATTCCTTTAGAACCAGTGGATTAATCTTAGGGTCTGAGAGTTGTGCATTTGCTTGGAAATCGAAATTGAGAACTTCTAATTTGGACTCTCCTTTGGCAGTGATGGAAGCTGCAATCTCTGCTTTGTGCTCTGAACTAGTAACATTCTGGATGTTAGCATTTGCATCTAATGTGAAAAGGGGAGATTGGACTTTCAAAATGCTATTCAACTTGCCAAAAGTAGGTATTCCGATTGTGTGTGAGATGTGGGGAAGCTGGAAGTCTGGTATTTGAAGGTCAGGAACTTGAAAATCTTTCAGGTTGAGATTTGGGATCATGACTTCTGGAATTGTAATTTTTGGCAAATGGAAGTCTGGCAGTGTGAGTAAAGCAAGAGGGATGTCTCCCATCTTCAAATCCCTCAGATACACTTCCGGAAGTGGCCACTGCAGCTCACTGATCAGCATTTGGTCAATGGTTCTGATGATCTTTGCTTTGATTTCTACCAAGTCGATTGTAAAGGAAGGAATGTGGAAGGTGTTGAGGATAGTGAATTCTGGAGTGGAAAACCTGGATGGGATTTTTATATCTTTCAACTCTTTGAAGTTTATCTGAACTGATGGAATCCTTAGATCTGTCAGGGGAACTATGAAGTCAGGAGTCTGGAAGGTAGCTTCCTGGAGAGCACGGAGACTGACCTCAAAGGCAGGCATAGTCCCAAGGATGGTCTGGATTTTAGGAACAGTGAACCCTCGTTCCACCAAGGATTTCACCTTTTCAGCCCAGTCTTGGATAGAGTATTGCTCTGCAAAGTCAGTAAAGTTCTTAGCAGCAAGAATCCACCAGTCAGTAATGTAGGTGACAAGTGTATTATAAACCTGGCCTACTAGAGACAGGTATCGCTCAAATTCCCGCTGAAGGTCCATTTGATAGATCCGGTCTCGTAGGTCTTCTAGAGTTTCTTGGAATCTGGCTTTCATGTGAACCAAAGATGCAGAATTTAAAGCATCCTGTAACCAATCAATGAATAAAGTTATTTTAGTGTCTTTTAGCTTTTCCCAATAGATAGCAACCATGGCTTTGATGTCCTCTACAAACAGTTTTAGTGCTTCAGCTTTCTGTGGCAGTTCTAGAGCCTGAATTTCACCATTGATCCTCTGAGTCATCTCATGGATTTTGTTATTGGTTTCATTCACAAACTGGTTGTAATTGAACGATTTTAATTTCTTTACCAACATGTCCAGCAATCTGTTTACTTCTTCAATGAATTTTTTAAAAGACAATGCTTTAAGCTGCTTGATTGCATCATCAATAAACCCAACCAATCTCTCATAGTATTCTTTTATCTCAACTTGCTGTAGAACATTGCTTAGTTTTTGAACAGTCTCCTTCAACTTATACTTGTGGGCCAACTGTACTGATTTATCCATTAACACCTGGATTTGTTGGTCTACTTCATATTTCCTAATTAACTCATGGACTATGGCTCTAAAAGCATTGATTTTCTCAGTTACTTCAAATTCTTCAATAAGATTTGTAACAAAGTATTTGACATGTTCAATAATGTCCTTTATTCTTTGAAATGAAATTGTAGTTCTCAATTGATCTAAAAGGACTCTGACATCAATATCCTTAACCCGTTGTTTTAACACTGTGGCAATGTCCTCAATGTCTGTATTCTGAATATGCGTGTTGAGCTGCTGCAGTTTTTCTTGTATCTGAATTCTGACTTGATACTTAGTATCCACATTCTGGATCCAGGAGGCAACACTACTTCCAGTTTTGTCAAAATCAATATTTTCAATAAATTCATACAGATCATTGATTGTCTTTACTAAATGTACACAGATATGATAATGTTCATTAAGAATCTTCCATTTTTCAATGATTTGATCAATAATCTTAGCAATAGCAGTTTTAAAATCATGTAGATCATAATTATCTTTAATATACTGATCAAATTGTATCACATATGTCTGAAGTTGAGAGAGTTTTTCATTAAAGTTGATTTTGGCATTATCCAATGCAATTTGTAGATCATTTTCTGTAATTCTATAATTTTCTGTGAAAGTGTTCAGTTTCTCCTTGGCAATGGAAACTTGTCTCTCCCAATTAAGTGCATTCAGATAGTCATTAACTTGCTGTGGGAGTCTGTTGAGGGCTGCTCTGTATTTCCTCATAAATTGATCAATATTGATGCGTTTCAATTCTTTCTGAATGGTTTCCAGAGCAGTTATAATTACTATTCGATTCCTCTCCAGATATTCTGGCAGAGTTTCAGAGAAGGGGAGGCTGATGGTGTGAACCTCTTGGTTCTTATCGTACTTTACAAAAGCAACAATTGTGAATTCTTGGGGCTTGTCAATAGCATCTTTCATCTCTAAAGCATCAATGACATTGACGGGCTCTCTGAGTAAAAATGGCACTTTAATCGGGGAGTCTAGCACAGTAAGGTCAGCCAGGGCTCGCCCACTAAGCTCCACACCAATTTTGTCTTTAGTGTTGTAAGCTTCAAAGTCCTGGCTGTACTCATTGTTGTTCAATTGGGTCTTGAGTTTCCAGGTGCTTGTCTGCTCGGCTGGAGTGAGCAGGACACTGACTTTGTGATCAAGAGCTGTACTGATGCTTTTGCTGGACATGAGATGACTTGTGGACCCTTTGTAATCATGAGAGAAAGTGAGGGCCAGTGGTTCTGCTTTGAACAGGAATTTGCTATAGAGTTGTCCAGTGTGCTCTCCCCAGAGAGCCAGTTTTCCATTGCCATTTGTATGTGCATCAATGGCTACAGTGAATGGGGCCATTGCAGAACGGAAAACATTGCTGAAATGCAGAGAGTCTGAATTATAGTTTGTACTGATGTCAATGGATGATGCCAGCCCAGCAATGTCAGTGTTGAGCCGATGGCTAAACTCCACACCCTGAACCCTAGCTACAGTGTCTGCTTTATAACTTGCTGATAAGTCAGCATAGGAAATGGTGTATATATGTTTTATTTCATCATTTTGGTAGGCTCCTTTGAGGTTTCCAGCCATGTTCAGCTTCAGGGGTTCCAGCCGTAATTTCCCATTGCTGGTCAGATCCAGAGCACTGTATCTCAGGTCATTGTTTAAAGTAGTTACAAGAGAAAAGGGCTGTAACTGTAAGTTAAAATTCTGCTTGTAAAACTTGTCAGTGCTATAAACATTGTCAAGTTTGGATGAGAGGTCCAGTGATAAGCCTGCGATATTCAAACTGTTAGAGTGGTCCAGCTTCATTTCAGCATATGAGCCCATCATGTCATTTGAAAGCTTCAGTCCTTCCCGGCTGATTTTGAAGTTGAAAATGTTTTTACTGTCGACACCCAGAATCATGGCCTGATAAGTACTTCCCAGTGATACCTCTGTGAGGGCAGCTTTTCCATCCAGGCTGAATTTTGCATTGTGCTCCCTGAAGCGACCATTTGCTGTTAATTTCATGGATGCCCCAGAGAGGTCAAGCTCTGCATTCAGCTCATTCTCCAGCAACAAGGGACTGTACTTCAAGCTGGTGGTTGCACTTGTAGATAATCCATCTCGGGCAATCCTTAGTGTTGCCTTATGAGCACCAGTATTAATTTTGTCAGTGCCCAAGATGTCAGCATTTAATTCAATTCCATGGGAATTCAGTGACCCAGAAAGCAGGGTGAAGAACCTCAGTGACTTGTAGTCAGCCTGATACTCAGAACGAAGCAATGCATTTTGCTTAGAGAAGGTCAGATCCACCTTGTTAAAAGTAGAAAAGTCCTCATATTTCCCATTGCTGTCAGATTTCACAGTGAGCTCATAGTTCTCATATTTCAGGGAAGCAGTATTTTTAAAGATGCCATCTTGCAAATCAGAAGTGGAGGTGAGGGAGAGGGTTCCATCTTTGTACCTTCCAGTTATCTGGTTGGTGCCTTGGAGGTAGGAAGAGTTAAACCTCAGGTTGGATTCTCCACTGAGCTGGCCAGTGGTAGAATCCCTCTGACAAGACAGGTCATAAATGCCATTAGCATAGAACGAAGAAGCTCTGAATTGCCCATCAATCTTGACATCTTTGACATACAGATGTTGTTTCTTTTTTGAGTCAAAATGGATTGAAGCAGACATCTGTGGTCCCCAGGCACTAGATGCATCAAATGTTAGAAAACCTTTTGAGGCTGGGTTGTTTCCAACTTTTTCTACATGACTGAACTTGATTTTTGAATCCAGAAATTTGTGGCGTAGAGACCCATCACAAGCTAATGTGAGCATATTCCTTTGGTCATAAGCTGTTTCTCCAGATCCTAATGTTAAAAATTAAAGACATTGGTTAAATTAAGAAAAAAAATGTCCAGAACAATCATTGTTGAAAATCTTTCAATTAAAAAGTCCCATTTATCTGGGTCAGTTGTGTAGTAGTCTCCTCATCTATAATGCAAACATAAAATTTGAAAGCATAATGTATTTCTCCAGGAAGTTTTCCCTGACTGCTGAAGACCTTTTTGGGCTCCCTTATTGACGAGTTTCACTGTATCTTATACTAGTATACTCTGTGGCACTCAAGCTGAATTATGATTAATAAAGTAAACTTGATGTATCTTATACACCCTACCGTAGTACTTCTCACACTGAGTTACAATTGCTGGTTTATGTACTCCTTTTCTTTTTATTACCTAGGTGTATATCAAATACATATTACATGTTTAATAAATATTCCTATGAGTTGAGTGGATGAAAAGACTTCTGAGTAGCAAGGACAATAAGAAAGTCCATGTCCTTTCCTCCCTAGAGGGGGTTCTCCCACCAGAAATTGCAATGAGTTAGCCCTGTGAACCCTTCACCTGAGCATGGCTCACCTTGGATGCTATAGGAAAACATGTCAATCACAGAGTCAGCCTTCATGTGGTATCGAGCCTGGAGACTGTAGTGGTCTCTGCTGGTGTTGCCACCAGTATAGGAGGCAGACCAGTTGTACAAGTTGCTGTAGATATTTGTGGAGAGGTCCAGAACACCCAAAAGAGGCACTCGAAGTTGATACAACTTGGGAATGGTAAAAGTTGGGACTTGGAATTCTTGAGATGGCAGCTGGAATCCCACAGACTTAAAGTTGAGGGCTGGTGTCCTAATGGTCTCTAGCATCTTCAGATCTTTGGAAGACTTGCCACCAAAAGGCAAAGGAATCTCAATTTTCACGCTGTTCTTGTTCAAGGTATATTTGACCCGGCCATCACTGAAATGAACAACAATGTCCCCACAGTCAGTCATCAAGAACTCAGCTCTCTGCCATCTGATCTTCCAAGCAATACTGCATCTACTCCATTTCTAAACTCTTTTTTATTGCACTACTTCCCACGCCTGGATACCTTTGCTTTTTCCTCTACCTGCCCAACAAACTCTTTCTATGCCCTTCTAAGAGCCATCCCTTAGCATTTCCATTCCACCCAAGTCATAACTAATTTCTCTCATTCTTAAAGGGATAGAGTCTCTTACACGTATCTCAAAGAGCATGCCCTAGTTCTGCTTAGATAATAAGTTATCTGTTCATTTTTTATGTCTGCACATTGTCTCCCTGAGAGGAAGAACTATACCTTATCTAGTGTCTATCTTCTCACTGTACCTAGTCTAGTATTTTGCATGTAGTGGACCCTTGGTACATATTTGCTAAACTAAATTGAGGTAACTTGATATGTGGAATGTACACAGGAATAAAAGGCAAAAAATTTGGGTGAGAGCTTCAATTTCCACTGTTATCTTAGTGAATTAGTGTCTCTGAGTCTCTGTGATGTTTTCTACATAGTGGATAACAGTATCCTTTCTGTTGAACTCACAGTGATGGCCTTGGATATCAAATGAGAAAAAAATACCTAAAAGCACTTTGCAATCTTTTCAATACCGTACCCATGCAATGTAATAACAGGATAACTTATAAAAAATAAAGGGGGACAGAGGGGTTTAGCTATTATGTGCAAATAAATTGTTCATTTTATTGCTGCAAAAGGATGCCTGCTTTCAGCAGGAGGATGACCGATGACCAGTCAGGCCCTGTCCAATTCGTAGGTCCTGAAACACCAGCAGAGAAGGAGGGTTCCTGAGTCCTCTGTGCTGCCACCCTTTTCCATTTCCTACAGTCTTTTTCCATATGGGTGCTTTGGCAGACTTCTATCCTTTTACAATAATTGGCCTATTAAACTGCTCCTCTGCCACTGACCATGGGAGGGTCCACATGACATAGGTCACTTATTTTTTTTTTACCCGAGTAAAGTACAGAGATCAGTCAACTTAGAAAATACTCTAGTTTTTTTCAGCTTGTGCTCTGATTTCTTATTTTCATGAAATAAGACAAGCAAAGCATTTCATATATTTTTGTAAATACAGAAATGGACTGAGCACTTTGGAATCTGATTTTTTGGGTAAGGGTTAAGTTGTATTGCTAAACTGAATCTCTCTCCAAATGCTGCCTTTTATTCAATGCTCAATGGTTATTCTGACCCTCTGTAGTTAAACAGCAAGCCCATAGTCAATAATTCCTCCAGCTACTCTTAAACTCTTCACAAATAAGTATGAATATATTCTGGTCTGGAATAGGGTGTTTACTTGTGATGGAAGAAAGCTGAATGCCTTCCAAATTCAGATTGTAGTAAATAAAACATCTTAGGAGGAAAGTACCAGAATTCCTCAATTGTCTTTTGGGTTCATTTTGGGTTGACTGTCACATTCAGACTTCACGTTTAATAATACAAAAGTGTCACAGTATTTATGCTATAGTTATTCATCTCTTTAAAAATGCTTATATTATTTCCCTTAAAATTAAATAAAAACAGTAACAATCATGCTATGTCAAATTTTCCATGTGCTTTGCATGGTTTGAGAAACTTCTCTAGTTTCTTCTTTTACCTTTTTAAGAAGAGGTTTTCTGGGACTTGGAAGGTTGGAAATCTCATTTTCTGGAGGCTCAACTCTGTCAAGCCGCTGAGGTGATCCTGCAAAGTCTGGGCTAACGGAAGACTCTCGGATGCCTTCTGAAGCCAGCTGTTTGTTGCCTACAAAATGATAGAAGATTTTTAGAGCAAGAAATGGGACTGGGTGATCCTCAAAGTGAAATTAACATTACGTAATAATTCAGATTTGACAGGTCAGTTATCAAGCAGAACAATGAAGTAAAAGTTAAAAATAAGTTATAGTGATGGGCATGGTGGTGCATGTAATCCCAGTGGCTCAGGAGGCTGAGGCAGGCAGATCACGAGTTCAAAGTCAGCCTCAGCAACTTAGCAAGGCCCTAAGAAACTTAGCGAGACCCCGTCTCAAAATAAAAAATAAAAAAAGGCTGAGGATGTGGCTCTGTGGTTAAACACCTCTGGGGTCAATCTCTGGTATAATAATAATAATATTTATTAATAATAAATGAATAAAATAATAGTAATTATTAATAATAATATATTATTATTATTTATTACAGAAAATTATGAATTTGGGCTGCCACTCACTCATCTCTTCCCTTTTTAAGAATATGTAACGTAGACTCCTAGCCCATGTCTTGAAGTTTCTGTTCATATATGTAGACATAGCAAACTCTTTTGCTTATAGCATTCACTTGGTATTTATCATATTCAGCTTTGTGTAACTGGAGAACTAAGCATGCTTGATGTTTCTTTTCTCTCCAGAAATTCCTTAGGTGCAGGAAGCATGCCTTAAGCATCTTTGAATACCCTCATACACCTAACAGAGTTAAGGATGTGATTAGCACTTTTAACCATGAATCTATTTTGCTGATTGATTCATACTTACAACTATTAATTTGGATCCCATCTGCCGGAAAGTCATGTCTGTTTGAGGAACTCTGTTATCTGGGAGACTACTGGCATGCAGCAGGAAGGCTCTATAAAAATCAGAGAGATCCACTGGGAAATTGGAGGCAACTTTTTTGGTATCCACATTGGTGCCTGTGTTCCATTCAAATTCAATCTTCTCCTCATCTAGAAAGGCACATATGAAATAGTTGTCAGTGGTACAACACAGGTCAGCCTGTGTCCATGGCACTTGGCAGTTACACTGAAGTACACAGTGCCCTTGGAAGTGCTTGTGGGGGAGAAGAGGCACATACCATAGCGCCAGGCCAGTCTCTTGGAAACTGTTGAGCCATAAGCTGTAGCAGATGAGTCCATTTGGAGGAGCAGTTTGGTTGGGGACCAGCGGGTCAGGATCTCACTTCTGGCTTCTGCTTGTAAGCGGGGTATGGAAATGACACCTTTGATTTTGCTTTCTTCCTTAGTGTCATAACTATGGAAAAGAAAATCATTTGGCTTCAACGATTTTTCCATTCCAAGGAGATATACAGAATTCAACAGTTAGGAATTGCATTTTTTAGTGATAAAAGTAAGATACATTAATGAGTGAAAAACAAGGCCACAGACAGACCAAATGCATTAACTTCAAGGCTAATACTCAGCAAAAGTGCAGGACTTTGCAGGGAACAGAAGAACTTTTTGAAAATTGTTTCAATCTGCTTTGCTGTTTACGAACTCTTGGCTTGGCCAAAAGATTAAACTGCTCAGAGCTACCATTTCCTTATCTATAAAATAGGGAAATTCATACCTACCTTGCAGTTTACGGTGAGGACTCAAAATGTTTTAGTGTACCCAGCACAGTATTTGATAAGTGGATAATAAGTGTAAGATAAATAATAGGAAGATCCAAATAAAAATGTGCAGAGGGTCAAGACACTGAGGACGCTGTTTGCCAGATGATAGATGAGGGATGCGTTTGTCTTAGTTTAAAGCTGGGGTAAGAAGGGAAAGAGCTACCAGGGCCAGCAGCTCAGGTAAGATCTCCCATGCCTTCCTTACCTTATGTGGCCCATCAGAGCGACTTCAGTGATTTTCTTATTCTGAATGTCCAGGGTGAGTTTGTAGGACTTTTTGTCCTGAGCAGACTCATCACTAACTCTGAGGACTGTTCCAAGGTCAACATTAAGATCTGGAATTTGGATTTCACTGAATAAAGTTCTACTCTGCCGATTATATTTGAACATCATTGTAGCCTCTGTATGCTTCACACCTGAAAATGTACAAAATAATTAAGAGTGTGTGCTAAGAGGATCTACTTAGAGAAGGAAGGAGAGGATAAGGTAGAGAAACCCTGGGTACTCAATGTGCTTAAACAAGAACACAGTTGAGGATTTTACCTTACATTTTTAACTCTGTGGTATTCATAATTCACTCAACTTGCAAGTATTTACTGATGGTGGAATATGTGCTGGGCACTGCTCTTGGCACTGGGGAGTCCTGCCCTTATAGAATTTACCTTCTAGTAGGGCTGTACAGACAACAGGCCAGCCAATTACTTGCATCAGATGGTAATAAATGTGAAGAAAAGTAAAACTGGATATGAAGATGAAAGACAGGGATAAAAGAGAAGCTATTTAATATGTGGTGGTCGGACAAGTTCTCTCTGCAAGAATGGGTATGTGGGCAGAGACCACAATGAGTAGATTGTGGGGATGCACCATGCCAGTTCTGCAGGGAGCCTTCCAGGCAGAGGGTTGGATATGCAAAGGCTCTGAGGTAGGGATCGCTCAGCACATTCAGGGATTGGAATATGGCTCTTCTGCTACCACTCTCATTCAAAGCAACTACATCTCTTGCTTGAATTATCGTTGTAACCTACACACCAGTGTCCGTTCCTCTTTTGCAACCTTTAGCCAACATAAGCATAAACCATGAAAAACCTTCAATGCTTCTTATTTTATTCACAGAAAAAGTCAAAGTTCTTACCATATCTTACAAGTCTATCTCTCCTCTACCTCCCCTTAATTTCTCTGATTTCATCTTCTATCACTTTCCTCCCGGATCTCTCTGCTTCAATCACGTTGGCTTTCTTTCCTTTTTTCAAACTTGGCAGCCCCATGCCAGCCTTGGAGTCCATGCAACTGCTGGGGCCTTAGTGTATAACACTCTTGGCACAGGGCTTACCTCCCTCACATCTCTTTTTTGTGTTTGCTTTACCAGGGAGGCTTTCCCTTATTGTTCCCAGAATCACTCCCTTCCCCAACTTTTCTCCTCCCAACACTCACAGCATTCCCTAGGCCCATCTATGTTCTGTTTTGGTCCCTACCATGGATTGACAGCTCACAAATATTTACTTGTTTGGTTGTTTACTGTAACTTCCACAAAGATAGAGACTTCAATGTTCCCTGTTTGAGCCTCAGCTCTAAGAACAGGTCTGATACTTAGTTGGGCACTCAGTCAATATTTGTTAAATACATTACATTACATATTTCTCCCTTTGAGTCCTGAACCTGAGACTGAGGGTAGAGAGGCAGCATCCTCTTTTTGTATTCTCACCTTCTGCCTGAATTATGAACTTCAGTGTGTCCACCAAGGCTCTTTCTTCCCTCTGGAGTTCATAGGTTGCACTGGCAGAATATTGTTCCACCTCTCCTGTAGGCTTCAGTTCCAGTTCAAAACTAAAGAAATTACAGTGAATGATGGCAATAATATCCCCCAACAATTCAGTATCAAGTGCAATAAAAATAAGGTCCTTATTTTAACCTTATCTCTTGCCTGTAACTAATAATGATATTTATGATCCCTTGAGTTCCTCCCAGAGCCTAAGACAAGGACAAATCCTAGGATTCCCAGGCTTTTGTACAAGTACAGGAACAGCTGGCTGGCCCTGTCAGCAAAAGCTGACAACAGAGTGGGTGAGGGGATGAAGACAGGGTACCCTGAGCACTGTGGAGGCTTTGGGCATGCTGGTGAGCTCTAGGAAGCTCCTACCCATGGGTCTGGAGGCTCAGAAACTCTGACGATGAGGTAGGAGCAAATTGGAATGTGCTCTGATCTTCTCATCCAGCACACGAAGGAGAAAGAAGTGCTGGCCACACGACCACTATTTTAAATACCCAAAGGATGGTACAAGCCCCTAAGATTGACATAAGGCTACCTCATATGGCCTTTTTCTGTTTGTCCTGCCAGGTGGCCACAATGTGGATGGCAAGCAGATTCAGGATGTGCACTGAGTATCTCTCACCTGGTGTCACCTGTCAGTGGGTAGTAGGAGGTAGACTCGGTGGAGCTGGCGTTGGAGTAAGCTCCTGAGGTGCAGTAGCTCAGTCCAGTGACAAAAGGCCTGCAAGTTGACCAGGACTGCCTGTTCTCAATGAGAGGAGGGATCACTTCTGTTTTGGTGGTGGAGACCAAATGCAATGTGTTGCTGGTGAAGGATGAAAAATCAAAGTTATCTTCAAGCCAGGAATTCAAATGAACAGGGAGATCAGTAAAGTAGAAGTGGGAAATCAAAGGGGAGGTAGGAGGGAAGGGAAAAGGGAAGAACTGGGAAATTAAATTGACCAAATTATACTAGGTGCATGTATGACTATACCACAATGCATTCCAATTTTATATATAACTATAATGCATTAATCACAAAATAAATTTAAAAATTAAAAAAGACTAATAAAGTAGAGGAAAGGGATCAGGGGAAGGATGGGAGAGAGGTTAGAGCTGGGAATGGAAATGGAGAAAACTATGTTACATATATTTATGAATATATCAAAAGGAACCCTATCATTATACATAACTATCATGCACTAAAATTTTTAAAAAGATTTTAAAAAATGAACATCATTCTTTTAAAAAATGAACATGATTCTTACTATACACATGCTCCCTTTTCTCCTATCCACCTCTGTCCATACCCATCTTATTTGATTTACTGAGAAACAAATGGTGACTCTTAGGCTTCAGACATTGCACTAAGTTCTTTATGTGTGTTACCTCTGATCCCACAACAGCAGGCATAGGATTCTCATTTTACAGAAGAAACAACAGTTCAGAGACACTAACTGACTGGTCACTGGGACTGAACTTAGCTCTGTCCTTCATATATGATACAGGGCAAGAGGAACCCTGTCTGTCTTTCATGTGAAATCTCTCATGCTCTGCTGGCTTCTTTTTTACCCGCATTAAACATGCACAAGTCTCTTCTCCCATTCTCACACTACACACACACACACACACACACACACACACACACACACACATACACACACCTCTTTCTTTCCCTTGTTACTGTCTCTCATAACCCTATCAACAGGGTGTTGGCCTTTGTGGGGTTTTTCTAACACACTTATTGCTGAACTGTGCTCTGAAAGTTACCCTTGTCACGTTTCTGAAAATGCTTTCATCAATATCTCCAGTCCCCTTCATGCTCCTAAATCTAGTGGGGCTTTATGATCTCTGACCTCTCAGGAGTATTCAATAGGCTTGTTTACTTATGGCTACATCAAGATGCCAGAGTCTTTATCCTCTGAAAAGATCATGGTACCCTCCTCTTATATATGTACTTTAAATTAGTGAAAATACAAGGAAGTTAAAAAATGTCCCCGTATCTTTGAAGGATGCTTTCTTTTAAACACTCCATCCTTTCCCCAGTATTTTTTTTTCTCATTGTTGGTGGTTCGCCAAGACCAACCTTTGCTGATGGGCTGGAGTCCTACATGCCAGCTATGGCCTGCCTATGTTCTAGCCTCTAGTGTCTTCTTGGCTTCTAGACCCTTATGGCCTTGGTTCTCCGTCTGCCTCTCTGGTTGCTCTCTGTACCAGCTGCTATTTCCTCGCTCTGCTATATACTGGTGATGCCCAACTCCACGTCTGAGCTCAAACCTCTTTGCTAGGCTCAGGGTCATAGGTCCATCTGCCACCTAGATAGTTCTAGTTGGTTGTTTCATAGGACATAAATACAGCATATCCAAAACTGAATTTGTCATCTTTCTCTAACAGAACAGCTCTCCCTCTGTTGTTCCTATTTAAAATGAATGCTTCCCTTCTCTCTTCCCTTATACCCATATCCAGTCAAGAATCAAGTGCTCCTGATTCTATCTCCATGCAATTTCTGATACCTCTCACTCCTCTCTGCAGACCATTGTTACCTCCAATGCAGGCCATTGTCACCTCTCACACATATGTATTTTTAACAGACTCTTAAATGTCTTCCAGTCTTGCTACTTTCCCACATTTTCCACCCTGGAGTCAGAGTAGTTCATCTAAAACACCAGCCTTGCCTTAGTTATACTCTCCTGTTCAACTCTTTTGCCTTCAGAAGAGTCTGGGTTCTTTATGGTGGCTGAAAAGGTGGTCCATGGTTGCCCCAGACCTCTTTCTCTCCACCACCCCCAATTATGCTCTCAGTGCACTTTGGCATACTCAATTTCTTTCAGTTCCATGAACCATTTTCTTTTTTATTAGGCTGTTATACATACTTTTCTCTTTGCCTAGAACACTCATTTCTTTTTACTTTGCTTGGGTAGGTCTCAGTCCTTCGCAGCAGATCAAGTGTACCTGTGTCAGAAAGCCTGCTCTGACTCCCTCAAGTTTCACAGTATTGTAATACTGCCTTTAATCTAGTTCTCACTCCATTGCAGCGGTTTTCTCCATTGTACATCTTCCTATAAAGTTAAGCTCTAGAAGCCCAGAGACCTAAATTCTACGTCTGAATGAGAAAATTAATGTGTTCAAAATATCAAAAACTAAGGTCAATCAATGGTGGAGGATATCATTGAAAATGGAACTCTCAACAGAGGCTGAATCCTATAATCTATCATGGATTTTCATGCTTTATCCACTGAGCTAGCTACCACAAATAAATATGGCCTTTGGTATTTTTCCTAGAGAAAAATGTTCATGTTTTTTTCAAGGGAGATTTCTGTAGAGTTAGTGCTACTTCATTCTCTAAGCAATCAACAATAACAACAAAATCCTCTACAGCAGAGTTATGACCAACTAAACATAGATATTAAGTCTCAATGAAGGATGATATAGGACGATTTAGTAAAATGTAGAAAGGCAATTATTTTGTGTGTTTGTATCTAGGCTAGGTTAAAAACAGGTAATCAAGAACCTTCCTTCCCTCTCCTGCTTCTCTGGGACTAGAATTTTCCCTGTTGGTTATCTAGCCTGACCAAATCCTACAGATATGTTTTCAACTCTTTGAAATTGGCCAGGCACACCTGGCTGAAAAAATCACCTGCCACTAAATAACTTGACGGGCCTCCTTGGAGAAGGAATGATGAACTTCAGTTGTCCAGTCTTCAGGGTCACACGAGCCTCCAGGCCTGACTCATGGAAGAAGTTGGTGTTCATTTGAACACCACTCCTGGCAAAGCCAGGAAGAATGATGCCCATGTTTGTTGCAAACTCCACAGTCATAGAGGGCTTTACCACCAGGTCAGCCTGCATCTGCAAGTCAGAAAACAACCTATCAGTATTGTTAAATTCCTCAGTCCCCTGGTTGTCAGATCAACCCCCCTTTCCCATCTCTGGGCAAATATCTCTGGATAACTTGCATCTCAGGAAATAGTATTGTGATTTATTAGAGGAAGAAAGCCCAGTGCCCAGTTCTCCAGAGCCAGACTTCACTATGAAGGATTAGGAAGCAACTTAGACAGAAAGATGATCAGAACACTCATTTATGAAGCAAACAACTGAGTTTTCATCTTATTGCCACAATTCAACTGGCGATGGTAAGGTAGTGCATGCTGGTGGAACCCTAAAGATTTTCATAAAAATTAATGAGGTGATTACTAGGATGATGTACATTGTTGTGAACTAGAAACACATTTTTAAAATGTGAAACATTTAAAATGTCCTCTCCCCCACAAGAGGAAAAGAACAACACCCACTTATTTGCAATCATTGTAAACAGGGTCTTACATTGGCTAGTTCCAGTTTTACTCCAGCCTTAGTCCCAGGGGTGATGACTCCAGATAAGGATACTTGCAACTGTGACCCCACTCCAGTGGGAAGCTCAAAGGCATTGTCCATAAAGATGTAGTGAAGAAACAAGTCACTCTTTGAGCCTTCCCTTATGGCCTGTCCAATCTGCAAATTGAACAGGGGAGAGTAAATTAAGCCTTCTATGAGTGAGTTTTGTCAAATGCAACCTCCCAAATATAAAGGAATAATTTCTCTTTATCCAGAAAAAAAGAATTAGCATATTTAGCTGGCTAATTTCATAAATAAAGGTTAATGTTACTCACATCAATGCATTTGGATATATGCAATTGCTCTGAATTAAATATCATGTTCAACTGGTGATTCAGAAAGTACCTCGGAATAGTACAGGGCCTCAGAGCCTTATAAGCTCCAAGTAAAATCTATGGCTTGGCTTAATTCTGTTTTCTTTTTAAAAATCTGAATGTAAATGAGAGTTTAATTAAAGTGTATTATATTTTGGTAAAATTAATTTTAAATAAAAAAGCTCCTGAAATGATGTACATATTAACATGCATGGTTTTTTGTTTTGTAACATTTCCATAAAATAACTTCAGTGTTTTCTAAAAACCAACATGAATATTTATTTAATAATGAGGGTATATTTTCTCTTTTATTAGTAAATTAATTATAATAAAAATTGTGGCAAATATTTAGATAGTGTGTTACAGTTGGCCAAACATTTCTTAAATAATCATTGTGTCCTTTTAATATTAAAAGTGGTGTTTTTTGCAGGTGGAGGAAGATATTCTTAACAGCATTTTCTAGAAGATCAAACTAATGCTCTTAAAAGTATAGCTAACATGAATAGCTTCATTTCTGAATGCGCCAATTCCTTGTGAGTTAAAGATCTTCTTCATTGAAATTCAGAGCAAACTTGTATCTTTGAAGGAAATATAGGCACTTTCTCTGCTCTGTGTGGCAAGGATCTTACGGGAGTCTGGGAGGTCTAGGAAGAGCACCTGCTAATCTGTGGGCCCTCTGAGAGGCCTGGTCACTTACCAGGTGTTGGATTCCCTGCAGCGTTTGAACACCACTCAGCAGCAGCCTTCCCAGGAGCTGGAGGTCTTGGAGCCTGACAAAGCCAAGCTCTTCTCCCAAGATGCGGAGGTAGGCTCTGGCTTCTGGGATTTCTTTGGATTTCAAATCATTGATCAGCTTTTCAACGATGGGCATAATTCCATTTACCATGTCCTGGGATTTTAGTAACACAATGTTTAGTGAGAGGTCAGCTTTGTCTGAGGTGGGATCTGTCTCCTGCTGACATGACTGGCCTAAACACAAACCCTGGAGCTGGGGCTTTAGGGAATCAGGCTCCTTTTACTGAAACATAATTTATCTAAACAAAGATCAAAACACCTGAGATCTTTTCAGGACTAGTAGTACTTTCAAAACTGACCTTAACTTGAAAAAAACAAAAACAAACATGCAGGAATAGTAAGGGGAATCCCTGGTCTCCAGGATTCCAAGATCCATAGAGCTCCTCAGGATTAAAAGATCTCTGTCCCACTTCCCTACTCAGCCCTCTCTGCTTCAACTAAGGAAGAGGACCGGGGTTTTCTAAGAAAGTATAGTTTTCTTATAAGTAAGTCAAGAGCTTGTAGACCTGTGCTTCTTAGAGACAGGAAGAATTCTATAGACCAATGCACAGATATTGTGAAGGAAAAGAAATTGCTAGACCCCAAATAGATCTAAGTATATCGGCTTCAAGTGGAGATTGGCAAATCAGAAGATGGAAATGAGACTATCAGGGAGCATCTGGGAGCAAATTATTGCCCTGTTCTCAACCTTGAATGTACACACAAGTCCCCTGGGGTCTTATTAAAATGCAGATTCTGATTCAGTAGGTCTCTGTGGGCTTGAGGTCCTGCATTTATAACAAGCTATCATGTAGTGTCAATCATCAGACCACATTTTAGATAGCAAAAAATTAAAGACTAAGAAACTGCAGATATACAAGCTAGTTTCTACTCCTTCACTGGGGACTCATTGCCAGCCTCAGAATGGATTCTGGTCCCATTAACTAGTGCACTGGTATGAGTGACAGTCAAAGGAAGCAGCTAATAATAAAGAAATAAAAATAACAATTTAAAACTTATAATAGTATCTTCTTATTGAGTATCCAAGACTGGTGTCAGGCACTGTGCTTAGCATTTTATGTACCTTATTTAATGTAGTCTTTAAATAACTTTGTGAAGTGTGGATTACTATTAGTACCCTGAGGGCGCAGGAACAGACATATATAGTATTAACTAACTTGCCTGGGATAATACAATTTAAAGACTGAGGTTAGAATCAAACCAAGGTCCCATTCTTTATACTCTTAATCATTTTGCTAGAGTGCCCCTAGTGAGTCTGGTTCCTGGACACAATGCATTTCCATAAGACCCTTAACTGCTGAGGATACTGGACCCTAGCTCTGTAGGACTGATTAATACACATACACAGTTGTTATTTCAGTTAGATAGGACCTCGATGACTTCTGTGCTTAGGAAAGAATGTTTTTGCACTGAGACCCAAATCTTTCCTTGAGAGAATACATATACAATACAATACATACCTGCTCATGTTTATCCTCTTTGATATAGTCAAAGTGGTCCACCAAGACTTTGGAGACATGATCAGGCACTCGACCATTGACCCAATATAAAGCCTTGTTGACACTATCCGGAAAAAATCCTTTCTTCCCAAAAAGAGCTTCCAGTGTTGGCTCAAAGCCTTTTCCTTCTAAGCCAATCTGAGAAAGAAAATCAAGCAAGAATATGCCACTGGGTGTTCTGGCTATACATCAGTCTCCCATTCCCCCTTTTATGTCTACTTAATTAAAAACGTATTTGATGAACACTGCAGGGAAGGAGCTGGGCTTAGCATTTCACAGAAGTTGTCTATTTAAATTTTACTAGACTCTTGAAGGGTAGAACTCATTTGCCTTTTTCTATAAAAGACAGGGATGAGAAAAGATAAATAATTAAACTGAGGATTCAGAACTGGGAGTGGATTTGGAGTTTGAACCAGAAATGATTGGTTAGCTCAAGTATTTCGTTGGACTTTGAGTTGAAGGGCTTCTCTGAGACATCTACATTTCCATTAATATAAGGAATAATGTTTCAGATGACCCCTAGTGGACAGAGAGGAAGGCGAGGAAGGAAGGAAAGAAAAGCCTCAAAATGAAGGTACCAATCCCTTGATGATTCCTGCTCCTCCCCAGGCTGGTTCACAGCTCCCCTGACTTTGTATTTGTGGTGTACAGACCAGGCAAGAGAACTTGACACTCTTCTTTAGTCTCACACATACCTCGACGAGGTCAGTTGGAGCAAATCCAAAGACAGTGAGGGTTGTTTTCAGCATGCTTTCTTTAGGAAGGTAATTATTCGGATCAAAGATAAGATTCCCCTCAATTTTGGCTGAGACTGGGTCAAGCGACGGAAGAGAAACAGATTTAGAAAGGTGATAGTTCCGAGAAAATTTTCTGAAGTCCATGACAGTTGGAAGTTGAGATTCTTTCAGGGCTTCTTTCACTAAATTTTTCAGGCTAGATGAAAAGAAGAGATATACTTTGAGCCAACATACCATGTGACTTATTCATCATCTCCTGCATCCTGAGTAAATATGGATTTCCAATTGCTACTAAAATATATGGGTTTCATTTGCCCCAAGACTTTGGCTCAGGGTCTGCTGCACACTCACATGTGTTCCAGAAGAAAGCACACTCCATAAAGGACAGATAGGGCCTGGGCCCGAATGGAGACTTAGAATTCCAACCCAGGGCCCTCTGTAGCAGATTGGTGCAAGGGATGACTTACTCTTGGATATCCAATTCTTCTGAGTTCAAGATGTTGGCAATGTGGGATGCCACAAAGTTCTTCACTTGCTCATTCTGTTCCCGTGGGAGAATTCGGGCAATTTTGTTAATATCTGCCTGGGAAGGCCCCCTCATCAGCATGAGATAGGCAGCCAGTCGCTTATCCACTGGAGCAGCACCATCCACAAAAGTCTGGAGAAGGATCCCCCTGACCTGTAGCCAGAAGAGGCAACTGTTTATCAGGACACAGAGCATGCCTGGCCAATACTGGCATGGTCTGCTAGCTCTTTCTTAACACAAGTCTAATCTCTCTCTTATATCTCTTCAAATAATGCTGAATCTTCTTGCTAGTGTTCCTTAAAGCAACCAGCTCAAGGCAGGGTTCTCAGAAGACTCCTATCAAATATGTGCTCAAATCAATTGCATTAGAATACATAAATTTTGACCAAGTGATTATTTGTTTTGTGATCTGCTACTAAGTGAAGACAAAATTGTTTTGTCATAAATTATTTCAATGTAAGAATGAAGGTGGGAAGGCACAGTGAGATTTTGGAGCTAAAAAATAAGACTATTTCAAAAGCTGTGGAGTTTCTGCCACCTAAGGTAGGAGGACCAGGTTCACTATCTCAGTTTGGTGCCACTGGAGAAATCAGGTATGTTTTCTCAAAATAAAAGTGATGGTCCATCTGGTAGTAGGACATGATATAGCAAAAATCTGATGTTCTTTGTGAGAGAGGAGTAGCAGCAAGTTGACTATGTTTCTCATCCCATATACCACTAGGCAGTCAATAGGCTCATTGAAGTTTTGCAATGAGAAAACAGTAAAAGAAAGTCAGCACAAGAATGGGATTTAGAACCTCATTCCCCCTTGTACTTCCCCAGACCTTGTTGATCAGCATGGACTTTCACTTTCAACACCCTTGTGTACTTTACCTCATCTCTGAGTTCCATCTTCCTCAGGGCCTGGATAGCAGCTTTCTGAATCAGCAGTGATGGCTTTGCACTTCTGATACATTTCAGGACTGAAGATTTGAGTCTCGGCATTACCTGTTCCATAGTTCTGCCCATGTTTCCAATGACCTGCATTGAAGAAAAGAAATAAGAACTCATCACAGCACAGAAGGAGGAGTAAAGGTTGTTCAAAGAAGGGCATTGCTGAAATGATGCATCTTATACAAAATACTGAAAGTACCCTCAGGATCAGGTAGGTGTGATCTTCGTCCCCAGTACACTCATTGCGAATCTGTTCCAACAGGTAATCAGCAATGTCCTGAAGGTCCTGGGTCATTTCCTGGGTCATCGGATGATAGCTACAGAATAAGAGAAGAGTGTTAACATTCTCTTAATTTGGAAGGCATAGATGAGCTTTCTTAAAATCCAAACTTGTGTTTGTTGATTTCTTATTCCAAGTTGTTCTTTTCAAAATGTCCAGTAGAAAAGAGTGAGCACTAGGGTTAGAAGGTAGAAGGAGGGGTGCCATGTCAGTACAGAGAGGCGGGATTTTCCTCTGCTCCCAGGTGGAGAAGAAATTCAGTGCAGAGACTCACTTGTTGACCACATGGCTCAGTGCATAGAGGGTGGCCCGGCTTTGCTGCTCCCTGGCCGTGTTGAAGATCTCTCGCAGCCTCTGTGTGGAAGGCTCTGGGATCAGGGCCACCAGGTAGGTCACAACATCTATCAGGAGGGGGTGAGCTTTCTCACTTTTCAGCCACTGGAGGATGTGAGTGTAACACTGGGGCTGTCCACACTGAACCAAGGCTTGCAAAGTGATGGGGCTGAGAAGAGAAGAGAGAGTTACACAGAGCAGCATCAAGGTGGTGAACCCTCTTTGGTGTGTGGTGTGACCTCTTCCAGGAGTGCCCTATGTCTCTTATTCACTGTCTAAATTCAAAATCCAACTCTGATCCCAAGAACCATGATACTTCCCTAAGAAGAGTCTTTCCACTGGAGAAACACTGTGAGAGAAATCTGAAAACGACCTCTAGGCCTCAAGCTGAAAGGGGAATGTTATCACTGCCCTTTGGTGAGGACATAGAACATGCCTGGCCAGCACTGGCCTAGTCCATTCTGGCCTCAGCAACTTTTATGACATTCAGAGCACCTGGATTCCGTCCCTTGACGTACAGAGAACACACATTATTTTGTTTGCCTGAGCTCTCTCCCTTCTAGCTTGTAAGTTCCAGAGGGCACGAACTTCTTATCTCACACTCTTCAAGGAACCCTCTAGAAGCATGGATGAGAAGATATTCATCAAATGAGAGGTGCTACCTCCCTCTGGTTTTAACACACAAATGCGTACCTTCCTGGAATGCCCTGTGTGTGTGTCTTGCCCTTGAAACTCTAAGCACCTTAGTTGATATTTCTCTGCTCAGAAGACATTAACTGTTTGACTGATTAACTAGATTGATAGTAAATGATTCCTGAGGTTCTCTGACCAAAGTTCAAAAGTTCTGACAGCCTCCATAGGTTGTCTGAGACTGAGCTGCAGCCACTGAAGACTCACCTGGACACCTCGATCAGCTGTGGCAAGAGGGATTTGACTGCCTCTTCATCGAGGCCTCTCAACTCAGTAACCAGTTTTTTGAAGAGATTTGCTCTCTGGGCATTCTGCTCAGAGATGGATAGCTTTTTCAGTTCCTGGAGTGTTGTCAAGACAGCCTCGGCCTGCTTTGGTGGCAATGTGGATTTGGTGCTCTCAAAGGCCAGGCCCACCTTCTCAGTACCTAGAAAGTGCCAAAGGAATTCTTGGTTATTTCTACATCTCAACCATGTCTTCATCTAATAGAAACTAGGGAGGTACTAGCAGGTAGAAAAGAGAAGAAAACAACTGTCTTCTTAATGCCTAGTAGCTATGTGGCTCTGGGCTAGGTGTTGTTAATTGATTCATCACAGCATCCCTGGGGGTTGGTATTACTCCCCAATTTAAGAAAAAGGAGCTAAGATCCAGAGGTGAGCAATTTACTCTGAGAGTCCTTATGAACTAAGAGGCAGAGCTAGAATTTAATCCAGGTTGTCTGGCTTTGGTATCGAATTACCTCTGCCTGAAAGAATGGTGAGGAGATGGGGCAACTGATCAAGTGACAGCTGAGGCTGGACTAGTGGTCTCACCACCAGTCTTTCTAATTGAACCTTCTAGCAGTTTCTGATGAGGAGAGACCCTTCTGCAGCCTTCCCATCTTTCTGCCCTCACTTTTATAGGGAGAGGAGTGAAGGTGGGCATGGAATTGTGAAATAATGGGCAGAGTCCTGGTTTTAATTAGACCTGGATGCTCATTTTACACACCTTTGAGGTTCTGGGACCTTGAATACATCACTAAGCCTCCCTGTGTGTCCATTTTCCCTCCACAGAATGGGTATAAACTCATCTGCCATTATCACCAAACATCATAGGCAAATAAATGAGGTGAGGCACAAGCAAGAATTTTGACAGATTTATGTAGAATATAATGCTGGGCTAGGGTTAGAATAGAGGTCTCTGAAGTTCTGTTCCTTGGATTACTCTCTGGTCTGGCCCTAAAGATCTTTTCCTGCTTTCTCCATCTGGTCCAGGACAGGCAAAAGTCTAGTCACAGAGTCTATGTGACTGTCAACTCCTCCAAAGGTGTCACAGTTGACTTAGGAAACCTAAGCAGCTTTGGCAACTTCTCTTTATCCCACTACCCCTTGATGTTCTGAAATGAATCTACCCACTGAGTAGCCAAATACCAGTGTCTGCTTCACTTTTTAACGCAGCAGACATTTAATAGGGCCCAACCATGAGCTAAGCTGTGATTGGCACCTGTTAGACAGATTCCCCTGCACCAATGAGGACATAAAGTCTTACCTGCATTAAAGAAGCGGCTGTTGGTCTTAGGTGTATCTTCAAGTTTCAAAGTCTGTGTAATGTGTGTCATCATCCCGTACTTATTCCTGGTAACAGAGGAAGCACCCTGCCTCATGAAGGGCCACCAACCCAGAACACACTAGTCTTTTCATGTCAGAGTTCCTATCTCCACTACTACCCTGTTTTGCCCACCTTTCAGAGCATGGTTTAATCTAGCTATCTTTCACTCCTTAATGAACAGCACCCATGCCCCCTGGTCACATTCAAGGACAAATGTACCTTATATCCTATATCAGCCTGGAGTTCCCAGAGGGCAAGGACTAACACTGAGCCTCAAAATTCTTCATATCTCCCACAGCACAGTGCCAAGAACACAGTAATTACTCAATAAATATTAGTTAATTCAAAACTGATTGGATATACAAGTCTCCTGTCAAAAATCCCAAATCCTCCATGAAACTATTCCTAACCAGGGCATCCTGCAATGGTTACCTAATTTTCTGGGTCTATGGCCCTTAAAGTCTGAGATGTATATTGTTGGTTTCAAAATTGTTTCACATGCCTAAGAATTTTCTGTCAAATTGCCTGTTTGCTTACAAAGGAGGTCAGGCATGGGCTCTGCTTTGTACCTCTCCATAACTCCCACCCAGGCACAGCCTAGCTTGGACAAGGGCACAGGAGAGTTCAGCTCACATAAACCCCTTGATGATGAGTTGGGGGAGCAGCAGGAGACCTACTTGTAGGAGAAAGGCAGGAGCAGGTGTTGCTCCTTGCAGATGGCTTCCGACACATGCTTCCTCTTGGAGTCCAGGGTGTATTGGCAGGACTGGCTGCTGCTGAGCAGGGTCGACAGGGGGCGGACCTGTGCATGAGGTTGGAGAGTGAGCATTTTGAACAGTTCCTGGGGTTTGGACCTCAGTCTTCTGTCACAGTCATTTTCCTCCAAGGTAGGGGAATGGGAGTCCTGCACCACTAGACAAGCTCAGTAAAAGTCAGCATACTCAAGGCTGTGGATCTTCTTATTTCACCCCAGCAGAGCTCTCATCCTGCACATGTGTACGCCTTATGTCCCACATACCCATCTGCCCCTATATAACGCCACACATGCTACTACCTATAAGGTTTTCTTTGCCTAGAAACATATCCTTGGCTCTCTCCCATTTGCTCATCCGTTGTATTTTTCAGCTTTGTGCTCCACATTCTCCATAACCTTGCCTAATGAGCTACGTGCAAATGCTGCATTCTTCCTACTCAGGCTTAGAAATGCTTGTCTACACTGCTCAGTTGACTGATTTATCAGGTGTGCTGTGCATTATATTGTACGGGCATGCATGTGAACCTTGCTTCTGCATTAGCCTGGAAGCATCTCCAGGGTAAGGTTCATGGTTCACCCACTACTCTCACTCCCTCAGTAGGAGTAAACATAGAGCAACCTCTCTGAAAAGACCCTAAACCAGTGCTTGAGCCTCCTCTGACTATGGCCCCCATGGTCATCAGACTGTTTGTGTTCAGTCCCAAGGACAACGACCTTAAACATGGCCCAGCAGGGCAGTGATTGCTCATCTTCTATGTTTACTGAGATAACCTGTGCCTCATGTTCTGGATAATGTGACAAGAGGTTAGGCAAACTCAGGTCATGTGGTGCTATGTGACCTAGCTAGCAGCACAGAAGGTCAGTACTGAGTAGGTGGCCCAGGCAGGAGGCCAGTGGGCCTTGATTTGGTCAGGGTCACACATAGTGTGTAAGGACAGGTGGCTGGGATGAGGGAGAAAAGTGAACACAGGCCTTAGGACCTTAATAGAGGTCAGATGTTGGGACAACCAGCTCTCACACAGAAAGCAACAGCAAAGGACTTTGCCTTCTCAGGGATGAATCGCCATCATGCTCAATTGATGGCAGAGGGTTCAGTGTCACAACAGGAGGATCACTGAAGGACAGAGCTCTGGCCTGATTCTAGTCCTGGCACAATTAATAAAAAGCAGTGCGGCCTTAGCAGTCCTTCTAGTGCCTGGTCCTTAGTGTCCTGCTCAGGAACAAGCTGGGCAAGATCTTCTCAGAGGTCCCTACCAGCTGGAACATTCCTGAGGGTTTGTAAGAAGGATGCTGCTCAGGGCAGACTGCAGGCTGGTATGAGACTCACCAGGCCCTGGATGAGGGCGAGTGGGCTGACGCCCGTGCTGATGGGCTGGAAGCTGTCACACTGCTGCAGGTCCCTCTCAGTGGATATCTGTGTTGCCACATTGCCCTTCCTTGTCATGACGGTAACGTGAGTGGAGCAGTTTCCATACACGGTGTCCTGTGGGAGCAGAAGACACATTCAGGAGCATTCAACGTGGGAAAAGCCTTTAGGTATTTGGGAAGGGCTGGGAAAGAAGCCTGAGAGCAAAGGCAAAATGAATGTAGATTTGGGAAGGACTTTTTTTTCCTGCCTGCACTGCTGGTGCCTGGCCAGCCTGGGCTGGGGGAGAAGAAAAGGTGAAGAGCAGCTTGGAGGAAAGGCCTGTGCAGGATGCACCTCTGTGTTTTCCAAGCACCGTGGAGCTCAGGACTCAGAGCACAAGAAGGACTGAAAAATGTTCAGAGGGCTGAAGAAAGTGGGATTCTCTTTATGCTGAAATCTGACATTTTTAGAAAGAGGCTGGCAATATATTCCAATCTTTTTAGAGTCTGCAATACACACAGGCTTTGCCATGCTGTAACATGTGGGGACTGGAGAGGGAGAATGTCAAACATAGATAGGAGATCAGGAGTCCCAGTAAGTGCTTTAAAATTAGACCCAACATGATTGACCTGCTTGGGATGTCCATCAATGACTCCAAGGGACAGGAAGAACCACAGGTTCTGGTATTGTACACTAAATACAGAGTGTCCTATGTAGCCCAAGCCAACAATCCATTTCAGGTACCATTGATTGGTCTCTGACATGGCAAGTGAAGTTTAGAGGGTTTTCAGCTTTCCAAATTCTCACCGTGAACAACACTTGTTTGTCTTCTTCTGTCTCTGGGGGAACCAGGAGTGCAGAAATGATGCCCCTCTTGATGTTCAGGATGTGTTTGGGTTCACCCTTCTCTGGGTAAAGGAAGACTTTCTTCCCTTCAGGAACACCCAGCCTGAGCTCATACCTGTCCCAGAGAGAGCATGTGGTCACAGAAATGTCCCCTCTCCACTTTGAGCCTGTTGGAAGGAAGTTTCTGCTTGGCAGGCTCCCTTTCAGTTGTTAACATCAGTTCTTTACAAATATATGCACACACATGTACATATTTTCAAAAAAGTACATAAACAGGTAAAGTTTTGCCATTATTGCTCTTAATTTTTTTTTTCCCCTGGGCTCATCTCTTCCCTGTCTGTTCTCCACCCACCAGTATGGACACCCGAGTGGGTATTTCATTCATATCTCCCTGTTCATAAGATTCTACATAGATTGTGAGTACAAACACAGATACATAAAGATGTTGTAATTATTTGTTTTATGCAAATGGAATCGTATTATGCATACTTCCCTTCATGTTGTTTTTCTCATTTAATTATATTCTAGGAAAACCCTGAGTCACTTGGTAAGCTCTAAGAGATTCTTTTTTCAAAAGCTGTATAAACATTCCATTCTGTTGTTATATATAGTTTATTCAACACATTGCCCCATTTGGTGGCATTTACTGGACTTTTTTTCCCTTTTTTTTTGCCACACAAACAATACTGAAATACATATCCTTATGTGTTTATCTTCATCTTCATGCATTACTGCTTTTATTTTCATGGGCTTGAGTCCCAGAGATTGGAATTGCTGTGTCAAAGGGTATAAGTATTTTCAACTGGAATAGCTATCACCCTGTGGCTCTCATTCCCACAAGCCATGTGTGGGAATAACTTTTCCTCCCTGGCTCACCAGCAACAGGTGCCATTGCTGTTTTAAAGTTGTCCAGTCTGATGGGCGTGAGGTAATCCCTATCTTATTGTAACAGTAATTTGCATTTCCTGACTACTAATGAATTTGAGCATCTTTTCATAATCTGTTTTTTATATGTTCTCAGGTCATGTCTGGAATTCATGTTGACTTTGGTTTTAGAACCTTCTCATTGAGGATGATTTGGGTGCCCGAGGGCCTGGCTGAACCTGTTCTAGTTAAGTTAAAAGGACAAGGAGACCAGGATTTTCTCCCGTATTTCTGCACCTTTCAGAAAATTCCAGATATGGTGATGCAGGCCTGGAAAGCCCTCATGATCGAGAGTTAAGAGTCCCTTGTGTTTAGAGAAGAGTAAGGACTAAAAAATAACTGCTATTCCTTCCTGCCACCAAACCCCTTCCCATCATGCACGTCGGAATCTCAGGTAAAGTGAGGTGTTTGGGTGGAAGAAAGAAGAGTCCACGCAAGCCTCTTTCACAGAGAAAGGACTGGTTTCTGATGTTAGCAAATTGAAAGATGGGCAGGGATAGAATTTTTTATGCTACAAACTGACTGCTTATATTGTAATTAGGGACAAAGCAGAGATAATGTTAAAATATTTAATGGCTGATACAACACAGGTGCTGGAGTGTCAGAAGAGATGCCAGTTGTAAACAAAGTCCTGGCCTTCTGGTATGCAGTGGCTGCATGCCACCCTGGGTAGAGGACCACTGAAGCCTTGTGCCCCTTTGCCTGCCACTGAATAGACCCTGTGCCACTGTATGTTGGCACTAAAGACCCCTTGCCACCATCTTGTTTAAATAAATTGCCTCAAAGAGTTTAAAAGCATGAGATCTTTTAGAAACACATTTAAATGATAATTAAGGCAACCTGACTAAGGGAGGGTAAGTAATGCTTTTTCCTCTTTTAGATAGTTCTGAAAATTCTGCAGTTTCCTGATCCATGGTGAACACTGATTATAATATACTTATACTCACAGGCACCTAACATGAACACACATGATCATGCCTCACAGGACACACATATGATTAAGCAGGCATTCACGCAACATAGCCAGGGACGCAAAGAGCTCAGAAATATAAATGCATGAGTCCACCCTTACTTGGACATGGCGGCTGCAAACTCCTCAGAGTTCTTGGTCTTCTTCAGCAAAGGCTTGCCCTCAGCGTTGAAGCCATATACCTCTTTCAAGGTACATTGGCTGGTCTTCAGGATGAAGTTGCAGAGTTGGGGAACCTCTAGCTCGACCTGAGGATGGAGGGTAGCAGCATACTGAGTTTCTCTATCAAGCACGGAGAGATTTCCCACAACCCAGGGCTTCATGTCTAACTAGGGCACCGGGGTAATGGTTCTCTCATGGGTCTCCATGCATCAACCTAGGCTCTGTCCTATTTTTGGTCTTTTCCTCTTTCAGGGTAACAAGTTTCTTAAGTCTGCACCTATGCATGGGAAGGAGGATGTCTTTTTATTGGCTTTAAATTATTCACTTCAGTTACAAAGAACTTGGTGCACTTAGTTACAAGACAGAAGACTAAAAGTAAGAATTTAGTAAGAAAAATAGGAAGTAGGAAGTGGCTATCATTGGTTTTCACAGCTAATATTTCCTTCATGTCACTCGAAAACTGTTTCCTCTAGGGCCTATTGAGGGTCTCACATACAGCTGCGGTTGAAAGAGCATTACCCAGCATTATTCAAAGAACTTTTTGTCATGACAGGTAGCTTTATATTTGCACTGTGTGATATGGTAGTATGAGCCACAATGGCTATTGGGCATTTGAAATGTGGCTAGTAAGACTAAGAAGTGAATATTTAATTTTATTTAATTTACATAGCCATGTGTGGCTAATGCTTGCCTCATCTGACAGCACAGACAAGGACCACGGAACCCTATGGAGAACCAGGAAGCTTCTCAACCTGCCTCCTCCTCCCCATATGAACCTTGACAGTAGCCCTCTGATCTGTTCCATATGGACAGTCTCAAGAATAAGCAAAGTTTCATTTTAGAATGAACTACATGTTTATATGCTAAATTTGTTTTTCCATTTCTTTCTAGCAACAGTTTGACTTTGACTGTAAATACCACCTTTTCCACTTTCCTGAGATGCCCACCTCTCTTAGCTTACTCACCGGGTCTCCCTTGTGTTGAAACCTATAGTCCTACAGTTCTGATAATCTAGACCCTGTGTTCAAATTGTAGCATGGAAATTAATGGAAGAATGTTTTTTTTTTTTTTTTTTCCCGGGCAAAATTTTCTGTGGTGGACAGCTTCTCAGCAATGTGGCTGACTTACAAGCTGAGGGCCAGTTCTAGCACTTTGAGGTCACAACAGTTCTGGCATGTGCTGGGACCTCCTGGAAGGTCCAGTTCTGGGCACCTGTGGAGCAAGCCCGGGCTCCAGGTTCCTCCAGCGCCCATCCTCCATACCTTGCAGTTGATCTTTGTGATGCTTCTTGAGTCAGCAGTCCCAGGGACACCACTGGAGCTCTCTGCCTCATAGTTATACATGTACTTCCGGAGGTGCTTGAATCGAGTTGCCTCTTCTAAAATGAGAAATAAGTTTGCATATCAGAAATAGCTCTCCCCAGGCAGTCAGTTCTGGGCAGAGAGGGGTGGTGGTATAGATAATTAAAAAAATGTAATTGAGCTCAAATTATTTTTAATTTTCTTTACATTATGTTAATTAAGCATTGCTGATCCCGATATTTAAATTAGATAGGTTTCCTTGAACATATCATCTGAGATACAGGGAAGAGAGTGCCAAGCATTAAATAACGGGGCTCCAAAATGTATAGAAGAGAACTTTTTCAAAGTTAAGATTTGACAGCACTAAGCAAAGGGATAGTACTTTTCTCAGCTTGAAAATACCAAAATTATGTGACTGTGTTTTTAATTATTTCAAATACCTTAGGCAAATTTCTTTAGACATTAGGGATATCTGGTTAACTTTAAGAAGAAGAAATTTCTGGAGGATTCCACTATGAGGAAATTTTATAAACTTGAGACAGAACAGCATGAACCCAATGTAGTGATTTCATATGTCCACCAGATGGCGGTGTGGCACCATCAGAGGTCAGCTCAGGCATTCTCTAGAGAACATAGAGTACTGCCCAAGGCCAGCTCCTCTGACCTCCAGGGGTCAGGTAAACACCAAGGGGTGGGGGGCTGGATTTTTGCACAAAGGTTAAAGTCAGTATTTCTTCATCCCCACACACTCTGAATCAATGATTAATAACTGATAAACAGGACAGTGATGTCTCTTTAAAGTGTTCATAAGGCTGTCAGAGTGGCCGTTCCTTCCCTTCCCCATCCCCAGGCCAAATTTTTGGGACAAAAGGACTGGTAGATGAGGGTGTAGACCCTTGGGGGTGGGCAGAGGCTCAAAGCACTTGTTTCCTAGGGTCTGAGCAGCATACACCAATCTGAGCATACAACACTATGTAGAGCCTTGGTGACCAGAGGTCTAAAAGGGCAGTTGGCCTGGTGTGGGGGGTGCCCGTCCATGCCCAGTGAAGAAATGCCTTACTTGGACAGCTTGGGCTGACATTTTCCAACACCTCGTCTTCTGTAAGAAAAGAAAAAAAGAGACTGGGTTTTTCCATGTCCTACTGAGGTCCTGGGGTCTGACAGGGAGGACCACTGGTAGGTCTTGTTTTCCGGCAGGAAGCAGGTCTGGAGAGCTCAGGCCCCAGGCCCTCCATCTGCCCATCCTATCTGGAGTCTGGAGGAGCTGTCAATTCGTCCTGGCCCCCGTCTTAGTCTTAGTGAGCCTGTGAGCTCTGTGTCTGCCCTCCCTCTGACCCAAGCCCAAGCTGCCCCAGCCACGGCCCCACCACGGGCTTCCACCTGCTCTGGTTTAGGTCATGGTCAGATGTTGCAGCCCCGCACCCGGGGCTCCACCTGCGCCCCGTCCTACTCACGGGCCCAGGCGCCAGTGTCCAGGAGCAGCAGCAGCAGCAGCAGCAGCGGCAGCAGCGCGGGCCTCGCGGGGCCCATGGCGGATGAGTGGGTGAGAAGGCTCCTTGGCTTCCTGGCTGTGGCCTGGCCACGGCCTGGCGCCGCTGCTGGCTCCAGGGGCTCTTCAGAGGCTGCACTGAGACCCACACTGGCTCCGCGGGCAGTAGGGGAGGGTGGGACTGCACGCCCGCGCGCAAGCACCCTATTTATAGGAGGCCCTGGATTAAGAATTGCAAAAGGTCCAAAGGGCGCATCCCTGGCCTGTTTGCTTTTCCACACGGGCTTGTCTCTGAGCCTTGAGGAGGGGCCTGGGAGGGGGCTCCCCTCAGACCCAGCGACAGCCGCCCTGGAGCTTTCCTCCTGCCTGGCCTGGCCTGCTGGGGCTTGGTGGTGGGCGGTGGGGGCAGTGGGCTTATTGCCTGAGGAGCCAGCCTGCGCTGGCTGCCTTGGGGAGCCGGCCGATCACAAGGACAAAATCCACTCTCCTCCCGCTGACTCTGGGGCCCTTTAGCAAACCAGTTCTTAACTCCTGATTGAGATGTTTTCCTAGTCCTTTTCCATTTGGGTGGACTTTGTGTGGGCATGGAAGGCCCACTCCAGATCAGTACGTGTGGCTGAGGGGAGGAAACTGGGAAGGTCTGATGAGTGATGGGCACTGGCCTTGAGGGGTGGATACCTTCTCAGGCCCAGCTGGAGTCCAGGTGCCCTAGTCTTTCAGAAACCCAGTGAGGATGGTTCCAGGGGACATAGCTCCCAAGTGACCACTGGGCAGGGTCTTCTTGGGAAATTGAGGAGTGGAGGCCGCTCCCCATCTCCCCACTTTCCTCCTATAGTGAGAGGCCAATGAAGAGCCCCAGAGGGAAGGTGTGAACAGAGCACATTCCCTACCAATAGCCCAGAACCTTCTCAGGAATCCTTTCTTTCTCTTCTAAGTGCTGGGTCATGGGACCCAGAGAAAACTTGCCCTCTCTTCCTCTTCCTGGCTACAGGAACTTGTGTTTGTATGGACATTTCAGCAGTCTTGATTTCACCAACCCAAGATCAATCATTAAGGTTTATTGACAGGATGGATGAATGTCTGAGCCTGGTTATGTCTTAATTCAAGGTATTCTTATCTGGTTGTGAAGCGAAGATGCATTGACAGGAAACTGTGGGTACTCCATCAAGGTAGGATGGAAAGAACACTTAACTGTGGGGGTTAAAATTGCTGGAGGGGCACTAACTAAGCAGTGAGATTAGGTGGTAACCCAGGGGGAAAGGAGTGGGAGTAATAGGGACTGTATCTTGGAAGCATTAGGGAAGTTAGTATTTATTACTTCAACGTGTCAGCTTTGTTTGACTTGTAAGCTATATCCAGATGTGTGCAACAAACTACTTGTAAAATTGTCTAAATGTTCTGATGCCATGTCTAAATGTTCTGATGGCATGCAGATGGTTCCAGAAAGGTCAATTCATGTATAAAAGCACCTGTTTCCTCAGAAGAGACATACCATGATGTTTGTCTTGTTTGCAACACCTGGGCCTCCACATCTCTTATAGCAATGAACTCTCTAGTGATCAATTGCTTTGCATCATTGTTAAAGGTGGATATTACAGTAGTCTCAATTGCTTTGCATCATTGTTAAAGGTGGATATTACAGTGGTCTCAACCGGAGGTTGGCCAAATGTGTACTGCTGGTTTCATGCAATATGAAAGGCCTGGAAAAGTAATTGCCTAGAAATACCATTTCTCAGCATTTTATGTGCCTTATTTTATGTGGGTTGACTTGAGAAAATGGTCCTGTTCCAATGCATATCCACTTCAAGGAGAATGGATAAGAATATTTAGAAGTACAGAAACTAATAAGAGATGGTTAACATTAATTTATAAGCACAAGTTTGGGATTTCTCTGTTGGATGATAGATGCTAAGGTCAGCATTAATAGAAAACATAATTTTTACAATTTGGTATTTCAAATGAATCTGATAACTTTAATGCAGGGAAACACTGTGAGATGTTTGAAGACCCCAGCAAGAACAGTCACCATCTCTGAAAGAGAAAACGTGATGGGCTGGGGATATGGCTCAAGCAGTAGCGCGCTTGCCTGGCATGCGTGCGGCCCGGGTTCGATCCTCAGCACCACATACCAACAAAGATGTTGTGTCCGCCGAGAACTAAAAAATAAATATTAAAAAAATTTTCTCTCACTCTCTCTTTAAAAAAAAAAAAACCTAACTTCTCTGTTCCTTAGTTTCTAAAAAAAAAAAAAAAGAGAGAAAACGTGAGATTCCAAAGTGCTTCGTTCAGCTTCCCTTTTCTTTCCCTGATGGCCTTTGGAAAATGTCCCCTGGATTGGGTACTCATCCTTCAACAGGATCCAGCATGCAGGACCACAGAGCAAATGGCCAATTGCTGAGATAACTTGCATACATCCACAGAAATACTGTAAGGATAAATACGTAAATATATAATTTTTTTAAGCTTATAAAATATACTCATATCCTTTGTTAAAAGCGATTTGCAAATATATTACTGTGTGTAACCACAGATGCCCCCCTTCAGCCCCTTTCCTTTAAGCAGAACTTTTCCAGTTCTTTTTCCTAAACAAGTTCTGGGTTTCAAAGGATAATGATCAGTTTTAGGAGAAACTTAAGATAGGATTAGGAATCAGGAAATCTTTGCGTATAAGGTACTTGTTTAAGAGAGAAAATCCTGGTGCCAAGAGGTCAGCAGTTGTAAAGGAAGTCAGTGTGGCTGTTAGACTCAGGAAGAGCTGATCTGAAATCCTAGCTGGATTTTTTTTGTGAGGTTTGCAACTCCGGGCAAGTGACATCCCCTGAAGGCCTCTGAATGTTTATAGGACTAATGCTATCTACCACCTAGGAATTTCAGTGCAAATCAAGTAAAACAATTATGTAAACATAAAACAGCTAGCAAGATGCCCAGGATATAAGAGGTACTTAATGCAAAGTGACTGTCACCATGCCTTCTGTGTGTTCTATGGGAATGTGTTTGCTGGCACTCTGTGAGCTGGCTAACCACAACCTGTATATAAACAGAGGTTTACAGAACACAGGGAGGAAGCCAGAGCCTATGAAAGGGAGCAGGAGTGGAAAAGGGCCAGCAAAAGGGTGCTGTGTAGCCGTGACTGAGCATCCAATTCTGATGATTCCTCAGATTTGAAATCACTGTCCTTTCTGAGCAAATGGAGGCCTTACCAAAGCTATCAGACTAGTGACTGTCATTCTGCTGTCATGCAGATGAATCTCAGCTAGTTGCTATGACACTGTGACTTATCAGCTCATGAATGCAAAGTCCTGTTGGGTGAACCATCAATCTGAGTAATCACAGGGCTCTGGGTGCCCATTAGAAAGCCACCTGACTAGTGGAATTTCAAGGAATTAGATCACGCTCAATGTCCCAGTTACAGTCTCTAGAAGCAAAACTATCCATTCTCCCTATCTGCAGGTGACATGAAGGGTCCTGGCTAAGTTCAGGGAACCATAGAAGCTATTAAAGATCCCAACAGCCCAATATTCTGAGTTCAGTGTAGTTCACATATTGAAGTAGGTACTCAGTACATAATTTGCTGAATATAATGAATGAATCTTCCATTTAGTTATACCCCATTGCTTCAAAGATATTTATGTACAGTGACCATGATGCTAAATAAATGCTTTCAGTGACATAAAGCAAGAAAATAAAAATTATTCCTAGCCATGCTCTTCAAAAAATTCATCTGGCAAGTAGGGACCAGTATTGACAATGATTAATTAGCCTATCTCTTTTCTGCCTATGATAGCATTATAATTGCAAACGATACCCAGAAGCTGGAAAGTAAATTTCAAGAATTTGTAGATGAAATCATACTCAGTGTGGTCTGAACATGCCATTGACAAGGCATGTTGGCATGTGTACACACATATACATAAACACACACACACAAGAGAAATGTCAAGGAAAAAAATGATGTACTTAGGTGAAAGATGGTAAGTGGGCCCATATCAGTCAAATGCAGACATTGCACATGAATTAACCTCCCATGAAAGCAAAAAGAAACAGTCCTATTCCCTCATTCTGCTATCTAAGAGATAAGGTCGGAATGTTGAGCAGTTCTTACTGGGGAGAGGAGTCAGAGGTCAAGAGGATTCAGTGTGGAGCAAGGTCCTACACATATGAATTGTCACTCCCTTCACTATGCAGATCTTTCATTCCACCTTCCCATGGCAGCTCCAGCTGACTCACCTCCTGCAAGGAATCTGTCTTTGGAACCAGCCCAGTAAGATCTTCTGACCCTGATCTCCTTGTCAGTCAATTTCTCTATAAGATAATGGATCATGAGGGCTCTTTATACATGCCTCGTAACTCTGAACTTATATTTTTCTCTTGTGACATTTAAAAACCTTCACCCACTTACATTGCCAACTGGAGAGCTGATCTTCAGGATAAGCACCATGTGTAGTTGATACCTTGTGTCTTGCTTTTCTCTCCCTCCCTAACCTCTTGCACCAGGTGAGGCAGAACACAGCTAAAGAGTGAAGGCTGAAACATCATATGGTCCTTGCGAGATAGGTCTCCTTCCTATATACCTTTCTCTTTACTCTTGGGTGCTGCTGCCTATGTTTATACCCAGAATGCATGATTGAGGCAGGACCGGTGAGTAAGGGTCATGGGACAGCCTTTGAGATGCTGTCAGTCCCTCACCTGTGTGACAGGGCAGGACTAGATGACCTGGAAGGCCTGTGTGATTCTATGGAAATTTTGTGACTTAAGAAAGAAAGGTACAAGTTACACTGGCCAGAACCTCAGGGTGGTTGGGAGCTGTGGCTGAGGATTTAGGATCATTGAGGAGGATGGATTTGGATTTTCTGGAAGGCTGTCTACTTTACACAGACTTACACTCATGTGTCCAGGAGGTAAATTTTAAACAGATTTCCAAGGACAGGGGGGCGGGGGGGGGAAGGCATGCTCTCCTGGAAGCACTGGGGAACATCGACTCATAACTCCCAGGAAATTCTTCCTCAAGTCTTGCTTTAGGGTCCATCCTGGCCTTGACCTTGGAAAACCTCCCTTGGATATAACTTGGTGTTGCCAGTTGCTCTTTACTAAGTTTTTATAAGTTTTCTTTATGTTCTCACAAGACTAAGACCCAGAACATAATACCCTCAGAAGGCTGAGACCAGTGCTGAGGGTAGAACGCTGGGTGGATAAACAAGCTTCCCACTCCTACATGATTCTCTTCAAGTGTCATGGATGCCCCGGACCTTGTCCTCTGAGAGCTCACAAATGAGGAGAAGGGTTTAATCACGCATCACAGTCAACCACAAGTAAAGTGCCTAAATTTGGGGATTGACACAGACTGTAGTTGTCTAGGATAGGTATCCTGGCTCCTAGAGGGGTAAGACTTGAGCTGGATCTTGGATGGTGGGTAGGATCTGGGTCACTGGAGTGAGTGGCACTTCTGAAAGAGAAGTGGCAGAAAGCTGAGAATATATTCAATGCATCTGACAATTTGGGCCATAGCCAGCCAACTGGAGTCCATGGAGAAGTTCAATGTGAGATGGGGGATTTGGGTGGGAACACAGTTGGCTGTGCCTGGGCCAGAGACAGAGATGCCAGGCTAATTAAAATCTTTGATTTAACTGGGGGTTACTCTAACACTGCACATAATATACTTGGCACTAAATGCAGTACATATGGCATTAAAACTAGATTGTACAGAAGGCCATGAGTACTGGGCTGAATTCTCCTTGTCAAGAGCTGTGAAGGGAGATACAGGAACAGGAATTCATGGAGTCAGAGAGAACATCTCAGACACCTACTCTATATGAATATTCTCATAAATAGAGAAACTGAGACCTACATAGCATAAAGTTTTTTATTGTTTTGTATTAAAATTTGGTTAAAATACTTTTTTATCATGAAAATAGGACAGGGGTCTCCTAGTTTATAATCAAGAATATTTCTTCTACTTTCTATATATTCTACTGTCTAATATTCCTTGTACTGTCTATATAAACTTCATAAAGTTGCCTATAGATTGCTTTATAGAGATGAATCTTTGATATTAGGGTAGTTCTTACAATCTATTGCTCATTAAAAGTGAAACATTTGGTTGTTTTTTTGTGGGTTTATATTTAGAATAAATATTACTATGTTTCTAACTACATAGAATTAGAGAGGTTTAGGGCATAGGCTATTGAATCCAACTCTTCTCCCAATATAGATGTTTCATCAATCTGAGAATACCTGGGCATCCATTAATGGGCTGCCTAACTGATGGAACTGATGAAATTAAGTAATGCTCTAGACAGCATAGCAATTAAGAGTCCCTAAAAGGGAAACTTCCAAGCCTGCCTACAGATGGCCAGATGGATCCAGCACAGCCATAGCAATGCTTTGTGGTCGCATCTCAGCTTCTGCTATTTCTGTCCTCCATCTGGGTCACAGGCCATCCATCATAGGCAAATCTGGGATGTCTATAATGAGGGGCAAGTTTCTCTGACACTGTCTGTACCTGTATTCTGAAGTCAAAACCAAATCATTTTAAATGGTGACATATTATAGTCATTATGGTGCACTCTTTTTCATGTATTTGCTTTGTATATATAAAACATTCATCAAAAAGTACAGGAGATACTGGAATATTAGTTGTCTGAGGTGAGGAGAGCTAGATACCCGAGGGCAGGTGTGGGAGGGAGACTCCTCTGTGTTTCTTTTTTTATTCTGTTTGGATTTTGAAGCATGAATATTTTAACTCTTTAATAAATAAAAAAATCTTGCTATGTATCTTTATATCTGTAAAATCATCTTTGATTGCCTGATGTTTCCCTCTGTATATCCTTCCTTCTCTATTAGCACAGGGGCTTAGGCCATCACCAGAACCCAGCCTGCAATGGCTACTTGATCTCTGCTATGGTTTAACTATTGAATGTCTCCCAAAGGCCTGGATGTTAAAGGCTTGTCCCTGGGGGAGACACTGGGAAGTGCTGTGGGAAATTTGGAGGCCCAAGAGGAAGACCTTTAGGTCATTGAGGGTTCCCTTTGAAGGGATTGTCTGACCCCAGCCTCTTTCTCTGACTTCCTTTTTGGTACTCTAAGGGTCTCCACACATAGGTGCCTTCATCATGATGTGCCACCATCTGCCACCCTTGTCAGAGGCTAAACCAGATCCTCTTAAACATGATTTTGAACTTTGAATCTCCAAAACTGTGACATAAACAAAACTTTCTCTTTTAAAGCTAAGCCTCAGGTATTTTGTTGTAGTTATGAGAAGATGACTATTACAGTCTCTGAAGCAAAAAATGGGTAGAAATATGCTATTTAGTATCAGGGTTTCATTGTATTTCTTTTTTATTAATGGTGTCACTTAGTTTTTAATACAGTCATTTTTTAAAATAATGACCATCTTAGCTGTTCCAAGGTCCACACTGGAAAGGGACTTAAAAAAATAACACAATTTTATTAGGTAAAATTCACATAATATAAAATATACTCATTTAAAGTGAAATTTCAGTAGTTTTTAGTGTATTCACTGGATTGTATGACCATCCCAATGGTCCTCACTTACTCCACGAAGAAATCTGGGATCAATTAATCAGACTCATTCCTTCAAACCTGGATCTAACTTTGGTCTCTTTTAAATTTTTCACATAAGGGATCAGGCAATCTGTATTCTTTTCACTTAGCATACTACTTTCAAACGTTATCTATATTGTAGCATTCCATTCTTTTTCATACCAAACAATGTTCCATGGTATGGATTTACAATGTTTTGTGTACCTAGTCATCAATTGATGAATATTTGTGTTCAATATTTTACATGGACATACCTATTTGTTTCTCTTTAGGTATGTAGAAATTAAATCGATGGGTTATATGGTGACTCTGTGTTTAATAATTTCAGTAACTGCCAGATTATTTTCCAAAGCATCTGAACCTTTGCATTCCCATCAGCAGTGTTGTAGGTTCCTATCTCTCCCTGTCTTTGCCATTCTAGTGAGTGTGAAGTGGTCTCACTGTGGCATTGACTTGCATTTCCACAAAGGCCAATAATGTTAAGCATTTTTCAGAGTTCTTCCTGGCATTGTGTGTATCTCCTCTGGAGAAATATCTATTCAAATCCCTTGAGTTTGAATTTTTATTTAGGTTGTTTGGACTTTTTATCATTAAGTTATAAGAGTTTTTTTTCCTATGTTTTGGATTTTCAGGTATTTTTCTCTCATTCTGTGAGTTGTCTTTTTACTTTCTTTTGAAGTACACAAGTTTTAGATTAAAAAAATTTTTATTCTAATTTATTATGTATGACAGCAGAATGCATTAAAATTCATATTATACATGTGGAGCACAGGTTTTCATATCTCTGGTTGTACACAGAGTCACACCATTCGTGTCTTCATACATGTACTTAGGGTAATGATGTCCATCTCATTCCACCATCTTTTCCACCCACATGCCCCCTCTTTTCCTCTCCCTACCCTTTGCTCTATCTAGAGTTTGTCTAATCCTCCCATGCACCCCCCCCTGCCACCTGACCCCATTATGAATCAATCAGCATCCTTGAGAAAACATTCGGCATTTGGTTTTTGGGATTGACTGACTTCATTTAGCATTATATTCTCCAACTCCATCCATTTACCTACAAATGCCATGATTTTATTCTCTTTTAATGCTGAATAGTATTCCATTGTGTATATATACCACATTTTCATTATCCATTCATCTACTGAAGATCATCTAGGTTGGTTCTACAGTTTAGCTGTTGTGAATTGTGCTGCTATATACCTTGATGTGGCTGTGTCCCTGTAATATGCTGTTTTTAAGTCCTTTGGATATAGATCGAGGAGTGGGATAGCTGGGTTAAATGTTGGTTCCATTCTCAGTTTTCCAAGGAATCTCCATACTGCTTTCCATAGTGGCTGCTCCAATTTGCAGTCCCACCAGCAGTGTATGAGTGTGCCTTTTTCTCCACATCCTCACCAACAATTATTGTTATTTGCATTCTTGATAGCTGCCATTTTGACTGGAGAAATGAGATGAAATCTTAGAGTAGTTTTGATTAGGATTTCTCTAATTGCTAGAGATGTTAAACATTTTTTCATATGTTTGTTGATTGATTGTATATCATCTTCTGAGAAGTGTCTGGTCAGTTCCTTGGCCCATTTATTGACTGAGTTATTTGTTTTTTGGTGTTAAGATTTTTGAGTCCTTTATATATCCTAGAAATTAGTGCTCTATCTGATGTGCGTGTGGTAAAAATTTGCTCCCAAGATATAGGCTTTCTATTTGCCTCACTGTTTGTTTCTTTTGCTGGTAAGAGCTTTTTAGTTTGAATCCATCCCATTTATTGATTCTTGATTTTAATTCTTGTGCTATAGAGTCTTATTAAGGAAGTCAGGGCCTAATCTGACATGATGGAGATTTGGGCCTACTTTTTCTTCTATTGGACACAGTGTCTCTCTTTAATTCCTAGGTCCTTGATCCACTTTGAGTTGAGTTTTGTACATGGTGAGAGATAGGGGTTTAATTTCATTTTGTTATATATGGATTTCCAGTTTTCCCAGTACCATTTGTTGAATAGGTCATCTTTTCTCCAACGCATGTTCTTGGCACCTTTGTCTAATATATGATAACTATAGTTTTGTAGGTTTGTCTCTGTGTCCTCTATTGTGTACCATTGGTCTACCAGTCTATTCTCGTCCCAATACTATGCCATTTTTGTTACTATTGCTTTGTAGTATAGTTTAAAGTCTGGTATTATGATACCACCTGCTTTACACTTCTTGTTAAGAATTGCTTTAGCTATTATGAGTCTCCTATTTTTTTCAGATGAATTTCATGAATTCTTTTTGCATTTCTATGAGTAATGTCATTGGGATTTTAATTGGAATTGCATTAAATCTGTATAGTGCTTTTGGTAGTATGGTCATTTTGACAATATTAATTCTGCCTATCCAAGAACAAAGTAGATTTTTCAATTTTCTAAGGTCTTCTTTAATTTCTTTCTTTAGTGTTCTGTAATTTTTGTTGTTGAGGTCTTTCAATTCTTTCCAAAGCATTTTATTTATTTATTTATTTATTTTTTGAGGCTATTATAAATGGGGTAGTTTTTCTCATTTCCCTTTCAGAGGATTTGTCACTGATGTACAGAAATGCCTTTGACCTATGGGTGTTGATTTTATATTCTGCTACTTTGCTGAATTCATTTACTAGTTTTAGAAGTTTTCTGGTGGAATTTTTTTTGGGTCTTTTAGGTATAGAATCATATCATCAGAAAATAGTGCTAATTTGAGTTCTTCTTTACCTATCTGTATCCATTTAATGTCTTTTGTCTGTCTAATTGTTCTGGCCAGTGTTTCAAGAACATGTTAAATAAAAGTGGTAAAAGGGGGTATCCCTGTCTTGTTCCAGTTTTTAGAGGGAATGCTTTCAATTTTTCTCCATTTAGAGTTTAGAAGTGCTCCCTTTTTTTCTGTTTCATGAAATAATTTGAGGAGCATTGGTATTAGTTCTCTGTTAAAGGTCTTATAGAATTCAGCTGAGAATCCATCCAGTTTTCTTGGTTGGTAGGCTTCTAATGGCATTTTCTATTTCATTGTTTGAAATTGATCTGTTTAAATCGAGTATCTCATCCTGATTCAATTTGGGCAAATCATATGACTCTAGAAATTTTTTGATGCCTTCGATATTTTCTATTTTATTGGAGTACAAGTTTTCAAAAATAATTTCTAATTATCTTCTGTATTTCTGTAGTGTCTGTGGTGATATTTCATTTTTATCACGTATGTTAGTAATTGAGTTTTCTCTCTTCTCCTTGTTATCATGGCTAAGGGTTTGTCAATTTTATTTATGCTTTCAAAGAAACAACTTTTTGTTTTGTCAGTTTTTTTTCAATTGTTTCTTTTGTTTCAATTTCATTGATTTCAGCTCTGATTTTAAGTATTTCCTGTTTTCTACTAATTTTGCTGTTGGTTTGTTTTTCTTTTTCTAGGGCTTTTGGATATAATGTTAGGTCATTTATTTGTTGACTTTTTCTTCTTTTAAGGATTGAACTCCATGCAATGAACTTTCCTTTTAGTACTGCCTTCATAGTGTTTCAGAGATTTTGATATGTTGTATCAGGGTTCTCATTTACCTCTAAGAATTTTTTAATCTCCTCTTTGATGTCTTTTGCAACCATTTGTTCATTCAGTAGCATATTGTTTAGTCTCCAGGTGTTGGAGTAGCATTTATTTTATCATCGTTTTCTAGTTTCATTCCATTATGATCTGATAGAATGCAGGTTCACAAGTTTTAAATTTTGATGAAGTCTGGTTTTCTTTTCACTCTGTTGTTGTCCTTTTGGTGTCATATCTAAGAAGACATTGCCTAAAGAAAGGTCAAGAAAATTTGGTCCTGCTTTTTTCTAGGAGCTTTATCATTTTTGGCCTTACACTAGGTCTACAATTCATTCTGAATTAATTTTTGTGTATAGAGGATTCCTTCTGACCCTTCCTTTAGAAAGTTCGAGGTTCTGAGAGCCTGTAAGTGGCCCTGAGTTACCTCTTATGCCTCTTGTTAATGGGGCATGACAGAGGATGACATCAGTCCTGTTGCTTAATGAGCTGGATCAGTCCTTATCAAGGTCTGCTCCTCCCTGGGGCTTTCCAAAGCAGTGGCTAGTCAGCTGGTGCTAAAAGCCATAGTCCTGAGGCCACAGGCCCTGAGCCCTGGCATTTTCAAAGGAGAGAGAGAGACAGAAAGAGAAGGAGGGAGGGGTGGGGAGAAAGAGGGAGGGAGAAGGAGAGAGAGGGAGGGGAAGAGAGAGAGAGAGAAAGGGAAGGGAGGGAGGGAGAGAGAGAGAGAGAGAGAGAGAGAGAAATAGATCAGTTCTTGGTCTCTAAAAGTTCAAGTTCCTTTTGGAGTCTCCAAAGCCCTGAAAACTATTCTTCCATTTTCCTTCAAAAAATATGTGTGATTAGAGAAATAAAGCACCCAAAATAGTTCAACAATTTTACAGGAAGCATACTACTACTACTACTGCTATAATAATAATAATAATAATAATAATAATAATAATGTAACAAATAAATACAATAAATAAAGTGGTATCAAACACCTTAGAATGGTCACTTTTGGTATAAAGGAGGAGGATGAGATTGGGAATGGGGGTAGGGAGTGAGTCAGGGCCCCTCACAAATAAATGGCAGCAGGGTACCAGATATAGGAGACAGAAAGCAATTTGTCTCTCTGCTCCTGATCAGGAACTGAAAAATAGTCATAGAATTATAATTTTTTTAACCTTAATATTTATCAAGTACCAAAATAATACCAATCATTGTGAAGCCAATTTTTATAAATTATCTCATTCAATGTTCTCTGCTAAATAGATGTTTTTAACCACCATTTGTTTGGAAATGAGAGAGCCAAGGTTAAGTTCTCTGTGATAAACCAATTTGACCGCCTTTATTATACAAGTACAGGTACCTAGAAGGAACAATTAGAAATATATATGAAGAGCAGATGAGCAATGTAAGACAGTGTCTCAGTGCTGGTAGCACACATAAAGTTGCCCTCTATCTGGGAAATGAGCTACTTAGTGTCTTAATAACAAGAGCTGCAATAAAGGACGTTGGTGTCCGTTATTTCTTTTATTTTTTTTATTTTATTTTTTTAATTTTTTTAAAGAGAGAGTGAGAGAGGAGAGAGAGTGAGAGAGAGAGAGAATTTTTTTTTTAATATTTATTTTTTAGTTCTCGGCGGACACAACATCTTTGTTGGTATGTGGTGCTGAGGATCGAACCCGGGTCGCACGCTTGCCAGGTGAGCGCGCTACTGCTTGAGCCACATCCCCAGCCCTGTTATTTCTTTTAAATCCCAATAACTTTGAGTTTTATGCTACACACCATAGGTTAGGTACCCAAAGCCCTCTGGAGTTAAATGATGTTTCAAGATCATCTGGCACGTAAACAGATGAGCTAGAACTCTAATGCAGGTGTTCCAAATTTATATCCCATGCAGTTCATATTCTGCCATCCAGAATCTCAATGAGAGGATTAGGAAATTCAGGACTCATTATGGTGTTTGTTAGAGAAATAAGACAGGAGAGTTCTGAGTCTTACTGGCTCCTGGGAAGAACACTTAGAGAGGAAACATGGAAATACCATAGTGATCCACTATGGCAATGGTGTTTGGGGGCATTTCTTAGGATATGCCTTTGATGATATCCAGATTTCTGAGAAAATGTGTTTAGGGAAGAAGCATAAACATGCTGAAACCCTTGAGGCTGCTGCTCTTTGGGTGTATTCTTAATTAAATGCTGTTCCTTGCAATTTCCCCCTTCTAAATGCCTTCACACATTTTCTGCAAGCAGGTAAACAAGAAGCTGGCTTGGACAACTCAGTCCTTCCCCATAGCTACCTGCACTTGTGAAAGTGACTTGTTGCATAGCTAATCCTACTGAATCAGCAGTCTGCAGCCCACCCATAAAACATCTCAGAGAACAAGTCAGCATGAGGGGAGGTGGGCATCCTCTCAACTGCACATCCTGGGGGAACACTGGCTGACTATCAGCAGAGCTGGAGGCTGTCTGTGACCTTAATCTGGTCAAGTCCAATATAAAATGGTAAATTGAGGCAGTGAACTCAAATCAGTGTATTCCTCTTGACTCTTGCACTTCTTCTTCTGGACATTTTAACTGAAAGTGATGATAAATGCTTGAATTATCCAGATAATTACTTCATTATCACTTTATCATAACATAGCCATGTCTCCTTGTTATAAGGCTGATGAGCTACTTGCTCTCTCACTGGTCAGAGAAACTAGAAGCTTTCTGGAAGGTGGGAGAATAAGAAAACTTAGGTAGCTTCAAGCCCATACCACTGATGAGCTGGCCCCCCGGGCAGACCAGTAGCTGCTCCTCTGGGACCTGATGCCCCCTCTTCCTGATGCCTGCTACTTTATGGAAGGAGAGAGAGTGTTCCTGGGTGGGACCTCCTTCTCCTTCCACCTTCTCATCTCCTTCTCTCCTCACTGTTTCTCAGGGCATTCACTTGCCTGCCCCCATCACCAGACCTCAGCTCCAGTCTCCACTCTCCTGGGAATGTGACCTGCCCTGTCCTTCCTTCTCCTTCTCATGGTCTTCCTCATCTTCACCACCTGGTGCCCCAAGATCTCTGACTCACTTATTTTCTGAGTTATGGCTGTGATGCTGGCACATGTGGCATGCTCCACAGACTCTCAACACGACCTGTGCACTCATCAACTCAAGCTGACAGAACAATTCCAGAGCCCTGGTGGCTCAGCTGACAGAGATCAGTTTTCTCACAATTTTGGACTCTGGAAGTCCCAGGTGAAGGTATTGGTAGGGTGGGTTTCTTTGGGGTCTTGGTTTGCAGATGGCTGTCTTCCCCCTGCTTCTTCATATCGTTTTTGCTCTGTTTTTGTGTAATCTCTAATCTCTCCTGGTGAGGACACCAGTCATAGTGGATTAGGGGCCACCGTAATGGCCTGCTTTAACTTGATGACCTCTTTAAAAACCTTTTCTTTAAAAACACTTTCTGAGGTACTGCGTGTTAAGGTTTCAGTGCGTACTTTAGTATGCATATGCTGCCATAAAAAAATACCATAAATTGATGGCTTACGTGACAGAGATTTATTTTCTGATAGTTTTGGAAGTTGGAAGTAGGAGATTAGGGTGAAGCTTTTCCTCATGGCTTACGAGCAGATGCTTTTCTCTGTCTTCCCATGGAGGGAGACTGAGTGGGAAGGGCTCTCTGGGGCCTTTTCATCAAAGGTCGTTCATTCCATCAAGAGGGTCCAGAACTCATGACCTCAAGGAGAGGGCTTCAGTGTATGAATTTGAAGGGCCACTGCTGAACCCATAACCGCCTGAATGCAGACTCTTAGTGTGACCAAACAGCAGCAGAGCTTCTTATAGCAGGTAGTAGTGTACACTGGAGGCTCCATGTCTCCTGAGAGGGGCTTTGAAAGACTCTCAAGGATGAGCAGCTCATTAGCTAACCAGGGACTGTGGCCCAGATGGTTTTGGAATAGCTCCCTATGTGCGGCTCCCTCAGTGTCCAAGGGCTTTCTGAGAGGGGTTTTGGCATGATGACTGATGTGTGCAAGGACATTGTTGGAGAGTGCTTCTAGGGCACTCCCCTGGGCAGCATGCCTCCTGCACTGGAGTGGCCACATAACAGTGAAGTCCCAGTACATCCATTCTAGGGTTAGGACAAGCCCGGAAGACTTAGGTAGCCTGTCAATAGCAGCCAAATAACCCAGGTAGAAGAATGATAACACTTGTTGACTTTTGACCCTCAGAGGAAGGCCTAGCAGTGTGAACGTGTCTTGGGGGATTAAGAGCAAGGTGAGGGCTGTGGGACCTCTGCACCTTCCAGCCAGGAATCCCTTTGGCTCAAGAGACAACACAGCCACAGGCCTTGGTGTGATTAGGAAGGGAAGATTGCTGGTGAGATACTGTGAATGCTTCAGTTGGAAAACAAGAGGAAAAAAGGTGTCTCTTGCAAGAAAAGAAAAAAAAATCTGGAAATTAGAAAAGGTTTATTTACCTGAGAATCCAGGCTTCTTCAAAGAAATTCTGGAAGAAGTATTTTGGGCTATTTATGAGATTTTTTTAAAGTGACCCTATGAACAATAACAAGCCTATAAAGAAAGGCACAGTAATAGCATATTAGAAAAAATGATACCCAAACACACAAATAATAATTTACTTGCCTAATTAGTGTGACCAAACCCAATAATAGTTTGATTCCATTATGGTCAGAGAAATTACTCTGTATGATTTAAATTATTTTACATTTGTTGAGGGTTTTTGTGGTCTAGAATATGGTCTATATTGGTGAAAGTTCCATGAGCACTTAAAAATTTGTGTTTTGCTGAGTTGGGTATAATTTTCTACAAATGTCAATTAAATTCTCTTGGTTGATGTTGTTCTTGAGTTCTTTTATATTCTTGCTGATTTTGCCTGTTGATTCTATGAATTGCTAAAAGTTGGGTATTGAAGTCTCCAACTATAAATCAATCTGGGGCTCAGAAACAAAAATAAGAGACCTTCTGCAATCACTTAGTCACTGGATCAGACATTGCCACCGCTGTGCATGTCCAAGCCTCAGTCTGTACTGGCTCTCTGGTTTGCCTAGATGCTGCCTAGCCCTGGCTAGCCCTTCTTCTGTTGCCCTCTGCTTCAACTAGGATGGGATTTTCCTGGAAGCACTAGTGCCCACCTAACTATTAGTTTGAACCAAATATCATATCAGAATTTCCATAGGGAAAATTTATTGAATATTGAGAATCTCTTATAGTTCAACCTAAAATAAATAGTTAAAATAAGCAATGCTCTTGACATAAAACCAGCACACCAGACAACTTCTTCAGATCACTGTGAGTCGTGGCCTTGAGGACCAGCCATGTTAGCGCTTCATGTCCTGGTGTTGCCCATTAGCTTGTCAGTCCCTCCAATAACCTGTGGAATAAAAATAGTTAACAGATATAATGTAGGATCCTTTTTGGCTAAAGATTATACATGAGATTTCTCAGGGAAGCACATTAACCCAACATGGAATAGTTCAGCTGATAATCTACATTCATATTAGGGTATAACTATATCATAGGACATATATATCCATGTGGTAGTTTTTTTTTTAATTCCATCAGCTTCATGAAGACACCCAACATTGAAAAACTAATGATAATTTGCAAGTGACAGAAATTGTTGACTTGCAGTTTACCATTAAAATATTTATGAATCTTGGGACGCTCCTTGGGCACACAGTAGTGATAATCACAAAACGTTGATCTTTCCATACCAACAGAAACACAGGCAAAGTATCTAAATAGTCCACAAAAAAGGGGAATAATTCTTAAACTTACTAAAAGAGGCTTATTCTGTTTTATCAGAAAAATACAATTATAATTACTCCGAGTCATCCCTTGATAGCCTCCCTTGTTGTTGGAGAGAGCGAATCCCCTGAAGGGAGGAAGAGGAAGGGGACAACTATCTTCTCGTGTTCTCATTTCTCTGGATCCACTAGCACTTGTTTATTCAGCCATAGTTTCTAAAGGCAAAGCTTCTTTGTGAGGTCAGTTACAAAATGCAAGATCATCCTGTATTAATGTGCTTTATGTTCTCTTTCCTTATGACTGTCATTCATCTTGTCAGTCGTTCTGCCATGAGCCCTATTGAGTACTGGGCATGGTGCTGTCCACCCGGGAGACATATCTATGACACTCTCTTTGGCCTCCTGAAACATCAGAAGGCAGAACAGCAAGCAACAGCAGAAAATGCTGCACTCCTGATTTTACTTTGCTTCTGGTTCACAATTCAGAGGCTTGTTTCATCCTCAGTATATGAGTGAAAAACCAAGCAGGTGAATCTGACAGTACAAGAGGGTAGAGAAACCCCACTTGGTCCTAACTCATCTGTTTTCTTTAGAGTAAAGTCAAGACAAGATGCTACCTGCTGAATGCAACCCCACAGGAGACACCAAACCTAGATCTCCCCTATCTTTTAGGGGAGGGTGCTGGAGTAAATATTTTCCTAGTGCTTTGAGACCCTGCAGAGAGCCATGTCTGTGAGGAGACAGGAAGCCATTGTTTGGATTGAGAAATTTCAGTAGTTCAAAGTGCTGAATGATAGTTAAAAAAAAAAAAAGAAAAAGAAAATGGTAGTTTATTTCCATCCCTGTTCCCACCTCCCTCTGGTTGCCAAACTTCTTCCCTGGGCCGGTAGATACATTTGTTCCTGTTTGACTTTGCTTATGGGTTGCTTAGAGACGGCAGGGAGGCCTCTCAGGCTTCTTTCCAATCCTGTGATTTGTACATTGCTGACTCTGGTGACATGTTTCAGACAACAGACTAATGGCTCCACCTGTGTTGTCACCCCCTCCTGCACCTGCAGGTTCTTGTTCCACTTGTCAGGCCTTCTCTGTTCTGTCTTCAGACTGTGAAACTGGTAGCGTGGTTCTCCGAAACCTTGGAATCAGGCTTGGGTATTCATTCTGCTCTAGGGCTCAGTGATTGGCAGAACAATAAGCAAATTGTTTAACCTCTTAGAATCAGTTTTCTCATCTTCACTGGGTCAAACAGAACTATCTTATTACTGTACAGACTTTGAGACAAGAATTCTGGATCAATTTAGGTTTTGCTGTTTCCTAGTTCTATGCCCTGGAGACATATTTTGCTTCCTGGCCACTCAGTTTTCTCACCTGCAAAATGGGAGTGATATCAGCACTTGCCTGGTAAGAGATATGGAAGTTAAGTGAAGTGTGAATGTAAAATTCTTAGAACAATGCCTGGCACATAGTAAATACTCCATCAATGTTAAATATTTATCTCTTGCAGTTATTCTGAGGATTAACTAGGAAGCCACATATAAGAAGGATTGAACAGTGCTTATAAAGCATGCTTTGCTGTTTGCATACAAAATCTGCTAAATCTCTATCATCTTAAAAATAAATTCGACACTGAATCACTAACTACCAACCTTTATTTCTCCTTAATTTCCCCACAAACTTCTCCAACATGTATTTCACACCTTGCCTACATTTCATCACTCCCATTCACTGCTCAGTTCAACTCAGTCTAGTGTAGGCCCTCTCTACCTCTCAACAACACAAAAATGCCTTATTAATGTTGCTAAAGTCTATTTAACAAATCCAGTGGCAGCTTATCAATCATTTCTGTTTGAACTAACCACAGCTCTCTTTTTTAAATTGACAGATGTCTAATGAGTGTATGAAAATACTATTCAACATCACCCATCATCAGGAGACTGCAAATCAAAACCATAATAAGGTAGCACCTCACCCCAGATAGAATGGCTATAATCAAAAAGAAAAAAACATTATAAAAGCTGGAAAGGATGTAGAGAAAAAAGAACTTTTCCACCCTGTAGGTGTAAATTCATATAGTTACAATGGAAAATAGTGTACAGGTTCCTCAAAAACTAACAAGCAGTAACTGCAGATCTTCACACCAATGTACATCCTCCCCCCTCATGTTTTAAAAAATTTCCCCAACTAAGTTTGTTATTTTTCTGTCATTACATACAACTATCTATCATTACACACAACTTTGTTTTGGAGGACACCAGATTGGTTAAGTGCTCTCTTAAGCTTTACATTTGAAAAGCTTAGAGAACACAAATACATCTAATATACAAAAAATCATTAATAATTGGCATCGCAACTACACAGATGTCCTTCTACTAACTTAGTTTTAACTTTTAAAATAAAGTTGGGAATCCTTATGGTAGGATAACTATCATCACAGGTTTGCATAGGATAGCAGTATGAAAAAAAATCAAAGAATAGTTTTAATTTCTTAAGTTTAGGAAGCCAGTGCTAATGATTAGAAATAGACTTATTATCTGATGTATAAATGCATTTTATTTGCACAAAACATTGTGGTTAAGTAAAGAGATATAAGTCAGCTTTTTAAAAAAGTGACAATGTGGCCATTTTATATCAGTACAATGTATAAAGGACAGCGTTTATTGGTTATCTCGCCTACATTAAACCTACATAGCTTTAATTTTATAAATGTTGACACTTAAACAAAACTTGGACAAGAAGCTGTGTAGATCTTTCTAGTCATATATGTTTAGGGTATTCATTATATTGCCATAACTTAAAATAACAGTTGTTTATTTAACCAGGGTTATAAAGACTTTCAGATAGATATGAACCCTAATTCCTTTAAGACTTCGTTTCCCTAAGGAATCAAACCGAGTGGACAAAAGTAATTATCCTGTTAAATGACAGCAGATCATACATTGCCTGTGTCTTGAAGCCCCGTTCTCCTGGTGGCTTTCAGGCCATTATGTTCTGCTAGTCCTTTTCCCGGCTTGCATACAGGTTGTGTGTAGCCTACTTTTCAACGATTGCTTTCCTTGTTCTTTCCAGGTCACTCTTCTACCCAGCTCTGTCCCAGCAACTCCTTATCTCATCTCTCCTGTGATTTCAACTTCTGCTTCTATGCTTGCTTATGGCTCCACATTTATATCTTCAGCCCAATTTTCTTCTCTGGGCTCCTCATCCAACAGATATTATGGCCAACTGAACATATTTAATTGGATGTCCTGGAGGCCTATCAAACAGAAGGTGAAGCTAAATAAATCTCTTCCTGTATACCTCTCGTACTATAGTCAGTGGCACTGTCCTCCCATGCCCAGCCAGGAACCCAGCACTCATCATGTCTTCTCCCTACCTACTCACCCACCCTGTCAATCATGAAACCTAGAAAGTCTGCTAAGCATCTCCTCCACCTGTTCTTCTAGCCCTTCTCTGCTGCCTCTGTTCTGAACATGTCTCTTCTGCATTACTACAGTAGCCCCCCTGCCTTCCAGCTGAAGTCACACAAATCAGTTTGTGGTTCCCTGGATATTTCAAGCTGTCTCATGATTCTGAGTCCTTGTTGAGGCCTATATTTATGCCTGGAATGCCCCCTTTCCATGGACCAACAAACTTAAATCCCTCTATGTAGACTTCCCTGATGTCCCCAGCAAATTTTATTTTATATTTCTCATGTTACTCATGTGCTTTGTTTATATTTCTGTTACAGAAATATCTGATTTTACTGTGGTTGTTCATTTGGCAATCCATCCTTCCATTACTCTGAACATTTTGAGTGGAGGCTACATATTTTCATTTTTGTCATCTTAGTTCCAGGCACAATAAAACATTTGTGCCTGACACAATGCCCCACACATATTTCAAAAGTGACATGTTCAATGAGTGAATAAATGAATCTGTTGAACAGATCTTTCCCATCTTTTGTATCTTGAGTGTGGGAAGGAGCTATCTTTATTACCTTTGGTGACAAATATTTAATCACATCTTGATTAATGGAGATTCATAACTTATTAGTTCTCATAGGTCATTTATAACTTGTTCCTTCCCAAGTCCCTGGTGCCTGTAAAAAGTGAAACATAAGCTTTTTTTCCTCCAAGGCAGTTTCCATTGTCCTATGGATAAACCATCCTTTGAATTAAATCATAGTAATGTTAGGAACACTTCCTGGGTGGACAGTTGTATTTGAAAAAGAGTAGAGCATTGTTTTCATCTGGTGCGCATTTTAAAAGATTAACAAAAATTAATAATTGAGGAATCATTTGCAGTTCACTTGTTCTCTTTCTATTTTATCCATAAATTTTAAAACATTTAATAAGTTATGATACAACCTAGCAATCCCAATTCTGGGTATTTATCCAAAAGAATTATAATTAGGATCTCAAAGAGATAACTGTACTCCTATTTTCATTGCAATTTTACTTACAATAGCCAAGATAAGAAAATCTAAATGTTCACTGACAGATAGTGATTAGAGAAAAAACTATATGTATACATACATGTATACACACAAACATCTATGTATCTATATCTATTCTTAAGTGAATGATGGATAAAGAAACTGTGGTATATTTACTTAGTGCAATACTGTTCAGCCATAAAACAAATTAGGTCTTGCCATTTACAACAACATGGATGGAACTGGCAGTCACTATGTTAGGTGAAACAAGCCAGACGCAGAAAGACAAAACACCACGTTCTCACTCATTTGTGGGAACTCATAAGTCAGCCTTATAGAAGAACAGAATGCAATAGTGCTTGCTAGAAACTGGCAAGGGTAGAAGGGAAAACAGGAGAGACAGTAATTCAACAAGGGACATCAAAACATGGAGTGGAAGTCTCACTTTTGGCTCTTCTTTAGCACAGTACAAAACAAGCCATAATATATTTCAAGTTGACTAGAAAAGAAGAATACAAAATTCCCAACCCATAAAAGATTCATGATTGAAGAAATGGAAATGATATTACCCTGATTTGATTAACATATACTGTACACATGTACTGAATAATTATAGAATATTTCTGGGATGGGGATATAGCTTCAGTTGGTAGAGTGTTTGCCTTGCATGCACAAGGCCCTGGGTTCAAATCTCCAGCATCATCATCATCATCATCATCATCATCATCATCATAATATATTCCCAAAGGATAAAAAAGGAAATATGATATATTCAAACAAGGGAATACCATTCCACCTTAAAAAAGAAGGAAATTATGCAATTTGCAACAACATGGATAAACTTTGAGGGGTTATGCTTAGTAAAATAAGCCAGTCACAGAAAGACAAAAACTGCATAATTCCATTTATTAGGAGGCATCTACAATAGTCAAATTCATGGACTCAGAATGGAATGGTGGTTTCCAAGAGGGGAGGAGGAAGGCAGAAGGAGAGATATCAATAGGTATAAAGCTTTGGTGGGCAAAGTGAATTACTGCTAGATAATTTCTGTACAGCATTGTACCTATAGTCAATAATCATGTATTATATACTTAAAAATTTGTTCAGAGGGTAGATTGCTAAGTGTTCTTACCATAACATGATACAAGAGAATCTAATACAGTACAATATTTAGAGACTATTGAAGGGCAAAAAATAATTTCTTAGTGCAATATATAAACTTCAGCAATTTCTACTCTCTGGTTAGTTTAACAGAGGATGTTTCTCCTTTGTGTGTCATGTGAAATTCCTTCTAGTGCTATGCTTTATAAAACATTGTTCTGCTCTGTGAAAAAGCATTGAGTCTGCTTTTTAATTATTTTTTATTATTTAGTAATAAGATGCATTTTGCTTTAAAAATTCCTTGATATTTATAAAGATGAAATAGTTTAGAAATGGAAATATGAACTCAACTGGTACATGGACACAGATGCCCCCCGCCAGCTCGCTTCTTTAGCAAAAGAACATATCATTTAATAACAATGAAACCTAAAGCTATGAAGGGTAAAATATATTTCTTTTTTCTCAGCTATCTGAAAAATATCACTGGGCCAACTTTAATCATTTTTCCCATTATCATTTAAATGTACATTTGAAATACAGCATCATAAACTAAATGGGAAATTTTAAATTGCCATGTTATATTTTCACTGATCATAAAGCTGATATTATTTTCTACCACCTTAGCAGCTGATCAGTTTATTTTATATGAATCTTACATAACTTTCCCCAATCAACATTGCATAACTGAAGATATGTGGTATGGTTAATGGTTAACTTTCTTTGTCCTTTATTACTCCATGAGTAATGACCTACTTATGTAGTGATGATTATTGATTTAGAATATTAGAAAGAGTGAATATAGAACAGCTTACATTTTCTAAAGCTCACATTTTTTTTTTACTTTTTCTTAGATCAACTGTTTTAGTGAAGTTTTAATTTTGCTAATATAAATTATCTGTTAGGCACTTATTAATCTAAATAATTAGATCAAAACAAGCCCCTTTCTTGATGTGGCTTTTGTTGTTTAGGCAAGATGTTATCATACAAAGAGAAAGAAGCAATTCCAACTTAAATATGAAATTTACCTTTTTTTGGCCTTGGGAAAGCTACAAGTTGTGGAATTAGGTTACAGTTAATCTTATGATTAAAAATTTTTCATTTATATTAATTATTTTAAAATTGTTTAATAATTTAGAGGGAGGTCAATTCCTACAGGTCAACTATTTGTTTCAGTTCCTTAGCAAAAGCATTATTTTGAGGTTAAGAGAAAATCCCACCTCCTCAACCACAAAAGAGAGGAGAAGCAGCCCAATAATTTTCATGAATACATTTTATATTTGCTTAGATTTACATTTTCAAAAATAAGATTATATACTATCAAATATACAATTAGTCAAGTTGAGCCTCTACCTGCAAGAAGACAACTCAAAAAGCAATATCATGACCTTCTATTGGATATGATATAGCTGATACAATCTTCTCTCTCTCTCTCTCTCTCTCTCTCTCTCTCTCTCTCTCTCTCTCTCTCTCTCTCTCTCTCTTTCGTACCAGAGATTGAACTCAGGGGCACTAAACCACTGAGCCATATCCCTAAGCCTATTTTGTATTTTTATTTGGAGACAGGGTCTCTGAATTGCTTAGTGCTCTGCTTTTGGTGAGGCTAGTTTTAACTTGTGATCCTCCTGCCTCAGTATCCCCAGCCACTGGGATTATAGGTGTGTACCACCACATCCGTCTTCTATATATAATTTAAGAGCAGCTCTGATATAGTGACAGAATCCACCAGGGGTAATCCACACTTTTCACACTGCTAGCCTGATTTGACCACAAATTGTGGTTTTAAGTTTGCTTGTTCTTGAGTATGCTGCTATAGTAGGGTAGAGATCAGAATGGTTGTACAGATGTTATACAGTGACATCTGACTGTTTCTCAGAAAATCAGGGTTGACCCTTAGATTTGGCAAAGCTCTTCTAATTGATCTTCCACAAGGGTACATATTCCCAGTGATGTGGAGATACTATGATGACTGGCATCTGCTAATGCCTACTTGTTTAGGTAGATGTTGGGGCAATTGGCCGGAGAGCAGACAGCTTCCATCACTCTAAGGACTTTTTCCCCTCCATTTTATCCAGGGTGATAAGACCACTCTTCTTACTATGAGAATATATGGAAATCACAGTTGAAAAAACTGATCACCGAAATTTTTTGATCACATAGCCCTTTGATAGTCTGATGTGAGAAGGAGTCCTCTTACTATAAAAATCTACACATGCCCAGAGAACTTGCACAGAACTTCAAGAGATTGTGAAACTCCTGAAATCCATCCATGGACCCTAACAATTCCTTAATTGAGAGATTTTCTTTGGTGAGTACAGGATCAGGTGCATACTTACTGATCCCTGTATCTCTAAGCTTCCTGGCACAGGTAACTGACCTGCAGCAGGTTTTAAAATACTTTGGAAATAAATAACTTACCAGGGGCTGTATTGGTGCCCTCATCCACAAGAGCTCTCCATTTACCAGCGGGAAACTTCTGAAACCCTCACTACACTACCTGGAATCTGCTATCTCTGGAGCTTAATGCCTTCCTATCATTGCCTCTTGTCTGTGTTCAGGACAGAAGACTCCCAGAACCATGGGGAAGACTAGAAGCAATCAACAGTGCAAGGTATGAGTGACGATGGGAAGGTCTCTCCCTCTCATCCAGTGCCAGGAACAATTCCCACCTGACAATTCTGGTCAAGCCCTGATTGATGTCACATTTGTCAGGCTGGCCCTATTTTTGGCTCTTTTGCCCATGATATTAGAATATCAGATATTAGAACATCACTTTCCTTTAATAAACAGAGCAGCTAAATGCTCTGCTATCACCAATAAATCTCTGGAGTGAGCCTGAAAATCAGTGTGCTGAATCACGGGCCCAGAACGAATTGTCTTGACAGGGAATTTGTACTATAGAATGAATGCAGGAGACAACTTCAAATTTCTCCATGCTCCAGCCTTAGAATCAGGTCATCTTCAGAGTGAGGTGAGGATTATTACTTTGCCTGTGTGTGAGATGGGGGTAGGGTGCAGAGGAGCTGCCGGTCTGAAATCTGCAGGTTTCTCCTTGTTTAGAGGGCTCTTTCTAGGCTAGCCTTCCTACACCTGCCCTGTGACATGACTTTTGCTATAGAACCAGAGCCTTCAGCTTTGTCCTAGTGAGTCACCTGGCCTAACAGTGCCTTAACAATAGAGCCACACCAAGTCATGCACATAGGATGTGTCACCAATAACTCATCAGAAAAGATATCACGTTTCTGTAGGGATGCCCTGGTGACAAAGTGCACTCCAAGCCCAATACATCAGGAACGTAAATACGGCAAATCTTGAAGATAGAATTTTGGCCTTGTTCTGCTTCCTTTCTCTTGCTCTTTCCTGTTGTGTAGTCGCATATAGAGAGACTGGCACAGTCAGAGCAGAGAGATGATCTAAGGGAGGGAGAGCCAGGATGTGCTTGTGAGTGTTGCTTGTTGAAGTAAATTAGGGAAACCAGACCCCATGGACACAGATTGGCAAGATGTCTACCCTGTTTACATGCCACTTCCCTTCCAAGGTCCTGTGAAATTGCTGTCTCTGTGGCTCAAGGACACTTTCAGACAGACTGTGCTTTTCCCCTCTTGGCAGAGCCTCTGTAGTCTACTCTAGATTCCTCTTGCTTTGTTTCGTCATGAGTCAGCTCCCAGAGAGTTGCTCTGAATGGGCCTTCTGGAAATAGAAAACTGATATCCCAGCTCCATCTCCCATCCTGTGACTTCTTGTTACTGAAGAGTAATGATAACTGGTGAGGCATATATTCTCAATGTTCTCTAGTTTTTTTTTTCTGGTCATTCATCTTCCAAAAGAAGATGAAAGAAGATATCTAGGGGCACCATCCCATGGGGCAGAGCACCATGGAAACTAAGGGTACTAGAAGAAGTGAGTTAATAATCCAACTAATGAATCATAAAAGATGTAGCAAGGCTGAATTTTAAACAGTTTTATGAATCTCCTCAGTAGTTGTAAAACTTTTTAGTCATACTGAAAAAATCCTTTTCCCATCACAACACAGTATACATGAATGTATACAATAGAGACAGAATTACCTAAAATAAAACTTACCCTTAATGCTTATAATATACTCCACTTTTTATTTTATGTCTTTTCTAATTTTTTAAAAAATTAAACCCAGAACTTTGAGCATGTGAGGCAGGCAGTTCACCAATGAGCTATATCCCCAGCCCTTTTTATGTTATTCTGAATTAGCATCTCACCAGGTTGCCCAGACTGGCCTCAAACGTGATCTTCCTGCCTCAGCCTCTCCATTCACTGAGATTACAGGTATGCATCACCACATTTGGCACTATTTTCTAATTTGTATCATTTCATTAAAAATTTACTTAGTGGACCATTAAACTTATTTCATGGTCCACTAAATAATTGGCTATTTGTTTGGGAAACATTGTCTTACCTATGGGATTGTATTATAGTTGATAAGGAATTCTACTCTGCTTTCAATTTTCTCTAAAAACCTATTTATTAATTTACATAATATTCAGAGTGAATCCTTACAATAGTTCTAGAGTGAGTTTTACAAGGTCTCAAAGCTAACAAATGGTGACACTTGAAGCCATAACTCGTCTCAAGATTCCAAATCTAAGGCTATTCCTACTTCACAATGCTGCCTGTCTAGCCTCCCTGACGTGCGTTGCTGGTGGTGCCAAAGGGCCAGGAATGTACCTGTTACTGTGCTGGGTACCTGAACTTGGTCAATGAATATATGATAAACAGAATGGAATAGCAAATTTGATCTAAAGCCACGTCTTGATTTTGACATGGTGTTTGGGACTTCTTTACGCTAATCAAAAAATGCTTTATAATAATACTTTCTTCCTATTTTATGAGCCCTTGGTAGATGGGTTGACATTGGGAAAGTTTCCCAAGCTTTTCAGGAATTCTTCAGTGAATATAGAAGAGGTGGTGACAGATGAATACTATTTGGTCCCTGCCTGTGATTGAGGTTTTACCAGAGCTCAAAGACAAGAGTTTCAAAAAGGCTAATAAAAGCACCAAACGGGAAGGTTTTTGATTCTTTCTAGTTATCCCAAATCACTAGTTTTCTTAAGGCTGTAATATCTAGGCATGGTTTCTTCTAAGCATATATTTCCATTCTTGTTATCTCAGGCCTCTCCAGCCAAACCCATTGTCACTGGGAAACACCAATTCCATCTTCCCTAAGGTATATGCATCATGTATGAGAAGGTAGGATCTGCGCAGCTAAGGCTTAAGACCCAAAAGGCACCAAATAATCCTCTGATGAACAATGAATGAATGTATGGATAAAAAAACCAGAATGTGAATGCATGCTATATCTATATAGGTATTCAAGAGTTTTATACGCACTTTTGTGAGCTATTTTCCTAGATGACTAGGGGAAATAAAGATGAAAGAAGTTCTTTTGGTACGTGGGAAATAAAGGACAAGTGGAAAGAGAAGTTGAGGGAAGAAGAGGGAAGGTAAGAAGAGGAAAGAAAAAATAACCAGAATGAGAGGGAACCATCTGATCGGAATAATGGGGAGATTACCAGCAGCTCTGAAGATTGATCACCATCTTTGTTAGCTCTAGAATTATCTTTATCTTACTGGGTGCTCTGTATACTTTGGTTGAATCAAAGTACATATTTCCTATGATGGAAATTCCCTTGTTTACTTGTTCTTCTTGATCCCATTTTAAAAGCCTATTTAAGCACCTCAGTATGCTTCTTACAACTGATGTATGCAGAGCTGGGGTAAGGAATGGGGGAAGCGAGGGATGTGGTGACTTCCAGTTCAGAGGTGGGGGAAGGCTTCCCAGAAAATGAGTCAAATGGAATCTTCTAGGCTGGAGGAAAACAGGAGATGTTGCAATGACGGTGTTCACCTTTCCACCTGATATTAGATAAGACTTGGGGAGCAGACTGCATTCTTTCCAAAAGTCAGGTGATTTCCCAATCCATGTTCTGTAATGTCAAATAAAACTAAGGCTCTGGTCCCAAATAAAGTCATCAGCAAACATCTCTTTGCTCTTCTGGGGACAGTGTTCTCTCACAACAGCTTTTTGAATTATCGCTTCCTGTTGAAACAAGAGTTTAATCTTTCAATGAAGTATATGGCAATGGAATTGAAGCTGGTGGTTCTGGGGCAGAAGTGAAGGCTGGTGCCTCCTGTGTGCCCTGGAGAATCAGTAAGATCAAGAGCGCAGCCTCTGGAGCCAGATTTCCTGCATCTCAGATTGGTTCTGTTACCTAGGTGTGTAAGTTATAAAACCTTTCTATGCTTTCTGTGTGAAAATGGAATAAGTTGGTCTTATAAAAATAAATAAGTTAACACAAATGATACTCTGAAAACAGTGCCTGAACATGACAGGCATTGGGAGAGTTTCTAATAATATAATGATTTAAGAAGAGAAATATTCATTTGCTAAATTCAGAATTTATCTGAGTAGTTTGTTTCTTCATTGTAATAAAGACCAGTGGTTTCAAGAATCCTAGAATGTTAGAACTGAAAGGAACTTCTATTATAAAGATGCATAATTGAGACACTGAGAGTTGAGCTCCACCACCACACAGCTAGTGGTAGATTTGAGATTGGAAGCCAGATTTCCTGATTCTCTCCGCTGTACCATATTTCTTCCCTGGAGCAGGATGTTCAGGGTCAAGAAGGTGCTATAAGAGCAATGATGACAAGAATCATAGTAGCCATCCCAAGGGCTCACTGCTGCTACAAAGACAATTAAATTGACTTAGTCTTAAATTGACTCTTTCATTCATTCACTCACTCACTTGGCACTGATTTAAGCTATTCTCAGAAAGTACAGAAGAGCAAAATAGTCTTTGTTCTTAAAGGATTCCAATTGCAATTGGAACAAAGATATGCAGAGATAAAGATCATATCACAATGCAATCATTTTTACAAAGTGAGGATTACTTAGGCATTTGCTATCTATGTAATCAGACCCCCTTAATAAATTTATGAATAACTAAAATGGATGAGGCCAGGCAAGCCAAGATGCATGGAGTGCTTTGGAAAGTCAAAGAAGGAAAAATAATAACATCTGGCTAGAAGGACCCACAAAGTTTTCATGTAGTAAGTGGTATAGTTTTCTACAGAACATAGAAGAAAAATTGAAAAAAAGTAAATGAATCCAATGGGCAAGAGTTTCAGATTTATTCTGCACAAGATAATTAAAGAATAGGAGGACTTGCTTCAAGAGTTATCACTACATAGGACTCCTAGTTTCTGGGATACAGGGCAAGCCAATTCTTACAAGGAAGAATAATTGCAATGAGTGATTTGGAGAGAGAAGCTGAGAGATCTGACTTCTACTGCCACTTATGCCTTTTAGATTTGGGAGATCCACAGCACATTGTAGGATCACAGAGCAGGAGGACAGTCAGAGGCTACTGTGGGACTTTAGGCTAGAGTAAATAGAGATATGGAGGAGGAGTTTGGCTCTATAACTCTAAAGCAGCTACACCATTTTACATTGCTACCAGCAACGAACAAGGGTTCCCCTTCACAAGTACATTATCTGCCATTTTAAATTAGAGCCATCCTAGAGGGTATGAAGCATCATCTCCTTGTGGTTTTGACATGTGTTTGTCTGATGGCTAATGATGTTGAGCATCTTTCCATGTGCTCACAAGTCATTCCATGTTTTCTTGGAGAAATGTCAGTTCAGATCCCTTATCCATTTTAAAATTGAGTTTGTTGTCTTTTATTATTGGAGTTATTTACCTGTTTATTATTACAACTGAATTACATATTCATACCCAGAACATTCAATTGTGTACATGAGTCCTTTACCACACATAAAGATTTGAAAATATTTTCTCTCATTATTTGGTTTTTCTTTTTTCTTTCTTGATGGTATCTTTGGAAGGACACATATTTTAAAAATGTTACGAAGTTAAATTTGTGTATTTTTTTCCACTTGTGATTTTTATTGTCATTTCTAAGATACCACTAAGAAACTGAGGTCACAAAGGTTTACTTCTACATTTTTCCTAAGTGCAATATACTTTTAGTTCTCAGATATCAGTCTGTAATTAATTTTGAGTAAGATCTTTTTGTATGATATGAGAAAGGGGTTCAATTTCACTTTTTAAACTTTACTTTTCAGAACAGTTTTAGATTAATAGAAAACTCAGAGAATAGTACAAAAAGCTTCATATGCCCTAACACCCAGTTTCTCCTATTCATATGATATATTTCTGGTAATCAATAAATCCACATTTATACATTAATATGAAGTAAAGTTCAGAATTTATCCAGATTTCCTTACATTTTGTGTAGACCCCCTCTCTCCCCTGCTGGAGGATCCTGTTAAGGATACCAACATTACATTTAGTCATCCTGTCTCCCTCAGCTCCTCCTGGCTATGACAGTTTCCCAGACATCTCTTGCCTTTGATGACTTTGACATCTTTGAGAATTGGTCAGATATGCTCTAAATTTAAAAGTAATATGCACCCTGGAATTTAACTGATGTTCTCTTCATGATTAGGCTGTGACCAGAATGGAGTTGTATATTTTTTAAAGGAAAGACCATAGATGAGAAGTGACCTTTTCATCACCTTATACCATAGTATCAATTTGACTTAGTATGGTTGATGTTGACCTTGATCACCTAGATGAGGTACTATTTGTTGGTTTTCTCTATGGTAGAGTTATTCTTTGTTTCTTCCCCTTTCCATGTGTGTCTTTAGGAGAAAGTGTTCATATGCCTGAGGGAGTGTGGCAGAACCTCTTTGAAGGATGGAGTATCTGTGTAATTTATCTAGAAATTTCTGCATGGGAGATATAACTCTTCTTCCTTATTTATTTATTTGATCGATTACTTATTTAGGTAAGTGTGGATTCATGGAAAATTGTCTTATACTTTGAATTATAATCCAATACTACTTTCTTTTGTGGTTTTGGTTTGTTCCATCTTTGGACACTGGGAAATTTACTGAGTTGTATCCTATGTGCCTCAGACATACCCTCTCACTCTGTATGTGCCTAGTGTGTGTGTGTGCATGCACATGTGTGTGTTTAGTTCTTACCCCATCCTAGAATCAGTCATTTCTCCAAGGAATCCTGGGTTCCTAATATTGTAGAATGTTATCAGAAACACTCTCACACATACAAATACTTTTATATGCAACATCTGCATCTATATTAAGCTAAACATGAGTTGTGCTGTCTTCAGCCCTATCCATTACCACATAGATCATTCGATTTTCTTCCCCTTGCTTGTTGTAAATCCCTGCCCTCCTGCAATGGAAAACCTGGCTCCCACTGTCCTTCATCCATTTAATCAATTGTGCCACTCCAATATGCAGCAATATCAAGACAGTTAACTTGTATTTACACTGGAAAAACTTCATCAACTAGACTATAGAGCGTATGCACAATTTCTTTAGCTTTTAGTTTTACAGACTCCACTCATATCCAAAGTACTTAGGTCAGCACCATTTCTTCTTTCCCTTCAATGAGGTTGTTTGATACATTTTTAAATGTAACATTGTTCATTCTGTTCTGGGATTTCCCTGATCTCCTAAGTGATTTTTAAATATTTGCATACATGAAGATTTGCTCTTTGTGCTATAAAATTCAATAGGTTTTGATAAATACATAGTATCATATATACACAATTAAACTATCATGCAAAATAGTTTCACTTATTCAAAACTTCCTCTTCTCTCTCAAAATTCCTAGCAATGCTTGATCTTTTAAATGTCTCTATTGTGCCTTTTCTAGAATGTCATGCAATTAAAATCATATAATTCCATAAATATGATAACATTTTGGATTGGCTTATTTCATTTAGCAATATACTTTTAAGATCCATATATTCCTTGTGTGGCTTACTAGCTCATGTTTTCTGTTTGAGTAATGTTGCACTGTGTGGATATATCACAGTTTGTTTATATATTCATCTATTGCCAGATATCTTACTTGCTTTTACTTATTAGAAATTTTAAATATACTTGCTAAAAATATTTGCATGAAGGTTTTTTATGGACACATTTTCAAGACAATTGGTTAATACATAGGAATACCATTGCTAACTTTTGTGTCTAGTTTTTAAAGTTTTCCAAAGTGGCTCTACAATTTTGTATTCCTACCAGCAATGAATGTGAGTTTCTTTTGCTTTGCATCATTACTAGTAATTGGTATTATCAGTGATTTGTACATTCTAATAGGTGTGTAGTAGTTCATTAATATTATAATTTGCAATTCTTTAAGTATAATGTTGAGCACTTTTTCATATCCTAATTTGTCATATGTTTATGTCTTTCTATAATCTATCTACCTACTTTGGTGAAGTGTCTGTTTAGATATTTTGCCCAATCCTATTGATTTTATTAGTGCTTTATAGTTATACATAATGGTTAGATTCATTTTGACATAATCATACATGCAAATTTATTCCATTTCAGTCCCTAGTGCCCACCTATTCCCTTCCCTCCTCTCTCCCCTTATTCGTCTTCATCTATTCTACTGGTCTTCTTTTCATTCATTTTTAAATTTATTTTTTAATTGGTTCTTTATAGATGTACATAAAGGTGGAACTCACTGTGGTATATTGCATTACACATAGAGTAATTTTGTCAAATTCATTCAGTATTTTCTTCCTTTCCTGTCCCTCTTTCCTCCCTCTCAATCTCTTTTTTCTCTACTGATTTTCCCTTTCTCTTTATGACATTTGATCTCCCCCTTTTTTCCCTTTGCTTTAAATTCCACATAAGAGAGAGAACATTTGACTCTTGATTTTCTGCATCTGGCTTATTTACTTAGCCTGATGTTCTCAATTCCATCCATTTACCTGCAAATGCCATATATTCATTCTTCTTTATGGCTGAGTAAAATTCCATGGTGCATATATACTACATTTTCCTAACCCATTCATCTGTTGATAGGAGCCTGAACTGATTCCATAGTTGTGAGTTGCACTGCTATAAATATTGATGAGTCTGCATAACTGGAGTATGCTGATTGCAGTTCTTTTGGATAAATGTCAAGGAGTGGGATAGCTGGGTCATATGATGGTTCTATTCCTAGTTTTTTTGAAGAATTTCCAAATTGATTTCTAGAATGGTTGTACTAATTTGTAGTTCCACCAACAATGTATGAGTGTACTTCGCTCCCCATCATTGTCAGCATTATTATTATTTGTATTCTTAACAATAGCCTTTCTGACTGAAGTGAGATTAAATCTCACTTTGACTTGATTTTCCCTGATTACTAAGGATATTAAATTTTTTTCCATATATTTCTTGGCCATTGCTGTTTCTTCTTTTGAAAAAATGTATGTTTAGTTCTTTTGCCCATTTATTGATTATGTTACTTATTTATTTGTTTGTTTTAGTGGTAAGCTTTTTGAGTGCTTCTGAATATTTTGGATATTAATCCCCAGCCAGAGGACTAACTGGAAAAGATTTTCTGCCCTTCTGTAGGCTTTCTCTTCCCACTCAATTATTTCCTTTTCTGTGCAGAATCTGTTTAATTTGGTTCTGTCCCACTTATTAATTCTTGGTTTATTTCTTGAGATTTAGAGGTCCTGTTAAGGAAGTCAATGTCTGCACCAGAATGTTGACTCTATGTTTTCTTCTTCTAGCCATTGCAGAATTTCTCGTTTAATTCCTAAGTCTTTGATCCATTTGTGTTTGACTTCTGTGCAGGGTGAAAGAGATATCTGGTTTTATTCTTTTCTATACATTGATATCCAGTTTTCTCAGCACCATTTGTTTAAAAGGCTATCTTTTCTCCAACATATATTTTTTTGCCCAGTTTTTAATTGTTTTTGTTTTTGTTAAAAAAACACCTTTTTTCCTGTGGTAGGGATTCAACCAGGGCCTTGAATATATGAGAGAAGTGCTCTACCACTGAGTTATATCCCCTATCCCAGCTTTTAAATTTTAAGAGTTCTTTGTATATTTTAGATACATGCTTTTACGATATTTGTGTTTTTCAAATATTTTCTCCCATTCTGTGGGTTTTTTCATTATCTTAATAGTATCATTTGCAGAAAAATTAAAATTAATTATTTTAATTTTAATTATGTCCAGTTAATTATTTTCCCCTACATTTTTGAAAGTTTTGTCTTGTATTTGCATTTATGCCTATGATCCTACTTGAGTTAATTGTTTTAAGTATTTAAGGTCTCTGTCTACTTTTGTGTCTCATATGTAGCCTTCCAGTTGTTCCAGAACATTCAGTGACATAACACTCCTTTTTCCATTGAATTGCTTTTGCTCCTTTCCAAAGATCAGCTGGCTACTATTGTAGATTTATTTCTGGGCTCTCTATTCATTCTATTGATCTATGCATCTATTCTCTATCCAGTACCACACCATCTATGTAACAGTGCCATACTTACTATGTAATGTCATAGTAAGTCTTGAAGTGAGCTAATTTTTATTTCTCAACTTTATTTTTTTTCAGTATTGTGTTGGGTATTGTAGGTCTCTTTCCTTTCCATATGAACTTTAGAATTAGTTCACTGATATCCATAAAATAGTTTTCTATGATTTTTTTTAATTGGAATTATGTTGGATCTATAGATCAAGGTGTGAAAAACTGATTTCTTAGTCATATTGAGGTGGTTTTATAAATAGCATTTAAAAAACTTCAAATTTCAGTTGTTCTTTGTGGGCATATAGAAAAACAATTGACTTTTGTGTATTAATCATCTATCCTTTAAACTTGGTATAATCATTTATCAATTCCAGGAGATGTTTTTATTGTTGTCTATCATTAGAGGTATGCTACAAAGACAGCAATGTCACCTGTGCCAGAAGATAGTTTTTTATTCTCCCTAATTTTCTTGTCTAATCATATGGCTATGACTTCCAATATAATGTTAAATAAGAATAGCGAGACAGGAATATCTTTGCTCATAATTTTATGGGGAAAACACTTAGTTTTTCAGTATGAAGCTAGTTGCAGGGTTATTAGTTTTGTTTTTCAGATGTTGAGATGTTTCCTAAACTTGATAACTATTCTTAGTTTGTTGAGTGTTCCAGTTAAAAAAAAATTATATTTGATTTCGTCAAATGCTTTGTGTTAATTGATATTATCCCAATTTTTCTTCTTTAGCTATTTGATGTGGTGGGTTATACTGATTGATGTGGTGAGTTATATTGATTTGAATGTTGAATTAGGGTTGTATATCTGAAATAATCCCGCTTGGTCATGTTTTATGTATTGTTGGATTTTATTTGCTAATATTTTTAAGAGTATTTTTGCATTTATGCTCATGAGAGATATATTGGTTGGTACTTTTCTTTCCACAATGTGTTTATATTAGAACCTTATTGGTGTGGTGGTAAAGTACTGAAGAGGGGGAGCATTCTACAATCTTGTGGCTAGATTCCAGTGTTTTGGTGCTCCTGGTTCCCTGGTGTTTGATTTTCATGAATGTTTCTTAGCTCTCTTACCCCCAGCACTTAGGTTAGACTGGAAGGGCAGAGGGGACTGGTGATAGGACAATGCATTTTCCCCTGATAAAGACTTTGCCCTAAACACTGGGTCTTGTTTATGGAACATGCTCAAGGGTTATTTCAAAACAGGAACTGTTCTGTATACCTAAGACCATGAAATTTTCCTTGGCTCTTTACTATGAAACTGTGGCAGGGATCCTGGAGGTAAAGCTCATGAACATGCAGACATCCTCCATATCGCTGAGGCTCCCAGGAGTTTCTCACTCTCATAATATACCCCATGTAGTCTCCAGCAATTTGCCAAAATTGCTATTTAAATGTTCCTATCAATTTATGGCTCCAGTGACTTCTGCTCCAGGTAAGCATGTCTCACTGACTCTCTAGATGCAAATATTTGTCCAGATTGGGTTAGCTGTTTACCTTACAATCTCGGTTCCTTCAAGTGTTTCCTAACAGTCATTGATTTTCAGTTTCTTCATCACTTTTTAAATTGTTATACAATTGGGAGTGATGACTTCCAAGTTTTTTACACGTAGGGCTGAAACCTAAAGTTCCAACTTTATTCTTGGCATTTGGATATGTAATTGTGCCAGCACCATTTGTTGGAGAGACTGTTCTTTCTCCATTGAATCTTTTGGCACTTTGTCACAAACATTTGACCGTAAATGTGAAGGTTTATTTTTGAACTCTCTAGTCTATTGATCTGTATGTCTTACTCTTACTACACAGTCTTGATTAGAATGGCTTTGTAGTACATTTTTTAAAAAATGGGAGTTCTCCAATTCCATTATTCTTTTCCAAGATTGGCTGCTCTGGTTCCCTTGCATTTCCATATGAATTTTAAGGTCGTTTGTCAATTTCTGTAAAGAAGCCAGATGGGATTTTGAAATGGAGTTCATCAAATCTGTAGATCAATTTTAGGGAGTCTCAATGTTTTAATAGGATAAGTCTTCTGACTCTTTTCATTCATTTAGGTCTTCTTTAATTTCTTTTAGTGGATTTTACAGTTCTCCTTATACAAATATTATACTTTTTTGGTTAAATTTATTCTTAAATATTTTGTCATTTTAATGCTATTATAAATAAAATTGTTTTCTTAGTTTCATTTTTTGAATTGTTCATTACTAGTGTATAGGAATAAAATTGATTTTCTATGTTGATCTTATGACATCAATATTGCAGATTTTATATTCTATTTATCTTTTTTTTCAGATTTATTATAATTTTGAGGAGTTTCTTTTAGGGCATTGTTAAAGCTTCTCTATGATTCAGGGAAATTGGATTTAAATATTTTCACAAGATTTAACAATTAGATCCAGTGTTATACTAAGAAAGTGTAGCAATGATAAAGTAAACAGTAGCTAGAATGAGTCTTAGGATTGAGAATGGATTTTTTTAAATTGTTGGCCTGATGTGAAGTTTTAATGAGCTGCAGAGAAGAAGCCAGAGGAAAGATAGAGCTTGATCTTAAAGAGATGATGGAGATGGCTGAGCTAAAGACGTTCGAGAAGCCAAGAGAGAGTGGGTTGGTATGGGCACTGATTTTAAGATGTCTTAAGATTCAACTTGGTTTTGATTTGGGAAAGGAATCAAAGGTGTAGATAAGAATGATCATGTGGACTATAATACACATTAAAACTATTGACAGAAATTCAGCAGCCAATGAAAAGCATTCTTGATGTTTTTGGCCTCTCCTTGAGAGAGGTACCAGTGATCTTCTGACGGGAAGTGTTTTCAGGAGAGTGTTGAAGTTTGCCTTAATTATTTGGAAAACATTTTGGACTTCAGAGAGTGAAATTAGTCTTTTTTTAGTAGAAAATCTTTAATAAAGACTCCCTAAAGTCTTTTTATGCAAATAAATTTATTTAAAGGAACAGAAAATTCTCTAAAGTCTTTTTATAGAAAAATTATGTTATTATTGTGGCAAGTGAAATCAGATCAGAATAAAGGCAGATGTGTAAAAGATCCCCAGTGTGTTTCTACCTTCTGGATGGTTTGCCAAGAAAGCTTAAGAGAAGTTTTAATTAAGCATTATGTGAACTGTCCTGTGTCCAAAGCCCATTTGATTTTGTGTCCCATCAACCTCAGTGCCTTCCTGAGCTCTTTATTGTCACTGAAATGGATCAGTAAGAAATGCCTTTGCAAACCTCTGATGGGGATAGGAAAGCTGCTGTATGCTTCATAGGATGATCCTGTCCCTGCCTCAGGGCTTAAAAAGAAAACTGTAGAATACATTCTCCGATTTCAAAATGAAATCTCAGCTTTCACATGAAATTCTGGAATAGATTCCGTGACATCTGTTCCAACAGAAACTGAGGCCTGGGCAAGTATTTTTCATTTTCAGAAATGTGCTTTTGTTTATAGAGGAGTTATGGATTGATGTTTATATTCCTCACTCCAAATTCATATGTTGAAGCCCTAGCACCTATCTAGTGTGATGATGTTTGGAGATGAGGCCTTTGAGACATAGCTGGGTTACATGGGGACATGGAGGTGAGGCCCCTGTAAGAAGAGACACCACAGATCTTACTTTCTACTTCTCCCCTAGCACCCGTGCACACAGACAAGTCACGTGAGCACTCATAAGATGGCATTTACCTACAAGCCAAGGGGACAGGCCTCAGAATGCAACCAGTCTTGTTGCCACCTTGATCTTGGACTTTCTTGTCTCCATAACTATGAAGAAAAAAACCCTGTTTTTTAGTCATCCAATTTATGGTATTTTTATCCTGGCATTTTGAGCCAAATCACAAGGTAGTATTTCCTAAGTGTCATCTATGCATTTAGCACTGTTTCTCATTTAAGCATTGAAACAAAATGAGTGTTAGTTATTTCCAGTCTGCCAATGAGGGAAATAAAGCTCAACATCACACAGCTATCAAGTGATGGCAGTTATTATCAATTGCCCTCTACTCTAAAGAAGCCGTAGCAATTGATTCTGTCACCAGCAATCCATGCACTTTCCAACCTTGATCATTAACTCTCAAGTATTTTTTTATGATCCTTGGTATTCTGTCTCATGAAAATGTCTTGCTCTCATAGCTTCCTTTTCTAAGCTAATAGTCAAAAATAGTGAAGTCTTCTAAACTTGTTACAAAATATTGACTTTAATGCTGCTATACAAGTATATATATATATATTATATATATATATATATATGATATATCATATATCATATTTGTTGAACTAACTCTCATGTCCCATGATGCATACTTAGGACATTAAGTCCTTTGCTATTAAAACAATATCAACAAAAACAATAAAAATGATGCTAGCAGTAAGCATTGCATGTACATATTTTTGCAGTCATATGTAAGTCTACTGGTAGGATAGAGTCCCAGAAGTAGAATTGATATTTCTGAAGCTGTATCGGTTTTATATCTTCTCTTACACAAGTCTTCCATGCTAAAAATTTCTTCCATGTTTTCATCTAGTGCCTTTGTGATTTCAATTTTTTATATTTACTTCTTGGATCAATCTGAAATTTATTTTTGCATGAAGAGTAGGAAAAGGTCTCACATTAATATGTTTTGCTAACACTTATTGAAAAATCCATTTTCTATAGTAATTGGAAATTATGCTTTTATTATTTAAAAAATCCTCATATTATTGATCTCCCACTGTACTGTTTATTCTACTTAATTGATATATTTGAATATTGAAATAATTAATTTCTAACTGGGTAATATCTTCATAGCTGTATCCTAAAACACAAAGACTCTAGAATCAGAATGCTTGATGTCAAATCCTATCTCCTCCATTTACTTAGGGTGTGATTTTGTGTAGCTACTAAAATCTCTTTGTTCTTCAGCTTTTTCATTTCTAAAAAAAGATAAGTTGTCAAACTAGTATTGACTATTGGATTTCTTCTCTAAATCCAAATCTTGAGATGGACAGAAAAGAGAAAGGAGTTGAAGGATCTTAGAGCTATACTTGGAAAGTAACAAAACACCTCATGAGCATTCTTGGACAAACAGCAGATAGTTACGGATAGTTACTGGTGACTTAGAAACCGAAGTCACCATGGAAACATTTTGGAGAGAGATTGAGGGAGGAAAATTCTGATTTTACTCTGTATTATTCCCCATGTTATTCTAGTGGGGACCTGAACTCGGAGGTGAGATTAAGGGAATTGAAACTGATATGAGACTGAGTAATGTCCCTAATACTCCATAAATGTTGGGTGATGTTTGCCTTCTGTGAGAGGAATAATCAGAGCTATTAATAATGAGGGTAATCAGAGCTGCACAAAATAGAGGTCTCAAAACATAAAACAAAAATACAACTGAAGGGATATGCACTAATGAGGAAGCCAGGATCCCAGCACCCCTTTCCCTATTGCTCTCCGACAAAGGGTAGTGGCATCAGCCTGAGGCAGCCAGTTAACATCTCAGTGCTGAAGGCTGATATCTTAGTCACCTTTCCATTGCTGTGACAAAATACCTGAGATACAAAACCTCAGAGGAAGAAATATTTATTTTGGCTCACAGTTTCAGAGGTTTCAGTTAGTCCGTGATCACTTGGCTCCACTGCTTTGGGCCTGTGGAGAGGTAGAACTCACGGTAGGAAAGGATGTGGTATAGCAAAGCTGCTCACCTCATGGTGATCAGGAAGGAAAGAAAGAAAGAAAGAAAGGAGGAGCCAGTGTTTCAATATCTTTTTCAAGGGTATACCTCCAACGACCTTCCTTCCTTCCTCTAGGCTTCCTCTCTTAAAGGTTACACCACCTCCCAGTAGCACCATCTGCCAGGGGACAAGCCTATAATACAGGAGCCTTGGGGAGCATTTAAGATTCAAACCATAACAGTTGTCTTGGATGGAGCCTCATCAAGGCAGGTGAAATGGCAAGTTTAAGCAGTTGTCATGTAGCCAAACCAGGGCTTGAACATGTCCTCTTTGTTTAAAAAATCTCATCAAATCAAATCAAAACAAAAACTGTTCTTTAAATAACTTCTATTAGGCAGAATTCTTCAGTAATGACAAAAATAACAACTTTCTTCTTAACATGCAATGGGAAACACTGTTGGACTCAATGAATTTTTGAGTCATAATGACTATAATAATAATTATAATAAAATTTCTACTATAAAATATTTCCTCACAGTATAGAATATTAAGAAAGAGGGAAATGTTTAGTTGTTTGACATTTTTACTATTTTGGATATATGTGCTTTGCTGACAAGTTGAAATTGAAACTTAAAGATTACTTAAAGATTACTTAAACACATTCTGAGGTATGTGTTTGCATGTGAGGTATGTGTATGTGCATGTGGTGTGTGCATGTATGTGGTGTGTGTCTGTGTATGTGTAGTGGGAGGATGGTAGACAACATTTCTTTGATGGAAAATATCCAGAAACACAGCTAGCAAATTTTACCTAGTCTATTAAGCATTCTTAAGTCAAAACCTTTTTGTTTTAAAACATGAAAAATCAAGTTGGGCTTGTTTAACTCAAAAAGAAATTTCTGGAAAAATATAGGGTATTGTATGTATTCCAGGAAAAATTTAGACAGTTAATGTACAGAAACTTTGAAACCTCAATAACAAGAGTTCCCAGACTTTTCTGTTTAGAGTTCTACCATTAACACACTCTGTAACATATTCCCAATTTTTGTGTTGAGAGAGAGAATAAGATCAAACTAAACTGACTCAGGTATCTGTACTTGAGCTGTGTTGAAGGAAAGAGTCATGTGGCCTGATTGTCTCTACCCTTGACCTTCTGCTTTCAGATGCTCATTGTGGTCACAGATGCCAGAACTGCTAGAGATGATCTGCATCAACTCCATTTTTCATAATGATGGAACACTGTGGGAAGTTAAGCAACACACTCAGGAATGGAGGCAGTGTTATGTAGTGTGAGTAAAGAGACTCCAAGCAATATTTCCACTTCTGTCCTCCACCCCTATTTCCAGATCTTGGCTCTTAATACCTCTGATCTGACACATTATGAGAGACTTCTCATTCATCATGATCTCAACCTGATTGATCCTAAAATATTCATTAGAGGTCTCCTCAAAACAATTATGATTATATTATTCTTTTATTTTAATTTAAAATCTTCACTGGTCACCTCCTGTCTATTGATTTTTCTCATTACAAACACAAATTTATTCATTCCCATAAAATGGGAAGTGTTCATAAGCAATTGGATATTCTTGGGTTCTAATTTCTCTTAGTATAAATTAAAAGATTAAGGGGGATACCACATGTTTCTAAGGTCACACCCATGTTAAAGTTTTCAAGGCTTTATGCCATTGAGCTCCAAAATATTTTCCTAACCTCATTTTTTCTATCTCCTTGATATAAACCCATCTTTATCATTTTATGTGTTCATACATTTTTGCCATTAGAAATACATTATCATATCACTTCAGAAAATATAAAGTTCAATATTTAAAAGTTCAGGAGCAACAAAGCCTCTTTCCTCAAATGAATTTCTCAGTTCAGTTTTTCATGTTCCATAAATTGTCATTGATTTGTTAATTTGATGAACACATATATTCATAAATATTATACTAACATAAAATCTACAGACACCAAGGTTATTCACCCATAGAAACAGTCTTAGAATAAAATATTCTGAGTATGCACAAATGAACAAGACATAAGAATATAATAGAAAAGTACTTATGCTGGAGGAGTTTGATTATATATTCCCCTAGAGATAAAATTTCATTAGAATTACCTTCCCTCCATCCTGTCTTATTTCAAAGACTTTTCATAGAACATATTGCTTTTATGTAGGGAGTTTATCACTAAACTTAACTCTTGTAATCTTAATTATTTTACTATTTCATTTTTAAAAAGTTTTTTAAACACTGGAATACAACCAATAATGACAAAGCCTTACAGGAGTCTTATGAATGGAGTCATCCCAGATATCTGACTTTCTTTATGGCTCTTCTTTTTAACATGAACATTTGTATTCACTTTGTCATGCCAAAGAAAATCTTTCTATAATAAGCATCCTGCTCATAGAATAATGAACACACAGTGTTTTCTTTATGATTTGAAGTTCTGACTATCTTTTTCCATTTCTTTCAAAACAATTTATTGAGTAGACATTGAGGAGAGTTAACTACATGGACTCTTTATAGGACAGGAATGTTGTCATTTTAATTTATTTCTAAATAATTGGAAACTTCAGTATAAGCAATGAGTTATTTAGAAGTGAATTAAAAAATCTAGATGTCTGGGTTCAATTTTTAATAAATATTTCTAATTTAATATACTGTGGTCAGTTTTCTATGTATATTTGTGAGTGTGTATATGTGGGTATTATTGTCAATTCCTTTATGACTTTCTGTAGAACCAATATTTTGCAAATGTTATCGTTTAAATGAATGAATTATTCCACCATGCGGCCAGCGCAATGGTTTCATTAATGAGGTTCTTGGCATAAAAGTTAGTTAGAAGAGATCGAAATAAAACACACAGACTCAGTTACCTTATTTCTATTGCTAGGTCCAAGTCGGCTCCCCTCTCTGGTTCCCTCCTCTAACTGCCCAGCAGGGCAGCAGGGATTACTCAGGGCTAGCAGGAGAGAGAGAGAGAGTGAACACGCCTGCCGGGGAGTAGCCTTTTACTGGGGAACAAGAGATTCAGGGGAGAATTCCATCCAATGAAGGTTGAGGGGGGACTGCACTCCAAGGTCAGGGTCAGTGATTGGGCCCTCGGGGTCAGTGGTCAGGCACACCCCCACACGGGTGGATTCTCTCATCAGGAAAGGGCCAGAATGCCTCAGACCCTTAACGGGAGCCACCCAATCACGTGTCAGAAATGGCTTCCCACAAATTATATTACTTTTTTGGGTGTAAATTCTATGAACATCGATTGGCATAAACTTAAGATTATTATTATTATTATTATTTTATATGTTTATTCTATTTATTTATATGTGGTGCTGAGGATCGAGCCCAGGGCCTCACACATGCTACGCAAGTGCTCTACTGCTGAGCCACAACCTCAGCCCAAGTTAATTATTTAAATACTCAGTATTTTTATTCATAGTATATCCTAGTGGGAGACTCAAATAGATGATTTATGATGTGGATTTGCTAATTTTCCTTTGTGATTTTACCAATTATTTTAGGTATTTCAAAATCAGGTTAGGGATATTTAAATTCATGATCATTCCATCTTTCTGGCATATTACTTAGCAATGTGAAATGTCCTCTTTTGATAATTTTAATGTTTTTTATTTTCAATTCTGTTTTGATATCAATGGTGCCTTTACTTTCTTTTAGTAACTGGCAGCTATAGGTTTTTTAAATTTATATATGACAGTGGAATATAATTCTTATTACACATATAGAGTACAATTTTTCATATCATTGGTTGTATACATAGTATATTCACAGCAATTTGTGTCTCATACCGGTACTTTGGATAATAATGATCATCATATTCCACCATCATGAATAACCCCATGCCCCCTCCCTTCCCCTCCCACCCCTCTGCCCTATCTACAGTTTGTCTATTCCTCCCATGCTCCCGCTACCTATCCCACTATGAATCTGCCTCTTTATATCAAAGAAAACATTCAGCATTTGTTTTTTTGGGATTGGCTAACTTCACTTAGCATTATCTTCTCTAACTCTATCCATTTACCTGCAAAGTCCATGATTTTATTCTCTTTTATTGCTGAGTAATATTCCATTGTGTATATATGCCACATTTGTTTTTATTCATTCATTTATTGAAGGGCATGTAAGTTGGTTCCACAGTTTAGCTATTGTGTATTGTGCTGCTATAAACATCGATATGGCTGTGTCCCTGTAGTACGCTGTTTTTAAGTCCTTTGGGTAAGCTATAGGTTTTTATACTTTTGGTCATCACAGTTTTTTATTTTCTTCAGTAGGTGAATAGAGTTTTAAAAATCCAACCTGAGATTTTTGCCTTTTAGAAAACAAATTTTTCCATATTTATTATTATTTAAAAATACATATTTAGATCCCTTCTGCCATCTTATTGTGTGTTATCAATTTTTGATATTTTACCATCTCATGTTCTTTTGTTTCCCTCCTCAGGCTTTTGATGAGTTAATGGAATGTTCTTTGCCTCTTTTTGTAATGTACTGGTGGAAACTATACATTCTACTTTTATTTTTGCAATGGGTATGTAGAATCTTAAGAGGACACTTTTTCCTAATAGTATCTGAATTTAATCACTTTATTGTTTTCTTAAATAGCCAATTCTTCATCATCATCTGCACTTCCATCTTAAATATCCCATGCTGACATAATCTATAATTTTGGCACCAGAGTGGTTTTTTTTTAACTTTTAAAATTTATATATGACAGCAGAATGCATTACAATTCTCATTACACATATAGAGCACAATTTTTTATCTCTAGTTGTATACAAAGTATATTCACACCAATTTGTGTCTTTATACACGTACTTTGGATAATAATATCCTCACGTTCCACCATCATTAATAACCCCATCCCCCCTATATTCCCAACCCACCCCTCTACCCTATCTAGAGTTTGTCTGTTCCTCCCACACTTCCCATTCCAACCCCATTATGGATCAGCCTCCTTATATGAGAGAAAACATTCGGCATTTGTTTTTTTGGGATTGGCTAACTTCACTTAGCATTATCTTCTCTAACTCCATCCATTTACCTGTAAAGGCCATGATTTTATTCTCTTTTATTGCTGAATGTCACATTTTTTTTTATCCATTCATCTATTGAATGACATCTAGGTTGGTCCCACAGTTTAGCTATTGTGAATTGTGCTGCTATAAACATTGATGTGGCTGTGTCCCTGTAGTATGCTGTTTTTAAGTCCTTTGGGTATAGACCAAGGAGAGGGACGGCTGGGTCAAATGGTGATTCCATTCCCAATTTTCCAGGAAATCTCCATACTGCTTTCCAGATTGGTTGCACCAATTTGCAGACCTACCAGCAATGTATGAGTGTACCTTTTTCCTCCCCATCCTTGCCAACACTTATTGTGGTTTGTTTTTATAATAGCTGCCATTCTTACTGGAGTGATATGAAATCTTAGAGTAGTTTTGATTTGCATTTCTCTAATTGCTAGTGATGATGAACATTTTTTCATATATTTGCTGATTGATTGTATATCCTCTTCTGAGAAGTGTCTGTTCAGGTTCTTGGCCCATTTATTGATTGGTTATTTGCTTTTTTGGTGCTTAGCTTTTAGAGTTCTTCATATATCCTAGTCATTAGTGCTGCATCTGATGTGCGTGGGGTAAAGATTTGCTCCCAAGATGTAGGCTCTCTATTTACCTCACTGTGTGTTGCTTTTGCTGAGAAGAAACTTTTGAGTTTGAGTCCATCCCATTTATTGATTCTTGATTTTAATTCTTGTACCAAAGGAGTCTTATTAAGAAAGTTGGAGCCTAATCCCACATGATGGAGATTAGGGCCTACTTCTTCTATTAGATGCAGGGGCTCTAGTTTTATTCCCAGATCCTTGATCCACCTTGAGTTGAGTTTTGTGCATGGTGAGAGATAGGGGTTTAATTTCATTTTGTTGCAAATGGATTTCCAGTTTTCACCACACCATTTGTTGAAGAGGCTATCTTTTCTCCATTGCATGTTTTTGGCGCCTTTGTCTAATATAAGATAATTGTAATTTTGTGGGTTAGTTTCTGTGTCTGCTATTCTGTACCATTGGTCTGTTAGTTTGTTTTGGTACCAATACCATGCTGTTTTTGTTACTATTGCTCTGTAGTATATTTTAAGGTCTGGTACAGTGATGCCACCTGTTTCACTCTTTCTGCTAATTGCTTTAGCTATTATGGATCTCTTATTTTTCCAGATGAATTTTATGATTGCTTTTTCTATTTCTATGAGGAATGTCATTGGGATTTTTCTCAGAATTGTATTAAACCTGTATAATGCTTTTGGTAGTATGGTCATTTTGCTAATATTAATTCTGCCTATCCAAGAGCAAGGTAGATCTTTCCATCTTCTAAGGTCTTCTTTAATTTCTTTCTTTAGGGCTCTGTAATCTTTATTATATAGATCTTTCACCTCTTTTATTAAGTTTATTCCCAAGTGCTTTTTTTTTTTTTTGAGGCTATTGTAAATGGGGTTGTTTTCCTCATTTCCCTTTCTGAGGATTTATCACTGATATACATAAATGCATATGATTTTATGGGTATTGATTTTATATTTTCTGAATTTATTTACTAGTTCTAGAAGTTTTCTGGTGGAACTTTGAGAGCTAGAGTGTTTTTTTAAAAAATAATCTTAGAAGCTGGGGTTGTGGCTTAGTGATAGAGTGCTCACTTAGCATGTGCAAAGCCCTGGGTTTTTTTATACCTTTATTTTATTTATATAATAATATAAATAAAATAAAGGTATAAAAATTAAAAAAATAATTTGGAGTGATATTTCATGGAAAAAAATATTTTATGATTTTCTTTGCTTTCCACTTACCAATAGTTTCAGAGTTGGAGACTTAATCTCCAGATTTATAGTGTTTGGAGATAGGGCCTTTGTAAAATAATTAGGATTAGATGAGGTCATGAGGGTAGAGACCCTATGATGACATTTATCAGAAGAGGAAGAGAGACCTAGCAGGTCTAGCAGGCTTGGTCTGTCTCTCCATGTGATGCCTTCTGTCATGTTATGCTAATATTAATTAGGAAGGCCCTTACTAAATGCTAAAGCGATGGTTTGGACTTCCTAGCTTCCAAAACCATGAGGTGAATAAACCTCTGTTTTTTATAAATTACCCAGTCTGCAGTACTTAATTATAGCAGCAGAAAATGGAGTAAGATATTACTGCAGCTCATTGTTAAGTCCTGGATTCATTTTCTATGTATATTCTCTAGTACTTTCAGCTTTCAGTAAGAATCTGTTGTGTTGTAAAAATTTCTAAATCCTAGATATTTGAATAAAAACTCTTATTTTCATCCTCTCATCTCAATGGTATACTGGCTGATCATAGGAATTTTGATTTGAACTTCTTTCTCTTCAGCAAACTGAAGATATTGTTCAATGTCTTTTTCATCCCGTGTTGTTCATGAAAAATACAGTGCCAGATATGATTACTTTGACCATAGAATTACTTTGACCAGTCTTTTTCTTATCCTCTCTGGAGGCTTCAGCAATTTTTCTTTATATTTGTAGCCTCAAGCATATTGACTATCTCCTTAACTTGTACATGCATAGGGCCTTTTTGTTTTCTGATTACTTATTCATCATTCATTCATTCATTCATTTAAATCTCATTCTACAGTTGTTGGACAATTTCAGCCTGAGGACTTATATCTATCCTATATTTATCCAGATCTTAACCACTTCTATTCTCATTATTATCTGATAAATAAACATTATGATTTACAGAACTTTCCTCCATCACCGCATCCTGCTTTCTGTGGCTCTTGATTTTCTAAATTCCTTTTCAGCTGTACCCATTTTTATATTTGTATCTAATTAATTTTTAATTTTAATAATTATTTTTTTATTTTGAAGGTTTGACTTTGATTTGTTTCACAGACAGTTCCTGACTTCTTATTGTGATATCATACTGTATCTGAAGATACTGATTAAACTTAAGAAAAGTCCTTTGCTTGTTGTCTGTTAACTTTTCCTTTACTATAATCATGGTTGTTGTGTATTTCTCATAGTGACTGTGTGCCATGTGTTATTGGTTCCTGATTGTGGATGCACCTGTGTGGCTTGAATTCCCTGCTATACCCTTTATATTTCTACTCCCACAGTGGGCTTTGGAGGGCCTATAATAGCTATTAATTGAAAACAGTCCCCCCAACCCCCGCCCACAGTTTTCAAAGAGAGTGAGGAAAAGGTGGAATGTGTGCTGGGTGGGATGCCTCAGAAGCCGGATTTCAGGCTTAATTTTTCCTTCAGGGCATTGCCAGGCCCTGCCTCTCCTTCTTAAACTTGAATCCTGCCCACAGACATATATGCATGGGTAGAGAGAAGAGTGGATTCACGTGCATGAAGAGTGTGGGTACCCACTTGTTTCCCTTCCATTTCATTGACTTCTGGCTCTTCTCTATCCCTAATTTCTACCACCTCTGGGCCTGGGGTATCCTTGATAATCTCCTGTAGTCTGTGGTAGATGTTTCAGAATGCTCCAGCATAAATCCCAGGCTGCAACAACCCTCTTCAAATTTATCTTGTGTACTTTTAGACTGTCAGGGAAATTCTCCTAATTTTCTATTAGTCAATAATCTCTTTGAGTTTGGAGAGCAAACTATGCTTTTACATACTTAAAAGGGGGAAAAAAGTCTAAGGCTTAGAGTCGAAGGACAAAATGGAGTAAAGGAGAAGGAAACATGCTATTTACACTTAGTTTCCCATCTTGAAAGGGAAAGCCTTTGCTTTTCTTTCAGGTTGCATGCCTTTTTCTTATTGATAACAAGAATATTAACTACTGTCTATGTTGCAAATATTTATTACATGTACCTCTAATTTTATTTAAGGTATTTACAGAGATGTAGAATTTTACATTTTTATGATTACTTTTAGAGTGAATAAAACAATACTTCCCTTACAGTCATTTCTGAATAGTGCCACACTCAGGAGACTTTCCTACTCCACAATTTAGAAAATATTCACGGCTTAGTGTTTGTGCCCAGCTATTTCATGTTTGAATATAGATCCATCATGAATCTAATGTTTTGGTTTGATGTAATATTTGTTGTGTTTTCTATCCCCAGTTTTCCAAACGGGAGTTTTATGGCAGTTCTTTCCTGCTTCACTCACTTGTTTTGGGTGGAGGGCGAGAGATCAGTAAACACATTTTAGTTCATAGTTCACCAACCCATAAAGAATCACATCCATATTTGATGACTGGACTGTGCAGTACTCAGAATTCTTAAACTTTGAGATGGGAGTAGCAACTGCATGGAATTTGTGGTTATCTCTCTTGGGGAGATGATGCATATGTAGAAGGACATGTGACAATTCACAGTAGCCAGAGGAACCGACAGTGGCAAAGAGCCATTTGCTTTCCAGTTCTTCCTTTGTGCACACAGCAGGGTCCACCTCTGGCTTCCCTCACAGCCACATGACTAAGTCCTCTCCAGTGCAGTGCAGCCTGAACAGACAGCTGTGGCAGGCTCATACAAAGCCCTCAACTGTATCCCTCATCGTTTTGGGGGGATGGATACAGCTGATGAGGTTCCAGGAGATGGGCCATGAGCTGCACATATTCTAGAGCATGAGACAGAATGCAGGACAACTTCCTGCTGACCAAAAACAATCACCTTGGATTAGTACTTAGGTGAGAAATAATCTTCTCTGGATCTCACCCCAAATGAGACAGCAGCGAAGTGTAAGTTTGCTTTAGGTTTCTTGTTGACATGCTAAATTGAGTTCAAGAGATTCCTCCCATTCCCAGTTACTAAGAGGCTTTGTTGTTATTGTTTGAATAAGGAATGGGTGTTAAATTTTATCAAAAAGTTTTGACATCTATCAAATATATCCCCTTAAGTTGCTTGTTGTAATAAATTACAATTATCATGGTAGTCAAGTTCTTAGAATAAAACTATATTTAAATAAGATCATGATATTGTATTCTTATAGTGCAATACTGGACTTTGTTTTCAGTTTTTAAAAATTATATCCAAATGTTTTATTGATTTAGTTTTCTTTTTTTTAACTCTATAAAATTGTCCAATTTTGGCATAGTTTTATTATGACTCTAGTTTTTCTATCATTATTGATAATTCATGGTCTCACATCCTTTTGACTCAATTTTGATAATTTTTATTTTCTTCTATATTTGCCTTTTTTATTCAGATTATAATATTTTTGCTGTGTCCCTTCTTTAAAAATCTTTTTAATATCAACATTTATATATCTTTTAACATTAATGATGTGCATTGTATTTATTTATTGCAGTTTCTAAAGGTCTATACAAGAACATAAATGTGAGTTTTGATTTAATACTTTCATTATTTTCTAAATTTTTTATTTTTTTTGCTATGATTTTTATTAGTTCTTCTATGTTCCTTGATTTCAGTATTTTTCTAACATCTGAGTACTGTTCATTGACATTTTTTGTTTAATTAGAAGACATTCCACAAGCATTGATTCATAATATTTTTGTCCAAATATTTTAAAAATAATCTGTTAATTCATAACATTTTTCATAAAAAGACTTCTAAAAAGGACTGGCATAGAGTGCCATATGCTAATTACTTCCAAGTTCAATGTCTTTGTTTTTTCATTTTTCCATGGATTTTGATTGTGTGTGTGTGTGTGTGTGTGTGTGTGTGTGTGTGTGTGTGTGTGTGTGGTTCTGGGGATTAAACCCAGGGCCTTATGCATTTGAGGCAACACTCTACCAACTGAGCTATACCCCAAGCCCGTCTCCTGGATTTTGGAGGCGTGTTAGCTATACTTCACTTTTCATAACTCATGTCAGTTGAATGAGTAAGGAGTCAAGACAATACCACATTCCTCTATGTTTGGAGTTCTTGAGAGGCCATTTTAAACATACAAGTCTTTTTTATAATTATGTTACTGTAAACAAAAAGAAGTCTGATTTTATATGGGTAATTTATTTCTTTTTCATTATTAATTGAGAAAATATACACATTGGACTATATTTATATTCAAACATTCAAATCCTTAAACTACCAAAAATATGAGAGTTTCAAGTAACCAAAAAATAGTTACATAATCTTTAAATATTTTAATGGCCATGTGTATAAACTGAAGTATCTTATTCATTTGATATGGCAGTTTAAGTTTCATTATGTTTATCTATGATGTTAGTGTTAGAAATAATAAGACAATAAAAATCTTTACATGCTTTGCCTTTGAAATCTATTTTATTTTGCTGTTGGAAACTGAATTTACGTCCTCAAGCCTGCTAAACATGCACTCTACCACTAAATTATGCCCATAGCCCTTCTGTGAGAAACTGAGAAAAGTGAAATAATTGTCCCCAATCACAAGGTAGCGATAGAACTTATAGAACTTGGATTTGAATACACATCATCCGGTTACTAACATTGTGCTCTCTCCATTATATCTCTCAGCCTGATGCTGTTGCTCTTGACAAAAATCTATCCCTGTAACCCCTTTCTGTCATCACCACAGCAAAGCCTCATTGTTTTGGTACACTAAAAAGATCGTACTTACCGCAGCAATGTAATACCACTTTATACTGGGATTAAGCTGTGGTTATCTAATGACATTAATGATTTGCTGCAGTTTATCTTAGTTTGCCCCAGATAATTTGTCAATCAATACCCAACCTTTGGGTTTCTCTCTCTGGCAATCCTACCAGTTCCAAGTTTCTAACAGGTTCTTGAAATTGCCTGCCTCTAGCTCTTTGAGCAATTTCTTGGTATGAAGGTCTTATGTAATATAAAATACCAACTGACCAATGGTGCATAGGATCCCTGGAGTTCAAGTTGGAAAGGGAGGAACATGGCTGCTTTTTCTAGGTTCAGACAAGAGGAGCAGTTGCTGGAAAAAAATACTTTCTGAATATAATTGAGATTTTGTTTGGCCCATCAAAGATCTGTGTTCGACCTACGTCTGCATATCCATGAAGCAAGCCTTCCTCAGCCATCCTAGTCCAGCAATCACTAGGTGCTCCTCTCCCTATAATGACAAAGTAATTGTTGGTCATGATTGTTTTGTGTATTTGTCCTTTCTCTCCAGCCAAGTAGAAAAAAATAATAAATAGTATTTCTATCATATCTGTGTCCCTATATCCTCTGCTGAGTGGGAAACATATAGTGACCATTATTTTTGTTTTTAAATTGTGATAAAATCTACATACCATAAACTGACCATGTTAACTAGTTTTAAGTGTAGAGTTCAGTATCATTAAGTGTTTTTGCACTATTGTGCAGCCATAGAATTTTTCATCATCCTAAACTGAAACTCTGTACCCATTAAACACTAATTATCCACCCCCTCAACCTGGCAACCACCATTCTATGGTCTATTTCTATGAGTGTGTAAGTGGAATCATACAATCTTTGTTCTTCTGTGTCTGATTATTTCATTTAACCTAATGTCCTCAATGTTTATCTATGTTGTAGGTGTGCGAGGATTTCAATTATTTTTAAGGCCAAGTTATACACACACTCATACACACACAAACACACACACACAAACACACACACACAACATGTTGCTTATTCATTATTTGGGTTTTTCCCACCTGTTGGCTATTTGAATAATGCTTCCAGAGCATTGCTGTATAAATATCTATTTGAGTTGCTGCTGTCAATTCTTCCCAGAAGTGTAATTGCTGGATGGTATGGTTAACTTTTGTGAGGAGTGCTCACAACTGTTGTACCACTTTACATTTCCACCAGCAATGCACAAGAGTTTCAATTTCTCTGTACCATCCCAGTTGGCTTAAGCATTATATCTGAATTACAACAGAAGAAATTGAAGTTCATAGATGGCACATCATTTGCCTAAGATCATAGAGCTAATATTTGAAAATATTAAAACCATAACTTTATCCCTGATTTATTTTATTATTTGGGGAATTAAACAATCTATGTTCTTTGAGATTCTCCCCTGCATGCTCTCAACATGCCCAGATATCATCCTTGATTTATTTTATTATTTTGAGAATTAAACAATCTATGTTCTTCAAGATTCTCCTCTGCATGCTCTCAACATGCCCAGACAAGGCCAGTGGACACATTGAGAAAAGATTTCAGAAAAGGAGACCTGTTCTTTTTCCCATATCTCCCAAGGTATCAAAGCCAGCGGGAAGGATTTAGGCTAGATATTAACTGAGTGGCTGGTGTTAGTGAGATACTGGAAAGAATTATCAAAGGATACTTTGAAATAATTCAAGTCCCCCCAAATGCTATGTGTTAGAGTCCACATATCTGTCTGAAGGCACAGAAAATAATTCGGTGAATCACTGTTAGTTACTTAAAAGCAAGGGATAAGTTGGATGACTTCACATGGTTTCTTCAAATTCTCTGTTCTCCTAGATTCTACCAAGTCCATTTGTACCACTGAGGAAAGTTGTTCTTTGGAGCTGGCTTTGGATCTTGTTTTCTCAGTCTCTTCATCCTTGATCTCTAGTGAATTCAGACACCCCACTCTCAATTCTATTTTATACTTTCAAAGTTCGACCAGGCATCAGGGGAGAGGTTCAAAATGACCTAACTGACCTGGGGTCCTCAGTTACTCCTTGGGTAGTTAACTTTCTATAGTACTGTGAGTTGGTTTCACTCAACCATGATATAAAGGAGATATAAAGGAGTTATAATTTTGGACTGAGATTAAAGGCAACAGTTCCAATGTCTGACCTTTATGCATTGTCAGGGCTAGAGCATGAAGCAGGCATAAGGTAGCTGGCTCAGGATAGCAAGCCTAGAAGAAAAATACCTAATGGGGAGGGAATTTATCTGGGTGTTTATCTCGATGCTGTCACCAATTAACTATCTGCCTTAGCACAATCTTTGGGGAATTTTGATGTCTGTGTGACTTGATTCATGCTGGGCAGTCCCTCTGTCCTCCTCCAGAACTGTGATTGTGCACTATTTAGTGACCTGTAAAAACAATTCTGCTACCTTTAAGTATTTAATATTAACATGTTTTAGTTTCCTCACTATTCTAAAGAAGGATTAGGACCTCCCACTCCACAGTAGTTAAGCAGAGATAAGTAGTAGACCATTTTGAAAAGTTGTGCGCATTCCAAGCACTTTAAAGACCTCTTAAGGATAATGTTGAAATTAAGGGAAATTACTCAAGAAATCATTTAAGAAACTGCTTGCTGAGAAATTGCTATGTAAACAAAAGTGGTAATCAATTAATAAGTAATGTGCTTCTGAAATGCAAAAAGAAAAATCTAAGAAGCAATTATTGGGAGGAAAAAAGCAAAGCACTGCCTCCCACCCACATCTTCTTTCTTCCCCTTTTTTATTCCTTAAAGAATTGTGTCAGGAGCTCTAACCGCCTACACAGTGAATAACTAGTGAAGAACTCGGTTTAGAGAAGAGATTACTGAAGCACTAGGTAAGCTCTGTGACCTGGAATGATGATCACACTGTTCTTGCCTGCTATAGTTTGCATATCAAATGTCCCCAAAAGACTCATGTGTTAAAGGCTTGTTTCCCAGTGTGGTACCACTGGGAGGTGATGGAACCTTTAAGAGACAGGGAGTGGTAGGAGGTCTTTAGGTTCTGGGGGGTATGCCTTCAAAGGTGACTGTGGAAACTCAGCCTCCTCCTTGCTGTTTTTTTTTATTTTTGCTTCCTGGCCATGATGAGAGTATAGAGTCGGTCAGCTCTGCCATGCACTCCCAGCCTGATGAGCTATTTTGATGCAGGCCCAAAAGCTATGGGCATAACAAATCATGGACTGGAATCTCCAAAACTGTGAGCCTAAATTAACCTTTTCTCTTTATAAGTTGATTATTTCAAGCATTTGTTATGGTGACAGAAAGCTGACAACTGCCTGACACAGGACATGTGGCTTTTAGAACAAAACAGGGTGGAGTGCTAAGGAGGGGAGCAAATTAGAGATGATCTGAGCAACTGTTTATTGTGCAGGTGACAAAAAATGAAGGTGGGGGAGGGGTCAGTTTTATTCATTTCCATATCAGAGTTGGCAACTGAAGAATGCAATGGAAACCAAGGTAAAAAAGGCAGGGGTGTATGTTATATACATACAACATTGTAAATAGATGCGTTTTGAGATGCGGGTCCCGTCTTGCAGAAGTTAAGAGAACAACTTAAGATCAGTCCAAACCAGGTATCATTTCCATGAATACATGGAGTTAAGACTAACAGAACCTGGTTTAGCACTTAGCTGATCCTCTTTCCTACCCAAATTCCTTCTAACCACAGACAACATAACCTGTTGTTAGAAACCACCCTTCACAGATCTGTGTCTTTCCTTCTTTGCTAGAGAGTCTGTTGGCAGTCAGTGCAGGATCAGCAATAACCCACAAACTTCCATCCTTCTTCTGTTTCCATGCACTCCCTTGCTTTCTCTCAGTTTTAATTGCCTGAATTTTGGTGCCTGTGATAAGAACTCAGGGATAATGTCACACAGTTCAGGAACCCCTCCACTGATTGTGGGCTGTGCCCTACCAGTGACGATAGCAGGATTTGGTCCATTAGGAGAACATGAATTTCTCAGTATCACCAGACCCTCATGAGAATATTATGCTGTGTACACTTCTACAAGCTGGCTGGTTTTCACAATTTCACATCCTTCTGCAGTGTACCACCCAATCTCGAGCAAGGTCTCTGTCTAAGTGTGCTTTGTTGTTCTATGTGACCAAAATTTAGGATTTCCAAATCCGAAGTAGAAACTCACACTTTTCTTTTCCATTCTGTGTGATTTAAAAGATTTAGTTTCCCTTTAATTGCAAAAGAACATGGTGAACAAATATGGAACAAAAATTTCTTTGTAAACCTTTTATACATTTAAAAATGTTCTACAGTGAAAATATGGGAATTAGGAAAAAATGTTTTAAAAAGTCTTATCAGGTATAGTGGAAATCCTTGGGCTTTGTGACAATGCTTTTTGTCATAAATCATACTGAATTTGGGGACTTCCCTTTTGAATTAAGAGCAACACTCTCATGCAGAGAGTGGAGGTTCTGAAGGACTGAGATGCCCCTACCCCACCATGAGCAGGCCCCAAGGAAACTTCTCAGGCCTGTCTAGCCCAGACTAACTTAATCTGCACCTGTGTATTTTCTGCCTGTTTTTTCCCCTCTTCAGTCCTAAAAGAGAAGGTGGGGGTCCTCTAGGACCCTGTGGGTGGTGTCAACGTTGGGTTTCCTTTTCTCTTGTGTTTTGCTCTGTGTGACTAACCAAAATGCTCTTTGTTCTGTGTTCCAGAGTCAGAGACATCCCTGCCACGCAGCTCACAGATTTATAACTCTGGCCAAAGGTTTCAACGAGTACAGATTTCTTCAATCCAAAGTTCATCTGTGTGTTCTCAGAAATTAAAACAGTGCATTTCTCCCTGCTGCTTTTTTGCCCCAGGAGCCCAGGAAGCAAGCAGGAGGAGTTCCCCAAGGACGTCTTACAGCTCTGATGATAATGACTAACTCAAACAGGCTGGCGCTGCCTGGGGACACTTAAGGGCTTTAGCTATCGCTTTCTTTTCTCAAACTCAGATAGTGTCAGCACAGACACAGGCAATCCAGATAGAGGAATGTGTCTGTTACAATGTTTACAAGTTGGTGTCAGTGGAAAGATCATAACCCCAAGATTTGATGAAAACATGCTTCTTGCCCAGACAATTCATGATAATGGTGCAACTGGAAAGTTCTTTTCAGAGAAAGAATGAGTTAGAAAGAAACCAAGGGGGGGGGGGACGGGCAGAGACAAGTGCTGGCACTAGGTCTTTCCAGACTTGCAACATGAAGGAATATCACAAAATTTCTGATTTCATATCCAGGATGTTAAGTAAACTGGAATCTTCAATGGCTTCATTACCCTGTCTTTTTTACCACTCTTCCCATGAGGACAGGCAACAGGGAAGGTGGGTGAATGCCTTCAGGACCTACAGCTGTCACTGAGTAATTTACTTCTTAGCACCTCACATAAAAATGCCTGAAAAAACAGATATCTCTCACCAGGGTGCCCAACAGGAGGAATGTGGTTTGGATGTCTGAAGTCCACTTGACAACACTATTTGAAAAACATTTTACTTGAAGCCAAAAGAATGATACTAAATCCACTCTAGTGAGCAATTTGGTGTAGAACACCCATTTTGCAGTCCAGCCCCAAACTAGTAGAACACATTGTCACAGTACAGTCTGATGTACCATAGGGTCACGAGGCAGAGTCCAGGAATGGGGTTGACCTTTGAATTATCTCTACTGGGAAGGAGTCAGTTGGCCTTATGGAATACCTGAAAATGAAACACTGCTCCTCAGAGATGGGAAACTGGGCCTACTCACCAAACTGTGATGAGAAATTCTTGATAATGGAAAACCACAGTAACGACAATAAGTCTCTGTTCTTGAGAAGTTCACTGTCTAGTGGGGAAGCTGATAAAAACTAACAACCCTAAAAAATAATAAGTGCTATCATAAGGGTATGTCCAAGAGCTCTCAGAAGTTCCAAACTAGTCAGACAGGGTCAGGGAAGACCACCACTATATCTGGTTATAAAAAATTGAAGTAAAATTGACTTATCCTGTCTTGAAGTTGAAGTTGTCTTCCAAATAAATCACACTCTTCTTAAAACCATTCCAAAGGACTTAGCTCTTCTCATAAAAACTCTAGGTATCTACCTGAATCCTCAGAGAACAGAAGAAGGTTTAGAAATGGGTTAATGCTTAAACACAGATTGGTGTCCTCGTTCTGTTATTTTCATTGTATTTTACGAGTCACAACATGATAATTCATTGTAGGCATACAATATGTAATTATCAAATTAGGGTAATTAACATTTCCATCTCCTTAAACAATCACCATTTTTGTCAGGAACATCAAACTCCTTTCTTTTAGTTCTTTATAAGATTATTAAAAAATTGTTGTCAACTATAGGGTGTCACTGTTTTTTTTTTTTTTTTTTTGCCTATGGTTCACTGTCTTGTCTGTTGAATGAATATTTTTCTTTAAGAAGCCAGTTCTTTTCTGCCTTCCAAACTGAGCACCTGCTTGTCTTCATATTTTTCTATGAGATCTCCATCTAACTAAACTTTTCCTTCATGAGATTTTATTTCTTCCAGAAGACAAAAACATAATTGCTTTAAAAAATTTGTTTGGTTTACATTAGGCAAGATTTTACTTCACTTGATGTTGACTGTCTTCCCCTTCCTGCTGTCTGTACAGTTCAAGGTCTCCTGAACACCAGTGCTCAAGGGGCCTGAACCTGAGCATTCCAACCAAAACCCTAGGAATTTATTCCCTGGAAGTCTGTCTTGAGCTGAGGAGCTTAGCATTAGAGAATGGGCTCTATCACCTGGTAAATATTAGCATGAAGAGCAAAGGCCCTAAAAGTGGATGATATCTCCTAGTACTCTGATGATGTCAGTAGCTTATTTCATTTTATCACCAAACAATTTTCCATTGTTATAAGTCTACCAGGTTTTGTTGATTGGCATCTGGGTCATGCCCACTTTTTGGCTATTATTAATAATGCTGCTACAAACATTTGTGTACAAGTGTTTATGTGTAGATAAATTTTCATGTCTTCCGGGTAGACAGCTAGGAGTGAAATTTCTGGGTCATATGGTAATTGTATGTTTACCCTCTTAAGAATTGAGCGAAAAGAGACAAAAATGAGAACTCTCTCCAAGAAAACGTTAAAGACTGACAGTAAAAGGAAATCATGATTGGAACTGAAAGGGGCTGTCTCCAGCCAGGCTGGTTTAATTCTGATAATCTGGATATAATCTGAATACAAGGAAGACTTCCTAGACAGTCTTTAGAAAACAAAACTGCAAGTAAACACTCCTTTTAGTCATAGCATCCTAAGATTTTTTTTTTCTTATTCAGACAGGAAGGTAGGCATATTTTCTAGTCTTTCAAGTTATTTTTACATGACAGGTCTCTGAAGCCTTTAGGGGGAAATGGCATGGATCTCACTGCCTACAGTCAAATGTGGATCTTGTAAGGCTGTTCTCTCCAATATCACGGCCACTAGTTGTATGCAGCTCTTAAAATTCAATTAATTAAAAGAAAATTTAAAATTCCATTCTCAGTTGCACTAGCCATATTTCATGTGCCCAATAAATATATATATATTTTTTGTGGCTACAGTATTGAACAGTGCAGATGAGAATATTTCCTTTATCACAGCAAGTTCTATCAGACAGCATTGTTTTAGGTACCATATTCTGGGTTCACAGCAAGAATAGTGGCAAATATCCCACAATGCCTGGGACACTCTTTACAACAATTGACCATTCCCAAATATCAATAGTGTGAAGTTTGAGAAATGCTGTCCTAAAACAATCATGTCCAAGCTGGATCAGCTTTGATCAGAAGATCAAAAGAATCAACTGAACAGGTTTTTAAACCCTATATGCCTCCATCCTACCTCAAAGTGTCTCGTTAAGGAATATGAAGAAAACTTAGGGGTTTGAGTATTCAGAAACTTTCCAAGTGATTTTTATGACTGGCTAGATTCAAGAACTATTGTGTTAAAGTGAACTGACTCTTAGCTCTTAATTCAGAGGAAAATCACCTGGTAAACATTAGCAGCACTCCCAGAATAAGTTAATGACTCCAAGGCCATTACCTCCTCTGTTTAATTTCTCCAATTACCTATCTCTCAATTAATAGGGTCATTAAGCACTTAAGACTTGCATTAATTTCGCTCCTCTCTTTCAATTCTTTCATTCTGCATAAATCTAGTTTGCAAATGATTACATCTTGTTAAATATTGTACCCTCTCTATTTACAAACAGAGCAAATGACCTGGAAAACGTTTGGCAGCTGTCTTTGTTCATTGGTGTTTAGTGGGAAATAGCTGAGCAAACAGAAACAGCAGCCCTGTAGGTGGCATGGTGAAAACAGAGTACAGTCCATTCATTTGTTACTAAAGTAGCTTAAGAGAGGTAAATGGAATTAATTTTAAATGGTTTGAAGTTGCTTACATTAAGGTCAACATACAATTCTCCTCAACTTAAAAGAGTGTTTAAGTGAACTAATTTTAGATTCTTTGTTTCTTTCCATTATTACTCTGCAATAAATTACAAAAAGGGAATATATCTTACTCTCAAGATACTTACTATTCTATAGTAACCGGAAGGAGAGATACAAGTCCCTATAAGAACATCTATTGAACATTTGAAGAGGAGATAAAAATTTGAGAGGAAGAGATTCTTCTTCTGGTGGAGATCTGGGAATTTTCATGAAGATAGCAGGGTCTTTAGCTTCCTCTTCATTCATCCAGTAAATGCTTGCTGGTGCCAACCTCATGGCAGATCCACCATACCAGGAGCTGGGGTAAGTTGACACAATCCTCTGCTTGTGGAATTTGACTTCCTGGAGGCTGTCAGTCAGTTAACAATTATTTATTGTCTACCTACTATGTGCCAAGCTTACAGACAGGCACTTATGATTCAAAATGATAAATGTTAAGATAGGGGGGAGGACATGGTACAATTAATTCCTGACTAGGTTTTATTACATTGATGCTTTTCTAAACACAGACATTTCATTTGCAAGGACAGGATCACAGAGCACTTACTCACTCTTAGCAACAATTAATCATGCTATGGAACTTAACATCAGGCATTGTCTAGTGGACACTAGTCTTAACTCTGGCCTTCTCTGGGAAACAGCAAAGGATTATAATTCAGAATCTACTGACACAATTCTCCACTCATTAGTTCCTCTGGAAAAGTTTTCTGATAGATCTAACATGTATTGACTCTTATCTGTAAATCTAGTAGCTATGTCAATGGTGAGATTATCCAGGAATGTAATCACAATATAGTGTACTTTGTTATGTGAAGTTTATAATAATAGTGGGCTTTAATTGACCTTACATGGCAGGATTTAATTAACACTCAATTTAAATTATGAAATATTTAAAACACATCAAAGTGCAGAAGATAGACACCTACAGATAATATGATGCCTACTCACTATAGAACTAAGGCAGTATTTTGCTATTTTGTCTTTAGCTCTTCATCTCTATCATTTTCTAATGAAATAAAACATTAACAAAATCGTTAAAATCTTCCTTCATGTCCCCAAACAAACCCTATTCCTTAGGCTTCCTTCTTCCCAGAGGAAACTAGTATCTTGAAGTTGGTAAACTGGCATCTAAACTTTCCCCACAACTCTACTTTCTCCTGAAACTGTGATTTGACTTCAACACTTTGTGAACTTCTACATTCTATCATCAGTTCTAAGATGAAGTTCAAACTCCATAATCATCATGTTCTGCTCCCTGTAATCTTTCTCTGCTACTTCTCAGCTCTTTGAACAAGCCTCTCAATTTATCCTGGTGCACAATTGAGCTTATTTTAGTTTTCTAGGCATCGTGTGCTATTTCTCTTGTTCTTCCTTTGTTTTATCCTGACCTGCATCCATGTCCTCTGTCTTTTCCTGGCCTATATTCCTCATCCTTAAAGGCTTAATTCAGTGTCAGTAACCTTCTTCTAGAAACTTCCAGTCCTACATTTCTGTGCCTTCAATAGTAATATTGTATTGTTGGAAAAATCGGTTTTGAATATCTGCACTTCTCACCAGGCAGAACTTCTTAAGAAAGTTTCTAATACTGTGACTTAACAAGTCAACTTGCCACTATGTCACAGATACTGACAGAAGCCAGGAGACTGAAATATCATTCACAGCAAAAGCAGGAAGTAGGTTGTTAGTGGTCGCATGGGTTCCTTAGCTCCTCCGTGTCATGACACGGGTGTCCTAGACATGCACTGCACACGTGTTGGATGTGTTTCAGGAGAGGGACACTGAGCGGAGGAAATGTCCCTCCTTACAGTAATATTGATCTAGAAGAAGAGGTTATTACACTGTTCAAAGTTGCTCACTGCAAACACAACCTTGAGAAATGTCCCAGAGAAGGAATGATCTGGGTCTTGAATTCTTGAAGTAGGACCTGCAGGAGCTTCAAAGGCCCATGGAGTAGTGTTTCCCAGCAGCAGAGAGAACAGCTAGCTGCAGGCACGACTTTCACTGTTATGGCGAACAAAACAACAAGAACAACAAGAAAAGCAGACATAAGAACTTTCACATTTTAACTTGCTCAGGGCTCACGTTTCCTTCTTTGACCTCTACCATGAAAACTTACAACAAAAATCTTGAAGACATTGATAAAAGTTAGCCAGGCAAAGTGATGCACATCTGTAATCCCAGCAACTCAGGAGGCTGAGGCAGGAAGATCACAGCTCAAAGCCAGCCTCATCAAATTAGTGAGGTTCTAAAAAAACTTAGCGAGATCCTGTCTCAAAATTTAAAAATATATTTATTTTGGGGATAGGGATGTGGCTCAGTGACGAGGTGCCCCTGGGTCTAATCCCTGGTACTGCGCCCCCTCTCAAAAAAAAAAAAAAAGATTGCAGTAAAAGTTAAAGCATTTAAGAAGTTAGAAATGTGTAACATGCAGTATGTTTTACAGAAATCCTAGCTAAAATTGTCTAAAATAAAGATTTGGTTCTTAAGACAATAAGGTTCAGAAAATGACAAAGTTGAGTCAAATGGAACTATTTAATTCTTGATAATGGTGGACACAAATAATTAAAATGATTATAATTACTTGTGAGATTTAAGGTAATGATCTACTGCCAGAGTAGATGTGTATCTGTATTACCAAAAACTTTATTTTCACATATTTTCCAGATGCCCATGGTATCATTTTTGGGGCTACTTATTATTGTACTTCAAGTAAGTTATATATTATATCTAGTTTACCTTGTAGAATATGTTGAGAATATCATTTAAAGTACCGTCTCTCCTGTTTTATCATCAATAAGAAGACTCAAAATGGGCCGTGTCTTACATTTTTTTGCCTTCTTAAATGTCGTAGCTTTTACTGCATACTTCAAGGTCTTCATTATGAGTTTTGGGGTCCACTATTGCGTGGGGCCACATATTAATGACTATTTTGTACTTAAAGTAATCGTTGGTGACAGGGACTACAGCTCTAATGCACATGTACCAACAACATATATTATTTATTACATTTCAATTTCCAACTTCTAAAATAATTCTTCCCTACATAGACCACAGTGACTTTCAAGTGAGATTTTAAGTTCTGATTTAAATGAATCTTTAAAAATGTTTACTGGTGTTTTGTCTTTTTCACCTGTTTCCCCACTACTCTCTAAGTCACATAACTCATAGGAAATATTTAACCAATGTCCACTTGACAAAGGTACCAATTTTATAAATCCTGACTGGTGAATAAAATTAACTCACTTTCTGTATGTTTTCAGAAAAAGGGTTTGCTTCCTGTGTATGTGGGATCACCACGATGGGAAGATGAACACTTCCATCTCATGCCTGAGGTAATTCATCTGGATGCCATTTATGGTTGGGTTGCTTCCCAAGTATTGAAGAAGATATCTAAGGAAGCCCCACTTGTAAAGCAAATTGAATGACAAAGAAGTGAGGAGAGTGATCAGAGAAAGAGAGAGATGAGGGTGGAATACAAAAGGGCCAGTATAAAAAACGAATGTTCCAGGGGGAATATTTGTTGGTCTGGGAAGCAAATGCTGAAGCAAAGCACTACAAATGGTGACATGGGAAAGGGCATCGGGATGTGGAGAGGCAAAGAGGAGGCTGGAGGCCAGGGCTGAGGCCATATGGTTTAGACACAGTTGGGAAAGAACTTTCCAGGGAACATGTGCCAGAAAATTACACAAGAGGAGGCAGACTGGAACTTAGGGACAAAGGGACAAAGTTGAGGTGGAAGGAAGTGAGCATGGAGTTGGTTGCTGACTGAGGGAGAGCTGGGTAGAGAAGTTGGAGCCGGGATGGCAGAATGAAGTCTGGTTCTTGCAGAGGGAAAGAACTGGGACTCCCAGTAGAGGATGGGAGGAGAAAATCTGGGTGTATGGGATGTTTGAGCCTCTGGCTGTCTAGGAAGGAGGCCATGCTGAACCAGGACCAGGACTCTGGAACCAGGAAAGAGATTCAGTGACACAGAAACAAGTTCTGCCTTCCCATATACCATGTAAGATTGTCCTGGATACTACATATGGTCATGTGTATACCACATTATGTGAAACCTTGTCAATAATCTTATTTTTAAACAGCCATGGACTAATCTATTATATGGTCCCAAACTCTTTTTGTTAGACCTGTAGAATGTTTCTAGTGTATGTTATTATAACTATGCTGCACTGGTTGTCCACATCGCTAAAATCTTTGCTTGCAGTCAGAATAATTTCCTTAAGAGAAATTACTAGGGGTGTGAGAAGGGCGTGGAGAAGGGGAAGCCAGAACAAAGGGTGGAAACAATGCAGAGACTGCAGAGATGTACTTTTCAATTTTCCCCAATTAACACTCTGCCATAAAGGTATGATGGTATCTGCTTCCCCATGTCTTCATTGCATATGACACATTTCCATCAGTTTTATTTCCCAGTGTTTCCCTCTACCCTCTTCTCCTGCCTTCTCTTATCCCCTTTCTTTACCCTCATGGCCTGTCTTTTATTTTCATGACATCCCTTTTTTCTTTTTACTTTTTTACTCCTAGATTTCACATATAAAGGAAACCATGTAACACTTCTCAAAATTTTTGAGTCTGACTTATTTTACTTAACATGGTGCTCTCAAGTTCCACCCATTTTCCTGAAAATGGCATAATTTCATTCTACTTTATTGCTGGATAAAATTCCATTGTGTATGCAGACCACATTTTTATTACCCATTCATTTGTCAAGGGACACCTTGGCTACTGTGCTGATTTTAATTCTTTTGGATCCATACCAAGGAGTGGTAGACCTGAATCATAACCCACAAACTCATTAATACTGGACAATTTTTTGAAAGAAAAATGATGAATTTGAATTGCATGATAAATAGAAAAGTGACAGGTCCATTCCAGATACCCAGACATTTAGAGTCAGGGGCATCACTACCTCAGTGCTGCCCTCTGGTGGTACCTAAAAATGACAAAACAAAGTCAAGTCCAAAAGAGACTAAACACTTCAGTGTTAATTTATTTAGGGCTAGAGTTTTAGAAAGTGGGGTGTAAAAAAACAAAGAAAAAATGTCTTTCTCTTAGATATTGGAGGATATGAGAACTACAGAAAGATATTTTTACCCACAATTAGAGAATGTGACATGATGTGAACATGCACTCAGAGATGATTTCTAAAACAGAGTGAAATCAAAAGAAAATTAAGTTTCAATGGCAGACTCTGAAGAGAAATCACATACTTATGAGACTGACTCTATTTTGCTTAATGAAATTGGTTTCTCCAACCAGACAATGAAGACAAGGAGGTGCAAAGAGATTAATGAACTTGTCCAGAATCACAGTGTTGTCTTCTAAGGTAATTGTTTCACTACTGCAAATAACACACAAATAACACACGTGACAGTGGTTATGTATTCTGTGTCTTAGACTTAGTTTGGCAAAGCAGGTTTATTCTTACTTTTGTTAAACCCTGCTCCCTAGGGACAAAGGAAGGAAGGAAAGAAAGGGAGGAAAAGTGGTGAACCAAATGACAGTCTTTGTCCTAAAAAAATGCTCTTCCTCTAGTTCTGTGTTTCTGAAATTTCATTCTTGCTCTAATTACCTGTGCCTGGGTAAACAGGAATTCCCAGGACTGCAAATACTACCTGCACAAAATCCATTTTCTTATTCAATTTCTCACTTGGATTCACTGAGGATAAATAATATGCTCAGGATTGTTTCTCCAAGGCTTGATGCTAGAGAAACAAAATCAAACAAAAACACCAATAAATATGTATTTACAGATTATGATAAGTATGAGAAATAGTTCTGGTTACTTTGAGAAAGTATCGTTTAACGTAGCGGTTCTTAAATTTGTTTGCTCTCATATCACTGATGTTCGAGTATATCTATCAATTGATTAATAAATTGAGGACTTGCCTGGATTCCTCAATCTCTTTTTCAAAGTACTAAAATTAGAGATGTCCTGATTTGAAAAATGACTTCCTACTTAACCATTAGTATCATCATTTCTGAGAAGCTTAACAAAAAAGGCTTCATAAAAATTTACCAAATTAAATATAGTATTCTTTCATTTTATGTGCCTAACTTAACAGATATGCTAAAAAATATACTAGTAACTTCAACATACTTTTCCAAAACTTTTTTCATTTTTAGATGAGGTAGCATGAACACATTATAGTGCACTCATCTTTTTCTTTAATTTTCATTTTTAGTGTTTTAGATGTACATGGGCAAAATAATTTTATCTTATTTATTTATTTGAGAGAGAGAGAGAGAGAGAGGAGAGAGACAGAATTTTTATTTATTTTTTAGTTTTCGGCGGACACAAAATCTTTGTTTTTATGTGGCGCTGAGGATCGAACCTAGGCTGCATGCATGTCAGGCGAGAGCGCTACTGCTTGAGCCACATCCCCAGCCCTCTTATTTATTTTTTATGTGATCAAACCTAGAGCCTCACACATGCCAGACAAGTGCTCTGCCACTGAGCCACAACCCCAGCCCATATAGTGCATTCATTTTTAATACACAGATTGATGAACCTAAGGGACAAGTTCTTGATTTTGTAATGTGTTTATAACATTTTTACTTTATAATGTGTTTGTTTCTACAAAATATTGGCATTGAGTTTGTTGCTTTAAAACTTCTTGTAAAAAATGTTTTTATTTGCTCATTGCGGTTACACACGATGGTGAGTTTCATTCTGACACAATCATATACATATGGAGTATAATTTGCTTCATTTCAGTACCCACTGCTCCCCCTTTCCCACCTTTCTTCCTTCTTCCTACTCCCCTTGATTTACTCTATTGGCTTACCTTTTATTTATTTATTCATTTATTGATTTCAATTGGTACTATATAATATACATAAAAGTGGAACTCACTGTGATATATTCAAATACGCAGAAAGCACAATTTGTTGATTGCATTCCATATTTCCTTCCTTTCCCCATCTGTCCTTCCTCCCCTCAATCCCATTCCTCTACTCCACTGATACCTCCTCTATTTTTGTGTGATCTGCCCTCTCCCTGATATTGCTCTAGTTTCCCAAAATGAGAAAACACAGTTGATGTGCTTTAAAACTTCTTACCTACATTTTTGGGTTTGCTCTTCCAGAACTCTCCTTCAAGTTCTTTGTATTGTTTGAAAACGTCAAAGATGGAAGAAAAAAAAATTGTTCAGAGAATTCTCAATTAAGTCTGAATTTTAGAAACTAATCTGATTAGAAACTTAACAGATTTGAAGTTTATTACACTAAAAAGATTATTTGTTACTTATAGGAAATTCAAATTTAATAAGGTTTCTATATTTTCACTTGCTAACACTGTAAATTTCATCCTTGTTTGACTATTAACAGCCCAACATGCACCAAATCACTGTTTGCCTTTCACAGAATACAAATAATAGGTGGAAGGACACAACAGTGCACAAAAGAGGTGTCACTGGTGCTAATAGTTTGAACAACTTTCTGTTTATTTGGTATTTGAGGGGACTTTTACACTCCAGGGAAATGACAATTACAATAGACGTAATGGGCACATATCTTTATTTTATAAATCGGGAGGCTGGCAACAGTGAAAGGGAAGGAGTAAAGGAGAAACAACCAGCTGCTTTTAGCTTGTAGAAGGCTGGATTCCTAGAAAACCAACAGAGGAAAGAGTACGCATAAAAGTATGCATGAAACTGCTGTATCTGTGTGTCCCTGTGGGGAGTCTCTGGGCATTTCTAGGTGAACAGTACTCCAGTTTGATGACTATTTACTTGTCTCAGAGGCTTCTCAGAGGAAGTGGCATTTACACTGATCAACAAAGCCTGAGTCTAAGTCAGGTGGAGTCTTGGTGGCATATGTTCACAGAGACTCCTATCAGCAGATCTCAAGTAAAAAAAGTACTTTACTCAGAAAGGGGTGTCTGTGGTGATAAACCAATGTCCCAAGGCCCTTGTATTGTTTAAGAAGAGGATAAAAATATTGATTAACTTTGGAATTTGTTCAGCTCTACAAGTGTTTTAAACTGGAGAGTGACCACCAAAAGATAGTACCAGAAACTTCCCAACTGATGAGGAGGAAAATGGCATGTGGGGTAGGGAAGGGCAGATAAAGAAAAAAATTCAATCATTTTAAGAGAAAGCATTATCGGAGAAACCTAGAAAAAGTAGCAACAACATAATATATAAAATAGCAAAAATGAATTTAAAATCAGAAATTATAATAACATCAGTGGGTCAAAGATAAGTATGAGCCTCCAAGACTGAGTAAACAAGCAATAAGTAAGTAAATAATACTAAGTTACGTGTTATTTTTGAGACACACTAAAACATGAGGACATAGAGGTTGACAGAGAAAAGGAAAGAAAAAAATGTGCCAAGGCAAGGACCAACTAAATGGAAATTGGCATGGCTGCATCAACTTCATGTAAAATACTTTAAACAAAAAATTTTGGGATGTGAAGTTATCACAAATTGATAGAATGGCAATTTCATTGGGAAGAAATTTTAAACCTTCATAAATTTATAAAGTAGATTCAAAATACAGAAAAAAAACCTGTCAGAGGTTGGCAGAATCACTTTCTGTAACTGATGAAACTCACAAAACATCAGTAAGGATATATAACACTTGAACATAATTAACAAACTTGATCTAATGGGCGTGTTATATTTTTAAATAAAAATGATCAGGTACCAGAGCATGAAGCAAATATCAATAAATTTTAAATTAATTAAAATTAAAACTGGTATTACTTAAAAATATCACATTCTATGACCATAATACAATTACCAAATAAATTAGAAATAAATATAAAAAAAGCTAATAACATACTCCCACATATTTGTACTGTAGGAAAAATTATCTTTGACCCACAGTTGACAAAAGAAATCTTAATGTGAATTAGGAAAAATTTAAACTGAATAATAAATTATGCCATAAAAACCTAAAGAATACAACTAAAGCAGGTACCTCATAGAAAATCATGAATAAGACTTTTCAGGAAACAAGAAAGGTTAAAAATAAAAAATAAAAACTCCACTTAAAAAGTTGAAAATAAGTCAAGACTAAGTTGAAAGAAAGTTTTAAAAGGGTGAAATAAATAATTAAGGAAAGAAACATGAAATGGAAAACAAGAATTCCAACAGAGAAACCAAAAGAGAAGATAAGTAAAATTTATCAAGAAAAAAAGATATAAGTAAAATACAGGTGAAAGTAGGAAACAGTCACAAATATTTTAAGTAATATGATGGTATTATTTAACCTTTATATTAATAAATTTGAAAACCTAGGAGAAATGGATAAAATGATAAAAAACCAAAATGATAAAATTCTACGCAAGAACAGAAAAATGAATTACACTTGTGAGCATGAATGAATTAATATGAAAGGCAAAGATTTGTCTACCTCAAACACCCACATCCACATTATTTTATAGTTAGCTGAGTTTCTAATTTTTCAAGGGACCATTAATTCTTGTGTTATATAAATTACTACAATGTACTGAATAGAAAATTAGAGTTGAATGGCTGATTTTATAAGTCTATTGTACTTTTTAAATTGTTTTTTTTCCCTTTTTAACTGGTATTATTGCATATTATATCCTGTGACCACATACAATTAGTGCAAGTAAATTAGAAATTAATATAAAAAGCTAATAATACACTCTCACATTTGGAATGTAAGAAAAACGATCTTTAACTTGACGATGACAAAAACAAAAGTCACATGAAAAGTAGAAGAACATGTTCTCTCACTTCCCTCCAAAATTTGAGGATAAATTGCTGACACTCCCAATTACCATATATGTGTGTGTGTGTGTGTGTGTGTGTGTGTGTGTATAAAATTTCCTACAAACAAGGACCTTCCCCTACATCACCCAATACCCCACTGGGATCAGGAAATTAAGATCATGCATTAATTATCATCTAATGCAAAGACCCAATTTAAAGTTTTGCAAAACAAATAGAATTACATGCAGTAATATTTATATTTAATTAATTGGTACCCAATAAACAGCCGTTCCTTTACTGATCTGTGAATTCACTGAGGCCTCTGTGTTTCTATTCTGGGTAACCATAAGGTAGGTCTGTCTTCTTGATCTACAGCCCTGCACAACCTTTATTTTGGTGTAGGGAAGTGGGGTGCCCCTCTCCTAGGCTCCTGGGATGGGTTACACCCAGAGGACAAGCTACACTCTCTACATCACCCTCTTCCAGCTGCCTCTTCTAAGCTGCCAAGGCAGCCATTGGCTATTGAAGAAGTGACAAAACAGTGAGGCTGCCCATCTGGAGCTTGGAGATTTCGGACTGAGAACTGCCCCTGTGCGTCCAGAGGCAGCTTCCAATGGCAGCACACCTGGCCGGACGCTCGGAGCCACAGCTGGCCTCAGTGAGGCCCTCTGCGCGTGCGCACAGCCACCCGCACCTGCAAAGGGCGCGAACTGCCCCGAGCTCGCCGCCATTTTGGGCCCTGCTGATGTTGTAGGAACGTCAGGAAGAACGGCCAGATGGGCGCTGGGGAGTTTTGGTAGGTTCAGGCTTTACTTACTCACAGTCAGCCTGCCCAAAGCACCCTTGAGTACTGTGGTGCCTCCCCATGTTCTCCTTTCCTCCAGTGACCCCCGGTGGCTTTGACCTCCCACAAGGGGAAGGATTCTCAGGGGGTCCTCTTTTGTCCCCAACGATGGCCTGCGACACCAAGGCCCTGCCTAGGGTGGTCAGTGAAGCCTGCAGCTCACTGGGACATTGAGGCCGTACCCAGGGTGGTCAGAGATGTCTACTGCTTGGTTAAGTGCTCAGCCAAGTGGGCAGCTCACTGGAGTGCCCCAGGGCCAGTCCAGGGTGGTCAGCAAAGCCCGAGGCTCCCGGGGGTGTCCCAGCTCCTGCCCAGGGTAGTCAGCGAAGAGGGCATCTCACTGGGGTGTCCCTGGCCTAGTCCAGAGTGTTCAGCAAAGCCCACACACAGCTCACTGGGGGTATTCCAGCCCTTACTCAGGGTGGTCAGCAGATAGGGCAGCTTCCTGGAGTGTCTCAGGGCCAATCCAGGGTGGTCAGCAAAGCCAGGGGCTCACTGGGGGTATCCCAGACCCTACTCAGGGTGGTCAGCTGAGAGGGCAGCTCACTGAGGTGTCCCAGCCCCTGCCCACGGTGCTCAGCGAAGCCCGGGGTTCACAGTGGAGTCCCAGAGCCCAGTCCAGGGTGGTCAGCTGAAACCCAAGGCTCATTGGGGCATTGAAGCCCAGCTCAGGGGGCTCAGCGAAGTCCTTTGCTCACTGGGGCATTGAGGCCCTACCCAGGGTGGTGAGAGATGTCTGCTACTTGGTCAGGGTGACCTTTATTTTGGTGTAGGGAGAGATGAAAAGACACACAGGGAGTTTGGGTTTGAGCTGCTGTTCTGAAGAAATTTATTTTCAGTGATTTAATTGTTGTAACACTAATATGCATTCAAAAAGGTGTTTTTTAAATTAAAAAACTACTAGAAGCCCTTATGTCAGTTAAATCAGAGGGTAAAGCGAAACACCCCCTGTTTTTCCAAATCAGTCTCTTAATGTATCTAATGTGTAGCATTCACACCTTCTTCTATTTGCATACGAACACAATTTAGGGTAACATTCTAGTATTCTATACACATCACTCTAAAAACTTTTCCCAACCCCAACTTCACAAGATTCCTAAGGCCTATCAATAAAAATAGATTTTGCTTATTGCTTTTTTATTACTAACCACGAAGAATAAAATAGATGCTCTGCAATTTATTTTACTGCCCCATCATTAGTAAGCAAGAGGTGTGGTGTTTGTGGCTCTAAAAATACAGCTTTACTGAAGTATGATTGAGGTATAATGAACTGCACACATTTGACTCTGTAGGATTTGACACTTGGCACATATATTACTCATGAAACCACTGAATTCAAGATAAACATGTCAATCACTCCCCCAAATTTCCTTTGGTCTCACTCCATCCCATACTCTCCTCCCACCAGGTAACCACTGATCTGCTTTCTGTAACTGTAGACTGGTTTGTATTTTATAGAGTTTGGTATAAATGGAATCATACAATGTGTGTCCTCTGCTACTTCCATTCATCATAATTATTCTGAGACTTACTCATATTGTGTGTATAAATACTTTATTATTGTTGAATAGTTGCCATCAATTTTTTTATTGTGTTGAAGGACATTCGAGTTGTTCCTAGTTTTTGGTTGTTACATGTCTTCTATGGACAGTCTCCTATAAGTTTTTTCCTAGATGTAAACTTGGGTAAATACCTAGGAGTGGATGGGCTGGGTCATGTGGAAGGTATCTTTTAAAGTTTCTAAGAAATTAGCAAACTTTTCCAAAGTGATAGTACCATTTTACACATTATATATCTCTATTTGTAGTCTATGACATGCCCAGTTGCTATGCTGTATCCTCACCATTCCAGTGATTAGTATGGTTATCCTTTAAATTCAGCTGTTCTAATAGATGTGTTGTATTGTTTTGATGTGATTTAATTTTAGTCTCCCAAGGACAATGATAGTGAGCATCTTACTAATTTTCCATTCATATATCTTCTTTGATAAAGTGATTGCTAAATATTTTGCCCTTTTAAAATTGGGTTCTCTTCTTATTACTGAGTTGTAAAAGTTCTTTATATACTTTAGACATAGGTTCTAGGTTACCTCTGTGTTTTGCAAGTATTTCCTGTCTGTGACTTGATTTTTAATTTTTTTAAAAAGTGTCTTTTGAAGATATTGATTTTTTTCCTTTGATAGTTTTATTTTTGTGTGTGTCTTGTTTGAGAAATATTTTCCAAAACAAAGTAATTAAGATTTTCTTGTATCTTCTACAAGTTTTATATATTTAGTTCTTAAAACTGTGATCCATTTTGAATTTTTTTTAATATGTGGCCAGATTTTTAGTTTTTTGTTGTGTGGCAAACTTTTACAGCATTAAAATTGCTTAAAATCTTTGTTGTAAGTCACTTTATTGTTTATTGATTTTATATTTTCAGATCTTATTTCTATATTCTCTGATCTGTTCCTGTGAAGTATGTTTTCATACCCATGTCACAATATAGTACTCAAGTGAGTGTCTTGAGCCCAATATCTTTATAATTAGTCTTAAGATCAGGTAGTGCAAATCCTCCAATTTTGTTCTTTTTCAGAGGTTTTCTTTTTAAATTAATCCGTTTAGGCTGTTTTATTGCTTTGCATTTCCAAACAAGATTTAGAATCAAAATTTCAATTTCTGCTAAGAAACATCTCAGAATTTTGTTTGGGATTCTGTCAGTTCTATAGATGGATTTAGGGACAATTAATACTTTAACAGTACTGAATCTCTCCATTAGTTTAGGCTATCTTTAGTTTCTCTTGGCAGTGTTTTGTGGGTTTTCTTCTATTTTCTTCAGTAAATTCTTCCGGCATTCATCCTCCTATTCATAAGGGCAGATCACCAACTGTGGGATTACTGTATCGAAGAGTGAGCCTTAATCTGACTGGTGTTCTTTTAAGAAGAGGGAAATTAGGACGTAGACAGTAAGGGAGGATGCTATGTGAAGTGAGGAAGCAGAGGTTAGACTAACATACTTGCAACCCAAGGAATGATAAGGATTGCCAGCTATCACCAGAAGTAAAGTAAAAGTCATGGAACAGATTCTTCCTCAAGGTCTTATGATTTAATAGTTGCTGTAAGTTTATGGGACAAATAAAACAGTTTATCTTCCTGCTTGGAAACTGTGAGCTTTCATTCTCCTTCTGTTTTCTGCTAATTCTGTGGGTGAACGAGGGATTAATCATTATTTTTTACTTATGTTCCTCTTAGTGGTAATATGGAACATTTTTAAATGCTAAGAATATTTTTTGTATTTATTTCATGTTAGTATTTTCAGTCTGTCATTTATCTGTTCGTGTGATATTCTTTTCTCCATTGGAATTTTAAGGTAAGTGTGTCTGCCACTGTTCATCATTTCCTTTATGGCTTTTAGGCTTCTGTCTTAAGATCATCTACCTTATTCTGAAGTGTTTCAAATGTTTTTCTAAATTTCCCTTAACTTTATAATATTTTGAAAAGAGTTTTGTTTCAGGTTTTTTTTTTTTTTAACCATCAAAAGAAATGAATGCATGGTTACTTATAGAGAAGTCTGGGAAGCAGAAAAATCTGAAAGAAGGAAACATTATTTCCATTTTCAAAATATTCCTTGAGAAAAGAAGTCCATGTGTATATTTTAATTTTTTTTAAATTTGAACTATTTAAAACATGTAGAAATATACACAAAATAATGCAACATAAATCCATGAACATCCAGGATTAATGGATATTGTTATTTTGTCATATTTACTTTAGTTCTGTGAGTTGAGTATGCATATTTTATACATTTTACTTAATCTTATCATGCAGTATATCAAAATATATAACTGGTATGTCATATGAACATATGTAATTTTGTATTTTTTTTATTCACGTTACTTTTTTTCTGATATGAAATTACACATATAGCTTTAGTTTATTTAAGGTATTATATGTAATTATTTACTGCCCTGCCAAGGAACAATAATTAGTTTCCAGGTTCTTACTTTTATAAACAGTGATATAAGGAATATCTTTGTACATTTGTAGGGAAGTTTAATGGGTTGACTTATGTCCCCTGAATATTTAGGTTGTAGTCTGGACTGAGCTAATTGTGAATGTGACTTTATTTGAAAATAGAATCTTTATAGATATAATCAAAGAGTGAGCCTTAATCTGACTAGTGTTCTTTTAAGAAGAGGGAAATTAGGACGTAGACACTAAGGGAGAATGACATGTGAAGTGAGGAAGCAGAGATTAGACTAACATACTTGCAACCCAAGGAATGGAAGGATTGCCAGCTATCATCAGAAGCAAGGTAAAAGTCATGGAACAGATTCTTCCTCAAGCCTTCACAAGAAACCAACCCCACTGACACCTTTATATCAGAATTTGACTTCCAGAACTAGAAGAAAGTAGATTTCTCCTGTTGAACCCACCCAAATTCTGATATTTTGTTATGGCAGAACTACGATACTAATTCAGGGAGGCATCCAGAAATATAAGTAAAGGGTCTTTAACTTCATGAGGTATTTCCAATACAAGTATCATGAGGTGTTATAAAATTATTTTCTAGGATGGATGTTCTCCTACCAGCAATATACTGAAATTTCTACTCTACATTGTCTTTGTTAGCACCCAGTGTGATCAGATTTAACCCATTAGATAGGTAAATATTGTTATCTCTTTTTAAAATTTATTTTTTCCTGATAACCATAGAGTTAACAGATTTTTAAATGAATTATAATTTCAATTTTTTGTGTTTTTCTATTAGCTTATTTTTTATTTTTGCATTGATTAATAGTTGCTTGTTGTATCTGGACATAAGTCCTATAGCCATTCATTCAAGAATATTCAGTAAGTGCCTACTATGTGAAAGAGTTAATTTTAGGAGTTGGCTATAGGCAATAAACATATCAGACAAACATTTTTGTTTTCATAGAGAATTTGTTCAAATAAGTGGGAAGATACATAAACCATCAATAGAATAAGTAATCAATTTTATAGTTCATTACAGAGGCTTTCATAAAGTTCAATTGATTATAAGAAGAATTTGACTAAAACAATATTTTGAAAAATAACTAAATTGGTTTATATAATGCCCATGCCATGAAATTTACCCACTTACAGTGAAAAATGGGTAAATTCAATGGTTTTAAATTTATCCACAAAGTTGTCCATCACCATCAGTGTCTAATGTAGGATATTTCCATCATCTTCAATAGAAACTGAGTTCTCATTAACCAACACTGTGTATTCCACGTAATTTCTGATACTAGTAGTCTACTTTGTATCTCTGTGGATATACCATTTTTTGACATTTTACTTAAATTAAGTTATAAATCATATATGCAGCCTTTTGTATATGTTTTCTTTCACTTAGCTTAATGTTTTTAAGATTTACCCCTGTTGTGACATTCCTCTGTATTACACCTTTCTAAAAGGCTAGATCATATTCCATTGTATGGCTATACCATTGTGTTTATCCATTCATCATTTGACAGATGCTTTCACTTTGAGTTATTAAATAATGCTGCTATGAAATTCTTGGGGAGGTTTTTGTGTAGACATATGTTTTCACTTTTCTTGGGTTTATATATGAGAGTAAACTTATTGTTTAACTTTTTATGGAATCACCAAATGTTTCCCAAAGTGGCTGTACCATTTTATAATTCCTCTAATAATGTAGAGAGTTTTGATTTCTCCATATCCTTGACAATACTTGTAGTTGTTCATTTTCTTTAATACAGCCAGCATTTATTAATGAGAACAAACAGTTTTTAATATGCTTATTGGCCATTCATATCTTTTTTTTTCAGAAACGTCTAGTCAAAATCATTTGCCCATTTAAAAATTGTATTATGTGTCTTTTTATTGTTGACTTTAAGAGATCCTTATACACTTTGTGGATCAAGTCACTTATCATATGTGATTTGTAAATATGTTTTTCCATTTTGTGGGTTGTTGTTTTTCCTTATTTAATTTTTAGTTGTAGATGGACACAATACCTTTAATTAATTAATTAGTTAATTATTTTTTATGTGGTGCTGAAATTTGAACCCAGTGCCTCACATGTGCTAGGCAAGCACTCCACCACTGAGCTACAACTCCAGACCCTGTTTTAGTTTCTTAATGGTTTCCTTGGAATACAAAACTTTTTATTTCTGATTGTCCAAATTATCTTTTTAGTTACTTATGTTTTTGGAATCATAACTCAGAAGCCACACCATGGCCTAGTTGGGTCATGAAGGCTTATTACTAAGAAATTTATAGTTTTAGTTCTTACAGGTAGGTGTTTGATCCAGTTTGAGTTAATTTATGTATATTGTAAGAGGTTGGGGTCCAACCTCATTCTTTTGCATGTAAATGTACAGTTGTTCCAAGACCATTTACTGAAAATATTATTCTTTGCTCATGTACTGTCTTGGTACCTTGTAAATGTTTGCCTTTTTCATTGGGTTAACATTGGCACTCATGATACAGAAGCAATCATAGGTAAAACTACTGTCATCTCACTGCAAATCAAGTAGGAGCACTAAACTGTGTTGGTAGTTGTATTTTTCACTACCAAACAGTTGCAGTAAACAAACCAACAAAAGTATCAATTTCTTAACAGTGTTCTTAAGCAGTAAAAATGTTACAAGTTCACCCTTGAAGACATGTCTGTTAGTATTTCATGTGATGAAATGGAAAGTATTCATAAAACACTTGTACTGATACTGAACTGTACTGATTAACTCTAGGAAAAGCTGTTGATATAATGATGAATAGAAATACCATTTTTACTTCTAAGAAATACTAAAACTAGAGTTACTCAGGTTCGAATATTTTGCTGGGTGAAACAGGCTGTTACTTTAAGTAAACAACTGGTTTTGAAAAATGTTTTCTTTCTTAAAAATATTTATGTCAACGTTTTAGTGGGTTTATTGATATTTTTAAATGAATTACTGAGTAATATTTTTTAAAATTTCAGGGTTTAGTTCTACTGTGGTAAATGTTGAGATAAGCCACATAAATGAAAGCAATTTGAGGTCCTTAATAATTTTTCAGAGTATAAAAATGTCCCGAGACCAAAGATTTGAGAACCACTGGTTTAATAGAACTTTTTTTTTTGATGTTTTAAATAATAAAGGTTTAAGAAGGTATTTTGTGTCAAAAAGTTTTTTTTTCTTATTCTAATTACAGTCTTGGGTGTTTTGCCTATTGTCCATTTATTCTTAGAAACTCCAGAGTCAAGTAAGCATGGCCAGGAATTTCTGTGGCTGATACCATGTTGAGTATGACACCAAATTAATTACCTAGGAGGAAATAAAAGCCATAGCGAGTACTCAGATGTCCCTAAATCGTATTCCTTTTTCTAGATTGCCTGTGTTCTATTGCAGTTTATAAACTTGGTTCTTAAATCCTAGAAAGCACTTCTGTTTTGTTATTTGATCTTTTTTCTAAGATATCATTTATACTTTAATAAGATTTTATATTCCTGTCCAGCATGCTTCTTTTTCTCCTTTTAACCTTTTCCCCTAAGTTTTTGGGTGTTATATCAAATTTTTCTTTTATTTATCTTTATTTTGGGTTCACTTTCTTAATTGTGGTTTTAAATTTCTTGTGAGTGTGTGTAGATTTTCCTAATCTCAGTTGTTATGTCTTCATGACTACTATGTCTGATAAAAATGCATTATCCATTTTTGATGATTTTGAGAACAGGAATCAGATTTCTGGAAAGAAATTATTTTCTGTTTCAATTCACTTATTCCTGGGGGTGGGGAGAAATTTCCAAGGTTTCTTTTAAGTGGATCCTCTCACTTTTTTTATTTTTAAGTTTCAGTGCTTTTATCCTCATAGATAGAAATTGATATGTGCCAACTGTTAACTTGCTCAAGGAAGAGTTGAACTGTCTTCTCTTATAGGTTCTTGTTCTTGAGTTAATTTGGGAAATATTTTATACCTTACTATTTTTAGATCCCCCAAATCTGGAGCTTAGCTATTGTAGAGAGACTTTGCTTGTATGCTTAAAATGTCTTCCTCTTTCCCCCTGTTGTGGCCAGCCATTACAGTGACAAGACCTGAATATACCTAACCTGTTTCAGTGTCTTTCTGTGCTTCGCTTCCCTTAATGGTGTCTAGGTCTCAGTCTGTTGCCCTCAAATCAAAAAAGAATCCTGGGGTTTCCTAATGGTTCTAATAGGGTCCAAATATTGCTAATTAACATAGCATGGAGTGTGCCCTCACTGGTTCATCATCTTCCCTTGCTTCTTGCACTCACTCTTTTGGAATACAGGTTGTTGGAAGGAGTCTACAGAAGGGAAAGTCTTTTCTCAAAGGAGGTGGAGGAGGTCTCTACTGAGAATTATTTGGTACTTTCTGTCATACCACATCTAATATCTAATAGAAATTTGTTAAGTTTTCTGAGAAATAAAGATTGCTCTTTTCTGTTTTCCAGCGATGACACATATTTTTCCTGTTTTTCTCAGGGGGAGGTACAAGGGATTGAGTACAGAGGTACTTTACCATTGAAGTATATCCCCAGGGTCTTGCTAAATTGCTGAGGGTCTTTAAAAATTGTTGAGACTGACTTTGAACTTTCAGTCCTCTTTTCTCGGCCTTCTGAGTCACTGGGATTACAGGTGTGCACTATTGTATCTGACTCCTCCTTATTTTTTATTTTGATTTCTTGTTATTTCAGTGGATTTTTTTAAAAATGTAGGAGGTAGTGGACTGTTATATTTTGTTTATCTGACTAATATCTTATCTGGTATAATTTTTGCCAGCATGTTTAATTTGATGAAATACGGGCATAGAATTATTTTTAAGACATATTTATATATCAAATTTATGTAAGGCTTATTGTATTTAATTTGGAAGTTATCTGTTTAGAAGCTAATTTGTACTTATTTGATTTCTAGAAAATGGATTCTACATCTCTGTTCCCGACATTTTTAGATGTGGATCTGACAGTATCACATATTGAATGTCTTCCCAAGAATATTCTGGTGAAATTTCAAGGCAGAAATAATAGTGAATGTGAGTTTGACTACCATATATTACAGAGGGAAATACAACATATTCCAAAAGTAAAAAATAATGTAAACATTGATGAACTTTGTTTGGTAGAAGAAAGAGCAACAGGAGAATGGCAGAGAGGAAGAGTTGTAGACAAGAAAAATGAACTGTACACGGTACTCCTCATAGATCGTGGAGAAGAGCTAAGAGTTGATAGTATGCATGTTGCTTCAGCCTGTGATAATTTATTTGATCTACCACCACGCGTAGTATTTGGAATTTTTGCCAATATACTTCCACTTGGGGAAAAATGGTCTCCTAAGGCTTTGAATTATTTCAAGTCATTAGTAGGAATACAACTGAAAGGTTATGTGCAAGCTATTTTGCCTTTGCAAATGATTCTTCTTGAAGTGCCAAAAGTTATATCCCAGGCTCTTGAATTACAATTAGGGAGATTTATTGATGGAGATTCATTTCGTCTTATTGTGGAAATGTTAAAAGAATTCCCTCAACAAATGCCAGATTTATTACAACATAAAGAATCTGAATTACCATTAAGTAATAATGATACTTTACTTGATGTTCAACATATTCTGGATAATTTGCAGCCATCTTTGTCAGTAGGAAGTTTTGAAAGTGTAAAGGTATCATCAGCATTGAGCCCAAGTAAGTTTTATTGTCAATTAATTAAATGGATTCCAGAGCTAGAAAACCTGACAGTATGTATGACTTTGCATTATGATATTATCAGTCAAGAAACTAGCCCCACTTGTGATAATTTTGGACTACTTTGTGTTGCCAAAAGGAGAAATGGACAGTGGCATAGAGGAATTCTTCAACAACTCTTGCCCAATAATCAAGTAAAAATTTGGTTTATGGATTACGGCAGTAGTGAGGCTATACCCTCAATTCACGTAAAGAAGCTGAAACAGGATTTTATTTTAGTACCATTATTTTCATTTCCATGTTCTCTGACATATTTACATAGTCCAGATAGAGATGCGAGAAAACTTCAACTGAGTGTATTTAAACAAGCTTTATTAGGACAAATAGTATATGCACACATTGATTGCTTCAATAAGGATGAGCATTTGTATTATGTAACATTACAAGCTCAAGAGTCTACAATTAATTCTAAATGTCTGCTGAAGACTGTAGACACACAAATATTTTGTCCAGTGTCTGATCCAGAAATCTCTAATACTTTGAGTGAGACAAGTACTTCTGATGTAAACAGCTTTGCAACTGAAGGTTTTATTGGAAATACTGAACAGTCAGTACACTGTCTAAATAAAAGAGACATTTTAAAAGTAGGTTTTCCTATTAAAACTGTAGAAATGGAGATGGAGGCTGCCTATGTAGCTTTTGTAGCATATGTATTAAACCCATCAAATTTTTGGGTGCGCACCAATGCCCATCAGAATGAATTTCAAGATATAATGAAAAATATAAACAAATTTTATGATTTGTGTGAAAACGATGAACTAATTCTAAGAAATCCTGAACCTGGATTATTTTGTTGTGCTAGATACAGCAAGGACAGATGTTTTTACAGAGCTGTCATAACTGAAATTAATGGTTATGAGATTAATGTTTATTTTTTGGATTATGGAAATACTGATTCCATACCATTTTTTGATGTAAAAATTTTGCTTCCAGAATTTTGTGAGTTGCCTGCCTTAGCCATGTGCTGTTCACTTGCACATATATTTCCAGTTGAAGATTTATGGGTAAAGGCAGCAATTGATTATTTTAAAAAAATTGTTTTAAACAAAGAAATTTTGCTTCAAGTTATAGCAAAAAAAGATGACAAGTACACTGTAAATATTCAGAGTATCGAAGCCTCAGAAAATATTGATGTTGTCTCTCTTATGTTACAAGCTGGATATGCAGAATATTGGGAAGTAGAACCTGAATGTTTTCCAAAATCTGTAAGTGAATATTCTGTTTTAAATTTAAAATCTAATAACAAAGTTAATATACAGAAAGTCGTGTCTGCCCTTCTTGAAGGACCTAAGTCTAAAAAGCACCAATCAAATAAGCTGGAAGAAAATTGCTCACCTTTGTCTGAGTCACCAACTGTTAATTTCTCAGAATTAAAAAATTTTTTCACCTTGTCTGTGGCACCTGGGTCATCATGGACATATAAGGAATATATGTTTAAACCAGGAACAGTTCTTGAAGTTCAATGCTCTTATTATTATGGCCCAGGTGATTTTTCATGCCAACTACAATGTAAGTTAGAAGACCTAAAATTACTGATGGAACAAATACAGAATTATTATAGCATTCATTCTGATCCTTATCAGATTGGTCAGATTGCTTGTGTTGCTAAGTATTCCAAAGATAGGAAGTGGTATAGAGCTGCTGTTTTGACACATGTATCAAAAAAAGAAGTTGATGTAATATTTGTTGACTATGGTTACCAAGAAAGAGTTTTAATTAAAGATCTTTGTGCAATTAATCCACATTTTCTTTTTTTAGAAGGTCAAGCCTTCAGATGTTGTCTTAACTGTTTAGTTGAACCCATTAGTTGTAAATTATTTAGTTGGACAAGAGAAACATCCAGAGACTTTGGAAATTTTATTACTTCATCTAAAGGATTATTGACTTGTATTATCTATGCTTTAGTTCTTAAACATCCAAACTGTTTATGTAATTTAGTGGATTTAAGATCCTCATTTACTAGTGCAAAAGAATTTATTAATTGTGGCTCTGCACAATATAGCATGTTATCAAAGCCACTTTCATCCTCAGTTAGTCTTTACAGTTTCTATTATTCTTCCTTTAACATAAAAATTGGAAGTGAAGAAGAAGTGTATATATCTCATATATACAGTCCCCAAAAGTTTTATTGCCAGCTTAGTAGAAATGATAAAGATCTGGAGATGCTAGAAACAAAAATTACAGAGATGATTAGCCTCAAAAATTGTCCAAAATATGATTCTAATAAAATGAGGTTGTGCATATGTAAATATGTGGAAGATGGTCTCTCATATAGAGCTTTAGCAAAGCGAACAGATTCATCATCTGACTTTCTAGTTTATTTTGTGGATTTTGGAAATAAGCAGTTAGTAGAAGAAAACATGTTGAGGGCCATTTCAAGTCAGTTTCCAGAGTTGCTATTTATACCTATGCAAGCTATTAAGTGTTTTCTATCAGATCTTAGAGACATAGATATTCCAGCAGAAATCAATAGCTGGTTTGAAAACAATTTCTTGGGAAAACCACTGAAGGCAGTAATATTGTCCAGGGAGTCAGATGGCCAGCTTGGTATAGAATTATATGATGGGTATCAACATATAAATCAGAAAATTAAAATGTTGCTTCATGCCTATGGAAAAAAACATTCTGACCAAGCACAACATGGGGAAAAGACTCATAAATTAAGTGAGAGTAAGAGGCTTGCTGCTTCTCTGAAAAGCAAAATAGAAAAAAACTATCACCATAATGTGAAAAGTAAAAGTAGTCTAGTAACATATTCTGAAAACAAAACAGATAAATTAGTGCATCCTAAAAGTATATATGCCAGGCTTTTGAAACCATCAGTTTGTTACAAAATTGAACCTGTGTCTAAAAACAAAGTAAAGAAGTCATTGAATGATGGACTTAAAAATAAAAGTGTAAAAAATGTCCCTGGATCTGCACATATTCTTGATGAAAGTGATGTGGGCCAAAAATCGGTAAAGGTTATATCTCAGTCATTTATTGGTGGGTTAGCTCAAACAGCCTCACAAAACCCACATAACCTTATTAGACCACAGACCAAAGACCTTCCTCAACCCCAAATTTCCTTGAATGCTCAAGTAAAAGGGTATGTATCTAATATCAGTAATCCAGCAAGTTTTCATATTCAGCTTGCGGAGAGTGAAAATATAATCATTAGACTTGCAGATGCTCTAAATGAAAGAAAAGAAAACAGAGTGAAAAAGCAAAATTCAGTTAAACTGCTGGTGGGAGATCTTGTCGTTGCAGAGTACTCTGGTGACAGTGCCATTTACAGAGCAGTAATTAAGAAAATTTTGCCAGATAATTCTTTTGAAGTAGAATTTATAGATTATGGCAATACTGCAATAGTAAGCACATCTAAAATTTATGAACTTAAGAAGGAATTCTTAACTATTCCTCCACTAGGAATCCATTCTTTTCTTAGTGGAGTAAAATGGAATGAGCCCAATGAGATATGGGACAGCAAAACTGTGGATTATTTTGCTTCAAGAGTAAATAACAAAACAGTTTCTTGTGAATTTTTGAAAAAGCATGACCAGAAATGGGAAGTAAATATAATCTGTGATGACAAATGTGTCATTAATGAACTACTGAAATGGACAGCATGTTCAAAACTACAGAAGACAATATTGCAAATGCCTCCTGTTGTCTCTCAGAAGGTGAGCCTTGGTGTTGAAAATGAATTGAAAAAAGGAAGATCCAGTGAATCTGAAAGTTCTGTGAGCCTTCAGCCTTCCTACCAAGAGCTGGTGAAAATTCCTTTTGAGGAGTTAAAACCCGGTCAGCTTGAAAAAGCTGAAATACTTTATGTTTCAAAGAGTGGAAGATTTTATGTGAAGTTGTCCAAAAATAAAAAAATCTTATCAGATTTAACATTATTAATTGCTAAAGAAGAACAAAACCCCTCTTTCTTATCAATGGAAAATGTTGAAAAAGGTTTAGAATGCCTGGCAAAATCTAAAAAAACTTTAAAGTGGTACCGATCAAAAGTAGAGAAAAAGTGTATTGATGGGAAAGTGCTTGTTTTTTTAGTAGATCATGGTAGATGTGAAGTAGTGCCTTTAAATAATACCAAGGGGCTTAGTGGTGAAATCAGAAATATTCCACAACAAGCTGTGCCTTGTAAATGGATTTGGTTTGAAAATTCTAGGAACAAACCATTTGAGTCCATTGTGTGTTTATTTGCTCATTTGGAAATAAATGTTCTCTTCCTGAAATATTTAGACTCTGCTTGGGAAGTAGAAATTTTGGTCGATGGCATGTTACTTTTGGAATATTTAAATTTCAATATGGATCAGGTTGAAGAAAACAAACTTCAATCTTCAGGAATAATTTTCAACATGGAATCTCAGACTCTTATGTCATCATGTGCAATAAGATCCTTTACTTGGGCACAACTCCAAAATGGTCGACAGTATTCTGGTATTGCCACTGCTGTTTCTGATCCTTCAGACTTCTGTGTTCAGTTGGAGGATTTCTTTGACACAATGAAATATATTTTTATGTTGCTTTCTGATCTACCTGAAACCTTACAAACATTGCCTCAAGAGCTCATAATTCCTGGTTCTAGTTGTTTATTCAAATATGAGTTGGAAGATCAATGGAATAGAGTAGAAATTTCTGAAGTCCATGATAGGTCTTTACATCTTGTGTTCATTGACTATGGATTTTCTCTTTATATAACTTATTCAGACATAATAAATCTTAAAGTTGTTCCTGAGGAACTTCTGAATTTGCCAAGGCTGAGTTATCCATGTATCTTACATGGCATCTTACCTATTACAGGGAAACATTGGAATGAAGAAGTCAAAAGTTTTTTTCAAGATTTTCTAAGCAAACCAGGCTTAGTTTTTCAGTTTAGGGAATGCGATTTTGAAACAAAACTGAAAGTAGATGTCTTTCATGAGAAAAACAGTTTGGCAGATATATTAGTTGCATCTGGTCTTGCAATGTATTCTAAGGATTCAGCTCATCTTGATGCAATTACGACTACTGGATCTACTAAAATCCAATATAAATTACAGAATAAGCCTTTTTGTGCATTGTTAGATCAAAATTGTTTCAGAAAAGAACATATAAATTGTACGTGTGCTGAGAACCAAAAGCTGAAAAAGCAGAAACCTATAAAAAGGAAAGATGTCTATAAGAGCCTCTTAAGGAAAATACATATTAGGAAAAAATTGGCTTCTAAAAATTTAACACTGAGAAATAAAGTTGGTAGTGGAAAACATAATCCCCAAAGTACCACTATGTTTGATACATGTGCAGCAACTTCATTTTGGGAAGTGCCTGATTGTTTGAAAAATAATACCAACTGGATTGAAAGTGTTTTTGAAAAACTACCATCTGAAGAAGTACAAGAAAATAACACATTGGATTTAAGGATAGGAGTAAAAGCATTGCAAGTTAATGAAAAAATTACATCAGAAAATTTACAGGGTAAGTAGCCATTTTTTTTTATAAGTAGATTCTTTAGACTCTGTTTTTGATTCTTTAAGTTCGCATGTGCTGAAATAACCCAAATTGAAAATATCAAATTGCAAGGAAACAATTGAAAATATGAGTAAATTGATATACTGGGTATAATAATTTGTATTATAAAATGTTTCAATATTTTCACCTTTTTGAATGGTGAACTTTTCAGAATATAATGAAAGTTGAGGATTTTAACCACACTAGCATGACATTTACAAATTATTTCAAGGGTTTCACAAAACTCCCAAGATCCCTACATTTCAGGTTGATAAATCATGCTATTGTTAGGGAACTTCCCAGGCTGATTTTGAAGAACCAAATTTCTGTTATGTAAGATGAATTTTATCTTCCAAGTTTCCTTGAGTGTGCTTCAGGGATGTTGCTAAACACTTAAAATATATAGAGTAAACCAACTCTAGCATATTTTCTCTTAAACTTTTTAGATATCAGACTGATTCTAAAATGTTAAAATTTTAATATTTATGTACTATGGTTTTATCTGGTTTTATATAATGTAGTATTATCTGATTATATTCATTTTCTCAGTGGATTAATTAATGAGGATTTTGTAGGCTATAATGACTGTCCCTGCTTAATGATTGTTCTGACTTTATAAATAGAATTTATTTCATATTCCCGTATTATAACCAGCACAATAATAGGTCACATTCTTTCAGTGAATAGAGATGTCTTGTTTTTATTGATGTACTCTTGGAAAGTGTTTCATATGAAGCTGGGTGTAAGCCCACCAACTTGGGCGGTTGAGGCAGGAGGATTGCCAAGTTTGAGCCCAACCCGGGCAACTTATTAATAAGATTCTATCTCAAAATAAAAAAATAAATAAAAAGCTGGGATGTAGTTCAGGGGTAAACCCTTGGGTTCAGTCTGCAGCACTGCAAAAAAAAAGTGTTTCACTTGAACTCATATTTAGACATTTTATCGTGGAATTGATAAATGATTTCAAATTGGCCCTTTTATCCTAACTTTTGAATGTTTCATTACTGTAGCAATGATTATGACTGATACAAGCAGCTCCCAGTTTTGAGCGCTTCTTTTATTCTAGGCACTATGCTGAGTGTTTATATGTATTAGCTCATTTAATGCGTAGTACAGCTCTACTAAAATTAACAAAGGAAATTTTGAAAAAAAATTTGAAGCCTGTGTCCCTTTTTCAGATATTCTGTTTTAATTGATGAAGGGCTATAGCATTGGGATAAGCTCCTCGAGTGATTCTGATATACCAAAGTTGGGGACCACTGTTCTAGACCATATTGTGGGTAACTTCTTGAATTATTTTGTGAGAGTATGTAAGTTTGGAGTTTAGACCATACTTAAAATAGACTGCAATAATTCTGGGTCAAACTTGAGTAAATGTTATACTAAAAGTAACATGTTACAAATGACCTACATGTGTGATGCATTTTAAAATTTTTGGTCATGTATTGTTCTACTGATAGAAAGTGGTTCACTATACATTTAGAAAATTGGTTTCTTGACTTTTCCATAGTTTCAGCCTATTCAGGGTAATTGTTATTTGCAGACATTTTTTTTTTTGAGAACAAAATTTGCTTGTCTTTTTGTCCAAGATGTTTTTCATTTAAAAAAAATTGTTTGTTTGCCTGCATTCTTGTTCTTGCCTGGAAGTCCTTGAATAGACAGTTGTGGGAACTGGAAAATATACCAACAATTTAGAAAAAAGCACAAAAATATCTGGTAACCCTTGGGCAATGAGACAGTGCTTGATAGTGATGTGTGCCTATTCTCCTGTAGCTGTTTATTTAACTGGAAGACATCTTTGAAAGAAATCTGGAATGATGGCCCATTTCTAGAGAGGAGTTTGACATTTAAAATTTTAGGTAATAGCTAGACATACAAAATATCGGACTTAATATTTATAATACAAAACTAGTGAGTGATAACAGATTTATGAGTTACTTGCATTGATGGTAGTTTAAAAGTATGGGTAGTAAGGCCTGAGTCCCTGAGTTTGAATACTTGCTTCATCCCTTATTAATTATAAAATTGTGGGTAAACTTTTTAACTTCTTTTTGCCTCTGTTTCTTTATTACCCCATTGGCTTATCATGGGGATTAAATAAGTTAAAAACCTATAAACATTTTCAGTAGTACCTGTCATATAGTCAGTCCTCATGTTAGAAATAATAACCCACTTCAATCTAATGTATGAAATATGATATGTCAAGAGCTTTGTAATGTTGTGAACAACCAATAAAAAAAAAATTAAAAAAAAATATATAAAAAAAGAGAAATAATAACATCTGAGTAAAGCTGCTAATTTTTTGAAAGTATTTTCATGATATAATATATAAGTTTCATTTTTGTTTCTGGGATTGAATTTAAAACAATATTGCCATGCAAGAGTCTGAAATACTTAGGGTGAGATACAGACACACACATATAATGGTTACATTAATGATTAAATTTTTATTCAAAATATAGGTTTATGATTAAGAGAAACAATTATAGTTCTACATAAAGAATAGGTTGTATGTATTTATTCCACCTGGATATATATTGTTAAGTGACTAAATAAAGATGTTTTAGTTTTTATGTATAAATATATACACAGTATAACTGTATAACTTGTTCCTGTTTTGTTCCCTCTTTACCCTTTATATTTTGATTTTTAGGAATTAAGTAAAAATCCTGTTGATGGTAGGACTTTAAAAATAAGTCTCAAGTAAGTCAATAAGACCCACAATACTTTGAAAATTATAACATATTAATATTTGTTTGTTTTTCAGTAGAGGGAGATGAAACCTCAGATCATTTATGCATCCGTTTGACAACAAATGATAAATAGGATACCAAGTCATTACTGTCTTGTTTTAGATGCTCCAGTTCTAGAATAACGTGGTAAGCACAAGGACAACAACCTCTAACGATGAAAACATGTTAAAGGAATCTCGATTTTCAGATTATTTCCCCAAGAGACAATGTTTAAATTTGTAGAAATTTTCTGTGACCAAGAATGTGATGCTTTGTTTTCAGTAACTTAGGAAATGTGGATCACCAACTTTCTGTAACTTGGAAATATTTTGTTTGCTAACAGTCCTTTGAGGTTGTGGTTTCAAAGCCAGTGGATATCATTTGACCTTAACCTACTGATATTTTTCAGGTGTCTTTCTTACTAAAATATTTGTTTCAGTGGCTACTTTGCAGAGTCATAATTGCAACTGTGGTTGCTAAATAGAAAGTGCTTGTAGGACTGATGTTTATTTAAAGGATATAAAGGAGAGATCAGACTTAATCTGTTCTTCTCTGTCTTTAACTCTACCATTATATTTTTCTTTCTTTTATTTTATTTTATATCTATTTTTCATTTGATTTTATATTTTTGTTGTTAATCTTTATTTTTATTAGCATATATTAGTTGTACATATTAATGGGATTTAGTGTTGTATTTCCACACGTGTGTATAGTATGCACCTACCAAATCCAATTTCTTTCTGTACCCCTGCCTTCAACACTCCCAGACTCTTGCCATCTCTATTGTACATTTAGGTTGACTTTTTCACCCCCTCTTAAATTTGTGGATATTTCTGACAGTCATGAACACAGTTATCGAGTGGGAAGGAGGATCCATATTTTGTCATTGAAGTTACTTGTGAACTGGAATTTGTTTTATGTTTTAAAAATGTTTTAGAAAAAAAGTTTTAGTTACAGATAATAGTGGGGTTTAGTTACAGATAATAGTGGGGTTTAGTTACAGATAATAGCAGGGTTCATTTATTTTAATATAATCATAAATGCATGGAATATAATTGGCTCCATTTCCAATACTTCCTCTTTCTCTTCCTTTCTCCCCTCCTTCCCTTTTTCCTCCTGCACTGCTTGTCTTTTTTCTATTTATTTATTGTCTCTTTAGTTGGTGCTTTAAAGCAAAATTTGGTCAATTTCTGTCCACAGTTTCTCCCTTTTTCCATCCCTTCTCCTTTTCCTTCTTCTATCTCTGTCTTCTAATGTACTAATCTATCTTCTATTTTTTTATGCAAAAAAGGGCTCTTCACTTTTTTCCTTATTTTGCTATAGCTTCTGTATATGAGAGAAAACATTTGACCTATGACTTTCTTTTTTTATTGATTTTAAAAAATAAATGACAGCAGAATGCATTACAATTCTATTACACACATAAGCACAGTTCTCTGGATCTCTGGTTCTATATAAAGGATGTTGACACCAGATCGTGTCTTCATACATGTACTTTGGATAATGATGTCTATCACATTCCACCATCCTTGCTAACCCCCTACCCCTTCCCTTCCCCTCCCACCCCCTGCCCTATCTAGAGTTTGTCTATTCCTCCCATGCTCCCCCCACCCCACTATGAATCAGCCTCCTTATATCAGAGAAAACATTTAGAATTTGTTTTTTGGGGATTGGCTAACTTCACTTAGCATTATCTTCTCCAGTGCCATCCATTTACCTGCAAATGCCATGATCTTATTCTCTTTTATTGCTGAGGAATATTCCATTGTGTATATATGCCAAACTTTTTTTATCCATTCATCTACTGAAGGGCATCTAGGCTCCACAGTTTAGCTATTGTGAACTGACTTCCTGAGTCTGGCTTATTTCACTTAACATAATGTTCTCCAGTCCCATCCATTTACTAGTGAGGCTGTTGTGAATTGTGCTGCTATAAACATTGGAAAATGCTGCTTTTAGTTCTTTTGGGTAAATAACAACAGTGGAATAACTGGGTCATATGGTAGTTCCATATCTAATCTTTTAAGGATTCTCCATATTGATTTCCAAAGTGGTTATACTAATTTGCAGTCCCACCAACAATGTATAAGTGTTCTTTTCTCCCCACATCTTTGCCAACCTGTATTATTATTTTTATTATCAATGACTGCCATTCTAATTCTGATGAGATGAAATCTCTGTATTGTTTTGATTGAATTTCTCCCATTGCTATGGATGTTGAACTTTTCAAAAATATATGTGTTGGCCTTTTGTATTTCTTCTTTTGAGAAATGTCTATTTAGTTCATTTCCACACTTATTGATTGGATTATATTTTTTTGTTTGTTTTTGGTATGTGTGTGTGAAGTTTTTTGAGCTCTTTATATATTCTGGATATTAATCCTCTATCAGAAAAGTAGCTAGCAAAGATTTTCTTCCATTTCATAGGCTCTTTCTTCATGTTTTTGTTTCCTTTGCTGTACAGAAGCTTTTTAATTTGGTGCCTTCCCATTTTGATTCATGTTTTTATTTTGCAGATAAAGTTTTTTTCTTCATTTTTAAATAATTTTTTATTTGTTTTAATTAGTTACACATGACAGTACAATGATCTTGACATATCATACATTTGAATCAGATGGGGTATAATTTCTCATTTTTCTGAGTGTACAGGTTGCAGAATCACGTAGGTCATGCAGTCACCTATATACACACAGCAGTAATAGTGTCTATTTTATTCTGCTCTCCTTCCTTCCCCCCCTTCCCCTCCCATCACTTCTCTCTACCCAATCTAGTGTGACACACTTCTTTTTTTTCCTCACATCGTCATACATGTATTCTGTATAAGGATGAGGGTCTCCTTCCATTTTCCATGCAATCCCCCTTCTCCCTCCCTTTTCTTCCCACCTCTCTTCCCTATCTAGAGGTAATCTTCTCATGCTCTTCCTCCCTATCCCATTTTGAGTCACCCCCTTTATATCAGAGAAGACATTCGGCATTTGATTTTTTAGGGACTGGCTAACTTCATTTAGCATAATCTGCTCTAATGCCATCCATTTCCCTGCAAATGCCATGATCTTGTTATTTTTTTTATTTTTTTTAAAGAGAGGAGAGAGAGAGAGAGAGAGAGAGAGAGAGAGAGAGAGAGAGAGAGAGAGAGAGAATTTTTTAATATTTATTTTTTAGTTCTCGGCGGACACAACATCTTTGTTTGTATGTGGTGCTGAGGATCGAACCCGGGCCGCACGCATGCCAGGTGAGCGCGCTACCGCTTGAGCCACATCCCCAGCCCGATCTTGTTATTTTTTAGTGCTGAGTAATACTCCATTATGTGTAAATGCCACATTTTTTTTAATCCATTCATCCATTGAAGGGCATCTAGGTTGGCTCCACAGTCTAGCTATTGTGAATTGTGCTGCTATAAATACTCATGTGGCTGTGTCCCTGTAGTATGCCGTTTTTAGGTCATTTGGGTATAGTCCAAGAAGAGGAATAGCTGGGCCAAATGGTGGTTCCACTTCCAGCTTTCCAAGGAATCTCCATACTGCTTTCCAAATTGGCTGCACTAATTTGCAGTCCCACCAACAATGTATGAGTCTACCTTTCTCCCCGCATCCTCGCCAGCACTTGTTGTTGTTTGACTTCATAATGGCTGCCATTCTTACTGGAGTGAGATAGTATCTTAGAGTAGTTTTAATTTGCGTTTCTCTGATTGCTAGAGATGGTGAGCATTTTTTCGTGTATTTGTTGATTGATTGTATATTCTCTTCTGATAAATGTCTATTCAGGTCCTTGGCCCATTTGTTCATTGGGTTATTTGTTTTTTTGTTGTTTAACTTTTTGAGTTCTTTGTATACCCTAGAGACTTGAGCTCTATTTGATGTGTGAGGAGTAAAAATTTGTTCCCAGAATGTAGGCTCCCTAATCACCTCACGTTTTGTTTCTCTTTCTGAGAAAAAACGTTTTAGTTTGAATTTGTCCCATTTGTTGATTCTTGGTTTTAATTCTTGTGCTATAGGTGTCTTATTAAGGAACTTGGGGCCTAACCCCACTTGATGGAAATTAGGGCCAACTTTTTCTTCTATTAGACGCAGAGTCTCTGGTTTGATTCCTAGATCCTTGATTCATTTTGAGTTAACTTTTGTGCATGGTGAGAGATAGGGATTCAATTTCATTTTGTTGCATATGGATTTCCAGTTCTCCCAGCACCATTTGTTGAAGATGCTATCCTTCCTCCATTGGATGCTTTTAGCACCTTTGTCTAATATAAGGTAGTGGTAATTTTGTGGGTTGGTCTCTGGGTCCTCTATTCTGTACCACTGGTCTACCAGCCTGATTTGGTTCCAGTACCGTGCTATTTTTGTTACTATTGCTCTGTAGTATAGTTTAAGATCTGGTATAGCGATACCACCTGTTTCACTCTTTCTTGTAGATAAATTTTGATTGAGCAAGTTTAGAGTATTGGCTTGATTTCTTAGAACCATATAATTATTCAATTATACTTAAGAGTCAGCATAAGTTATGTAGTTCTAAAGAACTGAGTATTTCAGAAGTTAAAGACTATTTGGGAAAGCTTGGAAAATTCCTATGCAAGTAAGGGAAAATTGAATGTATCATTATCTGTACATGTATATTGAGCATGTTGAGGTCTTCATTTTTTTGAGATTGGAAAATAATTTTGAGAAATACTGTTATTTATGAAGATCTGTGAGTTTAAATTTGGCATCTTGAATTTTAAAGTTTAATTCAAGACTGGGAAATGTTGTATATTTCTTTTACATAACAAGCTAATCTCTAATTTGTAGCTATTTTGGAACAGAGAATTTTACATATTACTCTTTGTAATCTAAACTCTTTGAAAAATTTTGAGTTATTTGCTCCCAAAAAAATACCCTGCCAGATTTTGAAGAATTTTTTTCCTATAATTATGAAGAATGCTTCTACTGGAAAAAAATGGTTCTTTTCATCTATCAATGGGGTGCTTTTGTTGTTTTGTTTTGTTACCATAGAATACAACCCAGTTAATTATATGGGTTACTGGAAATGAATTTGAATGCCAGAGTAAGATTATGTAATAACTCTTTCAGAGAGGGGGCCATTTAACCAGTAAGTACCTTACTAGCCTTTCCAGAGTTCTTTTTAACTTTACTTATGTGTCTTAATGTTTTATGGCTTTTATGTTTGGAAATGACAACAAAGACATACTAGGAAATGTAGTTGCAATATTTAAATTATTAAATACTGTAGAAAATGATGTTTCACAAGTATGCATTTCAGTTAGTTCCTATTTGTTTTCCTATTTGGATATAAATATGAAAATAAAGTAGCTGAACATCTGATAAAATTATGTTGACTTCTAAAATTTTAAGATAGTGTTTGATTGTAGCTTTCCTTTTGTTTTATGTTTATTTTGAAGGTACATTGATTTTTCACATTAATTATTTTATTGTGCTGTAATATTACTACATGGAAGATATGTCAAAATATATGGATTAATTCAAAGTATTGTCAAATGAAAACAAAAAGGATATTAATTTTAGGATTTATGTTTTCTTTGGGTAGTTAATATTAGAATAATGCATTTTTTTTTCATCCTAAAGCACTTACGTGAATTTAGTGTTAGTAGGATCAGTTATTTGTAAGTGTTGGCAACTGATTTTTGCTTAAGAATTTGGGAAGCAGAATGTTATAGGCAAAATATTTCAAAAATTTTTAATTTTTAAATTATACCCTTTGTATTTTCATTTCTAATTTTGCTGTAAATAAATTTTTAAACTCATGTAAAAAGAGTTTATCAAATGGGAAAAAGTATGATTTATTAGAAAAACACTTAAGATTATTATTGTTTTTTTAAAAATTCACACATAGCAGGTACAGATTTTTAGAGAACTTATGCAAAGAAGAAAATGATAGAAACTGTATTACAGCTATTAATGTGCAAAAAAGTATGATTCATTAGAAAATAGTTCAGATTATTGTTTTAAAAGAGACTATCTGCACATCATCCATTGGGTTCTGATTTAATTATAATAAGACATATCAATCCATAATCGTTAAATACAAATTATTTAGCTATTTTTCTAGCGTAATCACTTTTATTCTGAATTCTTCTGGAGAAGATGCTGAGTGAATTAAATTTCAGTGTTTAATTTTCTGACTTTTTTTTTTTTACTTTTTCATCTATTTATCTTCATAATGCCAGTATATTTTTTTCCTGATTTTTAAAAAGAGACTTGAACTATAATATAAACTTAAAAATTTGTTTTGAGGTATTGTTGCTTTTATTCCTGTATACTCAAAGGAACTTCCTTTTGTTTCAAATATCCCATCTTTTGAGTGAAAAAGTTTTCACAGTAAAAATATTAAGTATTAAGATACTCTGAATATATTATCATTATCCTCATTTATAATCCTGTCACTCTCTCCTGTGATATAATTAGTCATCATATGTTTCATAAGTCACAGTATTACATATAAGATATACAAAAATGAATAAATTGAGATATAATTAATTCTTAAGATATTTCCATTGTAGTGGTAGAAACTAATAAACAACAATAACAGAGTGGTCTGTAATAAAAGTGCATAGAATGGGCATGTAGGAATGGACAGAGATAACATTCTGAGATTAAGGAATTAATTGAAAAGAATTGACAATAATGTGACTTGTGAGTTTGACTTTTGAAGAAGATAAGGTACAAAGTTTTAGAGACCTTAAGCAAACATATAAGAAAATGGTAGAAACTATAGTCTATCCAAGCAAAGTTGGCACTCTCACCAACACACTGCTTTTATTTGAAATATCGTTACTTGTAAATATGTGTCTTTTAGTTTTCTGAAATCTTAACCTTCTATAATAGTGCAGGATATGGAAATTTATGGTAAAGGGCAGTACCTGATACTTCTAGAACCTCTTGAGAGTGACCATTTTGGAGTCCACATGTGAGATTTGTCTTTCTGTGTCTGGTGTACTTCACTTAGCATAACATTATCCATGTTAATCCATATCATTACAAATATCAGGATTTGCTCTTTTTAAAGGATGGGTAAGTAATATTCCATTGTGTATAAGTACTACATTTTCTTTGTCTGTTCATCCATTGTTTGACACTTAGGTTAATTGCATATCTTGGCTACTGTGAGTAATGCTGCCATGAACATGGGAATACAGATGTCTCCTCAATGTACTTATTTCATTTTCCCTGGATGATATATACTTAGAAATGGGATTGCTAGATTGTAAGGTAGTACACCTAATATGTTTTGTGGGCCTGTGTTAACCCAAGTGTTCCGTGCATGTCATCTTAAAATTTGTTTAAGTATTTACTCAGTCATCCACGTCTACAATATTAACTAAAAAAAAAAAAATCAAATGGGAACCTCACTATGACCATTAACTAGAAATTTACTGACAATAATTAACATCTTTGTGTATGGCCCTCAAACAATTTCAAATCCAATGCCTAGGCATACTTGTCTACAACTGAAATTACAGTTATCTCTTAGTGTTCTCTGGGATTGGGTGCAGGAACCCCTGCGTGTACCAGAATTGGCAGATGCTCAAATCCCATATGTAAAATGGCCTAATATTTGTATAGGACTTATGCACATTCTCTTGTGTATAGTCAGCTTCTCTGTATCTGTGGGTTCCACATTTGTGGAACCAGCCACCTGCAAATCAAAAATGTAGTTAGGCCTAGAATGGACTGAGACTGCACTGAATATTTATCGATTCTTTTCTTGGCATTATTCCCTAACTAACATAGTATACCAACTATTTATATTGGGTTACATTGTTTTAGTTATTATAAGTCATCTAGAGATGATTATATGCATGTTATATGCAAACATTATTCCATTTTATATAATGGACTAGAGCATTTCTGGGGCTTGGTATCTGTAGGGAGATCCTGGAATCAATTTTCCTTAGACACTGAAGGACAATACATATCTCTTTTGGGTATGTGCTGGGTTATCAACTACAAATCTTGTACCCTTTCTCTTAGTATGGATTTTTCAGTATACAAAGTTTGAGGCAAGATCCTTTGATACAATTACTTTATTTGGGAGTAGGAAGACTGGAATGGGAGAGAATGAGATAGGAAAGGAAGAAAAATGAACAAAAAAAATGTATTATTGAGGTCATTGGTAGATACAATGGGAGCCCAATTCCTAATAAGTTGAAAGAATGCATTCCGGAATTGTACATCTGAAAGTTAGGCAGTTGGAGCAGGTTTTGTGGTCTTAGGGAAGGCACACGGGAGAGAGAACACTGCTCACAATGAAGGCCAGATACCATCACAATGCTAACATTTGAGCTTGCAGATACCACTATTAAGACTAAGATTTGTCTTCGACTGGGAGGATTTTTTCAGGGCTCTAGTGGCATTTGCTTCAGCCCGTCCCTTGAGCAGCTTGCATCTACCCTGTAACACATTGCCTAGTCCGTTTTTGAGTCAAGTTGATGACCCATTGAAATCACTATAAAATTATTAGAAGAGTTAGTGGAACATAATGGACCCCTCATAGTTGAAACTGTTTAAAAGGTTATAATTTTATATCATCTTCTGTCTCCTCTACTTTTTTAGGTTTTCTGAACATTTGACTAGCATCCCAGCTGATCTAGATTGCTTGCTTGTGGGGTAGCCGAACCATGATTCCTGAGACAGTTGGCCCCTTAATGACGCAGTTGCCTGCCACAGGCAACCTATTGTCACTAGATGTTGACATGCTTAAAGACATCTAGTGAATCCCCTGAGTCCTGGTCATAGTCCTTGTTGCCCTGGTTATGTAGTAGCAGCTTTAGCTGATATTCACAATACTTGGGTTACTGTCTTTCAGGGTGTGACCAGTTGTCTCTTGATTCATTAGCATGAGATGCCAAAGGGATGAGGCAGCACTCATAGCTTTACGGATTGGGGAAATCTTAGGGTCTTTGGTGGAATTATCACACCTTTCCCACCCAAGGAACCTGTTCCTTTGCTTTTGTAGAGATGAAAAGACAAATTTGAGAATAGGTCACTGAAGTGATTGGAAAGGCCAGTCTGACTTGACACCACTCAATTCAGGACTTAAGTTTGCCAGCTTTTGGGTCTAACAAATCATGCAGTGGCTATTGTTGATTGCATATATCACATTTTGGAAATTAGTGCCTTAAATCTGACTGTGGTTCCTTATTTGTATGCTACCCTGATTATGACGCTGGTCATTTGGCCATTGTGGTAGACAGACTGACATTAATGTGATATATGGTAAGATTAGCAGTTCCCATAGCTGCATACTTATTTTATATCCTTTACCATGAAATATGTTTCTTGATCTGAGGTGATACTAAATGTGATCTCCTGTAAGACAATTTTAAGTAGTGTGAATGACAGCTATTCTATAGTAAACAAATTTATCCCATATCCAAAGCAGATGCCAGCTCTGCTAAGGTAGTCATCACTCCAGCATGGAATGAATTCAGTGCAGAATATTTGTCACTACATGTTTGATTGTCTACTTTTGACATGTGCACCATATTGAGGTTCATCCTTGGTTTCTACTGCTGAGAGGAGTATCTGCAATAGAGATTGTTAGATATGACTTGGTGAGAAGTAACGAGGTCATTGCTTACATGGGTATCATCTGTTCCTGCCACCTTAAGGCTATTCATGGGTCCTGAAAACATAGGGCAGCACGGCTGAGAACAGAGGTTGTATGAGACCTCCCTCACTTTTATGGCATATCTTTGTGGGTTGTCAACTGAATGCTTACGTATTTTGCAGGGTGCTTCTACTTTGGCTGGACTCAAACTGCAAAATATTCCAGACACTCCATAACCTCCCAAATATCTTTTAAACTCACAGTCTCTTAATGCTGCCATATGAACTAGAGTTTTGCCTTACAGATTTGACACCCAGAATTGTCTAAAGAAAGACCCTTGGGGAGTTACCATGAAAGCCTCTGGCCTTCACTCTTGGCTCTCCTCACTCATATCCTGTCATAATGTCTTGAACTTTTCTCTCTTCATTCTTAATTTAGGAAAACTGTTACTTTGTGCCTCTCCTCCTCCCTGTACTGTGGTCCAAGTACTTTTCCTAGGAGAAGAACTGGGCATGAATGTAGACATTCTCTATGTATCTTTCCTTTCTCAAGGATTACAGATCTTCATGGGTTACTTCTGAAAGGTTTCATAGATTCTCTTCAGGTTTCATGTCTAGTTGTTTTTAATGGAGGATGTCCTGAGCTAGCTACTCTCATGGCCCACACTAGAAGTTCCTAGTTTTTCTTAATTACCTTTTCCATTGGACATGGAAGCATTTGGAGTTAATACAGGCATGAATTCTGGGCTTATTCTTCTCTGGCTCCTTGTTTAGTGTCCAAACGATTTCCCAGCACTTCAGCCTCTCTTCTTTACCTATTAGTTCAGTGGCATTAAGATTCTAAAGTGGCACGGACTAACCTGAGCTTTCAGTTCCCTAGTGCTTTTGTTGGGTTTTCTGATGGGAATATTCTAAGAACTTTAAACCAACAAAATTCACAGTTGTAGAAACAGGAAGTATAAATTTTTTCTCTTGGTGATTGAGAATTTCCCTTAACTACCAAAAGAATATCCCTGACTTAAGCTATAATACTATAGACATTCATTTTTTAGGTAATTTTAATTCATATTTTAGAGTCATTTCTAAACCAGACCTGAACATTCTATTTCTCAATCCTTGGTTATTTTTATCAGTCTCTAGGTGATGATCCGATGATGCTGGTCTGGGGACCTGTTACTATTTGGATATGAAGTGTCCTCCAAAACTCCCATTAATGCATAAATATTGACAAGTGAAGAGATTGGATTATGAGAGCTGTAACATAATCAGTCCACTCTAGTTTGAATGGACCAACTTGGGGGTAACTGCAGGCAGATGGAGTATAATTGGAGAAAGTGGGTCATAAGGGGCATGCCCTAGAAGGATTATTCTTCCTGTGCTCACCCCACTACTTCTTAACCCCACCGTAAGCTGAGCAGCTTTCCTCTGCTGGGCTCTTCCCGAACGATGTGCTGCCTTACCTTGAGCCCAGAGCAATGGAGTCCATTTGTGAATTGAGACCTCTCAAACCTTGAGCTCCAAATGAATTATTCCTCTCCTAAGTTGTTCTGGTTAGGTATCTTGGTCATGGTGATATAAAACTGACTAAAATAGAACCATTCCATAGAGATCACAGGAAATCCTCATGAGACCATATATCAAGAAAGGGAAAATAGCAGTGGGTGCTGTGGGAGCTGAGCCATTTGTGTATAAATGTTCACTCTTGCAGGATGTTTGGTCCTGCCTGTTGTTACAAATAGTATTTCTACTTTATAGAACACTGTTGTACTTTTACAACTATGATTTGTGAGTTAAATACTCATTTTGTAATGGTTAGCTCAGTTTATGTTTTAACTTCATGGTCCACAGTCAAGTGGTCTTGGTATTTTTTCCTCAATGCATAGACATCCTGACGTTTTAAGTCTTTTGGTGGAAACTAGGAGTAATACTTTATGCACAAACTTTTGGAAGTATAGCAGGGCTTCTTTTTTTTTTTTTTTTCAAAAGTGAATCTAGTGTGATCTTCTGAGTTTGTGGACTCTTTTAGTTTTGGGGTCTGAATGAGGGCAATGATTTTCTTGTAGTGATTAAGTTAGATTGCTATTCATCAGACAGTTTTTGCTTATGTTGATCAAGTAAAACTTTAGTAGACTACTCTCTATTTCATTTCTGAAATATTGTGATTTATTAACCTTTGCTGCAGATCTATGTGGGTTAAAACATTTTAATTGTTGCTCTCATCTTATTTCCCATTATAGTAGTCACATATGACTTGTCAGTAGTGGTTAAATGCTTTTTCTTGGTTTCTACCACTCTGTAATTCCATCATTCTTAATGATTACAGTGATTCCATTTAAAGTGCATCATTTTTCACTATTATTCCTGGCATGCATCTAATAGACACCACAGAGCTTTTACTGATATATTTCTCAAATATATGTTGAAGGGGGTGTTCTCTGGATCCTCCTGGGAGACATAAAGAATGGCAGTTCACATGTAATAAATGTACTTGCACTCCTCTCTCCCCATGGCTGTGGATTTCTTCTCTATAACAGGTTATCATACTGGCGTGGATCAGATCTCTGGAGGACTTGTTAAAACAGATTTCTGGGTTCCCCTGTCAGCTTCTGATTTAGTATCTCTGGAGTAGGCCTAAGAATTTAAATTTTTCTCAATTCATAAGTGATGCTGCTGATGTTGATCTGGGAACCACACCTAGAGCACTATTGCTGTATATATATCAAGGAGATTGTGGTCATCTGAACATTAAGGCAGGGCACTGTTATGCTTACATTTTATTCAACTGGCTAGGAAGCTGTTAAATCATTCCTGCCTGTTTGATTTCATATATTGTAGCAATTACTCAGTAGCAGATAGTTGAAAGTCCTCAAAAGACCCTATCAGTATATAAAGAATACAGTACTTTAATAAAGATAAAGGTGTAGTATAGCAGTATAAAAAAAAGAACAAGCAAACATATGAGAGGCTTTTCTCTCAGTCACATAGAACACACTTTATATGTAGATTCTGAACCATCAAAACGCATGTGAGATTGATCCCTTGGACTCAGGGATGCCACATATTCATCTGACAGAGTCTTTTATATCCCTTTGATTATGTTTTATAGCTTCTTTTAAATTTCAGTAATGCAAAAAATCTTTTTCTTGAAGTTGTATTATGCATTTCGCACTGCTATTTTTCTTCTTTCATATTAAATATTTTCCTTAAATATCTTTTTTGTCCATTTATGTTAATTGGTGAAAGGACTAAAATGATGGATAGAATGTCTCCATTTAGGAGCTGAGAGATAAATGTACAGAGACAAAGCATTTTGTTGTATTGGTTTAACTTCAGTCATTTTTTCTGCTTACAGTTCTCTCATTTTCTGCATGGTGGATATAAACCAGACTACCAATCTGGGAGATGCTGAATTAGGAAACAGGTTCAAACTCATTATTCATTGTATGTAGAATTTTATTTTGTTTTTAGTATAGTGCACTACACTGCCCTGTTGTGCTTGACATCACTAAATTGGAACTCTGACATATTTCTGGTATAATTTTTCTAAGACATTTTGATCTGAAGTTCCCTTTGTAATCTTGCATATTATTGGGGCTCCAAAATAATTTTAATTTATGTGAATCTTCCATGTGAATGCTTCCATGTTAGAAAATAAAGCAAATAATATAAAGTATTTGTTCACTTATTGTAAATTAGCAACAATTCAATTAGTTTTTACATGATTGACACATTTATAAAAATTTATAAAGCAAAATATTGAGGAGAGAGGCATTGTTTTAAATTTTTGTAAATCTTCTTAATGTCCAGTTAGTAGAAGAAAAGTGGATTTTCATATCTGCTTTGCATTTTTGTCTTTCCTATAACACATGTTTTTTAGCCCCTGAAATTCCACTATGCTCATGAAAGACTGAGCATGCAAAAGGCAGGTGACAATTATTATTATCAAAGTAGTTTTTTTCCCTCACAGCCTCCCTTAAAGGATCCAGGGGCACAGTAAGTATAATCAGATCATCATTTCAGAACTCCTGCTCTATAGAATAAACTTCCTTTCTTCTACTGAGTAGTGGAGTGGTAATTACCTAGGCATTTGTGGTTGGACGGGGTCATTGCTTTAACTTCTCTACACAGAATATCAGTAAATTCTGACACTTTTTAAAAACTCCATCCACTCACTCTTCCTATATAAAAATAAGACTATTATGTGGTATATCCCTGGAAATGCTATTGCAGATTTAAGACGATGGTCATCAGCTACCACCAGGATTCTGTTTTCAAAACAGCTTGGCTAACATTGTTACCTTCCTAGAAGAGGAAAAGAGAACAAAGAGAGGAAGAGAATCCTCTTTTAAGAAATGGGAGAACTTATGACTCTCCACAGTCATCTCCTGCCAAATCTCTCCATATCAGACCTTTGCGATAAGCATCAAATAATTTGTAATCACTTCCGTTGCTGTTCTTTTTTGTGCTTTTTGATTTTATCTTTTAAAGTTTAGATTTTTTTGTTTCAATAGGTATTTTCATCAATAAAAATTATTATTGAAATATTTTTATTACATCATAAGTTTCATATTATTGAATATCTTATTGGAGTCAGCAAATTGTGGTAAGACATTAAAAGGTGGCATGAGATGAATCTTCTTTCATCTGATTTATATGAGTCATTACACATATGAAAAGATGTTCAGTCTCCACTCATCCATGGCAGTGAGGTGGGCAAACAGATAAAGCTTCAATAATTTAATTGATTCAAACTGGCATAATGTTTATTTCTTATGCTTTTATTAGTGCATTGTAGTTATTCATAATAGTTTGGTTCATTTTGACAAAATCATACATGCAAGGAATTGAATTTACTTCATTTCAGTCCCCAGTGTCACCCTTTCTCTCCCCTCCTCCCTCTCCCCTCCTCCCTCTCCCCTCCTCCCTCTCCCATTCTTCTTTTACTATGTAGCTCTTCATTCCACTCATTTATTTATTTTTTCAAAAATTTTTTTTAGTTGTAGATGGACACAGTACCTTTATTTTGTTTATTTATTTTCATGTGGTGCTAAGGATCAAATCCAGTGCCTTACACATGTGAGGCAAGTGCTCTGCTGATGAGCTACAACCCCAGCCCCTCATTTACTTATTTTTAATTGGTGCTATCTATCTATCTATCTATCTATCTATCTATCTATCTATCTATCTATATAAAGGTGGTGTTCACTGTGATATATTTATATATGCACATAGCTTAATTTTTAAGTTCATTCTGCGTTTCTTCCCCCTTCCTGTCCCTTCTTCCTCCCCCTCAATCTCTTTCTTCTACACTACTAATTTTCCTTTATCTTTATATCTGACCACCTTTAACGCCCCCCCCCCCCCTTATTTGGCCCTAGTCTCCACATAAACTTTGAAGTCTTGATTTTCTGAATCTAGCTTATTTCACTTAGCATGATGTTCTCAGTTCCCTCCACCTACCAGAAAATAACATCCTTTCACTCTTCTTTATGACTGAATAAATTAATTTCATTGTGTGTGTGTATATCCATATGTATATATATCTTTTTTTCTTTTCAATTCTTCTGTTGATGAGCACTATTCTTGGCTATATTATGACTTGTGTTGCAATAAACATTGATGTGCCTTCATTACTGTGGTAAGCTGATTTCAGTTATTTTAGACAAATACCAAGGAGTGGGATAGTTGAGTCATATGGTGGTTCCATTCCTAGTTTATTGAGGAATTTCCAGAGTAATTTTACTAATTTACAGTCCCATCAAAAATGTGTAAGTGTATATTTCCACCACATCCTCACCAGCCTTTATTTGTATTCTTAATAATTGCCATTCTAACTGGAGTGAGATAAAATTGCACTGTAGTTTTGATTTGCATTTCCCTAATTGTTAAATATATTGCTCATTTTTCCCATTTATTTGTTAGCTGTCTGTGTTTTGTTTTTTGGAAAATGTTTAGGTTTTTTTATCATTTATTTACTGTTTGTCATCAGTGTTAAGCTTTGTAAGTTCTTTATGTATTTTAAGTTCTTTATGTATGTAATAGCGATAGCCGGCAAAGATTTTATCCTATTCTGTAGGCTTTCTTCATGATCTTAATCATTTCCTTAGCTGTGCAGAGGGTTTTTAATTTGATGCTGTTATACTTATTGATTCTTATTTTTATTTCTTGAACTTTATGGTTTTTGTTGAGGAACATAGTGCTTGCATCAATTTTTTGAATGTTAAACCTATGTTTTCTTCTTGAAGTTGCAAAATTTCTCATTTAATTTCTAAGACTTGGATCCACTTCAAGTTTACTTTTATACAGGGTGAAAAATCAATTTTTATTCTTTTACATATGGATATGTTTAAAAAGCCGTCTTTTCTCCAACATGTTTTGCACACCTTTGTCAAGTACCAGATGACTGTTTCTATAAGGGTTTGTCTCTCTATTTTATGTTTTATTTCATTGCTCTTCTTTCATGTCTTTTTCAGTGCCAATAACCATGGTCTTTTTGTTGTTCCATCTCTGAAGTATAATTTGAGATCAGGAATTGTGATCTCTCCAGCATTGCTCTGCTTTCTCAGTATCACTTTGGCTATTCTAAGTATTTTATTCTTCCAAATAAATTTTAGGACTGTTTTTTCTAATTGTTGAAGAATGCCATATTTGCATGTGGACTGCATTGAATTTGTATAATGCTTTTGGTAATATAGCCATTTTTACAATATTAATTCTACCTATTTATGAACATAGGAAGTTATTTCCATCTTCTAAGGATGCCTTTTCATTTTTTTCTCCAGTGTTCTGTAGTTTTCATTGTAGAGGTCTTTCATCTCCTTGTTTAGATTAATTCCAAGTGTTTTATTTATTTTTTGAGGTTATTGTGAATGAGATAGTTTTTTTATTTCTTTCTCGGAGATTATTGGAGTATAGAAAAGCTATTGATTTTTGAATATTGATCTTGTATCCTGCTACTTTTCTGAATTTGTTTATCAACTTAAAAGTCTTCTGATGGAGTTCTTTGGTTCTTCTAGATATAAGATCATGTCATCAGCAAACAGATAATTTGACTTATTCTTTTCCTATTTGTATCCCTTAGTTTCCTTTCTCTTGCCTGATTGAAAGAACTATAGAATATAGAAGAACTATATTAAGTAGGAGGGATGAGAGTGGTATTATCCTTATCTTGTTCCTAAGATTATAGGAAATGCTTTCATGTGCTTTCTCTATTCAGTATGACGTTGGCTTTGGTTTATCATATATAGCCCTTATAATGTTGAGATAAGTTCTTCCTTCTTTCATTTCTCCAGTTTTTTTTTTTAACATGAATGTGTGCTGGGTTTTATCAAGGGCCTTTTCTGCATCTATTGAGATGATCATGTGATTTTCCTTCTTAATTCTATTTATGTGGTAATTATATTTATTCATTTGCATATGTTGAACAAACCTTGCATATCTGGGTAAATATGCTATCTTCTTGATGTGTTTTGAATAAATTTTTCTAATATTTTATTATGGATTTTGTATTTGTGTTCATCAGGAATATTGATTTTTAGCTTTCTTTCCTTGATGTGTCTATGTCTGGTTTTGGTATCAGGGTTATACTGGCTTCACAGAATTGAGGGGTGTTCCCTTCCTTTCAATTTCATGGAATAATTTGAAGAAGACTGGTGTTAGCTCTACTTTAACAGTGGTGTAGAACTCAGCTGAGGATCTGTCTGAGCTTTTCTTCTTTGGAAGGCTCTTAATAGCTATTTCAATTTTATTGCTTGATATTGGTATGTTTAGATTTTCTATATTCCTGGTTCATTTTTTGCAGGTTGTATAAGTCTAGAAATTTGCCAGTGTCACCTAGATTTTCCAGTTATTGGAGTATAAATTTTCAAAATCATTTGTAATGATCCTCTGGATTTCAGAATTATCTGTGGTGCTAGCTCCTTTTTCAGCTCTAATTTTCTTAATTTGGTTCTTTTTAATCTTTCTTTTGGTGAGTTCAGCTGGGTTTTAGCTTTTTTTTTTTTTAGAGAACCAATTCTTTGTTTTATCGATGCTTTGTATATTTTTTTATTCTCAATTTTATTGGTTTCGACTGTGACATTATTTTCGGTTTTCTATTGACATTGGAATTAGTTTGCTCTTTTTTTTTCCCTAAGAATTTGAGGTGGAACTTTATATTATTTGGAAACTTTTTTTAAAAAATGTAGGCAATAAATGTTAAATGCAGTTGAAGGCATACAATGGCACTTTGTTCTTTTTATGCTAGATTGTCTTTGAAAAGTATTAAATTGTAACAGACTTAACAAAAAACAAAAAGACTTACTGAATGTCCAAAAAGCTCCTTAGTGTTTGAAAATAAATGCTTAGACAAAAGACAATGTATTTTATATCAAACAAAAGAGCCCTGTAATGCAGCATTCTGTAAAAATAAACAAGACAAGAAGCTGGTATAGGGTTTATTGACAGAGGCAGAGCGTCTTCAGGCAGGTAAGTAAGGAGGCGGTGGTTCCTTCTCAGGCATCTTCACTGCCATTTCATTTAGTAGGTTGGCAAAACAAAACATACTGTGGAAGTGCTTCAAAGGCAGGGTACACGGCAATCTCTGGCACGTTTCTGTTGTTGATATATTTGTAGCAGTTCAAAACACAGTTAATCAGGTAAGCCTTAAAAATGATAAATACCAAAAAGAACACAAGAGCAATGAATAGCAGGCAGCTGGAGTCCAATGCCAGGAGGTCATCTTTGTAGGGAAAATCAGGTAATTGATCCAGATATTCTTTGATTCTTGGCAAATAAATGAGAGAACTGCTAGCAACCAGACAACTGAGAACTAAGTCAAAAAGCTGGGAACAGAAGAATGGAATCAGCCAACCCAGCTGATAAGGAATTGCTCCATATACTAGCATTGAACTAACAGAGATGGCAGAAAGGACACAGGCATCATCGGCCGTCCTCTCAGATGAGTAGTGGTTACCAGTGACTTTACGCTGAATGTTGACAGCTGGCGTTGAGTTTGGATGAGTCAACTTTACAGTCAGCGAAATTGCCATCAACACGGCTCCGCTTGAAAGTCATGGACACCTTCGGGTATCTCGCGGGCCGCGTTCTTGGCCAGTCCCTGACCAAAGCTTTCCGCCCCCAGCTGAACCCAGGGAGCTCAGTCACAGTCTCCAAAGGCAAAGGACGTGTCTTCAAGCCCGCCCCTGGTCCGGGCCCCTCGAAGTTCTTATTTCTTCTATGATCTATTCCTCATATAAATTTCCATGTGCTTATGTGTTTTCTATAATTAATTTGCTTCTGATTTCTAATTTAATTTTATTATGATCTGATAGTATGTATAGGACTATATCAGGGTTGGTTTTTTCTTTTTTTTTTGGTGCTTGTTGATACTTACATTTTGACCTAGAATATGATCTGTTTTGAGAAAGTTTTTGTGAGCTGCTAAGAAGAAGGTGAATTCAGCTATTTTTGAATGAAATTATTTCATGGGTATCAGTTTGGCCCATTTGATTTATAGTATCATGTAGGTTAGAATATATATTTATTGATTTTAAGTTTGGATGATCCTGTCTATTGGTGATAGGGATGTATTGAAATCACCCAGTATTATTGGGATATAGCTGGGATTTAACATCAAGAAGTAGTTTTGGGTCTACTTTTTCCTCTATTGGGCGCAGGGTCTCTGGACTATTTCCTAAGTCCTTGATCCACTTTGAGTTGAGTTTTATGCATGGTGAGAGATAGACATTTATTTTCATTTTGCTGCATATGATTTTCCAGTTCTCCCAGCACCATTTGTTGAAGATGCAATCTTTCCTCCAATGTATGTTTTTTGGTGCCTTTGCCTAGTATGAGATAACTGTATTTATGTGGGTTTTTCTCTGTGTCTTTTATTCTATACCATTGGTCTACATGTTTATTTTGGTGCCAATATAATGCCATTTTTTTAGACTAGCTTTGTAGTGTAGTTTAAGGTCTTGTATTGTGATGCCTCCTACTTCATTCTTCTTGCTAAGGATTGCTTTGGCTATTCTGGGTCTCTTATTTTTCCAAATGAATTTAATGATTGCTTTTTCTATTTCTATGAGGAATAACATTGGGATTTTAATTGGAATCACATTGAATCTGTATAGTGCTTTGGGTAGTATGGTCATTTTGATTATTAATTTAGCCTAGATTTTAAAAAAGATTCCAAATGAATTTCATGATTGCTTTTTCTAGCTCTATGAAGAATGTTATTGGTATTTTAATAAGAATTGAATTAATTCTGTATAACACTTTTGGTAGTATTGCCATTTTGACAATATTAGTTCTGCCTATCCAAGAGCATGAGAGATCTTTCCATCATCTAAGGTCTTCTTCAGTTTCTTTCTTTAGTGTTCTATAGTTTTCATTGTAGAGGCCTTTCACCTCTTTTGTTGATTCTCAAGTATTGTTTTTGAGGCTATAATGATTTTTTTTCCTAATTTCTCTTTCAGAGGATTCATCAGTGATGTGTAGAAATGCATTTGAGTTATGGGTATTGATTTTGTATTCTGCTACTTTGCTGAATTCATTTATTAATTCTAGAAATTTTCTGTTGGAAATTTTTGGATACTCTAAGTGGATGCTGATTCAAAACAGGGAGGGGGAGGCATGGGGAAAATGGAGGAACATTGATAGGGGAGGGTGCAGGGGTGCAGGAAAGATGGTAGAATGAGATGGACATGATTACCTGTAAGACTGCATATAGGGTGTGACACTATATCGTGTACATCAGAGAAATGAAAAGTTGTGCCGCAGTTGTGTACAATGAATAAAAATGCATTTTGCTATCACATATACCTAACTAAAATAAATTTTAAAAAGAAGTATTTATTTTTCATGTAATTAGATGCATTGACATTTGGGGCATAAATATTTATAATCATTTTATCTTTTTGTTAGATTGTGCCTTTTACCAGTATGTAGTAGTTTTCTTTGTCTCTTCTGATTATTTGTTTTAAAATATGCTTTATAATATAGGAGAATGACTATTCCTGCTTATTTCTGGACTCCATTTGGATGGAATACTTTTTCCCTTCATTTTACTTTCAGTCTATGGGTGTCTGCCTATGAGAAGTTTTTTGCAAATAGCATATAGTTGAATCTTGTTTTTTTTTTTTTAATTCATTCTGTCAGTCTTTCATTGGAGAGTTGAGTCCATTTATATTCAATGTTATTATGGATAAATGTTTGTTATTTCCTTTCATTTGTTTGTTTATTTTTGCTATATTTAATTTGATCTTAATTTTCATTTAATTACTTGCTTTTCTAGTGTGCTTCATCTGTTTGGATGTTTTGGATTTGTTTTTTAGTTGTTCTATGTGCAGTATATCTTCATTCTTTGTAGTGCTTGCTTAGTGGACAAGAAGGTTTTCCTTGGGCTGGGTATCTATAGCTCAGTTGGTAGAGTGCTTGCCTTGCATGTACAAGGCCCCTGTTTCAATCCCCAGACCTGTATCCCCACCCCACACAAATTTCTTTTCCTTTATCCTCATCCTGGAAATGTTTTATTTTCACATCAATTCTGAAACATTGCCGCCGTCTGGCTGGGCACAAATCACGAGCCACTGAAGCAGGAACAAACTTTATTTCTGAACTCCACCAGCACACTCCACACACGCTCCCCGGGAACTCTCCTGAACGCCACCCACGCAGCTCCTCCAAGAACCACCAACCAGAAAATCCCTCTTCCTGCATTTCCCTAACCAATGCGAACTCTTCAGGCATCTCCGAGAGCTCAACCGGAACTCAACGGGAACTCCGCGAGAACTCAAAAGTCATCATCTTCATGGCTCGCTGGCGTCACCTCTCAACCACTACTTCTGGCAAAAATGCCATGCGTCATCCCGACTCGGCTGTGGCTCTCAACATCACATAACTTCTTTTTGGGATATAGCAATCTTGACTGGCAGTTGTTTTCTTTTAGATCTTGGAATATCTCATTCCAGGAGGCCCTACTAGAGTGAGCCTATTCCTTTATCTCTAAACATGACCTGACATTTTTCTCCTGCAACTTTTAATATTCTTTCCTTATTTTCTATGTTGGAAATTTTGATTCTAATGTATCTTAGAAAGGTTCTTTTTGATCTTGTCTATTTATTGTTGGATACATACATCCTGTATGTGGATGTCTTATCTCACTTCTAATGTTAGGAACGTTTTCTGCTTTTATTTCATTGAAGAGGTTCTTAATGCCTTTAGCCTATATCTCTATGTTCACTTAGGCCAATGACTCTCTTGATGTTGTCTCAGAATTATTGTAAATTCTGAGGTCCCCCTCTAGCTGTTTTTATGTGGGGCATGTTTGCTGGTTTGGGTTTTTTCTCTCCCCTATTTTATGTGTTGATGTATTCTTGAGGTTCAAATGGGGTTTGTTCATGTGTGGATCTCTGCTATACATCTGGGTCTGAGGGTCCTCCCATAAATTCCACTTTTAAGGTGAGGAGTCTAAACCACCACAAACTTTCCATAGTCCACCACCATGGATGTGAATTACCAAGGATCAGACCTTGAATACAGATGAATCTGTCTGACTGGTTACGTGTATCTTCCCAGTTGCTTATATGGGATGTCAGCAACAATGGGGGAATCTCCTCAGTTTCCCCAGCCTAAATTACCCTAGGTACAGTCCTTGCTGCACCTGTTTCAATTACTCTGGAAGAGGCACCCTTGACTCCACAGTAGGCAACTGCTGAGTCTAGCTGGCAACATCCTTTATGAGTTCTCAATCTCCAGCTTATGCTAGCTGTCCTGTGGCCTCCTGTAAATGGTTCCTATTACTGCAGCTGTGGTTCCTGGCAGACTCTGCTTGTTGGCTGAGTGAATTTGATCACTTATCACCTCCCCACATCATCTCTGGGTCAGTTAAGATCAGCCTCCATCTATATTCCTCAGGTTCTCGCAAGCCAATTTTATTTGCCACACTTTCTTCTATCTCTGCCTGTACTCCCCTCCCCTCAGTAGTGGGCTGGTGACTAAGCTGGTCCATCTCTAATACATTATTTCTTCTATTGTGTTCAAAGTTTCCAACTTTCTGTGACTCTACAATTGTTCTACTGCTCAGTGTTGAATGTCGGTGACTCCCTTAGTCACTCTGCAGAGGAGCAGTCTTCCTGCTTTTTAAATCTTGAGCTAAAAACTGATGAGGAGTGTGCGCTTCCTCTCATCTGCTGACTTCTCATTTCCTTGATATGGGTTTGAGAGACAGCAAAGTTAAAATGTTGCAGACAGTGGTTCTTTCTTTTGTCATTATGTATGTTGCATTGTTGTCATTATGCTTTTTCATCTCCTTTCTTGATAAACTAGTATGGAGAATTTTATTTCCCCTCAAATAACTACAGCAGTGCCACCTCTCCACATCCTATTCTTCAAAGAATACAGAGAAGTGATGCTCTGTGACCATAAAAGGCTTTGATAAGATTGGGTCATAAGGCTATGAACCTTTGCTTTGTTTACTAGAAAATTTAGGCTTTATGGAGATTGTCATGCTGTGGGGAAACCCATGCCACATGAAGAAGATATGATTAAGGTGCTTTTATGACATATGCATCCTCTGCCATTTAATCTTTCTAGATGAGACTTACACATGATAGAGATAAGAAAAGCCAACCCTCCCATGTCCTCTCTGAACTTTTGCCTCACAGAATCTGTGAGTGTAATATTCTTTTAACCATCATGTTTTGCAATAAGTTATTATGTAGAAATGATAAGTGGAACAGATTTGGGTACCAGAATTGAGATACTACCTCAATTTTCTGTCAGGGAAGTGGGCAGAAATATGAAAAGCCTCGATGAAAGAAACTTGACATGTCTTCAGAGGCTGTCAGTGAGGGCTTTACGGAAAGTGAGGAAAATGTCATGGAAAGTGGTGGATGGGATTACTTTATCATAAATAGTAGAAGAAATTAGCAAAATTACTACTATCATAATACATAAAATTGAAGATGTACAAATGAAGTAAGGTATAAGACTATAAATAGATTTCCAAGTGAAATGTTTCATTTGTTCTTTTTAGTTATACATGACAGTAGAGTATATATTTTGACATATTTATACAAACATAAAGTCCATATTATTCTAATTAGGATCCCAGTCTTGTGTTTGTACATCATGTGGATTCACTGTTGTGTATTCACATGTGTACATAGGAAAGTTAAGTCAAATTAATTTCACTGTCTTTCCTATTTCAACCCACCCTCACTTCCCTTCATTCCGCTTTGTCTAATCCAATGAACTTCTCTGCTTTCCCTACCCCCTTGTTGTGTGTTAGCATCCACATATCAGATAGAACATTTGACCTTTGGTTTTTGGAATTGGCTTATTTCACATTGCAACATAGTTTCCAGATCCATTATTTACTATCAAATGTCATAAAATTATTCGTTTTTATGGCTGAGTATTATTCTATTGTGTATATATACCACATTTTCTTTATTTATTCATCTGTTGAAGATCACCTAGGTTGTTTCCAAGGCTTAGGTTTTATGAATTGAGCTGCTATAATCATTAATGTGGCTGATTACTACAGTATGCTGATTTTAACTCTTTTGGATATATACTGAGGAGTGGTGTAACTGGGTCAAATGGTGGTTCCATTCCAAGTTTTCTGAGTAATCTCCATACTGCTTTCCAGAGTGGTGCACCAATTTGCAATCCCATCAGCAACATATGAGAGAACCCTGTTCCCCATATCCTTGCCAGCATTTACTGTTACTTGTATTCTTGATTGTTGCTATTCTCACTGGAGTAAGATGACATCTCAGTGTAGTTTTAATTTGCATTTATCTAATTACTAGAGATGTTGAACATTATTTTATGTATTTTTTAACCATTCATATTTCTTCTTCTGTAAAGTGCTTGTTTAGTTCCTTTGCTCATTTATTAATTGGATTGTTTGATTTTTTGAGTTCTTTATATATCCTAGAGATTAATACTCTATCTAAGGTGCAGGTGCAAAGATTTTCTCCCATTCTGTGGTGTATCTCTTCAGGCTCTTGATTGTTTCCTTTGTTATGAAGAAGGTTTTTAGTTTCATGCTATCCAATTTATTGATTCTTGACTTTATTTCTTGCACTTTAGGAGTCTTATTGAGGAAGTAACTTCCTAAGCTGACATGGTGGAGAGTTGGGCCTATATTTTCTTCTAGTAGGTGCAGGGTCTCTGGTCTAATGCCTAGGTCTTTGATCCACTTTGAGTTGAGTTTTGTGCAGGGTGAGAGAGAGGGGTTAAATTTCACTCTGGCACATATGGATGTCCAGTTTTCCCAGCACTATTTCCAACAGGTTTTCTTAAGATATCATAGAGGAAAGGAAGCTTGTGATTTGTTAGTTTATAGAAAAAATTAGAGAGACATATATGAATCAGAAATTTCTTGACTTAAAAACCAAATTGATCTTCATTCATATCTTTTCCAGATGGCAGAATGTTCTTATTTTAAAAGGGCCCTAAAGCAAAGATCAACACATAGTTTTGATAGGAAAACACCTCTAGATAAAGATAAGATCTGGATGTGACTATTTCTTGTTAATACATCAGAAATATCTTAGACGTTTTCTCATGGACCTCTTAATGAGCTTAAAGGCATGCTTATAGCTCTTATTGGTAAGCCTATAGGAAAGAAGTATTTACTTCAGAGATTGTGCCTATGAACTTTAACTTTATAAACTATAAATTGATCCACTGGAAGATTACTAAAAGTTATTAAAGAATTTAAATGGAATTGGTCAAATTTTACAGAAAAAAAATAAAGAGAAGCCTTTTGATGTCCAAAGTCCTGTGACCATGAAGGTAGAGAATCTAACTCATATGCAAATATAGTGATGTAGAATTCCTGAAAGGATGAAACCAAAAATTTAAGGAATGGATCCAAGAGCCATGGAGAACCATTTCCAGGAACTATGACTAAGACAATACAGGAACTGAGAGTAATACTGTTGTGTGTCAGTGATTGCTCTCTGCCTGTTGGTATTTTTCCTCTCCTTCTCCCTCTCCCACTACCCTACCCATGAGATTACTTGTAGAAATTATTCTGTGCTTATAACACAATTGTGTGTTGGATGTTTAGGGGCTAACTTGCCACTTTGTTTCATAGGTCTTCAGATCAAGAGGACATATACTTGAGGAACAGCTTCTGCAACTGGACGTGATTTAGATAATAAGATTCAAGACTTTGTTTGATGTCAGAATGAAATGAGACTTTGGATGTCTTGGAAGAGGGTTTAAAGTACTGTGCATAAAGGAAGGATGTGAATTTTTCTGGCCAGTAGGCAGACTGTGTCATATTTTCCAAAGATTGTCACAATAATATTTCCCATTTTACATGTTCTTATTCAAAGTGACCTTGCCACTCCCAACAAAAGATAAAGAGTATGGCTTCCCTTCTCCTGGATCTGGGAAGGCTTGTGACTGCTATAACCAGAATCGTATATTAGAAGTCATAGCATATCATATAAGTAATACCATATGACATAGGCTGTGTCATAAGGATGATGCAGTTTAGCCTTATTATCTCAGACACTTGCCTCTGGTACTATGTGTCATTATTTGAGAAATCCATCTACACGATACAGCCAATCTCTGAGAAATCCAAATCATTTAGGGAGGCTTGGGTACATGCACTAGCCAGTTGAACTGTCCTTGCTGAGACAGTGAACATGACAGTGAGATAAGCCAACTCCATCACTCCCTATCGAAACTCCCAAGATATAGGACTCATGAACTTAATAAAATAGTTGTTTTGTTTATTAGTCATTGAGGTAGTAACTGTAACAATTGGATAGTTTAAAAATCATATAAAATTCATTAGACCTGTTTGGTACCACACAAGTGGCAACTTGGTAATAAATTAACTGATTTCACTGAATAAGTTGATGACAAAAATTTTAGTTGTCTGGTGGCTTGCTTACATATTTATTTAGATTTGAGGTGCTAAGTCACATGGCTATATCTGAGTTCGAGATGATGTGCCACTGTACCTTAGTTTACTTGTAACATTTGATTTACATTTTGTTTGACTTCATTAAAAACTTCCATAAATGTGATTTCAATTTGTCTCCATATTTTACACATATTAGATAAGAGATAAATGAATAATGATTAACTGAATATTATGGTTTTTTTTAATCTTTTAAGAGAGAGTATTTAATGGGTTTTAAAAATCCTATAAATGTTTTAGTAAACAGGGATTACATATACCAATATTAACCTCTATATTTATTAGGCTTATTGTCTATCTTTTAAGGATCATTATTTAATCTTCTGTTAATCTGTATAATTAATTTGAATATAGTACAATTCAAATATTCTGTGAGGTAAATATTGTAGATAAAAGCAAAATTTTCCATCAGTGAAGAATGCTTCTATAATTTTTTGGGGGGGTTTTACTGACACCTAGTGGCATTCGGTCTGGTATGTAAAAAATTCCTTTTAGCTCACTTCATTCTATTAATCTCTCTATTAGTGTCTTCTCTTATTTTTTATTTTTTTTCTTCTGTTATTTTTTAAAATTTAATAAAGCAAACAAAAGGAAATTTCAGGTGTCTCAATGTGACCAGCATTTTTTGAGGATACATGATGCTATACACACACACACACACACACACACACACACACACACACACACATAATTTGACATAAACGAACAAGTAGGATCATGTTATTCATTTTAACTATAGATTTTTTACTGTGCTTATTAATTTCCTTCATTTAGTTGAATTCTCTCTCTTCCTCCTTTATACATTCGTATAATTCCTCCACCCCTGTTTTAAAGTAGGTCATAATAATGTCCTAGATTTTTCTCCATGTGCCTGTAATAAAACATATGAGTGTATATTCTTCTATAAACATACAAGTACAATGTACACATTTTGTTATACTTTAGAAAAATAAAATTGTGCATATTTTTCTTCATTTTGCTCTTCTTAGCATACCTCTTAAAAATAGTTCTAAGATAAGTATGTAGTCCAAATTATTTCTTTAAGTACATGCATACTATTTACAACTGCAGTTTTTCTACTGCAGCCATTCACCCTTTCAGTATTTTTGCCACCTTGAATATAGCAATGCACGCCCATGTGTGTATATTCTTATAAAGCCTAACTTTATTTCTCCAAGATAACTTTTTGTAAGTTAAATTGCTGGATAAAAGAATGCATTAATTTCAATAGGCATTACCATTTTGCTTTCAAAAATAGTTAAAATGTGTATGATTAATATGTGAGAAAAACTTGTTTCTACATAGCCACTAGTATATCTTATAGGATTGTAAATATATTTGCCAGTGTGACAGGTATAAAATGATTTATTTTGAGTTTTCTGGTGACTAGGGAATTTGAACAACAACTTAGTTCTTAGTTTGTTCACTCTGAATTTATTCTATGGATTTTCTGATTTTAACTTTTGCTCTTCATATATTATAAGATGTTAACCCCTTGTTTCTCAGCAAGTTTACAGGTAATTTTATGGCAAAGATTATAACAAAGTTTCAACTCTTTATGTAATTAATGATGTCCATCTTTTGTTTTTATGACTATGGATTTTCAGATATAATAAAGTCTCCCTTACATAGGATCTTATTCTTCTAGGTTCCCTGCCCCTGCTTTTAAAAATTATTTTTGCAAAGTTTTTATTATGAGTTTAAATTCAAAAAAATAAAAATAATAAACAATTGAAGTCTTAATTCATCTATAATTTAATTATTTTAATAACATTTTAAAAAGTGAAGTATAATATACATAGTACATTATTAAAGAATTACCAGGAAGTGAACACACCTATGTAATCACCAACCAGTCACTAAATTTCTATTCCTTCTTAATTGCTAGTTCTGAAATTCTCTGAATTAGTGACTAGTATCTACGATGATAGCCTTCCTGCTTCTCTTCGTATTTTTGCTTCTTGAACCTGATCCTTGAACAAATTAGTTCTGTTTAGTCATCATTGACCTTCATGTAAATAAATTTGTATTTGTTTTTACATATTTAATATTATCATTTTTTTGAGTATAGAAGTTCTTTATCCTTCCTGTATAGCATTACATTGTATGAATATGTGGCTTCTATCCATTCTGCTGCTGATGGATTTTTGAATGGTTTTCAGTTTATGGCCATATGGAACAATGCAGTTATGAAATTCTTGTGCATTAACACTTTCAGTTGAACATATACTCCACAGAGAAATTGATGAGTCATAGGGCCCAAATATGTCCAACTTTGGTAGATTAGCAATTATTGCCAACAGTTTTCCAAGTAGGCATACCAGTTTACACTTCCACTCGTGGATTAAGAGTTTTAGAACTCTACTTTTTCACCAGCACTGAAAATTTTCTTTTTCATCTGAAGTCATTCTGATGGATTCAATGAGTATTAGTATCTCATTTTGGTTTAAATTAGCATGTCTCTTGTAGCCAATGAAGTCAAATAACTTTTTATATGTGTATAGAGAATTATTTCCTCTTGTGAATTATTCCTTCTTGGCCATTTTCCCATGAGGTAGAATTTTCTTATTGTGTATTTTATGAGTCCAGGCCCCTTGTTGCAAATATCTTCCTTTAGTGGCATTTTTTTCTATTTTCTTTATGACTATTATTTTTTATTAACAGAAATTCTTAGTTTAATGTATGTATTTTTTGTCCATACTCTTAAATTTGTGAAATTTTTTTCTATTCTAGAATTTTGAGTTTGATGTAAAAGTTAATTAACTTTTATGTTGGATATAAAGAGTGAGTCAACTCTCATTTTTTACACATAGTATTGTGGAGCAGTACTTACTTGGTCCACAAGCATTTATTGAAAAGGGTAATGTTTAAACCCACAACACTGATATATGCTCATGGGCATTAATAAGATTTTCATCTGTGCCTGGGCAGGTTTTGTTTTTTGACAGTGTCATGTAGAAAGTGAGTAAACACCATATTATCTTGAGTACTGTGGCATTGATATTTGCCAGTGTAAATTTACTGCCTTTTTTATCCCTTTAAAAAGATTTTCTTGCCTGTACTTTGCTTTTATATTTTTATAACTTTATAATTAGGTTTAAATTTTCATATAGAAATATGCTATTTTGATTTTTATTTGGATTTGATTGAATCTTTAGATCATTTAGGGAATTACAGCTCTGTAATACTGATTTTTCTGGTCTGTGAATATGATAAGTAACTTAGTTCCTTTAAACTTTCTTTTAAAAATAATTCATAATTTAAAAAATAGCAATCTTGTACATCATAGATATTTTGCTAGGTTTTAATGATTTATATACTCTCATTGATGTTATAATTTTTAAACATTTAGTTAACTTACATAAAAAATACAATTTGATTTTTGTATATCAAAATATAAATGTATCTAGTGACCCTAAGTACATTTATTAATATTTGCATTTCTAATAGTGTCACTTACGAAAAATAATTTTTTTTCATCTTGTATTTTTAAATTTTTCTTTTGCCTAGATGTACTTGAGTTCTGTGTGATCTGGAATAAAACAAAGAGGTTGTGAGGGTTCTTGCGTCATTCTAGATTTTGAAAAGAACTTTTAATCTTCTAACATTAAATATGATATATGTGAAAGTGATCATTATATATTTTATATGATCTTTATATACTAGATTAAAGAGGTTTCTATATCTTCTTTGCTAAGAGTTAGTATGAAAACTTATTGAATTTTATCAAATTTCTTATATTGGTATGATGTTTATTGTGGCTTATTTCATTATTCCATTTTAAATCAATCTTGTGTTCATGGACTAAAATCTACTTAGTCATGATATTTTATCATGTTAAAATTTCTTTGGGTTTAATTTGGTAGCTTTGACTTAATCATTAGAGAGATGCCTTCATAATTTTTTTTCTAATTAAATTGGTCCTATAAGTAGAATTGAAAAGTATTTTTTTTTTTGAAAGATTTTGTATAAGATTTCTGTTACCTCATCTTCACTTGTTGTGGCTGGAGGAGGTGAGCACTGGGGGCATACATTTAAGGTATATATTTTGTGTCTGGTGAGTGGAGTCTCTTTGTGCTTTCTGGTCCTCATGTGAGCCTCTTCTGTCCCACATACTCTTCTGTCATGATGTTCAGCCTCACCTTGAACCCTGAGGAATAGAGCCAGACCTCTGAAACTGTGGGCCCCCAAATAAACTTTTCCTCCATTACAATTACTCTTGTCACATCTTTTAGACACAGTGGGGAAAAAGCTGACTGAAACAGAAATTGATACCAGAAGTGGGGTCATTGCTGTGACTAACCTGACTGTGTAAGTTCATAAGCTTTTTTAGCTTTTTGGAATTTGCAGGAGGAATTTTGAGATGCTTAGCAATGTAAGCTGGAAATGCTTTCAGATTGTTGTAAGTGGAGCTGAATGACCGATTCTGGAGGGAGCTCAGAAAACAGGAATGTCAGTAAGACCATGGCAGTGAAGACAAGACTCAAGATGGTTCAGAAAAGGAGGACTCTGTTGGAATTTGGAGTAGAGGCCATTTGTGTCATGTTCTGGCCAAGAAGTTGTCTGCATTTTGCCTGTGGCCTAAGACTTTCTGTGAGGCTGATTTTAAAAGTAATGGACTTCTTAATCTGACAGAAAAAAATTTCTAGGCAGCATAATATTCAGGCAGTTGTGTAGATATTGCTAGAGGCTTTTAGCCAAATTAATTGTGATAATCAAGAGGAGAAAGCAAAGCAGAAAGATCTGAAAAATTTGGACTTGAAAGGTGGGAGTAAAACTGGGCCTAAGAAAGTTAGAGTTGTTAAAGACATTACTTCCATTAAGGCAATGCTGAAGACATTGCCCAGAGACAATGAGAAAGATGGATTGAGGGCATCTGAGGAATTGGCAAGATTATATCCATCTCAGACTCAAGGAAGTAAAAATAAAAAAAATCTCTTGACAAGAGACCAGTAGGCACTCTTCTTGCTTGAGGGAGCCTAGAAAGTTTTTCCAACATGCTCAGCTACCCAGCCACTTAGAGGCTGCTGCAACCAGCGTTCATGGAGTCTAGGCTATTTCTTGATTTGTTGGCAGACCTTGTCATTACCCATGTGGTGCTGGTTCTTCAGGATTGCAGGATGCTGGAGTTATGGCTTCATGGAAGTTTCCAGTGAGATTTGAAAGGAAGCTCTGGGAGGCTAGACCAAATGCAGTAGGGGTGGAGTCCCTATGGGCTGCCCCTGAGAGGGAAATGTGCATGGGAATGTGAGTAGGAAGCTAAAGCTGAAGTAGAAACCCCTAAGATTAAGAAATGCCAGTAACATGGAATATCTGCCAAGAACACCTGTAGGAATTGAGCAGAGACAAACCATGAGAGATGCCTTGTGGGCTTAAATCAGCAAAGCCCATGGGCAGAGCTACACAAGCGCTTTGGAGAGGACAACATGATGTCATGTGCTTCAGATGCCAAATATAGAACTACAGAATTTGTGTGCCCAGCTGGATTTCAGTCTTGCTTTTTGTTCTGTCCCTTATTTCTGTGTCCCTATTTTTCTGAATGGAAATGTTTACTCTATACATTTATATATTGGATACTTATAAGTTGTTTTTTATTTTTATAGGACCTCACCATGTGAGTTTGCCCTGAGTCTCAGAGGAGACTTTGTACTTGAACTTTTGGGCAATCTTGGAACTGTTGAGACTATGGGGACTCTTGGGACTGGAGTAAATGCGTTTTACATTGTGAGATGGTTCTAAGCTTTTAGGCTTATGACCAGTAAGACCATGGCAGTGAAGACAGGACTGCCAGGGGTCAGGGGCAGAATGTGAGGTGTCTCCCCAAATGCTCATGTGTGAGACAATGCAAAAAGGTTTTAGAGAAAAAAATGATTGGGTATGAGAGCCTTAACCCAGTCAGTGAGTTATACCCTGCCCACCTTCAGTTACCATTCAGTTCATCCCAACAGGGTATTAGCTGGAGGAGATGGGCATCGAGGGTGTGCCTTTAGGGTATATATGTATATATATTTTGTATCTGGTGAATGGAGTCGCTTTCTGCTTTCTGATCATCATGTGAGCCTCAAGCCCCAAGGTAGAGAGTTAGCTGTCAATGGACTGAGACCTCTGAAACCATGGGCCCCAAATAATCTTTTTCTCCTCTAAAATTGTTCTTGTCAGGTCTTTTAGTCACAGTAGCAAAAAGGTGACTAAAACACATGTTTAGAAGAATTTACCAGTGAAGTTTTTAATGAGTCAGAAAATTTCTTGGTAAGAGAGTTTTAAGATTTTACTTTTAAAAAATATGATCATTCAGATTTTTCATTTTCTTATGTCAATTTTGATAAACCACTTTTTAATCATTAGCTAGACTTTTTGAAGGACAATTTTGGTAAATCTTTAGGTCAGGTTATCATCAAATATTTTTCTGCTTTGTGTCTCTTTCCTGTCTGAGATTCCAACTATATTATATTTAAGGTTTCACTGTGTCACTTGTGTTCTATGTTATTTTATTTACCATCCTTTTCACTCTCAGTGCTTCCATCTGCATATCTTCTAGTTCATTAATCTTTAGCCAGATCCTATTCAATATTACACCCATGTAGTTAGTATTAAATTTAGTATTGCATTTTCAGTTCTATGATTTATATTTGAGTTATTTCATTGTTTTCTATTCTCTACTAAAATCCTTTATTTTATCTTTTGATTCCTTGAACAATGTTAATTGTTTACTTTAGAGTATATATTCAGTGACTCTATTATAGAGAATTGGCTCTGAATCTGTTTCTATGTCTTTTCTTTTTCTTTTTTCTTTTTTTGTCCTGTTGGTTTTCTATAAATGTTGTTTGCTTTATATTGACTACAAAATATTGTACTGTATATAGAAATGGTAGATCTTTTGGGGATGATTCACTTTTGCGTCTAGTAGACAGTATGGCTGGTGGCAAATCACCTTAATTAAATCAGGAACTACTGCATTTTGGCTTTTTAAACAAAGCACACATACAGGTTTTGGGTTTTTTCCTGAAAGCCTTGGATATTTTCCAGGGTTCTGCCTTCTTGGAGGACAGTGTGCTTTTTGTATATCTTCCCTTTATGTAAAGCTGTAGGAAGTACGAGGTTCTTGTTCTTTCTATCTTCTTAGATTTTGACTCCACAAGTTTCACTGCATTCATTGCTCTCTGATAACTTCACACAGATGCATTTTACATTTTGTTCAGCTGTTCTAGATTTTGTTAGCATTAGTCTTGGTCCAGTTCAACCTGGAATGTTACTTCCAGCTATGTTTACTTATGGTATAAATCAGAGATGCAGTTTTAATTTTTGCAGATCAATAGCAATTTTGCTAGAACCATTTATTAAGTAACCCATTCTTTTCCTATAAAATCCAATATCAACCATTGCAAAATATTAAATATAATATATCCTGGAATCTATTTCTGAATATTCAGTTTAATACCAATTTTATTAGGTTGTATCTAAAATAAGATATCAACCTTATTATTTTGTAGATTCTAGTTTTTCTAGTTGACTTTATTTTGCTATTGAAATGGAAATTTTTAAAACAATTTCTTCTTCCAAGTGATTGTTGCTATATTGAAGAGAATTTTCTGTTTTTTTGTATATGCATATTTTTATTTTATCAGTATGTTACATTATTTTACTTTGGTTCTTAATTTTCTGATTAGGAAATAATATCGCCAATAAAAATAAATATTTAAATATAAAATTTCCAATGAAATGAGTAATAACATTGATTTTCAATACCACTCTAGTTACTGATTTGTAAATAGAATAGGATTTAATTTTAATGTATAGGATATTTTCCATTTTTTCTCTTTCCATATTCTGTTTTTTAAATATAGTTTTTGTTTGTATTTAACTAGTTTCATCTACTTCTGTTATAGAATTTTTGATACAAGGGGTTGCTGAATAATATTAAATACTTCATCAGTTCTATTGATAAATTCATGCCATTTACCCTTTTGTTTATTAATATGATCATTTATTTTGATAGATTTACTGCATTTAAATAATTCTTAAATTTTTGGAGTAAATTCTTCTTGGTCATTTTATATAGATAACAGTGATTCCATATATTCCAGCCTTTTAGAAAAAAGCTTTAAACAAAGCATATTGATTTTTTTCAATATTTATGTACAACTTATCAATTAATATCTAATGGAATGAATAGGGGGGCATCAACTAATTAAGGCCAAAAACTAGAATATTATTGTGCCACAGAATACTCCTGGGTGACTGTCCCCCTGCAACATAAACATTTTTTCTGACTTTGTACTTATGAGTCATTGCATTTAAAAAATATTTTTACCATTCATGCTCACATCTTCTAACAATGCATTTAAAATTTTTATTTTGTTATCCTTACAAAATAAAACTCTACTTTTTTATGGCTTATTTAGTCATTATTAGGTCTTTGAGGTTATTCTACTTTAATGTCATAGAGTTACAGTCCATTAATTTTCATTGCAGTAAATATTATACTATATGAATATACCACAGTGCACTTCATTCTGTTTGATGGACATTTGTCTTATTTCTAGCTATGTTGTTCTACACTAATGGTGTCATACACATTTTTGTACATTCTCCAGTGAACATGTACAAGACATAGGTTGCAATAATTTTACTAGTGACTATGACTATTTTGTTAGATTTTTTCAAATTATCACGCCAGCAATTTATGAAAATTACCATTTCTCCGCATCCTTCTCCTCATTTAATATTGTTTGACATTCACTAATTTGGGTATGAAATGAATCATCTTATAATTTTTTACAGCTTTTTCTTTGAAACAGTTTTAAAATTACAGTAATGTTGTAAAAGTAAAATGATTCCTCTTCACTCTTTACTCATTTCCCTCAGTTTACCATGTTTACCTCATATTTTGATTTTGTGTATTTATGCCTTTGTATATATTAAGCTGTATATTAATGTATGTATGTATATAATATATAGGGTGTATGTATATATGCACATTTATATGTATATATTCTTCTTTTGGAGGGGAGGATTGAACTGAGGGTCACTTAACCACTGAGTTCCTTTTATTTTTCATTTTGAGATATATATTCTTATATATACATGTGCCTATATATATTTTTTTCTTAGCTGAGAGTAAGTTGCATATACTGTTTCTATAATACTACAGAATTTCCTACAAAATGATGCTGCATCCATCAAAATCAGTAAATAAATATAGATACAATCCTACCATCCAATCTGTTAGACCCTATTAACTTTTGCCAATCCCAGGAATGTCTTTTATAATTACTCTTTCCTTGATGATCTTGGACCTAATGTAAGTCATGTACTGTTAATTGTTGTGTATCTTTAGTCTTTTCCATTTGGAGCAGTTATCAATTTTCTTCATGAATTTTGAGGCATATAAGACATTTTATAGTTACTTCATAGAATGACCCTTTAATTTGGGTTTGCTATCTTCTCAGGATTAGATTCTGGTTATGGATTTTTACAGAAATTTATAGACATAATGGCCTGTTAATTTTTATCAGCACACAATATTGCTTTACCCCATGACTGGTGATGTTGACCTTTATCATTTCCCCTAAGATGATTCTTCCAAATTTCTCTATAGGAAATTTATACTTATTGATTAATGAGTAATTAAGCATTATTCCATGAATCTGTATAAATAGCCTCTTCATCAAGCTTTCACCTACTCATTTGGCATCCTTGATAATTCTTGTCTAATCAATTATTTCTATGATAGTTACCAAATGATTTTCTAATTCATTCTTTCTTGCCTTCTCTTCCATACTTATATCCATAATAATGTTGCAGGAAATGAGGGTCAGGACACCAAGATCTGGAAGAAGTACTTTATTAGTAGTGCCATGGTCCAGAAGGATAATTCCCAAAGTCTGAGCCTAGAGTGCAACAGGGCTTTTACTCTTATACATAAGTATGTTTTGAGTACATCAAGGCAAGGGAGCTTTATTGGAGCCAATCCTATTGGAGGGTGCATTCTGCATTCTTTATATGGGATAAGTTTGTCAACAGCCTGTGGGCTTTAAGCTCATACAACTTGGGAACTTTCATTGTATTAACCCTAAAGGGGGGGGGTTCTTCTGTCCCAGTTATTTTGTTTCCTGCTTCTGCTACTAGGGTCATCTTGTCACAGCAACCTGTCAGCCACTGCAAACTTCTATGGTTAAATATTAGTAAGCAGAGCTGCTGTGTGTCACATGTGCAAAACCACAGTCTTTCAGCTCTTAAACTGCTCGAGTTTCCATTCTGTGCTACCACATTAACTAATGGATCTTTATTTTACTTAATAGATAATAATCCATTATTATTAAAATTATGCATTTTACTCATTAATTATCACAGAATTGGCCAATGCCAATCCCTTCAAACTTATCCTTCTAGTATTTTAACATGCCCCCCCTTTTTTTGTACTCTTTCTTACTTTAGAATATCATAGTTCTGGAATTGGCCATTTCTCCAAGGAGCTTAGATATCTTTTAGTGAAGAATGATATTGAGAACTGGATCTTGTCAAGATATTTTTGTTATGTTGTTTCTATAAACTTTTAGTAGACAGAATTAGATATTATGTGTGTATACACATGCATAAAAATATATATATACACACACACACTTAATTTATACACACATACAAGTTTACACATATGTGTATCCACATCCATTCATTTCAATATAACAAAACTGTTTGTACTGAACTCCAATTTAGCCTTCCTCATTTTCATATTGGTAACTCATCTCTGACAGAAACCTGGCCTCCATATCCTCAATATGTTTACCTATTCAGTCCCCTTTCAAGTAGCTGATCACTCAACCACCAGACCATCACCATTATTCCAGTTCTTCTCACTTGGTGGCCACAAGGGCTGAGTCTCCTCTCTTCTTACCATGGTTGTATTCCAACTACAGTTTTTATGGGCATTTCTTAGATTACAAATTAGAAGGAGCTTTAATTTACTGGCCATTTTCAAGCTGCTTTGTAAAATTCCTGTTTTTTTCTTTCCTTCCTTTTTATTGGTTGTCATCTTTTTGATTTCAATGTCAGATACTTGCAGATATTTTCTAGATTAGTTGATTTTCTTGAATCTATGGATTGAGGTCATTTCTAAGTCTGGAAGATTCTTCCCATAATCTCTTTGAATATTTCCTCTGTCCTATTTGCTTTTCTTTGGTGAACTACAAATAAATGTGAATTAGATGTCCTCATTCTAACTTATTTTATTTTATTTTGTTTCCTGCTTCTTTGTTTATTTTATTTATTTGGTGGTGCCGGAGATTGAACTCAGGGCCTTGTGCATGTTAGCACTCTACCAACTGAGCCATATCCAGAGCCCCTGTATCTTATTTTAAATTGCATTCTATATTTTTCATTTATTTATTTCTGTATTGGATTCTGGATAATTTCTATTAGATCTGTTTTTGTGTTACACAAATTCTTTCTTCAAATGTTAAACCAAGCCATTTAGATTTTTTCTTTTTTTAATTGGTTTTATTTTTTAAATACATGATAGCAGAATGCATCACAATTCTTATTACATATATAGAACATTTTTTTCATATCTCTGTATATAAAATATGTTCACACCAATTCATGTCTTCATACAGATGTATAAAAACATGAATTGGTGTGAGCATACTTTATATATAAACATATAAAGTATGTTCACACCAATTTATACAACATATAAAGTATGTTCACATTCCTCCATCATTGCTAACCCCCTGCCCCCTCCCTTCCCCTCCCACCCCTCTGCCCTATCTAGAGTTTGTCAATTCCTCCCATGCTACCCCTCCCTACCCCACTATGAGTCAGTCACCTTATATCAGAGAAAACATTCGCTATTTGTTCTTTTGGGATTGGCTAACTACACTTAGCATTATCTTCTCCAACTGCATTCATTTACTGCAAATGCTATAATTTGATTCTCTTTTATTGCTAAGTAAAATTCCATTGTGTATATATGCCACATTTTTAAAATCCATTCATCTACTGAAGGGCATTTAGGTCGGCTCCACAGTTTAGCTATTGTGAAGTGTGCTTCTATAAACATTGATGTGGCTGTGTTCCTATAGTATGCTGTTAAGATTATTTAAAGAAATATTTAACTATGTCCACAAAGATAATCTAGAGGAGTTTTTCTCTAAAAATATTTATTGTATTATGTTTCACATTTATATGTGAAATAAAAATTTTAGTTTGCTGTGAGGTAGGGATAAAGATGCATATTTGAGGGTATAGATAGCCAGTTGACCATTACACTTTATCAAAAACACACACATCGTTTTCATTAGTTTACAAGTAAATTTCAGTCAACTGACTGTATATGTGTGGGTCTGTAGCTGAACTCTATTCTCTTCCATTGAGTAATTTGTCTTTTTTGCACATAGCATATTTATTTAGCTACTCTAGCTTTTTAATAGATCTTAGTACCTTGTATAATAGCCCTCTAATTTTGTTCTTTGGGATTGGTTTGGCTATTTTTTGATTTGTTGTTATTGTTATTTCTAGAGTGAATACATGATTATTTTTCAAACCTGCTAACTATTCTTATTTTCAAGGTTCTCTTTTCTTCCTTTTATCCTGTCATACCTGTCTCCATTCCTCACATTTCATTTTTTGTTCTTTATTTTATTTATTTTATTTATTTTTTATTATTATTGGTTGTTCAAAACATTACCAAGCTCATGATATATCATCTTTCATACATTTGACTCAATTATGAAACTTTGGGGTTGTGAACTCCCATTTTTACCCCAAACACAAATTGCAGAATCACATCGGTTAATCACATTTCATTTTGCTACCTGCCTCTTTATCTCTTCCTGTCTTCTCTTCAGTCTCTCCACCTCTTTTTCCTCATTTGCTCTTTCTTTTCTGCTTTGCCCAGAAATAATACCATAGTGAATATTTTCTGACATGTCCCAGGGATGGATCCCTGTGGAAAATTTAAAATATGTATCAATGAATGGGATTTCTGATCAAAAAGAATGCATGCATTTGTTGAGAAGTATTAGACTGCTTTTCAGGATGACTTGACTTCTCTATACTCCTCTCAACACTGAATGAACATTCCTGCATTTTCCCTTAACATTGCTCAACTTCCATTTTGCTATTATTAAAGGCATAAAAATTTAAATTTAAACATTTTTGATATAATAAATAGATTTTTCTTTATAGTTTATGCTTTGAAATTTTTATCATATATGTCTCTTCTAGTATTTATCATTGAGAATCTCCACTATGTATTCCCATGAGTGGAATTGCTGACCTGTAGTATGAGCAAACTTAATATTGGTAAACATCAGACTGCTCTCTAAATGACTGTCCCAGTTTATACTCATGAGTATATACTTATTACATGAGAATATATCCTTATATTCTTGTTAGTCAGTTATATTATTTAACTTCTTAAATTTTGCTTGTAAACATCCTCTGGATTTTCTCTTTTTATATAGAACACAGTAATGTGTATTTGCAATGCTAGCTCAAAATCTTTTTTAAAATTACATTTTTCCTTATATTACATTTTAGATAATTTTTTGTTGGGAAACTGAATTTATTTGGAACTTTTGGCAGGCAAGATTAGTTTTATTTGGAGAATTTGAGTCCTTGAGTTTTCATATGAGTATTTCTAGACTGGCCAAATCAGGACTGCAAGAAAAAATATATATTGGACTGTCTGATTCCTCTGTCTTTGTTCTCCAGACTAAATCTGTGATAGTAAGATTCTGTCATTTCAGTCTATATTATCTACTCACTTAAAACCCCTCACCCTTGTGTTCTGATATATTATCTTAGACTGAAGGGAGAGGCTCTCTTCTTTATATGACACTAGTAATCTTTTCACATTAGCCAAAATATCATTCATCAGTCAGAAAACTATATCTAAGATCAGATCAACTTTGCTTGATACTATCTCACTGTGCTTAGATTCTTAGTGCATAGAATATAGCCATTATCATGTATTAACTGCTGATATGTTATAAGTATACAAAGTTTCTCCTATGGGAGTAATGACAGCTAACCAGAACAACAAATATAGTCAAGTCCAGAAATATTAACCTCAAGTCATTTAAAAATTTGCTTCTCTGGAACATTTTTGCTTATTGATTTTATATAATTGAAATATTAATAATGTGATTTAAATTTAGATACAATTCCTAAATGTGAAGTGAAATTATTAAATCAGGTTTTCAAAAATAACATTAACTTTTGTTCTTTTGTGCTTTAACTATCAGGTCATGTGTCTACCATTATCCTTCTTGCTTATATCATTTTACATACCTCCTGGTTTTCACAGATTCTCTTTTCCTGTGATCCTGTTCATTCACACATATTGAGTTAATGCTTATTTCCTGCAATTTTTAGAAATTTCATTTACTTATCACTATGAAAATTGCAAACTTCTCTGCAGTAACCAAACCTTTGTATATCATAGTGCCTGAGGTAGATGGTCAGCACAAAGGAAGAGCTTGGAAAGTGCTTAGTAGTAAGATTTGTTCACAAGCTCTGAATTATTCTGCCATCAGTGATGTACTTGAGCCATTCTGGTGGGTTGTATTGAAGCAGCCATCCACATTTTCCCATTGACCAACCACAGGAGTTACAGAGCAGTTTGGGGTTTACAACCCCATTTCTTAACTTTTCCCTAGAACTGCAACCCCTGTATTCTATTACATTCTTGACATTTTCACATTAACAGGTAATTCAAATTTATGTCACAGATTAAATTCTTGTTTTCCTCCCCCAGACCTACTCTTTTCCCCAGCATTCTCCATCTTAGTAACTGCCTAAGTTATGATTGTGATGAGAAAAATTTTAGTGTCATTCTTTTTAAAAAATATTTTTTTATTTATAGATGGACACCTTTATTTTATTTATCTATCTATCTTTATTCATTTATTATGTGGTGCAGAGGATTGAGCCCAGTGCCTCATGCTAGCTAGTTAGGTGCCCTACCATGAATGAGCTCCAGCCCTGGCCCATTGGTGTCATTCTTGTTGCTCTGTTTCTCGTACCTCACAGACATTCCTTTAGGCACCACTTATACAATTTCCCTCTTACTTCTTACCCCTTCCACTGATGCCGCCAGTCTGTTACTACCCTTTCTTGCCTGAATTACTGCAGTAGAGTTCTGATTAGTTTCCCTGCCACTCCTTTTTTCCCTTGCCACACACCAGGTCACATCTAGTGTCTTCTTCACATAAGTGTCAAGAGTGAACCTATTAAAACCTAAATTTCATCAATGATTTCCATTCAAATTAGTTAGTAGTCCTTATGTGACCTACAATGCAGTTTCCATGATCTGACTTCCTACCTCTTCGGGCACTTTTCCTATTACTCTCTATTTTCGAGCACACTGTTATGTGTGTGTGTGTATATATATACATTTGTATCAGGGATTGAAGCCAGGGCTACTTAACCACAGAGTCATATCCCCAGCCCTTTTTTAGATTTTATTTAGAGACAGGGTCTCACTGAGTTGCTTAGGGTCTCACTAAGTTGCATGATCCTCCTGCCTCAGCCTCCGGAGCTGTTGGGATATAGGTGTGTGCCACCATGCCTGGCCACCTACTCCTCTTTAAACATGTTTGCGCTTTATGTCCTTCATGCATACCTGTTTCTGTGGCCTGAAACATTTTCCCTCATGAATACAAAAATTTTTCATTTAAATCTATTGTTTAAATATTGTCTTCTTATAGAGGCCAATCCTGACCATTCTTTATAAAGTAACATATTCTTTCCTCCATAACTCTTATCCCCTACCCTACTTTACTTCACATTGTTGATGAAAAACTGACATTATAGTGTGTGTGTGTGTGTGTATTTATATAAAATATAATTTCTGACTGTGACCAAATTTCTTTTTATACTCAATTCAGAATATATCAACTTTTAACATTTTTCTGCATGAAATTAAGCTATTTTAAGAATGCTGGACTTTGTTTTGTAAATATTAGTGCACTGTCAAATTTATGATGTTCTGAATTAGAGATTAAATGAGTTTGTGCATTACTTTTAGGATAATTCTTGATTTTTAAAAATAATATTCACTCTCAGGAAGGAAAATTCTGATCCATTAGAATTTAAAACTGGAAAATTTGGCCACCAGATGGAGACCTAGTACTTACTTTTTAAAATTTGTTCATAAGTTCATCTAATTATTAGAGAAATAATCATAATAATATAAGTGCTTAAAACAAAATTCTTTAGTTTCTTTTCCTTCTGTTTGTATATTTCTAATAACTTTTACTCATTAGGAATATTATTACCTATATTCAGGAAGATTTGAAGTCCTGTAGTAAATTGTACTAAAAAAGAAGCATAGCTTATATATCAGGCATCTAGGTCCTCTTTTATTCAGAGATTTTGGGATAGATGGCTAATTCCCTGGTGAAGCAAGGACAGAGGAGTGTGGACTGTTGATGAAAACCAAAGCATGCAGGTAATGTTGAGTGGCAGGTTTTAGGAGTCTAGGGATTTCTGTTATTGGGGAAGAGAGGCTACAGAGAATTGTATAGAAGGGAAAGTAACAAGAATAAAACAGGTTTAACTAAAGTGTGTTTTCCTGAATGGGGAGTAGAGAGAAAATGAAGGTTATCGATAAGGTGGGAGCATCCAGAACTTCATTTATGCCAAGAGATTTTGAAGGATCTTTTACCTGGTCAGGCAAATTTCTCTGTTTGTACTTTCCTAAATGATGAGAGATGTTGACTGATTTTATTACTTCATGTTTTCCATTTTTGTAATTTTTCCCCACAGTGTCATGTAATTTGGAGAATATATATATATATCATATATGAGACACCTAAATAAAGCAATAAGTGTTTTTCTCTGAAGTTCTTAACTTACATAATTTCCTCATGCATGAAAGCAAAAAGAGAAACTTAAAATAATTTTTCTGTCTCCTCACGGGGTTTCATTTACTTCACTTTGAGTAGAAGCAATAAAACAAAACAAAACAAACAAACAAACAAACAAACAAAAACCTGAGGCCCTTTATGTCAATCCCAGGAGAAGAAAAGTAGTTCACAGCTTTTATGCTATTTATTTGACCTGAACATTAGAAGAAAATTTTGCCTTTTGTTTTTCTGTCACCTCACCAAGGTTGATGATCTCTGCTCTGGTTTTCTTTTATCCCCCAGATAGAAATAACCTTTTAAGCTGATCTTTCTGCTTTCTTATCTGTCTAATTGGCCTTCTATAATCTTGTTAAGCTAATTTACCTAAAACAAAGATGACCTGGCTGTGTTTTCTCTTTTTTTCTTTTCTTTTCCCTGACTAAAATCTGTCAAAGACTACATTTAGCACAGGGTAAAATCCAAACTTGTTAGCATAGAGAGGTACCCTCTAACCTGACCCTGCCTGTATTCTTTATTTGATGCTCAGCTCAGGTATAATTTCTTTAATTCTTCTGAATAAAAGTGATATAGCTCCTTCTGAGTTCTCATATTTTTATTTGTGCTTTTTTAAAAAATATACTTTTAGTTGTTGATGGACTTTATTATCTTTATTTTTATGTGGTGCTGAGGATGGAACCCAGTGCCTCATGCATGCTAGGCGAGCACACTGTCACTGAGCCACAACCCCAGCCCCTTTATTTGTGATATTTTTATATCACTTTTCACCTTATATTATAGTCAAGTGCCACTTAGTAATGAGGACACATCACTTCATTAATTTTGATTCGCATAGATTTCGAATTCCTGAAAGTGGGGATCGTATCTTACTTCCTAGGGTTTCCAGTGCCAGGATTATTGTTAGTTTGAGGGAAGTTAATTTTTTGCTAACATTTTCAATTTTGTTTTGTAAAAACATACTATAATTCATTTCTGGTCATGCCATATTACAGACTTTAGATAATTAAAATCAAATTATTTTTAACATTCTTGAATTTTAATGCTCAAAATCAAAATAGCCAATTGAGCAAATTGCAAAAAAAGAGAGACTATTGTTATTTTAACCTCTTAAAGTATAAATAATTGATCACATTTATATTACATCATGAACCAACTTTAACAGAACTGATTTATTTTAACAATATATAGACATGTTGAACATTAATAGAATGAATCAATAGCCTACAATGTGAACCAATGTAAAATAATTATTTCCTCTGCATCCTCCTTCTCAAAAACATTCATGGAGAAAGCACTTAAAACAACAGTGTGCAAATTAATTGAAGTATAGTGAATTTTAGTAAATATATTGAGAAAAGATTTAGTATTCATTTATTCACTTTACAAAAACTTACTGAGCATCTACTGATGTCAGGCACTGTGATTATCTAGAGAATATCTGTAAATGGTCAGCTTTCAGTCCTCATGAAACAACATGAATGAGAAAGACAAGAAGCCAATGAAAAAGGAGCAATACGATTTTGGATAATGGTTATTGCTCTTAGGAGAATTAAACAGAGCAATAGTTTATAGAATAGCTGGAATGTCAAGGGGAACCTTTCCTTTTTTTCTCATTTAAAAGATTATGTGAGCATTGGGTGTGCTGGTGTGTGTCTACAATTCCAGTGGCTCGGGAGGTTGAGGCAGGAAGACCACAAGTTCAAAGCAAGCCTCAGAAACTTAGCATGGCCCTAAGTACCTGAATGAGACCCTGTCTCAAAACAAAGAATAGAAAGGGCTGGGAAGTGTGGTCATTTTGACAATATTAAGTCTACCTATTCAAGAACAAGGTAGATCTTTCCATCTTCTAAGATATTCTTTAATTTCTTTCTTTAGTGTGTTGTAGTTTTCATTGTAGAGGTCTTTCACCTCTTTCGTTAAGTTTATTTCCAAATACTTCATTTTTTTTTTGAGGCTGTTGTAAATGGGGTAGTTTTCCTAGTTTCTCTTTCAGAGGATTTGTCACTGATGTACAGAAATATCTTTGATTTATGGGTGTTGATTTTATAACCAGCTACTTTGCTGAATTCATTTATTAGTTCTAGGAGAACCTTGCATCCCTAGGATGGGCCCTACTTGATCATGGTGCATTATGTTTTTGATATGTTTGATATATTTTTGATATGTATTCAATTTGCCAGATGCTATGCAGATTCAATGCAATCCCAATCAAAATCCTAATGACATTCCTTATAGAAATAGAAAAAACAATGATGAAATTCATCTGGAAAAATAAGAGACCCAGAATAGCCAAAACAATCCTTAGCAAAAAGAGTGAAGCTGGTGCATTACTATTCCAGACTTTAAACTATAGTACAGAGAAATAGTAACAAAACAGCATGGTATTGGTACCTTTAGACCAATGGTAAAGAATAGAGGACACAGAGTCTACCCCATGTAAAAAAAAAAAAATAGACAAAGGTACCAAAAACATACATTGGAGAAAAGATAGCCTCTTCAACAAATGGTGATGGGAAAACTAGAAATCCACATGTAACAAAATTAAATTAAACCTCTATCTCTTACCAAGCACAAAAATCAAAGTGGATCAAGGACCTAGGAATTAAGCCAGACACCTTGCACCTAATGGAAGAAAAAGTAGGCCCAAATCTCCATTGTGTCAGATTAGGCCCCAACTTCCTCATTAAGATTCCTATAGCACAAGAATTGAAATCAAGAATCAATAAATGGGATGGATTAAAACTAAAAAGCTTCTTCTCAGCAAAAGAAACAATGTGGTGAATAAAGAGCCTACAGAATGGGAGAAAATCTTTACCATAAGCACGTCAGCTAGAGCACTAATCTCTAGGATAGATAAAGCACTCAAAAACCTTAACACCAAAAAAACGCAAATAACCCAATCAATAAATGGGCCAAGGAACTGAAAGACACTTCTCAGAAGAGGATATACAATCAATCAATAAACTGAAAAGTTTTTTAACATCTCTAGCAATTGGAGAAATGCAAATCAAAACTAAGATTTTGTCTCACTCCAATCAGAATGGCAGCTATCAAGAATACAACAATAAGTGTTGGCGAGGATGTGGGGGGAAAGGTACACTCATACATTGCTGGTGGGACTTCAAATTATTGTAGCCAATAGGAAAGCAGTATGGAGATTCCTTGGAAAACTGGGAATGGAGCCACCATTTGACCCAGCTATCCCTCTCCTTGGTCTATACCCAGAGTACTTAAAAACACCACACTACAGGGACATGGCCACATCAATGTTTATAGTAACACAATTCACAATAGCTAAACTGTGGAACCAACCTAGATGCCCTTCTGTAGATGAATGGATTTTAAAAAATGGCATATATACACAATTTAATATTAATCAGTAATAAAAGAGAATAAAATCATGGCCTTTGCAGGTAAATGGAGGGAGTTGGAGAATATAATGCTAAGTGAAGCAAACCAATACCAAAAAACTAAAGGCTGAATGTTTTCTTTGATATGAGGAAGCTGATTCATAATGGTGATGGGCGTGGGCGGGATAGGAGAAATGGAGGAACTTCTGATAGGGCAAAGGGGTAGGAATGATGGTGGAATGAGTTAGACATCATTAACCTAAGTACATGTATGAAGACACAAATAATATGAAAATACTTTGTGTACAATCAGTGACTTGAAAAATTGTGCTCTATATGTGTACTATGAAATGAATTGCATTCTGCCATCATGTATAACAAATTAGAATAAATAAATAATTTAATTTTTAAAAAAGGGGGCTGGGGATGTGGCTTATTAGTTAAATGTCTCTGGGTTCAATCCCTAGTACAAAAAAAAAAAACCCAAAGATTATGTGAGCAACAATGTTAGTTTGGATCATAGTGGTAGTGGTGAACATGGAGAAAAGTGTATGAATATGGGGTATATTTTAAAGGTGCAGCCACGTAGACTTGATGATAAGATTAGATGTGAGAGATAAAGAGGAATGAAGAATGACTAAAGGGTTATTTTTTTCTTTTCCTTAAGTACCTACAGATTTTAATAAAACTGGTTCTGAAATTCTTGCATTCTTAACCACAAGGATATAGGAATTGTTTGTTGGAGTAGGAGGTTATTCAATAGAGATAGAGTGAAAAGGTACTAGATACCCTGCACTCCTCAGGCCTAAACATTCTTGTATACTATTCAGAATAGTTTTCTGCTGCTTAATTAAGAAATATTGTAACTTTATGGCATTTTTTTTTCAAAAAATGTGGTAAATCTTAATGAAATCCAAATAACCATTGCCTTATAAACCTAGAAATGAGCCAAAATTGATTGTGAGAAGATGTTTGTAAGATATTTTCTGTTTTTCTTTCCAAATTTAGTTTCCATTCCTTTTTAGCCTATATTGGTTCCTATGTGTTGTGTAAGGATTGCATCCATGACTTTCTCACCCTTTGGCTTAATTTAGGTTTGGGAAATGGGATACAGTGGCGGAATTTCAGAGGGTGGAAAAAGGTGGGCAGTTTACTGGCTTCCCTCCTTTACTCTCAGCTTGCTGTGGGATGGCTGTGACTCTGTTGAAGGCCACGACTCCGACAGGTTTTTCCCTTCTGTAGCTCCTTTGTTTGGGTTTCGGTATCTACTCTGCCCCTTTCTTCTTCAGGGTTGGGAGTTTTTGTTACTGTTGTGCCTAGTCCCAGAAGACTTTTGCATTCCTTGTTTCATTTTAACTCTTTGTAAAACTCTTCTCAAAGATCTCTAACTGTTCTGTTGCTTTCTAGAACCCTGACTGAATCAGTGTCTTTATTTGAAACCCAAAGAAACTGACTGGATGAAATTAAGAAATAAATGAGTTAATTATAAAGGGTATTAGATATCTAATAGAATTATCCAAAATCATATTGCATGATTTTCCTGATGAAAACCTGTCACTGTTATTATCCTCTTGTAACTCTAGATGAAATTGTTGCTACAGTCACTGTTCCCTACCAGTGCCATTTCTGATTAGGAAACAGACTTATCAACAAGAAATGGCCACTCCTGTCACTTATACCAACCAAAAAATAGAAGCTTCATGAAAAGCTGGCGTTCTCACATGACTATATTCCAATTGGCTACGTATGGTATGACCCTACTGTTCTTTGGTTACCCAATGTCAGTACACTCCCATATTCCAGACTCAAACTTATAAAGGCTACACAATTTCTAGTTCTTAAATAATGCTCCTAATAGCCTCAAAGGGGGCAACCCAAAGTCTCCTAAAGTAATTAATCGATTCATTAGTCCTGAGATATAGTCTTTTCTTTCTTGGTTGTATTGTAATTCTGTTTTGCCATTCTGTGGTTTATGGACTAAAATGTAAAATTAACCATTATCCCTGATGCCCCAGCTAAAACTCAGTGCAACTGGAAGGGGCAAAAAAAATGGTAAAATGTATAAATTTCTCATAAAAAAAGCAAGGAAGAAATTATGGATAGATGCTATAGCTCCGGTTTCTTCAATTATAAGTCCATGTTGCTATTTTTAAATTTTCTTCTTCATCATGCATTTCCTAGCTTTATTTACAGCAGCATATCTCCTGGTCTTGTTACTTTGCATAGTGGGGAATGAAGATCTCTGTTTCTGAGCTTTGGTGGTCTTAACTGAATGACATCTTTCTAGTCTTCTAACGTTGGTATCAGGAAACACTCCAAGGATTTTATTCATTTTCTTCCCTGTCCCAATTTTATAGAAGCGCCTTTTTTTTCTTTGTCACAATTAAGATCAGTCTGATCAAACCCATAACAACCACTCCAGAGTCCCTTTTTTTAAAAAAAAAATAATCCAATGTTATTAGAAGTTTTAGGATTCATAAGTGGCCAGGCAGTAAGATTTCTTCATTTCCAATTTAATAGACTTATTCTTGTGTCTCCTAATGAAAGCATTCTCTTAAGTGAGAACTAAATCAAAAGGGCTAAGGGTAGTTGACATGAGATGACAACTGTTTTGCTAGTGAGTCATTAGTTATAGAAATGAGATATGACCTCCACCATTTAGTTCCTGAAAATATGATACCATATAAGAATGGCTGGGTCAGAGCATATATTAAATTTATTAAGACTACATCATCAAAAGGTATAGAGGGTGGGTGTGGTGGCACACATCTATAATACCAGCAACTTGGGAGGCTGAGGCATGAGGATGGCAAGTTCAAGGCTATCCTTAGCAACTTAGCAAGATCTGTCTCAAAATAAAAAATAAAAAGGAAGGACTGGACATGTAGCTCAATGGTAAAATGCCCCTGGGTTTAATCCCCAGTACCGTCCCAAAATGTATTAGAATGAGAAATGGTTATTAGAATGAAATGATACAAAAGAGAGGTGGGTTTAAAGTAATAAAAAAAGAAATTGACCATTGTTTATAAACAAATGCATTTGAGTGGTGAGGTACCTGTCAAGACCAAAGAGTCACATGAACAGCAGCAACTGTTATTTCTTTTTCACTTAAAAAAAATCTAAATCCAGACATAGTGTCTCTCTGGTAAGGACAAATCACTGGTCTTCATTATGGGAGAATTCAGTGTAATTTACCACCAGGTAACTGGCTGCTTGGATTATGAGACCTTCTTGGAAATTCATGCCAGTCTCTGTTGGTTGCAATTCTGTTTCTCAGCAATAGGATTGTTTCTCAGCAATGGGATTGTTCTATTCCTGAAATATTACAAATGTCTGTCATCATTGCCATTTTGTTTATAAATTTATTAAGCTCTGGTTTATCCAAGCAGGGAAGTAGGCTGACATTTCCAGGTTGCATTATCTGTTCTGCATTATTATGGGAATCCGTTTTTCAGAGGTGGCATTCTGGTAATGCATGAGACATAAATATTTTCACATTCTTGACTTATTCTGAGAGCTCTGTCCACATGCTGTTCTCTCCATAGTCTTCATGTCTAATTCTCTAGGCATCATATTTCAAAGATCTTGATCATCCATGTGGACATTTGAACTTCTCACTGGTAAAAAGTGACATCCCCATTGTTCTCAGCAGGGCCGCTCAAGTTGGATAGTAATGCTGTCGGAATCTGTCTGTCCTCAGTGAGCTGGTACTGGCCACTTTCCATGGGGTTGCAGGTGTGGGGTGAGTGCAGCATTCAGTGTATGTTGCCTCTAGAACCCCAGAAATGCTCCCAAGCATTATAGTTGTTTCTCTGCAGTAGACACCAAAGGCACGGCAGTTTTCCTTTGGCGTTGCAGGGAGTGTCCTAATGTGCCTCAGATTACCAGAGCCTTACTCTTTGCCAGGGTTTCAGGCCCCTGTACTTTTATGACATTTATTTCAAATTTACACCATTATAATGTTCTGTGGCCTGGGAAACAATCAAGGTCTAAGTAGTCCAAGTTGCCTTAGCCTGAGAATTGGCCTACTCTGAGGCAAAGAGGGAAAGTTACTACTGTCACTGTGAAAAGAGCAAGTTAAGGGTGAGTCCTGTTTTGTCTAGTGGATGGCAGAAAAAGACTTTACACATCAGTAGCTGCATGTGTAAAGGCACGAAGAGTTGGGTTGAGTAGCTGGCTGACTGCTTCAGTTTGTATAATCACTTCATTAGGTTGTCCTTTTCACCAAACCAAGTGTTTTTTGAGTTTCACAAATCATGTAGAGTATTAGAAGGCTGCTCAGTCATTTCAGATATTTATTTCATCAGTTATTTAATATCAAAGGTATTAAATACATTACTTCTCAGAAAATCCAGGATACCACTCTACTATAGTTACGCTTTCTTGGGTCAGTTGAGTGTATCTCCCAATCTGGTACCATCCTGAGATCTGATCATTCCAGTTGGTCTTATTCTTTTTCATTTGCATCATCATCATACACATTCTTGCTGTATAGAAGACAGTCACTATGACACTTTTCAAAGGTATTGGCACTTCCCTCAACCAATATATGTCTAGATTACTTGATTATTGAGTGTCTTGTAGGTTTCATCGTGAGACACAGGAGAATAGGTGAAAGGGGATTCATGATAAATGAACACCAGCACTATTATCTTCCCAAGTTTTTGAAATTCTTCTAATATTATACCAAGGATTTTAGGCATTTCAACTTAATTAATATAGTCATATTGAGAACAGGATTTAGTTAACCAAGTTAACAAAAATTCAGAGCCACTCTCAGCTGCTCAAAGCAATACACCAAATCTCAAATGTTTGCAAGAAAACTCAGTAACATGTTCTCCTTAGTTTAAAATTGTGAAGCCTTTTCTTAGCGCAGAACCCTAAGAATTCATTATTCATACCCAGATATAGTCTCTGATATTTTTTGTTGGGGGGGTGGTACCAGGGATTGAATTCAGGGGCACTCAACCACTGAGCCACATCCCCAGACATATTTTGCATTTTATTTAGGGACAGCGTCTCACTGAGTTGTTTAGTGCTTTGCTTTTTTTGAGGCTGGCTTTGAACTTGTGTTCCTCCTACTTCAGCCTCCTGAACTTCTGGGATTACAGGCGTGTGCCACCGGGTCTGGCCTATTCTCTGATTTTTTGATGTTAAGCAAAGTCTTGCAGGTCTCTCCATGATTGAATTTTTCCCTGATGGGTTGAATTTTGAAACTGGCTCTCTCTGGAATGCTGTGATTTGATTCTGGTTATAGGTCAAGTGACATTCTGAAGGGGTCTGACGAGAATTGTCTTTTCCTTACAAAATAGCTGCTATAGAAAAGGTCCTAAAAGATCTTGTTCTTCAAGCAAATTAAAAACAGTTTCATAAATCCAAAGGAAATGGGCTGCTTTTGGCAAGGAATCCTCAGTGGATTTAGGTATTAGAGCAATTTGGGTCATTTCAAACCTCCTACATATCTCCATTCCAGTGTTTAGAGGCATAATCTTTTGCACTTATTGCCCTATCTTTCACATAAGAGACCTGATGAGGCTGTAAAGTCAATACTTCTGGAGGATGATAACAAGAAATCTGCAAGATAAAATTTTATTTTTAGCTACTTTGGTCCTGTTGCAACATCTGAATAATCTTTTATTCACTGTTATAGAAATTCTGTGATTTTTTAGGCTTTGCTCTGAGGTAAGGCTTCAATCTTTGGATCTGCCTTCATTTAAGCAGTTGAGTAAAGTTAAGTAGCAAACAGTTACTTATGGCACTTGAATTCCTCATGTTCTTTAAGTGGGTATGTGGCAGTGGTCCTAGATTTCCCAAGGCATTACCTCCAAAGAGCACTTCATACTCAAGTGACCACAGGGGTAATTAGCAGTATCTTAGTGTGTACCTTCAAGTACCAGATTCTATCTTTTGGCAGATCCATCAGCACAAACCAGAAATGAATTCTGATTGATTAATGTAGTTCTGAAAAATGATGTTAGGTAGTTCACAGAAATAGTGGGATGCCTGCAGAACTAGAAAAAAAATTATTTAAACCATGTCCCTGATCTAACCTGTGGAGTACTTCTGTCTTATTGTGCTTCAGAGAAAATTGATTCCATCCATGCTGCCTACCAACTCATTTGCACTAAGAACTTTAACTATAAAACCAGAAAAACCACCCCCCCACATCCACTGCTGCATTGGAAGCCCAGACACCTCTGCTACCACCCACATGTGGAATGGGGATGGAGAGGAACTTGCTTCTGCACCGGTCATATTTTCTCATATAGCTGGTGTCTAATTGTACAGGGAAAATCCAAGTGACCTGCGTGAATACTATAGATTATGTATCCTGATTTATATGTTGCGAAAGTGGAACCTTGAGGTAAGAATTTTCCAAATATAGAAATGCTATTCAAAAGTTTGTGGATATGTATGATCATCAGCAATATCCACAGAGGACACTGATTATTTTCTTTCTCATTTATTTTACTTTGATTTATAGACAATAGTGTTAAATGACATTTTATATTACTATATTTTATTTTGAGTAAGAGGAAATTCTTAAAAAAAATTAAAATATAATTTAATTTATATAAAAAATCTTAAATGAGTGTTGTCATTAATATATACCTAGCCATGCATAAAATAAGTTCATTATCATATAAGTGGCAATAAACTGAATTAGTATGTTATAAAAATATTAGCTATCCCCTCAAAATTGTTAAGAATGTATTTGTGAATGTGTGTTTTAGTTTATTCTGCTACATGTAGACCATTTTTTAAATGAGATAAACATGTTGATATATTAAACAATTTAAATTGTTTAAAATTATTTCTTTCTCAAGTGTTTATTTAGTTTTAGTTTTTACCACATTTTTCTTTGTTGTTTTATAGTTGGATTTTTTCATATTGCAATTTTTAGACATTCCTATTATGTCATACTTTTTTTTTTTTTTTTTTTTTACTATTTTTTGTCTTTTTTTCCCCCTTACTTCGTCTCTAAAGTGGTTCAAATTTCTTTTCTCAGTATTCTGTCCCTACAGCTCTGCTCTTCTTTCTCTGTGTTTGGGCTATGGTAACATCATCCATTCTCATTGCTCCAATTTTTGCTTCTGTGGGATCTGATTTAAACATCTAGCTCTAATCCTACTAGCATTAAGGTTCCTTATTCTAAAGGCCATAACATTTCCTTCACTATACTTTAAACTGCAGGGTTTTCCCTGATTGTACCTTTCACTAACTTATGTAATCAGATTGCCATCCTCTCTGTTCAGCTCAAAACACAGTACCATGCTTTACTTACCCCTCACCTTAACCCTCACAAGGTCAGCCTCTGAGTCTTTTTGGGTTTTTGAATTGCTCTCACATGATCTGTAGCTCTTGCTTTTCCTCATGTTGCCTCCTTCACGTGGCTTAAATCCTGTTCATTTGTATTTGGGTCTCACCTTGGAAGTTATTTTTTCCTAGAATCCTTTACTGATAAGTGCAAATGTTAAAGATGAATCAAGGTGGAGAGAAATCTACCAATGCAAGTAGATGAAAACTATCTGCAAATAGAGGGTACCCAGAGTAATGGGAAAATGAGTGGGGATGGAACAGAAGGTTCCATGCTGGACAAGCCAAAACCAACAGCCTGTTTTTTGACTGTCACTTTTCTTTAGATTACATAAAGGAATAAATATTTAAGCAAGCCAAATGGAAACGCTTTGATGACAACCTTTTAAAAAATCACTGGATTAGATGAAATATGAGATTTCTTCTAGAGTATTACTGTGAAAAATGATCATAAAAATGAATTATTCAAGTTGATTTGCAGCTCACTCTTTTGACTCAATGTCTCACAGACTTCTTTGCTTGTGGTTCAAGTCAGTGGATGAGGCGGGAGACTGTGGTGCCAAGAGAAGCCTGAGGAAAGCTATGCAGAAGGAGAGCTGCTCCTCTCACATTGAAGCCTGAGATAGTCTTTGGTTCACTTCTGAACTTTGTTTCTCTATGTTTCTATTCTGCTACCCATATTATCTCAATTATTGTAGGATTATGTTTTTCTTTTAAATGTCCTGCAGTATAAGTCTTCTTTCAGTTTTGGTAGATTTGTATGCTTCTACCAATTTATGCTTCCAGATTAAATTTAAAATCTGATTCAGCTTAAAAAAATGGAATTGCAATTGGGAACCCATTGATTTCAGAAATTTTTATGGAGGTAGTTTTTTCATAGTCCCTCTTTTTTTGATCATCAGGTACAAAGAGCTGAATTTATACTTCTTGGTTCATACCATATTATTATTATTATTATTAATCTATGTATTACCTCTGTTTTATTTTGTGCTTTCTTTTTTCTTTGCCCATTCCTTATTGACCCCTCCACTTCCTTCTCTCAATATGTTTGATATATGTTCTCAATCAAATGCATGCATATCCTTGTGTATTTCTAGAGATTTTGTGGGTGAATATGTTTTTAATTTACATAGATAGTAGTATGCAATAGATGTTTCTTTTTCCATTTACCGTATTGCCTTAGGGATCTCTTCATGTTGCTGAATGTATGTCTATTTTGCTGTTATTAACTGTAGGACGTGTAGTCTTAACTATTGTATAGTATTTTGCTTTATATATCTAGCACATTTTACTTCTCCATTTTCTTATTAGTGGACACTCAGGCTCCATTTATCTACTGTTTAAAGTGCATTCAGTGAACAACCATTTATTTGTCCCCTGATGGAACTCTTGAGAAAGTATTCATCTGCAATATACAGGTAGATAGACCCAGAATTGTTGAGTCATAGGGCAAATAGTTAATATAGGTAAATACTGACAGATTGTTTTGAGTGACACTTCTCTGACATGAGGACTTTACTTCTTCTAGTAGCTTTGTCAACACTTGGTATTTGCCGCCTTCAAACCCTTTGCCAACCCTAATTGCATAAATTGGCATCCCATTGTTGGAGTTTATATTTTCTGGTAATTGATGAGTTTGTCCATCTTTCATTCATTTGTTAGCCATTCAGGTTTTCTTCTCAGGGAATTGTTTATTACTTTTCATAAATATATTTTTTCTTTTTTCTTTTTCTGCTTGAGTACAAATACTCCCCATATATCCTCTATGTTAATCCATTATTGGTTTTCAATGTTGCATTTATCTTATCCCAGCCCATGTTGCCTGTGAAGTTCTTGGTTAAATATAGTCAGATCTATCTTCATAACTGTTAGGATTTTTGTTTATAGAATCTCATTTTAGAGACCTTTCTCTATCATTAAGTAACATAGATATTTATTATCACTTCCTTCTAGTATAATATTCATGTTTTACATTTTTATTTTTGTCTTTCACATTTAGATATTTGATCCATCTGAAGTTCATCTTTGATTATGATATAACCATGGGTATAAATTTTCTCCTTTAATTTTTTTTGTGGTTACACAAATTTATATTTTAATTAACCCTTTAGCCTACATGCTGGTCAGCATTTGGTGTTATTTAAAAAATGTTTTTATCAGTACACCAGAAGATGAATGATGTCTTGTTGCAAATGAGCATGTTTTATATGCTCATTGAGCATTTCTAATTCTTGAGGATGTATGATTTCCCATTTATTTCTTTTCCCCATCTTTGTTCAAATGTCATGTTTCTCATGGGATGCATCCATAATTGTGAGAAAATAAATTTCTGTTATTGAAACCTCTTGGTTTGTATACTTTGTCATGTGACCCTAACAAAAGAATGCAGTGCTCACTGTATATCATTTGAGTTGAATAATATACTTTTAATATTGGTATATTTTCTTTCTATTTTTTGGAGCCCTTTATGTCATAAGAATATTTTCTTGTTTTTATGCTGAAATTTAAGTGGCTTTTATTTTGAGTTTTTAAATTTCTGTTTATATTTAATTACCTTTTAACTTTGTTTGCAGTGGGGTTTTAAAGAACTGGTGCACAAATTTTTAATATCAATGTAGTAAAATCAATCATTTCTTAATACAATAATTTCTTTTTTTATTGTGTTCATTTCAGGTATTTGTTTATTTTGGTTCAGATATCATGATTTTTAATTATTATAAATTGACAGTATGTTTTAGTACTTATTTCCATTATTTTCTTCTTTCTAGTTGCAGTTTTTCAAATTAGCATGAGAATGATAAGATTTAATAATGTCTTTTCTTTGCTTCAAATATGCTTCACAAAAGTGTATATGCTGTTATTCCTGTATATTTATCATTTTCATTCAAACTATTAAATTCTCTCATATATACATATATATATATATACATATATGTGTGTGTGTATAAATATGTTGCCTATATATAGGCTGCCTTTTTAAAATTGCTTATTGTTCATTTAGTCATAGATGGTTGTATTTCAAGTGTATAAAGCATATATTTTGGTCCAGTATTGGAATTTATATAATTTCTCATAAGGAAGAAAGAAAAATAAAATTACTGTCATTTTATTTAGCCATATTAGGTCTGACTGCTTTTGAAGATATAGAGAAAGAGCAGGAAGCAGTCTTTTGGTAGTAATCTCACCTATATTTTGATAAACATTTGATAAACATGTTTTCAGAATATCTGTTTTTATTTTTTTATTGTAACTCAAATAGTTGGACACTCTAACTATGAGGGAAGTGGTTAGCTAAGTAGACTTACAGGAATCTGAGACTGTGTTCTTCAATTATTCACCCAAGGAACTTCTCTTGTCTCACTAAGGGTTCTTCTAAGGGGAGGTGAGGAATGAGTACCAAGGCCCAAGACTGTTGGGCCTTGTGTGGGAGCAATTCCTTCCCTTGGGAGCTGCTGGCAGAAATGGTGTCCACATTTGTCTCACAGTCCACTCTCACCTACAGTCTCTGCCTCCTAGGGTTAGGGATTTGCTAGTAGGGGTTCTACTTGTGGTATCAGTAATACCCTCTTCCAAGTTAGGAAATTTCTTTATTCTGATCTCTTCTGTGATATGTTTTACAAAAATCCCTCGAAGTTTCCAACAGGTTTATATTCACCTTCTTCAGCTGAAACTGAAATGGATGTAAGTTTGTTTATGTTCACTCATTTCAATTTGAAAGAGGGTAAATACATTTTATCATTTTAAGATCCTGAATACTATAGCTAATACTCTGCTGTATTTCTTCATTCTTTTTGATATATATTTTGAAACAGTTGAAATCAAAATTTTATGCAATTTTCTTCTTCATCTAACATTATATCAGAAAATTTCTCTAACATTTGAAAAATAAAATTTTAATGACTGTATATTTCATTAAAAAGATTTGTTGAGTTTTGCTCTGCCTTTTGACTTATGTTTGTGTGTGAGAGATCTTATAGACTTATTGACAACTAAATTTTCTATAAATATGTATCTATTCTAGGTAGCACTATGTTTCTGAACCTAGTAATAGGGGAGGAGAGATGGATAAGTGGGATTTCAGATTATAAAATATAAAGTATAAAAAATATTCTTAGAATACTGGGGAGAGAATAGTGTGTTTGGTCTCGATAGTATGCAGTTTAGCTTCACTAATGAATGGCATTTGAAATGGCATTGAAGGCTTAGTAGAATTTGCAGTTAGGAAGAATGAATATTCAAGATAGAATATGCAACAGAAATAAAGGCAAGGTGTAGAAAAAATATGAAATTCAGTCAACTTATTTCTCTGTGCTTACAATAATCGGCTGTTGGAAGACTTTATCCTGGCAAATATTTTAACCATACCCCTTTATAATGTCCCTTTCTATCTTTATAGATGCTGATAAAAAATCTGGTGAATTATGTTTAATGTTACATGTTTTCTCTCCCTTTCTTTCTTTGATGGTAGCTATGAAAACAACAGGAAGAAACTGGTAAAACGGGAAGCAAAGGTTTTTTTGTATGTCTTTCATTCTTCTGCATTCTGAGTTAAATTTACTAGTTTTGTAAAAACCGTTTTGAGGAGGGACGATGGGTTTACCAAGATAGAGACCAAACAGAAAATGTCCACAGGATTCTCCGTGGAGGTTAACAAGATAGTTTTTCAAGAAATAATCATGGTGTTTGAAATTAGTGTGGAAAACTCCAATATCAATAGAGAAACATAACTTTTCGACTTCTCACCCTTTCCTATATATAGTTCTCCCGACATTGAGAAGATCAAGGAACTGCTGAGAAGGAGGGATTCTAAGAACAAAGGGTTTACATCATATATATTGTCTACTGTGAGTTATTGTGAGTTGCAGGTGTTTCTATATCTCTATCTATCTCTCTTTCTCTATATATATATTATATATATCACCAATTCTGAAGCCATGGATGCTTTTTTTTAAATCAAATTAACAAAAGGGCAGTGAGATTTGTTGAGGCTAGAGATGTAATGATTAGATAATATGTCAGTCTGTGGAGAGCACTAATTGCAGCAAGAGATTAAAGTCTCTATTGAAATCACTTAAAGCTCTGAAGATTTGTTAAAGTAAATCAGAACAATGCCCTATGTCACAAGCACTATTAGCACCCGATGAATGAACATCATGTTCTCCTGCCTTCTGCCTGTTTTCTGGATTGTCCTCAGGACAGTGGGACTACAGTTATCATACCGAGGAAGATTAAGAGCTTTGCACCTCTATTAACAGACCTACAATTACCCAATGGGGGCAGATATAGCAGATTAAGTGCAACAAAAGGGAGATTGGCATTAACTTAATTTATCCAAGCCTCCAATGTATTGTACTTAGTAAAATAATTTTGAACTTTACACAAGATGAAACTTTATGGCAGTCATCCTTTAATTTGAAATTTAGTAAATTAGCATTTCTAGGACACCCATGGCTGTGATTCATATATTCGAAAAGTTAGATGGCCTGTTTTTAGTATTTTAATGATGACTTCTTCGTGCACTCTATATACATGCACACACATATAAACTTACAAATGTATACTTATACATGTAAAAGTCACTTGAGGTATTTTAATGTCTTTGCTTGCTTGTGCTTGATTCAACACTGATAGCCTCTTCAGAAATTATATACAAAGAGTGTTTTTATTGTTGTTGTTTTTACATAACTCTGTCTAGAAATTTTTTAGTGACAATTATGACTAATATAATACTGTTAGCCTTTAGGCTGAAATCAGCCCACAGATTTTGTTCAGTAAATTTAATGTCTTCTTTAGGATTGTCATCGTCTTAAAATTACTTAACTGATCTAAGTGCAGCACAATAAGAATACACACATGGGGTATAAGGTGCAAGAGAGGGAGGAAAAAGGACTTCATTCTCTTACCTTTTCATTTTGAAAACATGAAGATTTTACTTGAAGTGTCCACCTTGTTTTGCTGCACTAAATTACTACCAGCAAGTGAAATTTGTTACCTGTGTGAATAGACTACACTTGTCTCAAATATCATGATTTTAAAAAAGATTTTGTTCTTATAGCATTTTCCTTGGGGACTCAGAATTGATTCATTCTACAGATATTTTGGTGTGTCTGCTGGATGCAAATCATTCCATAAATATTTATGCAAGATCTATGTTTGAAACACAAATGAATAATATCATTCCTGACCTCAAGGAGTTTATTTCTGATAGGAGAAATGAGAAAATTACAGTTATCTGTAATAAAAGGTGAGCTAGACTAAATTCTGCATTAATGTCCATTTAATATTTACGGATTAGGGCAGAGTAGGATTTAGTGTCACAAACGTATTTTAATTTTAACCCATACCAACAAAGAGATTTTTTTTCATTCTTGTCCATGGGCATATAGCTGAATTATTTCCAGAAAGAACTCTGTCACTTTGCCATTAACAGACAAAGCAATTAGATCAAGAGTATGAATTCTTCTGTGTACTTTGCCATATCAGAAGTTATCTTGCTCTTCCCACTCAAATAATGAAAGCAAACAAAGGAAAACACCTGCTTATTTCACCTCTAATTGTGTTTTCCTTCATCCTGGCCCCCAAGGGCCAGATTTAGTCCACAGCTGTGCACCATGTGTGCCCAGAATCTGTGGAAATGTGTGCCATGATCTGCAGAGCATTCCCTAATTCTCTCTCTCTCTCTCTCTTTTCATGGAATTGTTACGATTGAGGTTTATTTTTTCATATTAGTGTTTATTTTAAGTCATGCATAATAAACAATAATACACAGACACAAATAACTAAGGTTATCCTTTAAGACATAATGGACATACTATCATAGCCGTCTCTTCTTATTTGGCAGCTACAAAGGTATGTGAAGAAGAGTCCTCCCAGTGGCCTACTTTTTCCAAGGAGAGGAAAAGGTCCAGCTGTTTTCACAGTGATTAATCTGCAGACTTACCTAGGGAATCCTATGCAATGGAGTCCTTTGTGATTGTATAGGGAAATAAGAAAACTTCATCTTTGCAATTAGCACATTGCTGAGGAAGATAGTACTATGTGGAGGGTGGGTCACAATTTAATTTTATTTTTCCTGGAAAAATTTGTGCATGCAAGAGCTAGTATTTAGGTATTCCTCATAAAGGATTTTAAAATGTTAATCAGCTTTGCCACTATAAATCTGCTTGTTTCATATGGAGATACAGAGCCAACTAGTCAATTTAACATACAGGAAAAGAGAAACATAACCTCTGTGAAGATTCAGTGGTGACTTCATCCTTATTTGCAATTCTGCCTTGTTGCTGGAGGCTCCCGGTAGTGTTCAGATGCTTGGGGAGAGTGATAGGCAGGGCACTTTTGCTATGTTGTAGATAGGAGTGTGTTTATTTTAAATGTGCTTTGTTTTATGGCAGCCTAAATTTGTTCTTTAAATAATGCCTCCACACCAAATAAATTAAGGTATAAATAAATGAGTGCTCAAGATGATGTTAGTTCAGTTTGTTGAAGTTCTGGTGTTTTGTGGATTTAAAAAAGCAGCCACAATTTATGATGATACATGATAAATTACAAGTAAGTGGCCAGATTGGTTAACTTTATCCCCTTTTAAAATCACCTTTAAATAAATTCATGTGTGGGATAATATCCTCATGGGAGAGTAACAGAACCACTGTGCCATATGGATTCATGTTTTCACCAAGGAAGAACTGACAGTCTTTGGAATTAGTAAGAACATTCTTGGTTTGTTCTATAACAGCATCATAAAACATTTTCTCTTTTTAGTTTCTGTTCTTCATCTTTGCTTTTGACTGATGTTATACAGTCTTTGAGGTAGTTTTTGTAAAGTTAATTTTTGAGTTTGTTCTTTAAGTGATGGTTTACGACTATACCGACACTGGTGAAGACTACAACATCTACCTGTTTTCCTTCTGGACTTGAAACAGAGTCAGCCTGATCAATAAGCAAGACATTAGTGTTGCCCTCTGCCTGCTGATCATCTTCCTGCCAGCCAGGCACAGCACAGTAGAGATCTCTATACATGATCATGGGGTTGATGAGGGAGAGAGTGGGGTATAAACTCTGTAGATATTTTTCCTGTTATAAATTATGTAAAAAAATATGTAATAGATGTGAAGCCTACTGGCTCTATTAATCAGCTATTTCAAAGTGTCAAAATAAAGTAAATGGATTTGAATTTTGATTAGACTATGGCCTGTTCAATTAAATGAAGTAAGGAAGATTTACAGCAGGAGTGGAAGTCTTTTTGGTAGAGGTTTCTAGATGACTTACATATGAATCATTGATACAGCCAACTCCTTCCATTTCTTTGCTAAGACATGCATTGTTCAGAAAGCTGTTTTAAACTACCAGGGCAGCCAAAATGTTGGAATATCCTGTAGGTTACTACAGTACCTATGTTTGTGATTTGAACGATTTCATATCTTGATGAGATGGAATTAATAACCATGCAGGTTTGAGGGAATCTGTATTAGTGAAATGTCATTACCTGTTCATGTTCCTATTTATAAAGTTTGGTACCAACTAATTGGCATTGATTTGAACTTTATTACTAGTTTCATTTCCATATTAGCATGTTATTTCTTTCAAATTTCAATATATTTATTATAAAAAGAGGTTTTTATTTTTGTTTTATATTTTGCTTTATCCTTTTCTAGTTGCTGACATGTCTCTGTTCTCAGGTTAGGGCAACTCTGTGCTATGTCTCTTTGTAGTTTCTGCTAAAGGAATGTCTTCGATAAACAGATTTATCTAGAATCTTTCCCTTGTCAAATTTAGAGAGCAACCTGTTTAGTAGGATACACTTTTGTAGTTGTGGCAAAATGAACATGCTGAGCTCATTTCTCAGATTCTCTTGAAAAACACAGTTATAAAAAGCAAGCCATATTGAACATTTCAACATTTCTTTTTTTTTATTCATGGAATTTTATGACTAATATTAAAATGAAAGTTCAGCCTCTATCATTCAAATATTTGATTTCTCTTATCCCTATTTATTTTTTCATATTAAGTAGGTGCTTTGGGTTGGGGGAAAATGAAAGTGTACCCACACAAAAAGGGGTTCTGATGAAAAATATTGCCAGCGCTGAATCTGTCATTCAGTTTACAGGTTTCAACATTCACATCTTATTTCAGTGGTGCATTTGGCTAATATGTGTTATCTCTCACTGCAAGAAAAACAAAAGTATATTTTAAAGTCTGTGCTGTTAGACTATTTATAGCAAGACTTTATGGTATGGCGAGAGAAGGAAAAAAATTCAACAAGCCTTATCCTTGGTCAATTATGGGTATATTCTGGAAGTTTTCCTGAAAGTTATTAAGCTTCTGTTAACAAATTTTGGAATTAGAATATACAGAGGGCTTGCTAGGCATGGTGGCCACACTCCTGTAAACCCAGTGACTTGGGAAGCTGAAACAAATAGGTTTTCAAGTTCAAGGACAACCTCAGCAATTTGGCAAGGCCCTCAGCAATTTAGTGAGACCCTGTCCCAAAATAAAAAATAAAAAAGGGCTGGGAATGTGGCTCATTGTTAAAGCACCCTAGGTAAAATCCTCAGTACCAAAAAATTGAAATAAATAAATAACCAGGTTTATTTTTGTTTAAATAATTGGGGAAAGGAGATTGATTTTCTCCAACCCCTGTGGTTTCAAACTAATAACAATGAAAAAACTCACTCATTTATCCAACCTGAGGAACAAAAAAGCAATATCTATACCAGTGAAAGCTTTTATGTATACTTGATCCTAATCACATCATCCATTCTCTTGATTAACAAATTCTTGATTATAGTGATTGTTGTTCAGATGCTTTTCTGTATAGTTTTACTACATGTTTTTCTATGCTAAAAGCATGTTCATTTTTATATTTTTCATTTTTTATATAAATAATGACTTGTTTTTTCCATTAGATAGTATATTGTAGCAGTTGAGCCATTTTGATGAATGTAGCTGTACTTAGTTCATTTCCTAATATTGATCATTTGTGTCTTCTCTGTTTTTTTTATCAGTCTGCCTAAAGGGTTATCAATTTAATTGATCTTTTCAAACAATCAGCTTTTGATTTTTTTATTTTCTCCATGTTGTTTTTTGTTTTTCAACTTCACTGATTTCTTGCCTTTATTGTTTCATTTCTTCTGCTTATTTGGGCTTCTTTTGCTTATATTTCTCTAGTCTTTAGAGAGTGAGACAATTAACTTGAAACCTCTTCTTTCTTTCTTCATATGCACATGTAATTCTATGTTTTTCTATATAGTTCCTTTCTAAGTCCTATTCTATCTGTACCCCATATATTTTGTTACCTTGTATTTTCATTATAGTTAAATATTTTCTTATTTTCCTTATGATTTCTTTGTTCACTCATTAAGTTCTACATTTTCAATTCTGTGAGTATTTCAAAAAATTGACAGAAATGCATTGAAGTAAGTTGAAAATCATAATTCGGAGTTTATAAATCCCTTATATTTTCATATATATATATATAAATGTGTACATTTTCAAACACTTATTATCCACCTATTACTTTTTCCCAAAGAAAAACTCTGAAAGCATAGTATTTATTGCAAAAGTTACCCAAAAGGGGTATGTTTGTTGCTCCATTTAAGGTTATATAGATGTTCCACATCTGAGATGATGGTACTTAATGGGTTAATCTCTGAGTTATGTAATAATATATTTTTAACTTCCACATATTTGGAATTTTTCTAGATCTTCCTATTAGCTGAATTCCTTTGTGACCTCGTGACCAGTGAACATGTTTTAATGGCTTCTATCCTTTTAAATTTGTTGGGATTTGTTTTATAGCCCAGAACATGTTCTCTCTTGGTCTGGGTCCCATGCACACCCAGTGAGGACTTGTGTTCTGCTGTCCTTGGTTGACTGTTCTCTGAATGTCCTCCAGGTTAGCTGGCCTTAGGATTTTACAGTTCTTCTGCCTCCTTTTGTATGTTTTATTTCCTGCTCATTAGGTAAAATATTGATGTTTCCAACTTAATTGTGGATTTCTCTGTTTCTCCTTCAAATGCCATCATTTTTTTTGTTTGTTTTATGTGTTTTGAATCTCTATTCATGGGTGCCAAAGTATTATAGATCATCATGTCCTCTTGAGTTATCTTGTTTAACTTGGGTTAAGCTCTCTCTCTCTCTCTCTCTCTCTCTCTCTCTCTCTCTCTCTTGGCTCGAAATACTCACAAAAGTGACTCTTGCTTTCTTTTGATTAGTATTTCCTGATATATCTTTCACCATCTTTTTCTGTTCACTTGTGTAATTTAATAATTAAAGTTTATTCATGGCAGACAATAAATAGTTTAATCTGTTTTTAATACATCATTATAATCTGTCTTACGATTGCACTGTTTAAGCCACTGATACTTAGTGTTTTCCTCATAAGGTAGGATTTAAAAGTTGTCATTTTGCTAGTTGTTTTTCATTTATGCCATCTCTTTTTTATCCTCTATTTTCTCTTTTCTTTTGGATTATTTGGTGTTTAGTATGAATATTAGTTCTCTTCCACTGTTGGCCTATTAGTTTCATCTCTGCATTTACTTTTTTCAGTGGTTGCTAGAGGGTTTGAAATATATATTTTTCAGTTGCGTTAAATAGCATTTCATATTTCTATTTCACTTAATATTTTTATTAGAACTTCTTGGATTTTGAAAATTTGGGGGGTGTATAGTGATATAAATACCCCTTTTCTTAAGAAAATAGTTGGTTTTATAGATATTTGCTATTCTGAAAACCATTATATTATACATATTCTTTTGCAACTTGTTTTTTTACACTCAACATTTTGTTATTGAGATTTAACAAAATTGGTACATGAAGATTTATTTATTTTTAACTAGTTCATAGTATTCATAATATGAATAAACTACAGTTTTATGCATCAGTTCCTATAGTTCTGGACAATTAATTACTACTTTTTGCTATTAAAATTGAGTGAATATTTTTGTATAAGTCTTCTTATTACTTTGTTGACTATAATCACAAGAAGACAGTTTCATTCTATAAATATCAACTAGGTCAAGTTAGTTGACTATTGTTCAGGTCTTTTATATTCTACCATCCTGAATACTTACATCCTTAATAACAGTATTTCATAATAAATGAAGCATAAACCCCAGTTAAACTACAAGGAGAAATAAACCCACAATTTTAATAGGAGATTTGAATACCAGATACCAATGATTAAAAGATCATAAACAGAAAATGAGTAGTGTTATAGAAGAGCTGAAGAATATAATCCACCCATTTTATCTAGTTGACATTTATAGAGAACTTTATCCAATAGCAGTAGAATATATATTTTTATCAAGTGCACATGAAAAATTTACCAAAAGAGATTGTATTCTGGCCCATAGAACAGGCTTTTTATATTAATAAGCATTAAAATGCTAAGCTTGTTTTCTTACCTCAGTGGAATTAAAATAGCAATCAATAACAGAAAGACACCTGGAAAAATATCCCATACATAAAAATTAAACCAAGCTATCCATGAATCAAGAAGGAAGCTACATTGAATCTTATTTCTTTTAACCTAACATACAACATATCAAAACTTGTAGGATGCAGTTAATGCAGCTTTTAGAGGGAAATCTATAGCATTACATATTTGTATTAAAAAGAGTTTGGTCCTCAAATCAATGATTTTAGCTTCTACCTTAAAAAAAAAAGAGCAAATATAACCAAAGCAACTATAAGTAAGGAAATAATATAAAAACAGAAATAAATGAAGTTGATATCAGAAAAAAAGTTAAAAAAAATCAATGAAAGTAAAAGCTAATTTTGGAAAGAGCAATAAAAAAAACTGAGGTAGACTGATAAACAAGATAATAGATAATATATAATTTTCTTGTATCAGGAATGAAAAAAGGGATATCAGACATTTAAAATATTCAAAGAATAATAAAGAAATATTATGTAAAACTTTATGCCAATAAATTTGACAGTTTTTTATATTTTAGATTAGATTAAATTTGACAGTTTAAGTGAAATCGAAGAGATTCCTTTGAAGACACAAACTACAAAAGCACCTTCAAAAATAAAATAGATAACCTATACATCATCCATTAAATAAGTTGAACTCATAATTAATTAAAAACATTATAATTGCATAAAAACTACACACGCAGTCAATTTCATTGGTGAATTATGCCAGACACCTAAGGCAATTCTACATAAATTCCTCTACAGAAAATACAAGAGAATGAAATAGTTCCAACTTATTTTATAAAGGCCTGTGTTACCATTGATATTAAAACCAAAGGATTTAGAAGGTAATAAAACTATAGACCAATATCCCTCATGTACATTTTCTGAAATTGTCATCCAAGTGTATACTGTCATTTTAGAAAGTGTCTGCTGTCATTCTCACAAAATGTGTACTGTCATCCTAGCAAGAATTTGGGGATGCAAATTTAAACAAGAACATTTTTAGCATCCCACATGTTAAATTTGTTTTGCTCTATTTAAATCCTGTCTCAGATTTTGACATTTGGACTTTCAATTAAAGTCAGACCTTTTGTTGAGTTTGAGTTGATTAACCTTTTGCAGTAGATAACTTTTCTTTCAGTAGTGCCAAGAGATCCTCTGAGAAAAGAATCCCATGAATACTTATTTATAGTCATAATATTATAATTCATTAGCCTTTAGTTTTTATATTTTAAATCAGATTAAAGTATTAACTATCAAGAAAAATTAAGCTTGCTTTGAAGATTTTTTAAAAACAAAAATACTAAAACTTAAATTTAATTAGTAAGTTTAGAGAATTTGATATTATGAGATATTTATCTGAGACAATGTTTACTTAAATTGGACTTAGGTATAATTTTGTGTTTGACTTTACCCTTAGCTCTGGCAGTACCTATAAATATATTCTGTTTTTAGGCCTAAAACAAAGTCTGGAGTATAAATGACTTTTCAGTTTTGTCCATAGTCACAATCATGTTAGCCATTACTCTAATTAATAAAGTATCTCCATGACCAACCATTTTAGTTTGATTATGCTTGGGGGAGTTTTTAGAATGTGAGACTTTCAGTGCTAGATGAGTTGGTCAGCCATATAATGCTAAGTTTTATCATGTTGTAGGTTACTTTTTTGTTTTGTTTTGTTTTACGTTGCTTGCAATGATTAATGCATTCTCATCTATGTGGTAGGTAAGAAACAAATCTTATTTGAATCATTGACATACCTCTGCCCAAGATTTTCAAGTGTAATAGAAAATCACTTTCGTATTGCCAGCAGCATGCCTTTCAGTTGCTGAAACAGATCTTCAGGAAACACTTGTGCATCCATGTGGACAGGACCAAGAATCTGTAGTTGCCCAGGTATAAATACCCCACATGACATAATTTCTTGAGTAGGAGAAACATAAAGCATATTTATCCTTAAAGTTTTCCCTCGTTTTTCTTTTGTTAAGTAGAATATACATGTTTCTCTTCCAACAGATACAGTTAGAGTAAACTAGCCAAAATGTTAAAAATTAAAATCAGGAAAATTATTATAGCAAAAATTTTTCACAGTTGAAAAGTAGGAGTAAAGTTGATCTAATAAAGTTGAGCATAGAGTGTGGGTTAGTCAATGAGTACTAAGTTACAGTTGGACAGGAGTAAGAATATTTGGTGTGGCATTGTGGGGGGAGACTATAAATAACGTTTATGTGTTGTATCTCAAAATGCTAAAAGAAAGGATATGGAATGTTTTCACAATGAAAACAGAAGAAGATTGAGGAGGTAGACATGTATTTAACTTGTTTTGAACATTACACAGTTTACTTATACAAAAACAACACACATATCCCACAGTTATGTACAATTTTTATGTATCAGTGTAAAATTTTTTAAAAGTGGTTAAAGATTTAGACAAAAGATTTTTCAATAAAATAAATAAATAAATATGAGTGTCTGTGCTTATTGAACATATTAATGGGAGCTTTATTTCACCATGTACAGTGGATGTTATAGAATAATCACTTGATAAATTACCTGTGAATTAAGCTTTGGTCTGGAAGATATTCCTGAAGATGTTACTTTTCTTTTGCCTCCTATGAGAATCTGTACTTTTGGTGTATTTCCCAGAGTTTGTTTTTTTCTAGTACTTTCCTACAGTGATGAGTAGAGCAACAGGAATGGGGCTGAAGAGGGAGAGACTGGAATAAGGAAGCATGAGCAAACACAGGAGATAAGAATAACAGAAAAATAGAACTCAGCCCTCATGAGCCCAGTGTTGACTCCTTTCTCTACTTCCATCTTGAGGCATGTCTAACTGTTTGGAGTGTCATAGAAAAAAAAAAAAACAGTTTTAACCCTTTAAGAGCTGGCCCATTCTTTGTTATCACAAGAGTGAGCTGTTGCCTCTTCCTAGTTTATGGGGCCTTTCCTACAGTGATATCTAAAGTTTTCTAACAAATGAGACAACATGGACATAAGTTCTTTGCTCATTACTTCCATTAATCTGACCAGATTCAATCCAGAAGTAGATTCTAGAAGTCTTTAGCAGTTGAAATCTTCCAAAGGGCTCAGACCCAAATTAAATCTCTTATGCCTGACCTCAAACTTTCTCCTTTCAGTTCTTGTTATTTGGTTGTACAGCCCATTCCAAACATACTCAAACTTTCTATAAACTTGGAGTAAACTAGCCAAAATGTTATCCTCCCTTAATCAGTGTTTATATGCATGTAATTTTTCTCATTGAAATGCCATTTTTAATAAGGCAAGCCATTCTATTGCCAGGATAATTTTAAGTAGAATATACATGTTTCTCTTCCAACAGATAATTTTTTGACAAGTTCCTACTGTGGTCTTGGCTTTCATTCCCTGTGTGGTTTAAAGAGGGCAAAAATAAGTCATCTTGATTGGTATTGTCCACAGCCCTTAGGATACTGTGTAGATGACAGTAAAGCATGATGTCTACCTTCAGTGAACTTAAAAATCTCTTCATGGCTTCAAGAATAACATTTATAGATGAATAAGAACAAAATTAAGAGGCAAACAGTATAATCCTATTTTTTCAGCATCATTTATAGTTAATGAAGCTTAGGATGAATATAGGTTGGAGCTGGATAGATTTAGGTGGTGTTTGGGTAAGGAAAAGAAATGTTCAATATGCAAATAATTCTGGGAGCAGAAGTGAAGATGAGTCTGTGTTGTTGGTGGGGGAGATTTAATGAATTTTTCCCACCAACAGTGGTAGGTGGGAAGGAACAAGTGAGTCGGGGAGGTTGAGAATGCTTGCTAGGGTGGTGGGGAAGGATCAGGGAATAAGTACCACTTACCAAAGGCCTGGAGTGCCAAGGGCAGGGTTTTGTATTCTATATGATAAATTCAAGGAATAGTTATAGAATTTTTGAAAAGGAAACATCAAGTGGGGAATAATCTTGTTATACGAAGATGGTTTCACAAATAACTTTTCAAGTTTAATGTTTTGTTACAAAACTAAATGATTTCAAATATGAAATTTAAGCTACATAGACATATCTGATTTTCTTTTTTAATATTTATTTTTTAGTTGTAGTTGAATACAATACCTTTACTTTATTTATTTATTTTTATGTGATGCTGAGGATCGAACCCAGGGCCTCACATGCACTAGGCGAGTGCTCTACCACTAAGCCATGACCTCAGCCCCATATCTGCTTTTCAACCCAAATATCTGAAGTACTATGCAACTCATTTTTGTATCTTCCTCCAGTTTTCTATACTTCTACAGGTTCACTTGCACATAGAGTTTAAGCAGAATTGGGATCTTATTAAGGCTGAGAGGATTTTAGTGAATTTTTTTCTTCCATATTTTGCTAGAATCTATGACTAGGATTAACAAAGTAAGGGAAGGTACATTGTGGTGCATCAGGAAAGATTGGTTAATGTGATTAAAATTTCCTTAAGATGTTTGAAGAGATAATAAAGACATGCCACATGGAACATTATTTTACTAGGCTACAATATTAAGTCATATTTATTATGGAGGAGAGAAAGAATTGTCAGGGTTGGATGGTAGAAATAAAATGAATTAAGTAAATTAGGAAAAATATTCAGGTTAATGAAACCTCATGGAAAAAAGGCAAATTAAGAATGTTAACATTTTTATTACCTCAAGAGTATAATGAAACAAAGATACTGGTTTTGTTTGACCAAGTGGGTAAAAGAGGATATCACTAAAACCGAACTGTGCAGCAGAAGATTAGCTCATAAGGGGAAGAATTTACATTAAATCAAAAAGTATTGAACTTCTTGGAAATTCTGAGGCTACTGTAGATCTTTTATATCTCCTGATAACATTGTGGTCGGAATAAAAACTGTGAGAGTCTGAGATTTTATTCTAGTTGCAAGTTAAGAAATTAACCTGTTGCTGTTTCATGGATGCTAGCAGAAGCATGAGATTTCAAGATCAGAGACAGATTTATTTCTTGTGGCACACCAGTCAGCATGAGCACTTCTGTAGTGTTCCTTCTTGTGCACCAAGTCATTCACAGGCAACATGGAGAGTCCAAAATGAACACTATGCATGCAGTCCATTTCATTTCAGAAAGGAATGGCCACATAATTATTAGATCTCATGCAAAATAAAATGTAGTGTGCTTTGAAGGCCTCATGATGAGGGGGAGCATACGAGTTCAGCTTAACAAAGACAAAATATATACCAGGGACTCACCTCCTCAGGCACACCCTGCTTGCCTGTAGTTTTATGAATTCCATGTTTGCATATGTATTTTATTCATATCAGAGAGTAGAAATATCACACAAAACTGATTCAGTTGTCTTATTTATTGATATAAATTCATGATCAAATTCTCTACCTTTGGCCTATAACGATGAGCAGCAATGACTGAAATGAAAAGGAACTGAGTTTCCCTGTCTTTCTCTTCCCTTGTGTGTCATTATTTTTAGGAGTAATTGGCAGGTTAACCAAGGAAATAACATGAAAAAGAAAGGGTATGAGTAAAAACAGGAGCAAGTTTCTTGTGATTCTTGGAATGCCACTGCCTTTTTCCTGTGGTTCTAAGCAAGTTCTGATATGGTGGTAATCAGTGTCTTGGGAATATCAGAACCCTTATGTGATGGTTTGGATGTGAGGTATCCAGCAAAACTCACGTGTGAGACAATGAAAGATGGTTCAGAGGGAAAAATGATTGGGTTATGAGAGTCTTAACCCAATCAGTGAATTAATCCCCTGATAGGGATTAACTGAATGGTAACTGAAGTGGTGGGGTGTGGCTGGAGGAGGTGGGAATTAGGGCATGGCTTTGGTGTATGTATTTGTATCTGGTGAGTGGAGTCTCTTTCTGCTTCTTGATCACCATGACGTGAGCTGCTTTCCTCTGTCACACACTCTGCCGTGATGTTCAGCCTCGTCTTGAGCCTCAAGAAATGGAGCCAGCCTTCTATGGACTAAGACCCCTGAAACTATGAGCCCTCAAATAAACCCGTCCTCCTTACAGTTGTTCTGGTCAGATCCTTTTAGGCACAGCAGTGAAAAAGCTGACCTTACTTATTCAGTTATAGATATGAAATACTTCCTTGGATTTGCTTTGAATTTCACTGAATTTCTAGAATTCACACAGTATGGGAGTGGGACAGCAAGGAATCTTTTGTACCAAACAGGATAATTCTTAAATCAGGCTGGCACACGTGAATAAGAATCTCTAGGAAATCTCTTGATACCAGCCCCTCCAGTTAATTTATGAGTTTGTTCAGTCTTTAAATACTGATATATGCTGTGGTAGGAGCCTTAGAGATTCCATATCTTCCACTACGATGGGAAAGTTCTCCTAAAAGTTAAAGAGAGAGCTTACCCCAACACCACCATCATAATAAACAAGGAGAGAGACAGAGAATATGCCATAAAGCCACCTGTAAGGAGCATCTACCTACCATAAACATGTTGGGAATGCTGGGACTCACTAAGTTGCTGGCCATAAGGAATAGCAGCCATAGGCATCCTTAGTCATGTGTGGTTGCAATTGATAAGGATCTGTAAGGGGCACTAGCCATAGGCACACTCAACAATGACTGGTTATAATCCATAGGGAGCACAGTTCCATGGACGTGCACAAAGAACATGTCCTGTTACAATTAGGTCATCTCACTGGACATAACCAATGGACATTGACTTTTACTGGGTGTAACCAATCACCAACATACACCACCAACTTGGAACTATATTTAAATTACTTGTCCTGCCACATCAATGAGGTTGCTCCGAGGACATCAGTGAGACTGGCTGCCTTGCTGTCCATGTCCAGATGGACTCTACCATTCCCTGACATCCAGCCAGAGTCTGCTCTTCGGCTAGTCTCGTAGCATCAGAGGTATTTTGGGACTGGTGGTTGCCCTAGGATTATGTGATTTGCTTGTAGTGTTAATGTGCATTAAATGCTAGTTGGGGTGATCCAGCACACCCAACACTTTCTGCATTAATCGTTTATGTTTGATGATTGATGTGATCGAATATACACTTGCATTTAAAGACAATCTGCCTCCAAGTAATTATTAAAAGCGCCTCTTGCGACACTACTACAAAGGAAAACCTTGCAATGAAACCAGCACGTGTTTTGTGGAGGCTCCATCTCCTTCTTCAACCCCTTCCTTCTCTCTCATTTACCATGCTCCAGCCATACTGACTATTGAGCAAATCTCAGGAAAGGACAAGCTCCTTCCTAATTGGGATCATTGCACCTGCTGTTGAACTTTGCCTGGAGTGCTCCTCCCTTGGCTTTTATCTTTCAGGTGTAGGCACATTATCTTCCTAGAGATTCTTGTTCTTTGGTAACATGCACATAATGCTGTTTTAAAGCTTTGGGATGTGTTTCAGCCTGACTCAAAATTCCCTATGGTTTTAAAGTGAGAAGAAAGGAGAGAGTTAATTGCAATTGAACAGAATGGAAGGAAATATATAAAAGTAGTTAGCAAGAAAATTTGTTCTTGGTCAACATAACCCAATATTATAAGAAGATAACTGGGAGAACAATTCCATGAGAAGATTAGTAAGGAATTATTTTGTTTGATGCAAAAGGTGATATTTTTTGTAAGAAGGATAATCTCGGTGGGATAATTTTTGCAGTAGTTTTGTAATATGGTTCTGTCATGTTCTCCCCTGATCCTATATTTCTATTTTTTGAATTTTTCTCCTTCTTGGAATCATTTATCTTGTCTATTGACCTAATTTTATGGTCAATGGCCACTTTGAACCTGTAGTTTAGAATGGTGCTGCTGTTGGATTTGAAGTGCTACAATGAAAACTCCCAATCACTTCATGTAAAAACATTGGCTTTCCTCTGCAAGTTGGGGTGTAGAGAAAATCTAGGACAATCTCCATGAGTGAAAGAGGTGAGGAAAGGATGCTAGAAAGAGAGGAGACTGCATCCTTACCACCACCTTCATGTTCCTGGAAGTATTTATGACTTCTGCATGTGTGAAACGCAGGTTTTTCAGATGGTGGAGTTATCTTGTCCTGAGAACTCAGACCAGTTTTGGGGAATAGTTTTCTTTGTCAATTTCTTTGCACTTATGTAGTAGCCACTGGTTTGACTTCAAGGGGTGCCTGATTATGAGCATTAGCTTCCTCATCTGTGGACTTATGAATCGTATCTACCAAGATTATAGAATGAACTAACATGAAAACTGTGAAAATCCTTGATGAAAGTGCATATTTGACTTGAACCTTTTGTATTTATTGAGCATTTCTTGTGGGCCAGAATATAGTCAATGTTCTGGGGGCACTCAAAAAGAATGTATTCTGCTTTCACTGGGGGGAGTGTTCTATTAATGTCAGTTAGGGCAAATTGGTTGATTGGTGTTTCTCAAATCTTCTGTATCATTCATGTTTTCTATCTCCCTGTTCTAGCAATTTTTGAGACAGCACATTGAAATCTCCAGTTAATTTTTGCATCATACATTTTGAAGCAATGCTACTATGTACATAAAAATTATTATGTCCTTTTGATGAGTTGATCCCTCTATAATTATGAAATTATGTTTTTATATCTGGTAACAATCTTTTTTTCTGATACATGTCTGCTAATATTAATATAGCCACTTTCTCTTTCATTTGACTCATGTTTTCAAGGTATACAGAATTTTAGCCTTTTGCTTTTAACCTGTGTCATTATACTAAATATGCATTTTTGTGGTTGGCATGTAGTTTGGTACTGCTTTTATATCCATAGGGAGCACAGTTCCATGGACATGCACTGTGTCCAATCTGACAACCTCTGGTTTCTAATTTGGATTATCAGAACATTTATAATATTTTTTTTGATACTGGGAATTGAACCCACAGGCATTTTACCACAAAGCTGTATCCCCAGCATTTTTTATTTTTTAATCAGGGTCTCACTAAGTTGCTTAGGGCCTCACTAAATTGCTAAGGCTGGCCTCGAACTTGCAATCCTCCTGCCTCAGCTTCTTGATTACAGGCATGTGCCACCATGCTGGCCAGACCATTGACCTTTAATATGGTTGTGAAATGCGGATACGTTTGACATGATCATCTTGTTATGTTTATTTTTTGTCCCATTTATCTTTGTTCTCCTTTCTTACTTATTTTGCCTTCTTCTTTTGCTTATTCTATTTTATCCCTTTTGTTGATTTATTAGCTGTAACTCTTAGTTTTATTAATTAAATGGTTGCCTTAAGGCTTATAATTACATAGTTAGCTTATGTATTTTGTATTAAATATATTTAATGTACACATAATTAGTTTTTATATGGACTTACATACTTAACTTGATTTCAAGTGATATTTTATTTTTTTCATATGCAGCTGTGTATATTTTCTTTCCTTTAGCATTTTGCTTTTGTACGTTTATTTGGTATAAACCCCCCCACATTAAATTGTTACTGTTTTTATTTAAACAGTCAGTTATATTTTAGGTAGATGTAAATAATAAGAAAGACAATCGTATGTTTACACATTTCCAGTGTTCTTCCTTCCCATATATGAACCCATAATTCTATCTGTTATCATTTTTCTTCTGCCCAATGCCAGTCTTTTCTTTCTTCTTCCTTTATCATTTCTTGTAGTGTGGGTCCGCTGGTGATGATTTCTTTCAGCTTTCCTATGTTTGAGAAATTCATAATTTACTCTTTATATTTGAAATATACTTTTGATGGACACACAATAATAGGTTGATGGATTAGTTTCTTCTTTCAGTACTCAAACATATTGCTCCATTGTCTATTCATTCATAGTGTTTCCAATGAGAAATCTGCTATTACCACAATCTTTGTTCCTTTCTACTTAGTGTGCTCTCCCAGCTGTTTTTAAGATTTCCTTTTTATCACTGTTTTTGAGCAAGTTGTTAATAATATTTATGGTATAATTTTGTTCATATGTTTTTGGGTATGTGAATGCACACTTGAGATTAGTTGGAGTTGTTGGATCTATTTGTACGTTTATAGTTTTCATTAAATTTGAAAGTTCCTGTCCATAATTTCTTTACCGTATTTTTTTCCTGCTCTAATAATTTCCTCACTGACTCTGGGCTGAAATAAGCATTGGGTTGGAAACCTACCATTGCTCTGGTTCTTGAGTTCTGATCTAAGACTCCCATGTCCATTTTCTTAAATTAAAGCATTTTTAAAGTTGGACATCTTTTGTCAATGCCACCAAATTTGCAGTACTTTTGCAACTTTCTCTCTCATTCTGAGATTTCTTTCGCATTTTGGTAAGTAGACCAAGGGTAGATGAATTAAATGCTGCTATGTGACTTAAATTTTAACTCTTTGGTCATTGTTTTTCCTATTTTTTCTCATGCTCTGATATTGTTTATTTAAAATTAGAACTGTCCATTTAATTTGAATTTTTTTGACCCACCTCACGTGGAGCTAAATTTAGAAGAAGGCCAGAGTAGAGAAAGCTGGATAGACATGCTAGCCAGTGGATTTTAACACTGTAAAGTATGGTCTGATTTTTTTCTAATTCAAAATACCTGATTTAAATCAAATACATATCTTTACCTTCCAAATTATGTGATAAAATTAAACTAAGTTCCAGGAAACATCATCCTCTCAACTGGAATAGAAAGAGGGTATCAGTTACTTAGGAGTGGGAGTCACTACTATGTACATGGCGATTTCTCGTTAACACCAACAACATCAGAGCTCTTTTCACATTCGCTTAAAATACTAATTTTGCTGCTTAGGAAATAATTAAATGCAAAGAGTGTTATATAGTCTGCTGACTAGGAATTGGTAAATGTTGCCAATTACCAATGATTCATTTCCTTAATAATGCAGGAAGTACCAGGCCATACATTTCCGATAATGAGATTGTGTCCAGTCTGGATGCATCGCCGGTGCACAGGCAGCTCACTCAGTGGGAAGAACGTTGGCGTGTGCAGGCCTAGTTTTGGATCCTGGCTCTGCTTCTTAGTACTTAGGTAACTATGAGAAAATTAGCCTCCCTAAATGTTGGCTTTCTTTCTATAAAGGGCCCCAGTTTAGTAGAATTACTGTGAGTAAAATTCTAACATTAATCTACATTGAATCTTCCTGTAGTATTGTTAGGGGCTGTTCTGGCATGTGCCTGGACATTGGTTTCTGTTGTGCCTAAGATGGTATTTTTCTTAAGAAACTATACTCTGTAATAAGACTGGAAAAGAAAGACCAGTGAGTTTGAATCCATCCCATTTATTGATTCTTGATTTTATTTCTTGCATTTTAGGAGTCTTGTTAAGAAAGTCAGATCCTAAGCCGACATGGTGAGATTTGGGCCTACTTTTCCTTCTGTGAGTTGTAGGGTCTCTGTTCTAGGGTCTAAGTCTTTGATCCACTTTGGGTTGATTTTTGTGCAGGGTGAGAGAGAGGGATTTAATTTCATTTTGCTACCTGTGGATTTTCGATGTTGCCAGCACCATTTATTGACTCGGCTATCTTCTCTCCAGAGAATGTTTTTGGCGCCTCTGTCAGGCTTCCTCTCACCAAAGGAAACAATCAAGAATGGGAAAAAATCGGGGCTGGGGATGTGGCTGGGATCGATCCTCAACACCACATAAAAATAAAATAAAGATGTTGTGTCCACCGAAAACTAAAAAATAAATATTAAAAAATTCTCTCCCTCTCTCTCTTAAAAAAAAGTGGAAAAAAGTCTTTACCACATGCACTTTAGATATAGCATTAATGTCCAGGATATATGAAAAACTCAAAAAACTTAAACCAAGAAAACCAAATAAGTGGGCAAAGAAACTGAACAGACACTTCACAGAAGAAGAAGTATGAATGGTCAATAAATATATGAAAAAATGTTCAACATCTCTAGCAATTAGAGAAATACAAATCAAAACTACTCTAAGATTTCATCTCACTCCAGTCAGAAAGCCAATTATCAAGAATACAAGCAACAATAAATGTTGGCATGGATGTGGAGAACAGGGTTCACTCACACATTGCTGGTAGGACTGCAAACTGGTGCAACCATTATAACAGCCCGATTCACAATAGTTTGACTATGCAACCAATGTAGGTGTCCTTCAGCAGGTGAATGGATAAAGAAAATGTGGTACAAAGAAGAATGAAATTATAGCATCTGCCAAAAAATAGATGGAGCTGGAGAATATCGTGCTAAGTTAAAGAAAAAAAAACAAAGGCCAAATGTTTTCTCTGATATATGGATGCAAATTTACAATAAGGTGGGGGTAGGGAAGAACATAGTTACTTTGCATAGGTAAAGGATTGTAAAGGGAGGGGAGTAGTATGGAGGTAGGAAGGATAGTAGAATTAATCTGATATTCTATATCATATATAACCAGAAGAACGAGACATTACACTCTATTTATTTATGATGTGTCAAAATGCTTTCTACTGTCATGTATAACTAATTAGAACAACAACAACAAACCCTGTGAGTATTTTCTTGTTGCAGGATTTTCAGGGGAAGATTGAGGTGATCTTATAGAAATTTATTTTGGTTAGTTTTAAAAATTTCTATTATTCATTTCAGTGATAAAGAAATCCATATTTAAAAAAACCCTAGAAACAAAACATGTAACAAATATTTGTGCAGAAACAGTAAAAACTGAGAACAGCTTATTTTGTGTCATTAAACTCAGAACTAAATTTTCTCCATTTTTTGGTACCAGAATTAGAAATAGGTTTAGTTTTCTCTTTGGATCTGAGGTTAACATCTTTTCTTTATCATTTGGAAAGTTAATGGATGCAGCTTAGATCATTTGTGTTCATGAATTAATAGAAGGTAATGGAGATAATCTGAAATTAAAAAGTGGAAAACCAGTTTCAAAAAGTATTTTTTCTTTAGTGGAAAAAGAACAACAACAAAACCCAATGAACTATTAAAAAACAGTACAAGGAAGATGAATGAGAAAAATGTGGTTTTGGTTCTTGTGAAAGTAATAGATAAGGAATATTGATCTCTATGTTCAGAGGAGAAACTTAATCTCATGTTCTTTCACGGGCACCAGGTTGCTCTCAAAGACTGTCTGTGGTGCTTTGGTACTAAAGCCATGTAGACTGTACAGTAGTAAAGCCATTGTGCACACTGACTGTAAATAATGGGTATTTGCATCATTCCTTCAATGACTATTTATTGGATATCCATTATGAATTATGGACTGAGTAGAATGGTAAATCGGCAAAATCCCTGCTCCAATGGAGGTATTATGTAATATTCGGAGAAAGACAGACAATAAAAAAATTAAGAAAATAGCACTGTTGAAAGCTAAGAAATTGTATAGGGAAAATAAGGCAGGAAAGGGGAATAATATAATGTGTAAGTGTGTTTGGGGGACTCAATGAGGAGGTCATATTTGAGCAAGCACCTGAAGGAGATCTGTGATTAGCCATGGTGATTATCTGGGAGAGGAGGAGTCTCCCATTCAGAGGACCAGCGAGTGTAAAGGCTTTTGCATGGGTTTTTGAGTGGCTTTCTTTCTCTATGTGGGTGACAGCTGAAAGGTGAGTGTTTCTGGAGCAGAATGAGTGAGGGGAGAGGAGATGTGATTGATCACAGGAGGCTAGATCATAAAGACCTAATAGGACATTGTTAGTTGGAATGGTTTACTGAAGCTTATGTATTGGGAGTAGGATGTGAGGGGCTGGAGAGGAACCACAAAGACCACAAATCCATCACACTGAACCAAGTTAGTGGGCTGCTCAATTGCTTCCTTATATATGTTGTGCCAGGGAGAAGATTAGTGGTAACTATCCATTAAAACAGAGATTGGAAGGGCTGGCTTCCTCTAGGGGAATGAAAGTGCCTTTTGACAGATAAGGAAATATTCCTAGGTGATACAGAGGTGTCCTTTCTCTTATTAGTGGTGACTTGGTGACTGGGAAGCGAACTTGCTGGCTCTGGCCCACCTGGATGTTTCAGATCTATTTCTGGAAAGCAGGTTTTACGAGGTATGCAGGTACTTCTTCCTTTTATTGCAACTTAAAAGTTCCCTAATTGGGTTGAGTTCAGGTTCTGTGTCATGGTTCTGTTTTGCTGGGAGAAGCTAATAAAGGAGGAAGCGATGGATTCTTAGGTGGAGGACAACCGGAGTATAGTAATTAGGCAGTGTGGTCCCTCCACGGGACCAATCTTTGAGCAGCTCAGGAAAACACCAAACAAAAACCTACCATGTACAAACAGATGTAGATGTGTGGCAAAATCTTAGAAGATGCATTTACATTTATTTTCTGGAAGTAGTGTTCTTTTCATGAAGTGTTCCACACTGTGATAGCTGTGTCATTAGCCTGGTAATGTCAAGTTAGTTCTCTGTTGGTTTTATATGATTTACTTTGTGTTGTGGTTTAGAGTGTAAGGCTAACCAGCTTAAAAAGATTGGTCTAAGAAATTGCAGGTTAGGTGAGAAAGGAGAACAGACTACCTCTGGAAATAAAGTGTAGTTGAATCCAAATGGAGCAAGTGTCTTTGAATGGATGTTTGCATTTGTTCCGTAAATGGCAGGTAATTTCCATGTGTCTCACACTGTGCTGGATACACGGGGTTTCCACATAATGCCTGCTCTAGAGATGCTTATGTCTTTTAGTGGAAATGATTACATTGACATAAGGCACAGTTAGCTAATGGTCACTTGTGGGATTTAGATTTTTATAGATGGAAGAAATGGAAAGAATAAGGAGAATGCTGAGATACAAGGGAAGGAGGCTGCTTCCACATTGTTGTCTGGTCCTTGGGATACAATGTTTTTAATAAAAGAAACTGTTGGATTTCTGTCTTTTTGTAAAATAAAATACTGTGTCGGTATATGGCTAATAAAGTACAAAGAAATCTTCACAAAATGGTGACTTCTAGTTGCACAATATTTGAAATATTTCCCACTTTAAAGAAAAATGTTACAACTTTATAGTTATTTTATAGATAATATGGGGGAACAGTACTAATTGAAAATGATTAAAGATACTGACCATAATAGTCCTCTACCAGGCCTACAGATGGTATTGGCCAGAGTATTCCTTTACAGTGAATATCAGATAATAAGAAATACTAAAAACAGCAATTCTGAATATCCATCCTTTCATGGCTTATAATACTAACTATTCTCTGATGATCCCTTCAGAGCATTTTGTCATTTTGTTTTATAATATTCCACACATATAGATTTTTCTTCTACTTCTCAATCAAGTGGATCACATATATTGGGATACTATGTAGCTGTTTTGACCTACTATAGAGGCTCCTCAACCATTCTGCACTATTGAGCATTGGGTTGCTGTATTAGCACAGTACAAGCTGTTTGGTTAAGCTCAAAAATTTTCAGTGTCTTAAATAATGAAAATCTATTCCTGGTTCATTTAAAGGTCCAGTGCATGTATTCAGGTGTTTCCGGATGCTTCCTTCCCTGAGAGGATTCAGGGCCCCAGACTTTGTGGGAAACTCTGCCATCCTGTAAGTTCTCAGCTCTCTTCAGACAGAAGAGAGAAGAGAGGAAAGATAGTATTTGGCTGGACAGCCGCTTTTTGTTCTGTGGAGAGAAAGAACTTATTTTTTTGTGTGTGAATAGGGAACTGATCTTGTTCTTTCAACTACCAATTTTTGTCATTTACCAGAAGTAGAATTTTAATGAGTTCTATTTGATATTAACTTAATTTGAATATGTTTCTAGAAATAAGTTTGCTGGATGGGTTAATCATAAAATAGTGAATTATGTTTTATTTAATAAACACATTGAAATAGTAATTTGCATGCTATAAAGTTACTCGATATAAACCTTCAACTCATTATTGTTCAGCCTTGGATGAAGAATAGATGTATTCCTCTATCTCGGATCATGAATACAATGAACATACTTTACAAAGGTCTGAAAGTGATACGAATTTAATATAAAACATACTTTTGGTTTTGAATCTTGATCTTTCTTGGGCAAGTGCAATGTTACCAGTCTGAGACTTATGATGCTGGGTGGAGGCAGCAGCAAGATGCTGATCAACAATCAGCATTTACAGTGCACTTGTTACAGCATTTTTTGGATGTTGTGTTTTGTGTTTTCACATTTCATTTGTCTACAAAAGACCCATTTATGTGTGTACATGAGATATTCAACATTTGATTGCAAAATAGGTTTTGTGCTAGATGATTTTGACAAGTCATAGGCTAGTATAAGTGTTCTGAACATGGTCAAAGCAGGCTCGGCTAAACAATGATGTCCAGTGTGTTAGATTCATTAAATGCATTTTTTTTCTTACTTATAGTACTTTCAATTTGCAATGGGTTTATCAGGATACAATCCCACTGTAAGTCAAGGGGCATCTGTATTAATATTGTCATATTTTAAGAAAACCATTTCTGTTATTTATTTCACACAAAAACATGAGTTAAATAATTTCACAAGACAGATACGTGTACTATTATACTAAAATTGTTTTAACAATACAGGTGTTTTGGAAAAATTACATGACTAATAGTTTTAAATTATTTTTTAGCTTATTTATAGATAGGAAAACAAAGATGTTGACTTCAAACTTTTAATTTGGAATGAATCTGTCCAAAATCAGGAAATTGTCTTTCTGTGCATACTCTAGAAGTTACTACTTTGAAAAGGTAATCATTGTGTAACTTCAGATAAAAAGACATATGTCAGAGAAATTGAGCAGGTCATCAATATGATAATTTTTTGGGCTTTTCTTTGTTTTAATATCTACAGCACAATTGAAACAAGATCGAAGACTGATAATGGCTTCTATCTTATGTAAACTAAAATAATAAAGGAAAAACTGCATTGTACTTTAGTGAAAATTAATAAGTTTATGTAAAGAAGGATGGTGGAAGTAAAACTGCCACTAACACCACAAATATTTGCACAACTAATTCTAATTTATAAATTTCCTTCTCTATCTCTATAAAATTTATGGTTTCAGGATTACAAGTGGAAAGCTTGTGAGAAATATTTTCATTTATTTATAAAATGTTTCATTTCACTGAATTAGCAAAACTCAACAAAGTTGGAAAAATGCAGAGAATTGTAAAACCCTCTTGAAGTGTTGGGGTGTTGTGAAGTAATACTGAAGATGTTCCCACCGCCCGGCTGAGTGCCTGTGAACTGTGGGATCTCATCCCACATTGTTTGCAGGGGTCCTGAGGCAATTGAGAGCCATCGGGACTGCTTTCTGCATGACATGACATGACCCATGGTGCAGTTGAGCCCTGGCAAGCTTCTTCACTCTGCTCCGATTGCTGCACATTGGTGGAGTTTGCTTGAATTAGGACTCCCACTCTTCTTCAGTCTCTGCGGTCTCCTATTCTTACTCATCCTCCTTCCCTGCAGTAACTCTTTTCCAAAGTACACTTGAATGTTACAGTCGTCTTCTTTCAGGTTACAGCATCTTTTTATGGACATTACATGGTTGTGTTTTGCTTCAATACTCCTTCTTGATTAAGAAGCTTTTTTTTTGTTTTTTCTCCTAGTCCTGGCATTTGCTTGAAGCCAGGTTGAATGGTTTCTCCTTGTTTTTATCACTTGTTTTCTTTGAAACTGTTTTTAAAAATTAATTTCTCTTTCAAAATTGAAAAATTAATTCATGCACATAGCAAATAATTAAAGAAGAACAGGAAGATAAATGAGGATAATTGTCAGGGAAAGACCAAGGATCTGAAGTAATACATGGTTGATGCCCAAGTCTACCACTTACTAGTTACGTAAACCTTAGAAAATTACCTAACTTTCTGAAGCTTAGTTTTCAGTCTTGAAGATGGAACTAGGTTTTGAGGATCAGCATTGAATTAAAAAGGGTAAATTACTGGATAGATGCTAATTATTATTAACTAACACTAATGGAAAAGATTTTAGCAGTTTGTCCCACCATATTTGGGGATGTAGTGTGGGGAGAGAGTTTCAGCCACTCATCTGTCTATCTACCTATCTATCTACCTTCTTATCCAACTTCAAGGCAGATTTTTCTTCTGAGAACTGCAGAAAGCTTGGTTACATGGTTGAGAGGAAACATTTGGACCTAGTCATGAAAAATCAGCACTCTGGCAGAGAAATAAGTGAAGTTCTCCTTTTTAAGTAATTAGTCTTTCAAGTCTTAATTACTGTTCCTTCTAAAACTATACTGTCTACAAATTGTGCACACTCCTTTTAAGAGAAGGTTACACAAATGCTGAGTAAGTGCTGGCTGAGTAAAGCTATGCAGAGTATATATGCCACATTTTCTTTATCCATTCTTGGGTTAGGAGACATCCAGGCTGGTTGCATAACTTGGCTATTGTGAATTGTATCACCATAAATATGGGTATTGTTGTTGTTATTATTATTATTAATCTCAGTGTAGCTTTGATTTGCATTTCTCTGATTGCAAAAGATGTTGACCATTTCTTCATATATTTGTTGGATTTTTGTATTCCTAAACTTCCTAACGTCACCTAGAAGGCTTTCAGTGTCTGGTCTCCAGATTCATTTTGGCATCTTAATCTCCTTCCTCTTCCTCTAAACCAGCTAATTACTCATGTTTTCTGACCTCTTGGCCAGTCTGGGTTAGGGTACCCCCTCTGTTTCCTTCTTTCCTTTTAAATAGCATTTATCATGTGGCATTATAATTGTTTGCATGACTGTATCCCCCAACTAGACTGTAAGCTGCCTGAAGTCTGAAAACTACCTTGTTTACACCTAGTCTTAACCAAGTATGGTGGTTGGTGCATTGTATGTACTCAGTAAACATTTATTGACTTTCTTTTTTTATCCCTGAGCCTAATATATTTTAAAATCGTGCATATAGTCATTTGCCTCTATTTGAAAACTGTAATGGAAAGATCAGAAGATTCAGTCATGTAGAAAACAAGAAAAACTCTCTATTTAGCAGTGTCTCCTGTTTCTTACATTCCCTTATGAAATATAGGTGGTATGATAAAAATAATTATTAGTTCATATAAAGTACAGCATTTATCTTACTTTTGCCATACTTCAATCTTGAAATTTCTTTCAGATCAGTCTTCATTTTGTATTAAGGAAAAATTAAAAAAAATAAGAACAAGTGAGTTATTTACACTGAAGAGATTGATTTCAAAGAAACAGTATCATAAATTTACAAGAACTAAAGCATCTGATTACTTGTCAATTTACCTTAACTGAATAAAATATGCACAGGGTATTACTTCTCAATATAAAGTTCAAGTATTGAAGAGGAGTTTGAGAGTTTTTATGAGAAATATTACCAGAACTTAAAGTCACCTTTTCAAATAGAAAAGTATGCAATGTGACTGTGGGGCAAAGGATTGGAACTACCAGTCTTGTGCAAGTGTTGTTAGCATCTGTTTGTGGAGAGGGGCGGAACACAGTGCAAACGTCAACCATGTTTTCTGGACCCAGGAAGAAACCTCATAAATGAATGATGCCTCAGTTTTTCTTTTTCTATCTCAGACTTATTATAATCATAAATGAAAGCACAGTGGGAAGAAAGGTTCACAGCATTAATTAATTAATCTGGAATGTTGATGAAAAGAACCCAGGAAGATATTATCCAGTTTCAAACACAGCTACATTGGAAAGTAGTTGCAACACCTGCACCTTCCTTATAGTGCTTTTAAAGTAAAAATCAGCATATTCGATTGTTTCCACCTAATTCCAAAGAACCTCCTTGTGAGGTAAAGTAATTGAGTAGAACGAGGTGGGACTGTGCTGTGAGATGCAGCAGCTGAATCTCAGAACTTGTAAGAGAATGATGTCGAGTGAGAAATGAGCCAAGGGTTGGGGAACTGGGCACTGACAGGGAAATCCAGAGCAGTGTTCTGTGTGGTGATGAGGACTTTGTCTTGAGCCAGGTGGAAAGGATGGGGTGGAGTGAGCTGGAGGAGAGGGATCAGAGGGAAGGGAGATGGAATGTGAGAAGGTGTCTTGCTCATAGAGGAAAATGGAATAGCCTTCATCTTCCCTGTCCCCTCTCCCCCTGTCTCATTGTCCTCTTCTTGGCTTCCACCACGCAGGCAGCATGCACTGGTATAGAACCTTTGCCTTTTCCCAGAGACAGCAATATTTTGAAACCCCTTTCCCTACTTATCTAAACTTTGGAAGCCCTGTGTAATTTATTCCAGTATCATTACACCACTTTGACAGACAAAGAGAAGGGTTCAGAGAGACCAATATGTCACTTAAAGCTTTATGTCAGAATAGGGGTGGTTGTCAAATCATGAAGCAACACTCTCATGGAACGTGTGAACAGTGTGTACTAGATGTTTGTTGGGATTGGTGCTGTCTTCATAAACCTGGGATCCCAGCCCGGGTTGTAGACAGCTTTTGGTCAGGTAGAAACTGGAAGGAAGATCTAAACATTTTGTTTTTCTTTATCTTCTAATATGATTGGAAGAAATGTTGTTTTGCTACCCAAGGAACCTGTTTTCCATCATAAATGGTACTGCTAACAATAAGACTAAAAACTCCATTAAGCTAAAAAAATAGAAAAAAAGGAAACAAAATAGCTAACATATTAGTATTTCATGGAAGCAGTTGTGAAGAATACATTAAAGTTAATGAGTATTAGGCTGCTTAAATAATTTACAAGCCTTCATAGTCTTTACTGTGTCATCTGGAAGTGTAAGTTGGTTTCTTTCCACATTCTGGTCAGTCTTCTGACCATGGGATGGCTGCCCATCTTCTCTGGACCCCCACATCCAGGTCTAGAGGAGCTACCTGAATGGGTTAGGCTTTGATTACATGAATATGCTCTAGAACCATCCCAGATGACTACATGAAGGTTTAGACTTGCCTTTTACTATATTTTACATCTCTTTTCTCCTAGAAGTCACCAGTTCTGGATCATTCTAAATTCACACTGAGAACAGAAAGTCTCATACTTCCTAGAGATATCTTTCTCTTTTAATGAATTCAATGGGGAGGGTAAGACAAAGTCAAAAGATTGATTCTCTAATGGTGGAATTCAAGGCAAACTCCTGTCTGGGCAAAGCAGTTGTAGCCAAGTCACAAAAAATGATATTCACTTCTTCCAAATTATCTTAGGACACTTACATGCCACCAAGAAGCCCAAGCAAGCTGTAGAGAGGCTTGGATGAGAAAGGGAAGTACCTGGTGCATGGTCCCAGCCTGAGTTGCCAGTTGACAGCACTGATTTGCCAGCCATGGCATTTTGAAAGTGAGTCTTCACTCTCAGCTGTTGGCACCAGATGTGAAAAGGAGAGAAGCCATGCCCACTAAGCTCTACCAAATTGCAGATTGTTGAGCATAATAAGTTATTAAGTTTTTATTTATTAAATAGTGAATTATTAAACAGTAATAAATGATTGGTATGATCAGACATGCCAGTCTTATCCTTTACTATTTGTATGCGTGTGTGTGTGTGTTCATTAATGTGTGTTCTTAAGTAATTTTTTCTTCCTGAAGGCCATGAAGGTATGGATCTATCTTTTCATCTAGAGTTCTGCTATTACATTTTTAATTCATCTGAGATTGATACATATGCATAGAGTCAAGTGTGGCTCTATTTTCCCCCAGGTGAATAAAAAGTTTGACACAATTCATTGGCTAATCTTTCCATAGATTTTAGTGCCACTTCTACCCTTTCCACATTTCCTTGTACTTGGGGGGTCTGTTTCCAAGTTCTTCATGCTTTTCTGTGGTTTGTCTGCTTATTCCCAAGTGATATCAGAGAGTCCTATTTGGTGTGGTACTACAGTCAGTCTTTACCTTTGTCAGACAGGTTCCCTGATTTGTTTTTTTATTCAGAGTTATGTTAATTTTTGGCTTTTTATTCATCAATATAAATTTTAATATTAACATATCAAGTTCTACAAAATACTTTGTTGATAATATTCATAGATTAACTTTGGGAGAATTATTTACGGGTACACCACTTATAATTTTGTGTTATAAATAGCATATTTAAAACTTAAATTTGAAAAATATGAAAAAAACTTACATTTGAATTGTTGATATAAAGGAGTACATTGAATCTAGGTGCAGTTCACATCACTAAAGAAAACCGACTTTAAGTGTGCACTTTGTTGAGTTTTGATGAATATACATATATCCCTGTAATGCATACCTCAATCAGGGTATTACTCTCATCCTAGAATGTTCCCTCATATTATTTTCCAAACAATGCTTTCCTCCACAAAGACAGCACTGGTTAGTGTATATGTACAGACAAAAGTGAGGGTCTATTTTTCCTCATATAGATGAAAAGATTTTCTGATACAATTTGCTGTCTATTCTGTCTATAGACAGCGCTAGTGCTTTCTCTGCCCTATACACATTTCCTTATACCTGTGAATCTTTTTTCAAGTTCTGTGCTTTTCTCTGATTTATTGGCTTATTCCTATGCTGACGTCATGTTATTTATTTGGTGTTTTTTTTTCCTTGCTCTTATTTTTCATGTAAAATAAATAATTCAGACAAGTTTGGAGGCATTCAGGTTGGTATGGCCATAAACATTGATTCAATACAATATTTGTTTTTAGTCTAGTTTCCTTTATATACTGTATTTATTGTTTATATTGTAGACAGAAAAGACTTTTCCATTTAATTACTGAATACTATTGCATGTTATAAATAAATATACCACTATTTACCCATCTTCTTGATGGCAAATATTTGATTTATTTCCAATTTTTAACTATTAGAAAGATACTAAGAATATTCCTATAATGTCTTTATGTGGACATATGTTCTCATTTTTCTTGAGTAAATGCCATGAGTGATATTGATGGGATATCTGGATGGGTGTTTATTTATCTTTTAAGAAGCAGCCAAATTGTTTTCAAAGCTAGTTTTGCTATTTAAAAATCTCATCAGCAGTTGAGATGAGTTTCAGTTGCTCCAGATCTTCACCAACATTATTGTTAACCTATTTAATTTTCACCATTCTATTAAGTGCGTGGTAGCTCTAATTTAGTTTTAATTACATTTTTTAATCACTGGTTGCATTGAGCATCTTTTCATGTGCTTGGTCACCATTCCTACATGTGGTTTTGTGAAGTATCTCTTTTCATGTTTGACGATTTTTAGACTTTGGATTTTGCTTTCTTATGCTTGAATTATAGGTTTTTAAGAAAACATTAATACCAGTGTTTGTTAGATGTGTTTATTGCAATACTTTTTCATTTTTACCCACTTCTCTACTTTTTCTGGTATTTGCGATCAAGTCCAGGGCTTTATGCATGCTGGGCAAGTGGTCTAGTAATGAACTGCATCCTTAGCCCCTCATTTTGTTTTCTTGATTATGTTTTTCAAAGAGCAGATATTAAATAGTTGATGAAATCCAACCCAGTTTATCTTTTTTTTTTTTTGTCTCTTATAGTTCAAGACTTTGGCATCATATTTAAGAAATCCTTGCCAACTCCGACATTATTAATGATTTTTTTTCCTCCATATTGTCTTCAGTAAGCTTTAAAATCTTACCTTTTACATTTAGGCCTATCATCCCTTTCTGGTTATTTATTGTGTATGAGGTAAGACTCAAAGTTTTTGCTTTTATATGTTCCAAATGAATATCCAGTTGGTCCAGAATGATTTGTTGAAAAGATTGTCCTTTCAAATTGACTTACTTGGCATTTTTGTTAAAAATCAATTGAGCATATATCTATAAATATATTATGGACTCTATTCTGTTTGATCGATTTGTGTGTGCATCCTTACGCCACTACCACTCTATCAGAATTCCTGTAGCTTTATGTTGAGACTCAATAGAAGGCAGTGTCAGTTTTCAACTGAGCTCTTCCTTTTTATGCACGTAGGAACTGGCGATCATAAGTCCTTTGTGTTTTGATATAAATCTAAGAATTGGCTTGTCCATTTCTGCTCCCATCCAAAATACGAAACCAGCTGTTTAATTTTTGTCAAGTGTTCTACTTGACTATAATGAGAATGCAAGTCATATGCCAGCCCCAGAATGAAGGTGTGTTAGTCACATCTTACAGGTCAACCTGGCTAAGCTGTGGTACCCAGCCGCTTTGTCAGACACTGACTTAAATGCTGTTCCAAAGGTATTTTGTACATAGAATCAACACCTTCAATCAACTGATTTTACACAAAGAAGATTATATTAATAATGTGGGTGGGCTTCATTTAATAAGTCGAAGGCATTAAAAGGAAAAAGTGAAGTTTCTTTTGAGAAGAAGGAATTCTGCCTCGAGACTTTACTATAGAACTTCTCAGAATGCTGACCTAGTCTACAGATTTGAGGCTCAAAAACACATGTAGGGCCAGGTGTGGTGGAGCATACCTGTAGTCCCAGTGGCTTGGTAGACTGAGGCAGAAGGATGGCAAGTTCAAAGCCAACCTCTGCAAGTTAGTGAGGCCCTTAGCAACTCAGCGAGACTGTGTCTCTAAATAAAATACAAAAAGGGTTGAAGGATGTTGCTCAGTGATCGAGTGCCCCTGGATTCAATCTTTGATAACCGCCCCCAAAAGAAGTATATGGATATCTGTCTGAGTTACAGTCTACCTGTTTGCTCTATAGATATTGGACTTCAGAAGGACTGATGCAGAAGGATAAGAAAACTTTTAGTCATTGATATCTCCCAATAAATTTTTCCCATTGACCTCAAGTGTGGCATGAGTCTGAGGCTTTTATAAAGGATAAAAGTAAGAAAACTTAATGGAAACTCCCCAGAAAGGGCAGTTCCTCGGTATAGGAAGCTATGTTTAAGAACAATTGGAAGTGCAACATTTTGGCAGTGTGCCTATTGCTAAGCATTTTCACAACTGATTATGTCTTCTTTTCATGCAATGATGCCAATTCTGCAGGACGCTCCCATCTTCGGAACACAGATTCCCTCAAGGAACTCATGGCTTAATGAGACAGTTCTACAGACAGATAGCATGTAATGAGTATACGACAAGGATGAGTAAAGGTTGCTGTGGGACTACTTGAGAGGCATGGACTGTCCTTTAATTAATCAAACACATGAAGTGTGTTATTAGAGTCAGGAGATACTCGAAGGTGCAGGGAGCTGAGAAGAATGTGGGAAGCCTCAGCTTTTCCCCTGCCCAAGGCTGACAGGACCAGGCTGTGTGTGTGCATGGAGGCTCTCGGGAGGGTGAGCCTTGTGTTAGGAGAAGGCCCCACTGCTGCTCTTTCACATTGTAGAATCTTCTTGGCTGTGAATAGTGTCACAGTTAAAAAGGTCCCAAGGTATTTATTTCCCTTGGGGAAAACCTCTTGCTTTTGTGTGGACCTGTTAAAAAGCATATACTGCCATACACCTGTAAATACATCTCATAGCAGACCAATCTGCCATAGCCAGGAAATTCCACTGAGAAAAATCTTGTGATTAGGATGTTACCATTTACATCTTTTCCTGGTAGCAGTTCCTGAAAGGTGAGTAACTGGGCTTTGGAGGCTGCATTCTTATGCTCTGAGATCTGTGCTCGTACGTGCCTCATTATACACCATTTTCTTGGTTTAAAATGGTGCATTTATAAAAGAAAATGAAAACCTGGTGCTGTATTCCTAAAATCTTTGAATCAATTTCAAACTTGGCCATCACCCATGATAGAGAGATGATAACCATCCTCACTTAAGGATTTTGCATATGAGAAGTAGATTCTTTCATTGAACCTCAGGTGGCTCGGTTTCTGAATTTCAAATTTTTAAATGAGTAAGAAATAACAATGAAAATACCTATGACTTTTCAGTCCAGAAGTATAAAGGGTTTGGGAAAGTAAATAGTCATCACATAACGGACTGTACGGAGAGTGTCCTTCAGGGACAAGACAGACTTCCGTTAGGGAAAGAAGGCCTAGGGAATGCTCCAAAAAGGTGGAGGAATGGTATCAGGGGTTCTGCCAGTGATGGAATGTGAGGTCCACAGGGACTGGTGTCAGAGGACTGATCAGGGGTGGAAGATGAGATAAAATTAAAGTGCTTGAAAAGCCTTGGAGAGATAAGGGGCAACACTTTGAGATCTGGGTCATTTCCTCAGTTGCTCAACCCACAGCGTGGATGTTTGCTGTCCATCAGCAAATACTGTTCATTGAATATAAAAATAGATCACAAATCCTTCTTATTACTTGTACTTTTCCTCTTTAGGTTCCTTTTTACTCCTTCACTGGACTTCGAACTGGTCTCCCTTTGTCATGGTTTGACGGTGAGGTGTCCCCCTAAAGCTCCCTGTGAGGCAATGCAAGGTTTGGAGGAAAAATGATTGGGTTCTAGCCTAATCAGTGAATTAACCCCTGATGTGATTACCTGAGTGGTAACAGGAGGCAGCTGGGGCGTGGCTGGAGGAAGTGGTTCATAGGGGGCGTGGCTGTGGGGTATATATTCTGTACCAGGAGCGTGGAGTCTCTCTGCTTCCTGATAACTGTGGTGTGAGCTGCTTCCCTCTGAGACGCTCTTCTGCCATGATGTTCAGGTTCAGCTGGAGCCCGGAGGATGGAGCCGACCTCATGTGGACTAAGACCTCTGAAACTGTGAGTCCTCAAACAAACCTTTCCTCCTCTACAGTTGTCCTGGTGGCGCCTTCAGTGTCAGCAGTGAAAAAGCTGACTAAAACACCTTTCTTGCCACCCTTCCTTCTTACTCTCCACATAACAGTGGTGGAGTAGTTTTTTTTTTTTTTTTTTCCTGAAAGCCTCCAGGTGATTCCCATCATGTTTGGAACCATTTAAATTCTTACCAGAACTTACACAAACTGAGGCCATAGCTACTTGGGTTGCCTTATTTCCTACTACTTCTGTTCATTTAGTTACTCTTTCCATCAGCGGTCCTACACACTGTGCACTCCCTTCTCTGGGGGTTTTGCCTTTATTGATACCTCCATCTGGATTGCTTTTTCCTCCAGATACTCACACAGCTCCTCTTTCATTCTGTTCAGCTCTGTTCAGAGGATGTCTTGTCTAAGACGCTAATAGCATCTTCTGGTCATTGTCCTTTCCCGATCTTGTTGACTTCTCGTTGTAGGTCTTAGCATGGCAAATACTATATCACATATTTGCCTATATACCATCTTTTTACTCTGACAATTTCTTCACCCCATGAAAGATATCTTCAGGAGTTTGGTCACTGCTGAATTCTTGTCCAATAAATATTTTTTCTCTCTTCACATAACAATTTAATTATTGTTCATAGATAAGCCATAATTACCTTGTTTCACATGTTTTTATTTTTCCCAAAGTTAATAATTGCCTTACATCCAAATTTTGCTTAATTTTCTTTGTCCCAACTACAAAGGTGTAATTACAGGACATCTTAATATGTCTAAAGGCATCAGATCCACTTTATTTTTTCTTTTTTCGAGATGCTTCTCCAAGGGATTTCATCTTAATTGGTTTCTTTAAAATTCAAAGCTTTCCTTATTCATTTTCTTTCCTGGAATTTCTTGTGACCTGTATTCTGTGAGTCCATTTGCCTCTTTGAGCTCCTCTATTCCTGGATCTCATATCTTACTTTCTGATTTATTCCCTCAGTACATCTTCAGTGTCTTCCTGAGAAATGCTACAGGGACAGTAAAAGTTTTGAGAACTTGCACACAATAAATATTTCTTGAGTAAGTGAATGATTGACTCTATACTGGCTGATTTTTCCCAACATTTTATTTTTATTCAATTTGCATCTTCTTCCGTGTCAAGAAGCTCTGGATGAAGTCGTTATTTCTTTGCTTGAGAGTTCATTTATTACTTCATTATTTGAGATTCAAGTTTATCTATCTATAATTGGGCATACCTTGTATAAAGTACTCCCCATTCAGAAGACACTGATCCCATATTCCCTTGTTATTATTGCTAAAAGTTTGCATGCCTGTTGCCTACTTACAAAATCTTTCTGCAACCTCCTAATCTCTTAGTCTTTCTTATCCTAAAACTGTGTAGAGCTTGAAAGCTGTGTCATGCATCTTGGTACTTGGTCACACAGTCCTACCTACGTGTTGCAGATAGAAGATAGTCAATAGGGAGGTTGTTGGATACTTCATGAGAATCTTAAATTGAGAATATTACAGACCTCTGAATTATAGTACCCTAGTCTAGACTTTCTGCTAGGATTTTTAACTATGTCAGGTACAGATTTTTAAGTGGTAGGAATTTCTAGAGTAAAAATCACCTGCATTCAATTTGTATTTTAGAAATTTTCTCCCATTTTGCTCAATTAATGCACATTAAAATAGGGGCAGAGAAAAGGACTAGCTTTGGACCATACTGAACAGCAAAACCTCAATATTGATCTCTTACATATTGACAATGCTTCCCATAAGCCTCATTTTTCTAGGACTGAGCAAGCTAATTAGATCGTAGTAAAATTTTTGCCAATTATAAATCTGCACAAATTCTATACTATTAATGATAATCATGGTACTATTGGTACCTGAAAGTATAGCTCTCAACATGGTCTCGCTTTCATGGGGAAGAGTTTTATGCATTTGCAGGAAGTTACAAATATTTTTTAATTATTAAGGGAACATGTCTTCAGTCAGGTGTCATATTTTAACAAAGCTGTCATCCAATAACCTGAAACAAATGTCAATGCAGAATTAATTTGTTTTATAATTAACATTCAATCTTTGGTGTCAAATGGATATAATAATTTAATGGTAATAATTAGACTTTATTGTAATTAGCTTAAAATGAAGAGTGTATTCAGAGCCATGCAAAGCAATGCTGGGAGTTGATTTTTGATTTATGTTATTCTGTAGTATTAAATTTTAAAAACATTGACAAGTTGATTCTTCTTGAAGAATTAATAAAGGGCAGGAAATTTGAGGGGAAATAATTGGGGGATATGGCCTGCCATATATTGAAATACATAATGGCCATGATATGGTACTGACATAGGAATAGGTAGCTAAATCAAAGATAAGATAAAATTCATAAAGAATCTAATTTATGTTGAGTCTTATTTTTATGGAGTTTGCACTTCTAATCAATGTAGAAAATGTTGATTATTTAGTCAATGATCTTAGAAGAACTAGCCTGAATTAGCAAGAAATCTATTTTACACATTCATCAGACTCAGGTGGATTAAAGATAAGGTTTTTAAAAACCTATTTTGAGAAGAACATTTTATTCTAATCTTTCGGAAGGAAAGGCATTTCATTTTTTGGTACAAATACCAGAAGTCACCAAGGGAGAGAGAACCAACTTGATGTCTTAAAGCTTGTAGGATAGCAAACTACAACATTCATTCATTCTTTCAGTTAACCAATATTTATCGTGTAGCCACTATGTACAAGGCAAAACTATAACAATACATAGTTAATATGGCACATAATCAGGTAATGCTTTTAAGTGTATAAAGAATTCCTAAAAGTCAATAGCAAAAAGATTAACAACTTGAGAGAAAATGAGCAAAATACATGTACAAGTAATTCATCAAAGTACAAAAAGCCAATAAACAAATGAAAAAATGCTCCATAACCAAAGATGTAATTTAAAACAGCAATGATATATAACTTTGCATTTATTGTATTGATAAAGATTTAAAAGCTTGAAAATAGTGTAAAAATTGACATTTTAACTTCTGTTGTAAAGATGCAAATTGCAGTTTCTGAGGGCAATTTTGTAATGTATAACATTAAAAATGTATATAACATTTCACCTAGTAATTCTGTTTTTAGAAATCCTAAAGAGAAGTACTATACAAGTGTGCCAGAATTTATGCTAATAAAAGGTTTTCATTTGTAACTGTGCTTATACTAAAGAAGTGAAAAATGACCTGAACATCTGTCTATAGGGATGATCTGAAAGTGATTGTCCATATGATGAAAGTCTATGAAATGTCAAAAAATAAAGTAATTGTTTGTGTACTTACATAAAAACATTCCTGCAATAGATTGTATTAAGAAAGTCATCTTTACAGTATAGAGAGTAATCTCATTTTAAGAGTATATATGTGTATATATTTAAAAATATATATGCTAATGCATAGAGCAAAATGTGTTAATTCTGAGCCACATCAACCACTGAAGGATAGGATTCCTTGGGATTTAACATTTTTCTCATTATATATGTCCGTATCTTTGTCGTTTCTCAACAGTCATTTTGGTAAATGTTTCCTTAGGGTCAGACACTGACATTCACAAAAATAACTGGGAACTTGCTATCCATTCCTAAGGAACTTGACACATTATATGGTCAGCTTGATGTAGGTTGATGGGCAATAGCACTTACATGGTCCCTAAGAAATATATTTCAGCTGGGCAAGGTGATGCACGCTTGTTATTCCAGCAGTTCAGGAGGCTGAGGCAGGAGGATCGAGAGTTCAAAACCAGCCTCAGAAAAGTGAGGCGCTAAGTAACTCAGTGAGACCCATCTCTAAATAAAATACAAAATAGTGCTGATGTGGCTCAGTGGTTGAGTGCTTCAGAGTTCAATCCCTGGTACCCTTCCCAAAAGAAATGTATTTGAGGGGATCCTAGAGATTGATAATAAAATAAAATATTCACAACAAAGGCGCTTGAGTTCAGTACACTGCCTTCCTGTGGCCACCTTGGACTAGAAGAATGCCCTTTCGCAGGGTGGTGGTGTTTCCCCAAATTCACTGGTTGTTAGGGACTCCATTGGTTCTGTGTGTCCAGAGCATCTCTTAAATCCCTGCTTCTGGCCTCACCTTATTCTTTGGCTCTTTCACTCTTTAGAATGTGAAAGGTTGCCTTTAAGACAATGGATAGTGGCAGGCCCGTTTTCCCAGGTGATAGGAGAGTGAACAATTTATCTGAGCATCCATTTCCTATAGGGACAAGCTTGCGTTACTGCTGTGTACATTGACAGAGTCCCGATTCGCAGACCCATACTACCAGTCCTGCTTGTGATTCCTGTGGGCTTGGAAATTCTTCTGCCTTCTTACATCATGTGATCATATAAAATTCATCCGGCTTCCCATGATGAGAAGAGGCTTTCGTATTAAGATAGAGCACTGACATTAGTTGTTAAAATTATCATGGGCAAGGGCACAAAGGTGTCAACTAGATGTGACTACCCAGAGTCCAACCTTCCGGTCTCCCTATATCCTGTGTAGAAGAAGAGGCTCAGCCATTCCCACATCCAACTGATTGTGTGGTGCAGAATGTGAAGAGGAAGCAGAGGGCTACGGAGATTCAAAAAGAGGAGAGTCATGTCCTATTAGACCAAAGGAGGCTTAAAGGAGCAGGCAGCTTGTAGAATGTGTGAGATTCAAATAAACAAGAGAGATAGAGAAAATAGAGTAAATGCCTCAGATGTCCCTTTTCTATAGGGGTCATGTGTCACCTGGGATGAAAGACCTACATCTTTAAAGTACTTGAGATTAATATGTTGCCAGAATATAATTTAAAACATATGATTTTTGGACAGCTTTTTTTTGGCAGGGGGTTGGTGTGTAGTATATAGAACATGGGAAGTGTGAATCATTGGGATTTGAAAGATATGCAGGTTTATAATGCCTTCTTGTCTTTAGTAATAAGAAAAGAGAAGCCCATGGAGCTTTTGGGGACCTTCAACAGAAAATTAGAAGCAACGGGTCTTTGCCTGAGAAACCTGAGATTTTCATTGTATCTCTCCCAACCATGCCTTAAACATTTTAAAAGACCTTTAACCACTTCCTCTTCCTGGAATGTCCTTCACTGTCTCCTCCTGGTTTTATGCAGCCCGTTGTTCACTGCCTGAGACAGACCTCCACTTGTATCTTCACTGATGCCCCGCAAGAAATGATGTGCTCATCCAAGGAGCTCTTGTAATTTTTTTATGCTTGAACAAATAGAATCATACAGCAAAATTCCAAGATGGCATGAACTTTGAAAAGACTTTAAAAAATACCCAATAACATTTGCCTCATTTTTTCCCCCTAGAGAAGTATTCATTCTATAGCTTAATTTCAATTAAAATGGACTCCGGAGAGAAGAAGGGTACAAAGAAGGCATTGTGCTGAGAAATAAAAGGCCCACCCATATGATAGCTAATGCAGTCAAAATAATCGGCCACATTAGTGTAAACACCTGGGAACTCTGATTTTTTTAATATTTTCACACCAACTCCTGGAACTTTTATGTATGTCGTTATTTATGCGTTGTCATGTAGTCTCTTGATTTTTGTACATGGTCCATGTCCCCGGATAGGATATAGACTCTGATCCCGTCACTCAGCAAGTACCATGCTGGAAACATCTCACTGATGTAAGTTTCTGGATAAGTGGCCTGTGAATATTCAGATGCATTTTTGTTTAAATAAGCAGTTATATTGCTATTTCCTAAGTGGTGTTTTGGAAATTTAAGGGACGACATTTTGAATATCAAAATGATTGGTCAGGATCACTGGCATTTACTCAGCACAAACTAGGCATGCTTCATGTCCTGCACTATATTGCACTGTCCTTCACTGTGAGTAATCCTGTGGCTCACATGATCTTTGAATAACACCCCAGATATTCAGGTAGAGTTTTAAAAGTTCACAGTTATCTGAGCCTGGAACCGAACTTCATTCTGAACATAAAACAAAGTTTATTTTGCCACACACTGAATTTTCCAGGCATGTGATTTTCTTTGTGTACATTGAGGGAAATTTTGATTGTTTTTTTGTTTGTTTAGAATTTTACCAAGTGATGTTCAGCATTTTAGAAAATCTCATTACTGACAACAGCACTTCTGATGATAAACAGTTACCAGCAAAATACCTTCACATCAACTTGTACGTATAGAGGTTTCCTTCCTGCCTTAGCAATCTAGCTGCTTTATCTACTCTTGGGTAGGCATGCCCAAGCATTCACTTACTAAAATTCATCTTATTACCTATTTTATGATCAATTATCTTATTTTTCTTTTAAATTATTCTTAGGAAATTTTATTAAATCGTGCACATTTTAGGATATTAAAGGAGTGTGGGGTCATATAAGGTTGAAGACTACTGGTCCAGGTTGTGAGGTTTTGTATCTACTCACCTGGGAAACTTGAATGTCCTGTGGTATTTCTAGAAAGGTGATCTAAATTATTCTCAATTAAAATAAACCCAGTTCACACCAAGTCTCCGGTTTAAAAGCTGACATTTCAACATAACTTGATGGATCAGTGGGAAGCCACTTGTAATATAATTATTGAAAAACATATGATAAATTGAAATTTTTAGAGTGCTTCCAAGGTGATCAACTCCTCTAATCCAGGCTTCATCCTCCCTACCCACCCTCATGACGAAGGCCTCCCTCATGATTCCTGCAGAGCTAGAAAGTTGTCACTTGTTTGGACAGGGGTTCTCACACTTTGGCCTACATCAGAATCTATGGAAGGCTTATTAAGATAAAGATTACTGGGTCTTGTCCCCAGAGTTTCTGATTCATTATGTCCAAGGTGCAACTTGATATTTTGCAATTTTAAGTTCCCTGGTGCTTCTTATACTGCTGCTCAGGGTCTCACACACACTGAGAACCGCTTAGGAGATTTAGAAACTAATATATATTGTTTGTCCCTGCCTTGTACCAATACGGATTTAAATCAAGTGATATAGTTCTGAAGACAGAGTGAAAAAGAAGAGAAATTTAGCAAGCAATGAATATTAAAAAAAATGCAGATCCTGGAATCTCATTGTGGAGGGGGCAGAGTGGGCAAGAATATAGTGTTAAGGATTTTGAAAGTCTTTACCCCTATAAATAGTACTTTTAGAGAAATCACCTAAAGTACTTGAAAAAGAGCTATAGGCCTATTTGCAGCTTTTCCTTGTGACAGATTTCCCATGGCCAGTTGATTGAGGGACATGTCTGCTGTTTCATTATAGCATCTTTTTAAACCATAAGCACATAAATGCATATACATAATGTTAACACACTTATAGGCTGAATTGAGTGAGTCATGTGCTTCAATTTGGTCACTTGTGTCAAGCCATTTTATTCTGATGATTATAATTAGAGTCCCTTACACTATTTTGTTGTCTTTATTGTCTCATATGGTTTATTTTTCATCGACACATACTTAATTGGAAAACAAACTGGATAATCAATGGAGGAGACTACCAGCCTAAGCCTTCTTCCCAGAGGAAAAAAGTAGAATTCCAATTTGTTTATTGTCCTTTATAAAAATCAAGTCTAATAGTGACAATGAACCCTTCACACATGAGCAAGCTATTCTTTCTTTCTGATTGTCTCCTACAGTGTTTATCTTAATGTTCTTCCATGTGTATAATTTCCCAGAAAATGTTGTACTTAATATTCTGATGGTTTCCAGTACATGTTTTGTCTCCCCACTGAGACAGTCAGTGATTCAAAGGCCAAGTCTATGCCTTACACCATTTCTTTATTTCCCAGCCCTGAACCCATAGGAGGTGCTAAATAGAGCAGGAGTTTTTCATGCAGGTCAGAGGTGAGAGAACACATCAGAATCACATAAGGAACTTTAAAAACTATGCATCCCAGGTATAACCCATAGACAGGCTGATAATATCTCCCAAGGTCCTAGATTTTGAAAGAAAAAAGGTTAGAATTGTAAAAGGAAAAATAAATAATATGACCAAGTATTCAAAAGGGAAGAAAGTCAACTGCCAATATGTGCATGTGGTATGACATTTTATGTAGTAAAACTCTTTAAATTATTAGGTGAACTATTAGAACTAGTAAGATAGTTCAGCAATGTTACTAGATACAAGAACAATTTATAAAAATCAATTACGTTCCTCTGCCTCAGCAATAATCAACTAGAAAGTAATATTAGACAATAAAATATTGGTAGTAAGCATAACTATATAAAACAGAAGTGAACCCAAGATAGGTTGCAGAAATACCTTAGAAAATATACTTAAGACAATATTAAGGGACATAAAAAGTCTGGATAAGTGGAGAGAAGTTATGTTCAGGGATAGGAACGACTTAGCATTAGATACAAGTCAAATATCCCCCAATTCATCTATAAATCCTCAATAAATATTCAAGCAGGGTTATTTGAAATTTTGGCAAACTTCCTAAATCTTATATTTGATCTATGAAAGACTAAGTCAACTTCAAAAAAGAGGAACAAAGAGAAGCAGGAACTGAGAAGAGTGAACTTACAAACCAATGAATGCAAATATGGGAACTTGATATACAACCAAGGCAACACCACAGAACCAATATGTAAACAGTAAAGTCATGTTAAATTATTCTGTAGCAAATAAGAGGGATACTTGCTCACTTGTTTGGATTTTTAAAAATCTGAATCCCTACATTAAACCATATAAAAAGTTATGCTTTAATTTATTTGAGTAATATCCTACAGTATGCTGAACACGTTTCTAAATTTAAGGAACTGGGAGTGAGAAACAGGCAAAGACCTTGGTATCATGTGGCTTTCATCTCATTGGGGTTTTGTGGGCAATGAACACACACACACACACATCCACATATATTTATCTACACACATCAAAAATATTTTGGTTTTATCAGCTTTCCATTAGGCAGGAACTGGTGAGTGCTACCAAACATGGGGAAATATTTGCATCCAGAGTAGAGAAGGGAGTCTTGGGTCCACACAGCAGGCACTGGCTTGCCCTGGAAACCCTCTGGATATGGTAGAGGTGCTTTGCATGAGGAGCAGAGTGTTGTCCAGTACCCACTCTGCAGGAAAGCAGTGTGGATCCTCTTCCAGTTGACAGAAGTTAGACTGGGAAGAATGTGGAAGGATGAGTTTGTAGGTCCCCCCAAGCCCTTTTTTTTCCTATCTCTATGCTATGTGAGAAGGGAATCTTTAGATATAATAATGAAAAGTATGATTGGCTTGGCATCCCATGTGAGACTTTATAGTCTTGAAAGATCTAAGCCTGTTTCATGCTGTGGCTCTACTCTCACCTTCCAGGAAGTACACAGAACTGTTTTCTCCCTAGCCCAGAACCTGTTGAAGCCTACCTGCTTGTCCCACTGGCAATGGGTCCAAAAGAATGAAAGAACAGGGGACTACTGAATATCCATGCAGAGCTGCCTCTTTGTGACCCAAAAGGCAATTTGATAAGAACAATGTTGAGTTTTACCTAATTTTATGGGATCTCCGCACGTTTGTGTGTATTCATACTATGTATTCATAGTAAAAATGCTTTCTTTATGATAGTGTAGTAACTGGCATGACCAATTAAATGTTGCAGTGTCTCAAAGATGAGCTCAGATTTTAATTTGGAATAGGAAAGATGAGATTATCTCCATGTCTATACAATATATTTAGTATGGTATAGACATTCGTGGTTCTCTCTGTGTTTCTGTATATTTGAAGGGAGAGAAAGATAAATAGATATTAAGACACGGCTATTGTGATCACTGTGATCAAGAAAGTTGGTAGATTGGACATTTTTAGGGCAAGATGGCAAGCTAGAAACTCAGAGTTGATGTTTCCGTCTTGAGTCTTAAGTCAACAGGGTAGCAGGGGAGAAGACGACAAGGTTTCTATGTTGCTGTCTTGAGGAGAATCTCTTCAACTTCAGGGAAGCTTATTATTCTTTGCAGTTAAGGTCTTCCACTAATTAGACGAGTTCCACCCACATGATGGAGGGTAATCTTCTGATATGCTTACTCAAAGTCTATTCATTTAGTGATTTTACAAATTTACTTATTTATATACTCCAAGTCTACATCTAAAATCTACCTTTACATTTGTACTAGTGCTTGGTTAAACAATTGAGCACCACAGCCTAGCTAAGTTGGCACATAAAATCAGCCATCACAGGAAGTGAAGGCGCTTAGTAAGGATTCTTCCTCGGGTGTGGAGATTCTTCTTCAGTTATTAGTATAAGATAGCGAAGACCATGATCTGAAGTGACACCTCTAGGTTTGAATCTTGCCTCTATCACTTACCAGTTCTCTAGGCCTGGATTGATTTATCTAATCTATTTGTGCTTTAGTATCCTAATTTGTGATATGTGAATAAAACAATATTGCCCATATTAGATGATTATTGGGAGGATTAAATGAATTAATGCAAATAAAATAGCATGACATGGGAGTGCTCAGTATACGTTAGCTATAGTTTTAAAGCATGATTATCATTATTAGGTGGTTTGGGGGACAAGAATTGGGACCAGGAAACAGATAAATCAATGGAAGGAACACTGATAGGGGCCACGGCAGTCTTCAGCACCAAGGCTAGGGCTAGAGAGGGAAAGGTGCATATTGACGGAGTCATAAAAGGAATCTTGGCTAGCAGACTTGAGGAATGCTTAGGTGTCAAATTTTCCCTTGCAGCATTATAATATCTTATAATGGCCTGAAGTGCTCAGGATAGTTGGGTAACTGCTACAGTCTGGTATCAGCTGTGGTTCTTTAGTTGCCTTGAGGACTAGCAGCAGCCACAACATGTTGCCATTCCAAGGAAGTGATTTGGTGGGGAAATGAAATAGAGACGCCAAGTCATTTTATTTGGATATTAAAGGAAAGAATGACTCTAGACTCCAGATTCAGAAAGCTTGGTGCATTTCAGTAACACATACACACACACACACACACACTCACTCACACACACACTCCTTGCTTTCCATCTGGTATCTAGAGTACCAATCATTCTCATTGCTATTTGCTGCTCTGTGGACCTGTCCTCTTCTGTCTCTTGGCTTTTGTGTATATGGAAACTTACCCTTTGGATGTTTTACTTTGCTTGAACATAGACATAATGAAAAAGTAAAGAGAGAGAGATCTTGAAATAGGGTGCTTGGGAATCTATCTTGCAGCTCTGATTAGGCTAAAGCTGGTAATGAGAGAGGTGTCTCCAGAAAGTGGCTAAACATCTCTGGGCACATAGGGAAGAGGCCCTGGAAGGAAGTAGGGCACACTGTGATTGTTTCCCTTCAGTGCCCTCCCATCCTGAAGACTTGGTTCCAGTTCAGCCTTAGGACTGGAAAAGGCCAATTTGAGATTTGTCAGACTTGAGCACCTTGCAAACGGCTACCACAAGCCAAGTCACTGGTGCCCGGAGAAGGAAATTAGCATTTATCGCATTTTAGTAAAAATGATGTGGCCCAGTCAAATTAGGTTTCTTTTCATTTACAATAGACTTAAAATCCTATTTAGCTATAATCCAGCCATTGTAAAATTGGTTACAAGGATCCTAATTTTCTGAGATATTGAATCCTCCCCATTTTATCAGAGCATCTCGATTTTATCCATTTTCATCCATCGTTAAATTTCTTATGGCTGAGAATGCCAGAGGCGACCTACCTTTTCAATCCGCTGCTGCATTCAACAGTAACTGGATTGAGATCGGAAACATTTATTTTACTCAATGCCTTATCTGCTCTTTTCCACTATTTTAAACACTACTGAGGGTCAGACTGAAAATCCTTCTCTGATTCTAACTGTAATCAAGCGGGAAATGGTTTTATTTTATTTTAAACCAATATCAAGCCTAAGAAGACAGCATTGCTTCATACAGTGGGATTGAATGGCCTATTTCCATTGTTTGAAAGGTACAGTTTGCATATCTCATCATCATATCCCTACTTATATGGTGTTTCACACTTAACATTCTCTGATCCTTTTTTCTACTTAAATTGAGGTTTCTCTCATTTGGGAGCTTCTGAGGGCTTTTCCAGCTTTAGGAACCTATGTCACAGGTGATGACTCTCCTTCTTGTGAATTTCTGCTGCTCCAAATGTCTATGATATCTGTGCAGTCTGTCCATCCACAGCACACTGTGCTTGGCTTCCTCTGTGTGAGTCTTGCCACTCCACCCAACTTGGGCACTTTGTGAAAGCTGAGACTTTGGCTCAAGCTGCTCCATCAACTTCACCTAGATAATAAAGAACACCTGATGAGGATTAACTCCTATAGGACAAAGCCTTGTGTGTGCAAGGTTCTGGACTGATATTAGGGACCTGATATTAGGGAACCTTCAAATGTTAGATAGTCTTATGAGGAACCTTTTGGTCCCTCTACCCACCCCCAAGTTCCTTCTAGGCCCTTTATGCCTACTGTGATGTCATCACTGAGCTTGGCAGCTCCAGATGTTAGAAACTACACCATTGGGATGTGGGTAGGTGGGGGTTAGGTAGGTGGGGAGTATAGTGGAAGCAGCTGCATTGTAGTCCACGTTGAGCTTGCTAATTTCCCAGGTGCTGTAGCCTCCTTCACTGCAGAGCAGATTTGACACTGCCATGATCACTCATTCTTTCTCCTCCCTGCCCTCCCTGCATGCTGGCTACTTATGGCTTTCCTTTGGAACTATATGCAGAGTTATGGGAAGACTGGAGCATTTGCTAGGGAAATTGAGTTGCTCTGATTTTGAGCAGGAGGCCAAGTTCCTGATCTTGGAGCTCAGTGTTACAGTTGAGCTGGGGAGATGGTGTGACACTTAATGATGCTGCCACCAGCTACCAGTCATGGAGAAGGGGCTGACTCAATATATGCCTTGAATTCTACTCTGTAGGAAGTGCTTGCGTTTGGGGGATAGAATCTGATGACCATGGTGCCTGCATTTGAATTGCTGAAACTTCTTTCTGGGAGGACTGAATCTGAGCCCAGTGTCACGGGCTGTAGTCAGAGCCCCAACCGTCAAAGGAAAGCAAATCTCTTTGGGGTAGAAGGGATAGGAGAGGAACTCATAGAGGGTCAGAGAAAGCTTCTACACAAAGCAGAACTTTCTTATTCAGTGAATCTTATGGATCTCCCAGGATGTACAAAACTGAAAATGTTCTTTCCTTGAGAGGACGGAGGTGAGGACTACAGTGTGGTGAGATGGGAGCTTTGCTGTGGAGAACATGAGATGCTGCATGAGCCCCAGGCACTGGCTCCTCACCTGCTGAGGTTTCCTGGAGCTGAAGAGGTCGAAGGCATGGGAAAGGCTGGCAACACCCCTTTCCTGTTCAAACTTAGTAAAAATAATATCGGGCGAGTGCCCCCAGAAAGAATGGTTCACTGTTCCAGAAAGTCGGGGTCAAGTGTCTTTGTTGCTTTTGTTTTATTTTATTTTCCAAAGTCAAACAGCCTAATTCCATGACTTTCTGAAGGAGCAAAGTTCTATGGCTCTCTCTGGCCTCCGTCAGATTATACTGTAAAAAAGCACATGGAAGGAGGAATTAGGTGCCTGGGCCGTCCTCAGAGCTGCTTTCCCAGCCACATGGACGCTGGGCAGCTTCACCAAGGAGACCACTTTCCTGTGGGGCCAGGGCAGCCTTCCTTCCTCTCATATCCTCTGTCCCACTGGCTGGCACACAGGATATGGAGTGTGCTGGGAAGAGGGAACCGTCCTCTGGAGGCAGACGTGACCTGACCTGGACTGTTCTCCTTACCTGCTGAGATCTTGGGTACTTCTCAGGAAAATCGTCATCTCGTTCTGTTAGGGTTGGGGTCTGGAATTTCCCTCAAAGGCTCATCTGCTGAAGTCTTGGTCCCAGGTGCATAAGTGCTCAGAGGTGGGACTTCTGGGAAGTGTTGAATCCTGAGGGTCTTAATCTGATCAGTGGATTAATGGAATTGATGGAGACATCACCGAATGGACTATTGGGAGGTGGTAGAAATTGTAGGACGTGGGACCTGAGTGGGTCCTTAAAGGAACGCTCTTGGGGACCATATCTGGTCCCCCCTGCTTCTATCTCTGTCTCTCTTTTTCTTCTTTTCCTTCTCTTCCTCCTCCCGCTGTGGTTCGCCCCCACGTCCTTCTTCCTGGCTGCTATGAAGAGAAGCTTTGCTCTACCCCTTGCTCCCTGCCATGATGTTCTGCCTCACCACAGGCTCAGAAACAGTGGAGCCATATTGTAAAGGTCGGGCGAGCGTTGGAGGAAGAGACCACCAAGAGACTGTCTCATGCAACAGCATGCTGGGGCTCAGAGCTCACTTGAATAGAGCCAAGAGCCCCGAGTACAGCTTAAGCAGAGCTTATATACTTTCCTTGGAGAGGGCAGGGAGGGAAGTTCATTGATGGGTCAGGGCGAGTGGGCGGTTTGCAGGCGAGCGGGTAAGGGAGTACATTCTGCAGTTTGGCAGTTGGGGTCAGCACATTCTGGGAACAAGATTAGCAAACAGTTCTCAAGATTATTAACCTTTCAATATGACCATGGACTGAAGCCTCTGAAACTGGGAGGCAAAATAAAATTTTACTCCTTTAAGTTGTTTTTCTCAGGTATTTTGCCACAGCAACAGAAAATTAACACTTCACCTTCCATTAACAACCAGTGCCATTCTCACCATTGGCTAAAAAAACATATCAGTAAGATTAACACCGAGGGCAGCTAAGGAGCTTCAGAAGAGTTTCACTGCTGCAGCTCTTTTTGGGGGTTATCTATCAGAATACTGGACTCTGAATGTGATGTGTGTAAAGGACCCCTTCTGATTAATCTAACAGGATTAGAGAAGAGGCCTCAGTGAGGGCCAGAGCTTTTTCTGTCTGAGCCACTCAAACCCTCCTCTCATCTAAAGCCCCCTGTTCTTACAGGATGAGTTGCAGATACAACCTGGCCAGAAAAATCCACTATAACCAGGGAAAGAAGCAATGTATTCCTCCCTCGATGACTGTATGACTGAAGCAACTCTTACGGTGTTAGTTGTGTGGACCAGAGTCACTGTTACTGTGCAGTCATCAGAGGGGGGGCGTCCTCCTTCTTCTTGGACCACCATGGGATGGTCTGCTTGCAAGGGACCTGGGGAAGCCACACCAACTATAGAATAAATGCAAGAAGCCAAACCAGGAGCATGTAGTCATATTCAAGGAAGAACTTCCCTCCTTCTTGCCTAGACTTTCCTCATTTGAGTCTTGCCCCTGAGTTTTGCTGTAGCTCAGGATGCTATTCCAGAGACAGGTGATCAGAGATGAAGATAGGACTTCTGTGTCTGTTGCCTAGGGGCACTGAAAAGCTTAGCTCTGCACAAAGCTCTTCCTCAGTTTTCACTGTGGCCTCTGCCACTTTATATGGCAATGATTTACAAATGATGAAACCGAGATGGTAGGATTGGGATTAACGACTCGGCTGTTGTTTAGCAGAAGAGCTCTGTTTCATTCACCTTTATAGTCTGCCTCTGGAAGACACTGTGCTATGTGGCCTTGAGAAAATTACCTTACCTCTTTGACACTCCTCTGTAATATGTCCACCTCACAGGGTCTTCAGAGGATTCTACCAAAAAGAATATTTTGCATGGTGCCTGACACAGTGTAAACCCTCAAAAAATGGCAGGTGTTAGTGTAGGACTTTGATCCTGAAGACTAAGTAATTCCAGCTGCTCCTATGGGTCAGGAAACCACAGCCAGAGAATGGTTGGGGAGGGCAAATAGGGAGGTCTGCCCCCGTGGCTTTCGGTGGCTTTTGTTTGACCTTATTAGCCAACCGTCTCTGGTTGCCAGGCTTGCACAAGAGGGTTCACTTTGGTCCTGAGCAAAGACGGCTTCAGATTATGCTTTGTATTCTATTGGGGCCTGGAACAAAGCCAGGAAGACACAATGAAGGATGTTTCTCTTTGTGTCCACAGCTGCTTTCCAGTTACAATGGTCTATTGTTGTGCTGGGCCGCAATAGAAGGCAAGTGTAACTGATGGGCTCATTGATTCTGTCTCATGTCTTGGGGCTCAGGCCCTGCTCTGTCAGGAGCATCTGAGGTTTTAAGAACTTGCTTCAAACAGTAAATTAGTTATTACTGAGTGGTAGATGGATCTGATCTTAATTATTTTTTTTTCTTTTCCTATAATAGAATTGTATATTCATGAGCTTTGTCATGACTTTGGAATACGTCCCACTCCAGTAGAAGTATATGTCCCATTAATGTTGGCCTGCCTTTAACCAAGGGAATGTGTTATATAATGAGAAAAAAAGCTTGGATGGTACTTGTGTTATTTGGTTTGGCTTCTTGCATTTATTCTACTTTCCATAATAGTATCATTATGCTCTGGATAACTTCTGGTCCATGGAGAATGATGAAACACATGGAACACATTTGAACTAAATTCTTAGTGAAACTAAAGTGAGATCAGAGGAATCCTACCTGCAGACCTATAAGGGAGAAAAACGAATGTTTAATCCAGTGAGGATAGAGGATTGTCTGTTAGGCAGCATTATTTTGAAGCAGTAGCTGGCGAATGCACTAACACATGGAGCTCTTAGTAGAGAAGGGACCAGCAGGAGAATCTTATGGTTGCCAACAGGCTGATGTGAACACCTTGGGGAGGGACTCAGACTTTTGTGGACCAGAACATTTTCCTTTGGAGGAGACTACAGAGAACACTGGTTGGGTATCATTTATCCCCCTTTTTTTTATGGTGGTCATATTTTATTTGATTGTTTTATTTTTATTTTTTTAATTTTATTTTTTTTATTAGCTACACATGATATTTATCCCTTTTTTGACTCCTAATTGGATAACTTGCTCAGGATAGATAGTTGCTAAATGTATGTTAGATCTTAATGGATTTAGTTGGAATATAGACAAGCTAAGGAGGGTTGATTTCAAAAAACAGGGATTTCTGCAAGAGCATCCAAGATGCAAAGCAGAGAAGAGGCCATGAGAAGGACAGGCCCAGCCCACCCACAGCAAGGCCAACTCCAAGGGAACTTATAAAAGTATCCTGAGCCTATTAACAGTGTGGCAGCTAGAGAAGATACCTAGAAACATCATGTTCTGACTCAGTCTGTCCAGGAGCTATTACAGAATACTGTAGACAGGGTAGCTTAAACAATAGAAATTTATTTCTCATGGTTCCAGAGATCGTAAAGCCTAAGACCAGGACCCACAGGATCTAATCTGTTTTTATAAGGGCACTAATCCCATCAGAAGGATTCCACCCTCATGATTTTATTACTTCCCAAAGACCCCATCTCCAAATCCCATCACCTTGTGCTTTAGGGTTCCAACTTATGCATTTCCGGGGTAAACACTTTTAGTTCCTAGCATTTTCCCTTCTATAAACAACTCTTGGCTGTGAAATTAAATGCTTTCCTCCTCCTTTTTGACATGTTCCCTTCCCAACGCCTCCTAGGACTCAAAAAATACCAGGCAAACACTGGCTGTCAGCTGATCCCCACTCATTTGGTTCTGTAGGGACTTGAGAAATAAGCTCTCTCAGAGATAATTGTAATTTTAAAGTAAATTCTAGGAATTGAGAATATCTTCTCCTGGCAAAGAAATGAACATTAATGATAGACTACCAAGTACTTTTAGGCTGTCGCTGTTACCTGCAGACAGTTTTGTGACCTCCCGGTGAGCCTCCGCCCCAGTCCCTAATGGTGCGGGCTTCCTAAATCTTCCTGTGTTAGGCTGGGGCCTGTTCATCTGTTTCTGTCGCTTCTTTTCTTCTGGGTTTGGGATGAGATGGAAAGGCAGGCCACGAAGGGTGCAAGCTGGTTCTATTTAAAAGGCACACATGTTTGTTCAAGTGCCTGCTTGTGCTGCTGGTACAGCTCCTAGGACCTCCCCAGGATGTGGGGCTCTGGAGGCTGCCTCCTGCTGCTTTCCTATGCAGCAGGTGCTGATGCCTTAAAGGCCACTACCCCTCCTTTTCCTCTAGCCAGCTCCTTGGGTGAACAGGACACTTCAGCTTAGCGTTTTCAGGGAAAGGCCAATTGGAATTAATGAAGATGCACCATCAAAACCCAGCCAGGTTACTTACTGGTAACAACAACAGGAAGACAACAGAAGACTGGGGGCTCTGGGGGAATGAGCCCAAGATTTGGGGTCTGTGGACTGGAAGCTTACAGTTCTTACCTGAGAATTGTAGGGAAAAAAAAACTTGTTTCACAAGGTTGTTATGAGGCTCAAATGGGGCAGAGTATGGGAAAATTCTCTAAGGAACAGAATTCTGCATAGATATCATTAATGGAGTGATTATAGTGACTAATACAGTGTATTAAGGTTACTGAAGTTCACTCCATCTTCCTCCTGCCAGATGTCACATCATAAGGTGGAGTGGTGGTCAGGAGTCTAATCCCAGCTCCATCACCCAGTAGCTGTGTGATCTCCAGCAGGTGGCTTAGTCTCTCTCTGCTTACATTTCATCGCATGTAGAATGAGAAAATAATATTATCGACTCTCTATTGTGGTCATCAGATTTAAGTGAATTAATGCCTAAAAAATATTTAAACTGTACAACACACTATTTCTTCTTATTTTCAGATGACCACAGATTTGTAAGAGAGAGAGAGAGAGAGAGAGAGAGAGAGAGAGAGAGAGGGAGGAAGGGAGAGGGAGAGGGAGAAAGAGAAAGAGGGAGGAATGGGGGAGAGAGGGAGGGAGAGAGGGAGAGAGAAGCTTTGCCTTTTCTATCAGGTATTCTTCAAAGTGATCATAAGAGAGAAGAAGAGATGGGCGAGATTGAGCTCAGAGCTCCCAACTCTAAACTTCTGTGATTGACAGGAAGCTTCCTCCAAAGAGGTGGAGTTTCAAATGGGCCTTGAAGAAAACAGAGAGGCAAAAGGGACAGAGACAAACAAACCAGGTGAGCCCCAAAGACAGCCAGCCCTTCCCTGCTGCCTGACCCTGGTGGCAGAGTTACACCTCTGGGGTGTAAGATCAAGGGCCAAACAAAGCTCTCTGGGCGGTGTGGAGCCTACATATTGGGCTTCTTCACTGCTATTCTGCATCAAGGAGTTGACAGCCGAGCTGTCTAGGAGCCAGGGTGTCCTCCCAGCGTGTCCCAGGTGGGCATGGGCTCCTCTTTCTCTGGGTTCTTCCCCAGTCACGTTCCCTGATCAGTGGCCCTCTGTTCCTCTTTCTAACCTGGAGTGCTTTGGGAAAGGAAACATGCAGAAGCCCAAAGGGTCTGCGGCACCCTATGTCATGGTCTCTTCCCCAGAATGCCTCTGTTCTATTTTTTCCGGGAGGGGGGGCCATTGGCAGGTAATTTAAAAGACTAACAAACTTTGGCATAGATCACTTTAAGAGCCAGTGAGCTGGCTGGAATATTAATGAAGACATCTAGTGATAGAGTTGCTTCCTGATGCAGGAACATATCAAAGAGGTTAGGTCCATGAGTGTTGCTCTGCAGAGCCCCATCTCTATTATCTAGCCCTTAATTACTTCATTAAAATTCAGCAGAGGAGCTTCCAAAATCCGGTAGCATGCCCAAGGCTTGCTGGGTGATTTCCCTGCCTCTGGCCATACGTGATTTTTAGTTCTTTCGTTCTCCAGAGATGGGAAGCCAGATCTCAGGCAGCAGAGCTGCTGCTGCTGCTGCTGCTGCTGGCCACAGTAGCTTGGTCGCTAAGGGCTGCCACCTGCCCTCTGCACAACTGGATTTCTGTCCCCTTCTCCCACAGGCTTCGGGCCACCCTGCCTATTGGGGTTTGTGGGGAAGAAGCTACCCTATGAAAGTGTATTTGGGGTCACAGACGTCTCCTTGGGCAGATGCGCGTGTGCTTCCTGAACTCTTGTGAAGAGCTGTATTGCTCCTGGTCCTGCTTCCTAACACAGCAGGCCACTTCAGCAGGGGAGTCTCATCTTGAGGAAGAAGTAGAGTGTGGGCTTTGGCCCTCTGGTTCTCTTCCTGGTGTCATGGCCTCCTTGAACCTCCACCATCCGGTCTGTAATATGAAGCTGTTGTGTATGTTTTCTTGTTTTGACACCTTCCAGCAGAAAACCACACCCGTCAGCTTCCGTCATAAACTTCCCCAAGAGGGTCTCCCTCCTCAGTGCTGTTCCTTCCAGTGAAACCCCCTGACTCTGTACTAATTAAAATTATTAACTAGTTCTCAGACGAGGAAATGTATTTTTACTTTTAAACATAATTGTAAGTCTGCAGGAAAGAGTGTGAAGGTGGTGCCACCCCTTCTTCAGGGCATAGCTGTGTGGGCGTTCTGAGGGTGGCTTTTATGTTCAGAGACCCCTTCCATGCCTCTAGGTTTCTGTCTTGTTCCAAGTACGACGGCTGTTTCACAATTTTACTGACTAAAAAAAGACAGTGCATCATCTGAATATGCCAACCATATGTGGCAGGCAATGTGTTTTTTGGTGGAAATGGAGTTTCATCTGCCCTTTTCTCTCCGCATCCTGCCTTTCTGTGTTTATTTTGCTTTTTGTTTTCTGGTCGCTGCGTCTCGCAAAGTTCCTGCAGGAAGTTTTCTCGGTTCTCCTGGGTTTTAGCAACCCTGGAGCACTGAAGTAAGAGACCCATTCTGGAGATACTAGTGTGACATTGTGACCAGGGACTCTGTACCTGAGAGACTCAGCCAGAGAGCATGGGAATAATCCTCCCTACCCCACCCCTAAACAGGGGGTCAGAGAAGAGCACAGCTCTCTAAAAAAGGAAAATTAGAAGAGCTTGAAGAAGTTGGGACTAGTCATGGTACTGAGCCAGACTGAGATTTCTGTCAGATGGTAAAATAAAAAAATTTAAATATGCATCATCTTCTGAGTATTTCCAAGACCTGCCACATAGTCTTAGTCCTTCTCCTCTCCCATTGCCCCAGGGAGGGGGATCTGGGACCCTTACCATGGCTTCCTGGGGTTGTTTATAAATCCAGTAGGTACAGTGGATACTTGCAGATGTAGCATTTGGCAAGTAATTGGCTTTAGAATCAAGCATCCTTCTGGTCTCAGGACAATGCTAGCTATACAGTCCCCAGAATTGGTTAGCATGGCATTCCTCAGGTACTTCCTTATGCTTCTTTTTTATTTTCCCTGTTTGATGGTCAAAACTTTGGGATAGGATGGTCTTTTCAAATATATCTGTCAGTCCTGAGTTTATCAGTCAGTTAAAATGATCATAGCTGGCACTGTTCTATTGGAATATTTTTTAGCTTTCTGCTTATTTCTCTGGCTTCGTGTCTGTCTCTTTGATAGTGGAACTGCTTGTCTGTCTGTCTTGTGTGACCCACCCTCAATAGCAGACCTGTGGGGTTTTGAATCCAGTGCTTGTTGGATCCAAAGTTTGGGGGATGGCAGTTCCGATCTTGTTTATGCTATCCTCTGGCCCTGTCCATGCTGATCCTTGGAAGACCAGTCCACAGACCATGCTGGGAAGCCTGGTGACTTTTTGAGGGGTGAAATGAACTTGGCAATGCCAAGAGGAGGCAAGAGGGGCTGTTGTTCAGTGTTCCAGAGGTATCTGTACTTCGAGATATTTGGTTTCCAAGTTCCAATACCTGCCAGGTATTAGATGGGGAGGGATGTCCAACTTAGGTGAAGTGTTTCTTCCACCTTCAGTCTATCTCTGCTGTCTTTTCCTCTGGCTGTTTCTCCTCTACCCCTTCTGATTTTCATTGACTTTATCCACCTCCTTTGGTGTGCACATGAGAAGGGAGAAATACCCAGGGAAGGGGCTTGGAATCTTTAAGGTGTTTTCCGATGATCCCAACATTTAGAGCTGTATGCATTCATTTCTCCCTCTGTACAATGGGGAAGATCATATCTCATGCACTTGTGTGATAAGCTAATATAATGATAATGTGGACAAGTGCAATTTCAGTGTCACAGCAGTATCATTTCTTGCTTACCTCAGGCAATCTTATTACTTTTCAGCAGTCATTTCTTCAGAAACCTTTCCCCGATTTGTTCCCTCCCCTGAGGTTTTCCTGGAGAACAGATGACTGTGATATTTGCATGGCTTTGTTTATACTTTCTTTCCATTGTCCTTTCCCTTCTCTGGTTTGGTGGCTCTATTGGATCCTCTCTCAAAGGATAGGATTGGCTGCCTGTGATTGTCTCTGGGGATGAAATCATCAAGACCCCACAAAGTCAGCTGTTAGTGGAATTATAGGGATCCCAGAGTGACTGGTCACAAACTGTGGAGTCTCACTGGCAACATAACGAGAGGCTTTGACTCTAGAAAACTGGCCCTTTGATCATCTGAGAATGTGGCTATGACTAGTCCTGGACAGAAGGCACATGCCATCAATAAGGGATAATCTTTCTGTACTGTACTGTGTGAATGGTACTTAAGGACATGTGCTAGTGAATTGCTGCCTGGGACCTCTACCTGTTTTGCTATAAAAGTCTGGACTTTGTGTGAACTTGGGTAAGTACCTGTGTGCTAAACGTGTACTAAATGCAAGTGTTCTCTGCCTTGTTTAGGAGATACAAGCCCAAGTGATGAAGTTGAAAGAAAGAGGAAGTGAGGCAAGTAAAGATGGATAGAAATGCAGTGGCGTCTATGATTGCTGGCCAGAGGTGTCTGCTGAGCCTTACAGAGACATGGTCAAGCCGGAGCAGACACAGATGCTTGGCACACTGGACTTCTTTAGGAGGCTTTCAAGGAGAAAACACACTTTGAAGCAATGCACACTGGGGATAAAAGAGAGCATCTATCTGTCCAGTTCTCTTCCAGTTGCATTTCTCATTGGTCAATGTTGCATAGAGGGTGAGTTCCTCTGGCCCCTAGTGGATATTCAGAAGGACAGATTCCATAACAATGATGCTGTGCTTCATATAAGTATAAAAGTTAGGGGACATCTTAGCACAGGTGACATCCAACCAAGAGAAAGAGAGAAATTAGAGAGTCAGGGATGTCCAAGGTGAAGACAACTTGGGATCCAGTGGAGTGAGGAGTGGATATGGCTTAGCTCCTAAATTCCTTCTTTCATCTCCATCTACTGGAAGTGATTGCATTCTACTGACAGTTCCTCAGCTCAAACTCCCCATCCAGGGGCTTAACAGTAATAGAATGGCTTCTGCTGCCCCACCTCAGCCTCCCCTGGGGACCCAATCCAGCCTTATCCTCTCCAAGATCCCTTATGAGAAGGCTGAATCCTTATTAAGAAACACTATGGATTTTTTAGAGTAAAAAATCTATAGAGAGACTTCAGAAACAGTCTGGGGAGATTATAAAGAAATGTGGGCCAGTTTTCCAAGGAGATTTTATAGAATATTCAATAGCACTCATGTCATAAAAGGGCTATGGAGGTTTCCATAGCCGAAGCTGGCCCTGAATTATGATTCCCTGATGGCAGAGCCCAGCAAAAGGTCACAGCATAACAGATTAGGGCTTGATTCTGCGGCGCTTGTAAAAATAGAGCCACCTCACTAAAATGCAGTAGGGATATTAATTTCCAGGGCTGAAGTTCAATTTAATAGAAAGACAGAGTAGAAAATAGAGCTGTCTTTTCAATCCCAATGGTCATAATAGAACCCCACCCTACACTCCTCTGGAAGCTGTCTCCTGGCCAACTCCCAGACATTCTGAAACATGCCTTGTGCTATGCTTTGATGATAACTGGAACTGGGTAGCTGGAGGGACAGCAATTACTGTCTATAGATGAGGAACCTAATCAGAGGTTAATCTACTCTCACGGGCACAGAGAAAGTCAGAGGATGTGCCAGTTTGTGGTTAGTAAAATCCTACTCCTAAGTGAGAGCAGAAGACCACAATTACCTTCAACATTAGTCCAAGAGTGAAGGTTGTTAAGATGAACTCCTACTATGAGCTGGGCCCTGGGTGAGGTGCTTAGCCTCCATACTCACTAGATTTTGCAGTGAATCTTACGGGTCAGTGTTCTCTCTGTTTATTAGGAAACTGAGGCTCAGTGAAATAAGGACATTTGTTCAATTACATCACATACCTCTGAAGAGTACTGGAACTGAGAACTGGTGCCTGATGGTCTGACAAGTGTAGTTTTGCTCTTCTCATGACCCCCTGACACCTGTTCTGTCTTCTAGCCTGGACTCTCCCTAAGATCATAACTATGTCCTGGGACCCCAATCAGGCAGGACTGTCAGGATTCTGAAAGTAAGTGGGCTATTAGGAAACCATAAGATCATCTCTGGAGTGTTGGTCGAATATGACCTTCATTCTCTGAAACTGGCCTGAAACTTTGGAACTTACGACATCAGCATCTCCTGGGCCCATGGTGACTTCTTCCCTGTTCCCTCACCTTTGGTTGACAGTGTCTAGGTGCCTATGATGGAGTCTAGCAGGAAGGCTGACCCCCATGCCCAGGGGTGGTGAAGCTCCTCAGCTGTGTGAAGGTCCAGGGCACTATAGTATGTGGTTCAAAGAGCTACTCTGTGCAGGGCTAGGTGCTTCCTCCAGAGACAGAGGGAAGAAGAAATGGGGCGTAACCCTGGGGTGTGGGTCCATTTTTAGACTTTGGGATCAGTTTCACTTAAGCCTAGAAGGGAAGGGCAGAAAAATAAGGGGATGATCCAGGACCCACCCTGCAGAAGCTCCTGCTTCAATGGAGGTAGAAAGATTTTGGTTAAAACATGACCTGACATAACAGGGCAAAAGTGCCCTTAAAAGTGGAAAGGGTACCTACTGTATTCATTGCTTCATTTTGCAGGCCGGCATGGAGACCATATTTTATATGTTAACGTTTCTTGAAGGGAGTGTGGAGGAATAGGGAAAGATAATAGGAGCAGAGTGAGTGGTTTGGATTGGACCCTACATCCGAGAGGGCATAGCTCTGTGGGTAAGAGTTAAGGGCTGAGCTTGTTAAGATAGCTTTACATAGAGCCACAAAGCAGTGGGTGCTGTGACGTGTTGCCCAGATTTCCCTTGGGACTGAGACCCTCACATTCCCATCTGCAGGACATGTTGGTGGCTGACTCTCCTCCCCAAAACTTACTTCTTTTTTTTTCTTTCTCTAATTTATTAGCCTTTCTGACATCCAATATCAGGACATGAATGCTGCTCATGGAGGGATGTTCTTACCATCAAGAACAATCAACACTACTTTCTTCTAACCCATTAAATTTTACAAAAAGTGCACATTTTACTGTGTTTCATATACAGAACTTGGATTTCCATTATTTGTGTTTAGTGCATTTTTACTTTCTTTTTTTTATTTTTGGTTGGTCAAAACATTACATAGTTCTTGATATATCATATTTCACACTTTGATTCAAGTGGGTTATGAACTCCCATTTTTACCCCGTATACAGATTGCAGAATCACATCAGTTACACTTCCATTGATTTACATATTGCCATACTAGTGTCTGTTGTATTCTGCTGCCTTTCCTATCCTCTACTATCCCCTCTCCCCTCCCCTCCCCTTCCCTCTTCTCTCTCTACCCCCTCTAATTCATTTCTCCCCCTTGTATTATTTTTCTCTTTCCCCTCACTTCCTCTTGTATGTAATTACCACCATTTGACCCAAAACTTACTTCTTTTGCCCAAGGTCGGGTCCTCTCCCTGAGGACAACACAGTGACTCAGTGGTGAGAAGGATGAGGCCCTTCCTCCTTTTCTTTTGTTTTTTCATCACATGACGAGTCTGAAGCCATCACCCTATTTATAGGGCTTCCCAGGGTGGGGTTGTGTACTCATGGACTCTGAAGAGATAAGATCATCAGCAAAATGTAGAGAGGAGCTCCTTGGAGAAGAATGGCTTGTGTAAAAGTACAAAAGAGAGCTCAAAAGGTCGACATGGACACATTAATGGAAACCGAGGATTACTTGGCGTGAGTTTAATCCATGAATACTTGAGCCTTGTAGGTAGAAGAAGAGCACCAGACAAGGAACTGTGAGACTCAACTTCTAACCCTGGCTCTCACCCTAACTTTCTCTGTGACCTTGGATTAGTGTCTTCATTTCTCTGAGCCTCATTGCCCTCAGCTTTCAATAACCAGACCCCTCTCAAGCCCTGGTTGCAATGGCTGATGATGGTTTTCCTCCATCTGCTAAGGCATCTTCTCTACTGGATGGCTGTTTTCCAGAGGGCAAAACCCAAGCATCCCTTGTGATTTCTGACCCTTGCTCAGCTCTTTCCTTCTTCTTGGAGTGCCTGGTTCTGGTTCTGCGTGCAGTGAGTGCTTAGTGTATTCTGATCCACCCTCCAGGGGATCAGTTGATAATTCCCCAGTAGCTCTCCTCTGTGTTCCTTGTGCTCTGCCATCAGTATGTGAGTGGCACTCTCCTGGCTGTTACCCATTCAGCCTGAGCCTTATACAGTGTAACACTGGGGCCTACCACAGTGTCCAGAACACATGGGTTCTCAGGAGATTCTGACCGAATTGAGGGAGATACTAATGAAAAAAAATGCAGGTGAAAACACCCCTTGAAATGCAGTCTGATTATCTTCTACCTTGATTCTGCTGACCACCTCCTGGTCCCTCTCAGTGGCAGTCCATAGTATGAAGTCACTGGTGCCAGGACAGAGATGACTCCTGTGATCTAATGTGGACGTTTCTGAGTTGACGCTAGCTCTAGGACCATGACCTTGGCCTATGCCTGCAAACCAGAGCTCAGATGTGGCTGTGGTCTGTGATACTTGTTGCTACAGGCTATGTCCCATTCAAAAAGGATCTCATTAGCACCTGGGGAAACCTTCCTCTTTGACCCTTTCCTCCTCTGACAGTGAGCAGTTTTAATTGCATTCACTCACCTTTTGCAAGGACCTTGGTGTCTCACTGTTTTTTCCTCTTCCAGCTGCTCTGAGAAGACTGTATTTGTATGTGTAGCCCGCACCTACCGGGTGTGAAATGGTTACAGGCGCGATTCCGCACAGGGGAGTAGGATGATGTTAATGGCATTGTGCTGCAAGTACTACGGCCTCCATATTTGTGCACAATGGAGAAGCTATTTTCAGCTCACATCCCATCTGCAAGTTACTTTTCTAGGCAAAAAGAGCAGAATTTACCCACCCACTTCCTATTACCACAGTGTGACCAGAACATAGAGGTAGCTAGAGACAACAAAAGATTTGGATCAGAGTGGTTGGCTCTAACATTTCAGTGTGCATAAGAAGTACCTGGGAGGTATATTAAAATGCAGGTGCCTGAACCGCCTCTTTGGAGATTCTGATTTGGTAGATCCCAAGCAGGGATGGAGCACTTACATTTTTAACTACCTCTTCAGGCCATTTCAGTTCATGGCCTCACTTTTAGAACCACTGGGATAGAAAAATGAATTAGAGGCAGCCACAGAATCTCTCACACAGAGAGAAAAGCCTTTCTCAGGTAATATTTAATTAACTGCTGGTGAATGTAAACCCCTTCAACAACACAGACAACAGAGCTTAAGTTGGGTAGCAATCTGTGCTATTTTGTCTGGGTTCTGGTTGATGGAAGTCAGTTAATACCTGTTAATTAATTTTAAGTTCCCTCAGAAACGTATGCGTGCTGGATGATAAGTTATGTAATTACCCTACTTTAAAGTGAACTTTGAGCAAGCTTTGTAAAAGAAGGAAACACCTTTTCCTGCGAACATAAGCTCTAGAGATGAGTTATCATCTCCTCAATCAGTGTCCTTGGAAGCTGAGGGCAGTAGGAAAGAGCCCCTGTGTTTGCTGTGTTCTCCTCTCTAATGTCCCCAGCTAAGGGATCAACTCAGGAAGGTTGAAAGCCCCCTGATCTCATTGAGTTTCTGTGACATAAATGATTCAAAAAGGCCACAGGCCTGTTTCCAGAAGCATAACAATCTTATTAAAATCATGGCTTACTCTCAACAAATTCAAATCTGCTTATATCCAACTTACTGCATATGGCCACAGAAAAGCTCGACTTTTTCTAATCTCAACAATTTCTTCTCTTGTTCAACATTCAGATTTTTATTTCCACAAACACAGAAAGGCATTCTACCTTTGAGGATGTCATTTAAGGCCAAGAAACTCCAATAAAAAAGCGTTTATCAGCAGTAAAGTTTGTTTGAGGATTACCCACTGTGAATAAAGCCAAGCTCCCCTTTTAAACTGAAGCATGCTATTTCGGGAATGTGACCCCTTTCATGAATAAATGACATGGTGACATTTACAGATAAAGCAAGATTTAACTGCTATGAAAGAAGGTGACAAATGTCAGGATGTCAATAATGATCCGTGAACATAATGGTTTCTTGCCTGAGCACTGAACAGATACATAATGTAACTGCTGCCTGCCACAGAGAAGGAGCCCCGCACTCAGGAAGAGCTGGAAGGTTCCCAGCTCTGCGAAAGCCACAAGTCCAGGGTAGTGGGTGTCTGAGTGCAATCTGGCTAATGCACACGAGGCTGTTGGTTCCTTCACTCTGCCTGCCAGGAAGGATGATGTTTTTCTATCATCTCTGGCTCAATGGAAGCAGAAGAAGCTTCAGCTGCTGTAAAAATAGCATTTTGGTTATGTCTTCATTTTTCCTAAAGATCCTGTTTAGACAAAATTTCAGGAAAAAGTCCATGGTCCTTTGCATGGTGAGGCCAAAGCTATGGGTAGTGTCTGACCAAGAGGTGAGGAGTCTGCTAGCTGCCCCTGCAGTGAATGACCAGTCGGAGCACACCAGCAAGAGTGCACGTGGCTCAGCCCCCCGCAGCTCACATGTACAAGACTTGTTCCTCTCGGCCATTCTGCTTCCGTGAACTTGATTGCCTCCTGGTTCTGCCCCTGCAGTTTGGAAGCTGATATTTACTTTCTTTTACTGCCTATCTTAGTCCCTTTTCTGCTGCTATAACCAAACAACATAGACTGGGGAATTTATACATACTGTAAAAGGTATATTTGGGTTTATGTTGTGGATGTCCAAGAGTAGGTCCTTGGCATCTGCTTGACTTGTGGTGTGGGCCTCAGGGCAGAAAGTGGAAGGAAAGCAGGCATGTATCCAAGAGAGGAAAGGGGGCTGAAAGCATTAATCCATTCATGAAAACTCTGCCCCTCCCTCCCAGATGCCTCCCATTTGGCCCCATGTCTCAATAACCACTGCATCAAGAAATTAAGCCTCAGTATGAATTTTTTTTAGGGGATAAAACAAACTATATTCAAACTGTCACGGTACAGGCCATTTATGCCCTCACTTTAAATGTCTTTGGACAGTGGTAAATGTCCAGCAACCAGCTCCCGGAAAACAAACCCTGACCAGTTTGCAGTTTTCCGTGGTGTAAATACCATCTTGCCCCCACGGCTGATCTTCAGTGACTTTTCAACATGAAGTCATGGAGCACTAAGTCAGGAAAAGATGTCCATAGTTGATTGTAGCTTCAGTACCCCATGGTGATCTCCAAGATCCTCTTTGTTTTTCTGTACTCATTCCCTACCTCAACTGACACTCGAATCCTCCAGATGCAACTGTCATTCTCAGGCAGAGAGCACCAGATGTTAATTTCCAGTGTGGATGTCTCCAAATCCAGCCCATGTATCTAGTCTAGAGAATAACGCCCTCCTCCTCTCCCACCTGTGCAGGTGTCCTGCCTGCCCCCTCCCCTGTCATCTCACACCCCCAAGGTATGATCTGCCTCGAACCTCTCTCCTCCAAAATGCTTCTTGGCTCAGGCTCCTGGTCTCCAACAATGTGACAGCACGTCCACCCACCTCAGGGTCTCCACAGTGTTCTCCTTTCTCATAATATGAAAAGATTTTTGCATAATTTTACAAGGGTTACCTCATCTGACAATAAAAACAGGGAAACGGAGGCTCTGAGATGCTGACTTGCCTGAAGTCCTACAGTATGTCAGGACCAACTGTGACCAGAGTCCAGGTTTCCATTCCAATATTCCTGCTCTTTTTGTGTAGCACCCCATCTTCCATGACTGCAAAGGCCAAGGCCCAGCTGAGCTCGTGAATCGCCCCTTTTGGAGGTCCTTGTCCTACAGTGAGCCCTTCCCTCCTCTGAGTTCTACTGATGGGGCACTTTGGTGGGGGATTCAGGGGTTGTTGACAGTTGTCCTGAAGTCCCTAGCACCGTAGAGTCACATTGTGTTCTGCTGTCCTTGGTATAGATGTGCTTTTCTTGACAAATACCATGTCCTATCCCCTGCAGCTGCCAGAAGAGCCATAGACTTTGAGAACAGAGTGGGTCAGAAGATGGGACCATCACAGTTAGCATAGCAGGTCCCCAGCCTCCATGATCAAGGCTCTGAACCTTTACTCAAAAAAGGAGTCAAGAGCTGAGGGCAGTTTTTCTCAGAGGGTGATGAACTTTCTTTCTTTTTTCTTGTTTGTTTCTTTATTAGAGCTTCATAGTTATTTATAGTAATTGAGTTGATCCTGACAAACTCACATGTCCATGGGAATTGATTTCAGGTCACGATTTCTCTTTTTCTTATCTTCCCTCTCCCCTCTTTCTCCTTCCTCTACTAGACTTCCTTTTGCTCATCTGTTAATTTAGGTTTGATTAATTCTTTATGTTATCCTCTCCCCCCCCCCCCCCCCCGGCCTTTCCTTTATTTACTCTTGCTTTTGCATATGAGAGAAAACATTGAGTTTCTGGGTTTGGCTAATTCACTTAGCATGATTCTCTCCATTTAAGAAATGCTTTTCCCACATCCTCTGCACCTGCGTGTCTGAATGACAGGCTCTGCCCACATGTGTGAGGCACTCCATGCTCAGAAGCACAGAGCCTCTGCACGGGGCCTTGGCTGGGCCAGTGGGACCTGGTGGGAGCAGAAGTGTGCGGCCAGAAGGCTTTCCAGACTGGAATCTGCAGAGTCCACCTGAGGGGCAGGCTTCAGTTCAGGAGAGGGAGAGGGAGAGGGTCTCACTGGCTTGGAAGAGCTGGAGGGGGGGGCGGTGGTTCTAGATGAGGAGGGTGTGAGAAGGGCTTTGAAACGGAACCAGAATTTATTGAGGAAGGGACAGTGTTGGATGGGACATCAGGAGTTGAAGGCTTTGGTTGGAAGAGGTTCAGGGAAAGGAAAGTACAGCTCACCTCTCTCCATCCCAACTCCTGCGGCTGCTGCCAAGGAACATTCAGACTGAGAAGCAACTCCCAAGGGAGAGCGCCTACAACCTGACCTTCTCACTAATGTGTGACTGTAGACCTTTTCCTCCTTGTCCCTGGGGGGCTGCAGAACAGGGAGGGCCCAGGCCATGGGGTCAGAGGTGCTGCCGAGCAACTTCATGCTGCATGGGTATACTGTAATCTCCGGCCACAGAGAGGCTCCTGCTTTGGCAATTCCAGAAGGTTCAGGGGTAGGGGAAGGAGGTACTAGGAATTTCAGGGGTGCAGACTGGGGACCCTCCACCTCCTTAGAAAGTTCTGAGGCAATTAGGAAGCTTGACTGACATTTTTTCCCCCTCAGCACTAACTCACTTCCATCCTGCTTTACAAGCTGACAAGATTTCAACTCAAGGCGGGAGACTTGCGAGGCTGTCATGAAGTACATGTGGAGAAGAACTGCAAGGTAAATGCTTTTCACTGGAAGTCAATTTTGTCTCGAAGTTTCCTTGTGGTTGGAAGTTTCTTTGAAAACTTAGTGATGATTTAGATGTCAGTGGCAGGAAAATATCTGCCGCTGCCTCCCTGCTGCCTGGCCCTGTCTGCTCTGACAGTTCTCTCCTTGGGCCTCTGCACAGAGCAGGGCAGAGAAAGGACAAGGGACGTTGAAGGGTGGTGGGGGACAAAGATTGCTCACTGAAGCCAGGGCCTGCCATGCTTGGTGTGTGTCTGCCACCGCACTCAGCTCTTCAAGCTCTCTCTCTCCCTCGACGTGTGGCAGGTCCCAGACAAGAAGGCAACGGAGACATCACAAACACTTGCCACTGTTCAGCAGTCCTGGGTGGCTGAAGAGTCAGTCTTTGAAGGAGCATTCATAAGCATTTTGAGCATGCCAAGGCAAGAAGGGCGGAGGGGGGTGATGAAGGAGGACCTGACACTTCTACCCTCACAAAGCAGGGCTATCGGCCCTCACTCTGGGCAGGGCACAGCTCCAAGGGAGTTATGTTGAGCTTAAGCCTCTGGCTCAGGCTTTTAGAGTTGTGGACACAGCACGTGGGACTCTTGAGAGGAGAGAAAACCAGTGAGCTTCCCCCTTGAGAGTGCCCCAGACACGAGGTGTGACACGTGGGTCTGTGCGGGTGTGAGGCTTGTTGCTACCCGGAGGTATTGTCATCCACCATGGAATTGCACTCTGGAGGAACACCAGATGTGGTGGATATCCAGCTTTGAGATTTTCCTTCTCTGCAGTTTTCCCTTGGTTTATCCCCAGAGGGCACTGACGTTCTGACATTTTATGCCTAATGTCAGCCTGGGCATGGGGTACCCACGAGGGGAAGCAGAGCAGGAAGCACGCGTTGAAAAGGCAGGCCGGAAGCCAGAGTGCAGCTGGGGGGCTCCAGGTGTTCTCTAAGGAGCAACGAGGAGCAGCCCCTGGGCCTGACTGCTTTCTCTTCTGGGTTCAGAGCAACACAAAAGGAGGGAATCTGCTAAGAGATGTGGTCCTTCTAACGTCACAGAGGAGGAACTGGATAACCTATCGACACAGAAGCCTGTGGGTGGAAGATAAGGAAATTGTGAAGAATTGCATTTACCTATATATTCCCTTTTTTGTTTATTCACTCGCAGACACCTGTTTAACAAAATTTGGGGTCAGGCTCTGTCAAGGAAATAGAAAAGAAAAAGGCCTGGTGTGTATCCTCAAAAGTCTCTCTCTGCCCATTGCTTTAGTATTATTATTATTAGTAGTAGTAGTAGTAGTAGTAGTGGTAGTAGTAGTGGTGGTAGTGGTGGTGTTAGTGGTGTTAGTGGTAATAGTAGTAGTGGTAGTAGTAGTGGTGGTAGTGGTAATAGTAGTAGTGGTAGTAGTAGTGGTGGTAGTGGTAATAGTAGTAGTGGTAGTAGTGGTGGTGGTGGTGGTGGTGGAGTACTGCCTTACCTAACATGGGGAGCCTGTAACCTCTAAGTGGAAGGCTGGCTCTGCACAGAGCTGGCCAAAGCTATTGAATGACCCTTTGCTCTTGTACCCCTAGCTGCAGAGAAGGCTGTGGATGTGGCTTCCTGATGTGAAAGAATGAGAAGCCCAGGAACAAGGGAAAGCACTGCTCTTATTTTTTGAAATAACTTGGGAGTTAAGAGCCATGTGCGTCTAGGTTAGAACTGGCATTTTGAACACAAGTCAGGCTTCCGCCCTGATCAAGCATTTTGGAACTTCAATATCCCTCTCCTTATCTTCTTTCTCTTCAGGTCTTGGTTCTGGCCACTGAATGGTAGGCTTCCAGAGGACAGAGACTGTCTCTAGGGAACCAAATAGAGGTCTGAGTTCCCAGCAGGTTCCAAGTCACCTTGGCTGCATTGAATAAAGGGCAGAGCGCCTGCTTCGGAGGAATTTTCTGTCTCCCCACCAGGCAGTCTGAAATGTGCAGTCACTGGTGTTCACGGTCCCCTGATTAGGATTTTTGGGTTGGCCGCTTGGTCTTCCTCTCTGTGCCCTCTAGTCCCTAATTCTGGCCTCCTTGATCCATCTGCCGGGGCAGCAGGGCCCCATATCCCTCCTGTACTCCTGCATTCTGGAAGGGCTCAGCCACTGGAACATGTCCTTCCTGCTCCAGAGCAGGGGGCGGTACTCTCGGCCTGATGGCTCCTGAAGGCAGGTTCTCAGCTTGGGCCTGTGACTCTGGAAGACTTACTCTTTGGTCGGTCTGGTCCAGATCCCTAGCCTCTGTTGGTGTCCGCGACAGCCTCAGGCAGCCCGAGCAGGGCCATCTGGGGGCTTATGCAGGCCCAGCAATGGTGCCTTTGTTCCTCTCGGCTCTGCAGTTAGAACTGCTCTCTGTGACTTTTAAACTTGGAGGGTGAAGGGCATGGTGCCAGTTTTTGGGTGTGGCATTTCTGTGAATGAGCAAAGAAGCGGTCAGGGAGCAATAAACATGTGCCTATTACAGAGCAGTGTGTGGCAGCCAGGCCTCGAAGGCTGATGTTTTCCTCATATCCCACAGTTTTATGACTCCATACCTTTAAATATTCATTTCCATTGCTCTACGTGAGGACATAAAGTCAGAGTGCGCTTCCCAGGTCCTGGTGGGGGCTGATCCCTGCAGTCTTGGCAGCAACTTCCTTAGGAGAGCTAAGGAGAGTCTTGTCCTCCCCCATGAGAGACAGCGAAAACCCCAGGCCAAAAGAGCCGGCCTGGCCACGTGGGCCCTGCTGAGGATGGCACAATAGAATGTGTCCCCCGTGTCCTGTGCCGAGGGACACCTCTAGACACTCTATTTTTCTCCTGCTACCAGACCTCATTAATAATTCTGTCTATATGCCTATGGGTAGTAGTTACCCACTCCTACCAGGAAGGACTTGCACTCCTTCTTTTTTTAACCCTGAGCCTGCCCCAGTTCCTGAAGTGTACTAGGTGTTCAGTTCTAATTTGTTGAAGCCAATGAATGATTTGCCCATGAGAGGACTGGTTCTTTTAACTTTCACATGTAAATAACACTGGGTTGTAAATGAACTGTGCATTGGGAAGATCAAGTAATGAAGTCACACTGTCATGTGGAGGGGCCAACTTAGTTGTCCACCTCTTCATCAATGTTCAGTGCCCTAACCCTGGCTACCTGGCTGGAGGGGAGTTCTGTGATTGGGAGGTGTCACCCCAGTTCTTCCAAGAATACTTGCCGGACTAGGCCAGATAACTGAGCTTCAGGCATAGTTAAAGGTCCTCTCTGAGCCTGTGATCTTCAGCTAGTAGTGACCGGTCAGTCCAACACAATTACTAGATTGTTACAGCTGCTTGTCATTTATAACAGAGTGACAAAGCAGAATGCACACTTTTTTATACATCTCCAAATTCTACAATTTCTTGGTACTTGGACATATAGAATCTCTGATCACACTGAATCATTTCAGATCTGTACATAATCACAGTTTCCTAGCAAGGGCCAGGTATAGCATTAACAGGAACTGTGGTCTGTGGTTCTGGAGGGAGGACCTACAAAAGACACTGAACTCACTATGACTCTCTGTTTGGTTTTCTTAGAATGACATCCCCACACAGTTCATCTGAGGTCAGACTATTGGAAGGCAATCATTGAATGAGAAAGGAGAACACAGAATTTTGACATGTGTTGTTATAACATGTACTGCTAGAACACCTGTTCATCCCAGTACTTCACGGGCATTTATAGCATCCTGTATGTAGTGTGTGTGTGTGTGTGTGTGTGTGTGTGTGTGTGTGTGTGTGTACATTAATAAGATGGACAAAGCACAATGTACAAATTGTCCTCCATTCTAACTGTCCTGGTCAATTGTACACTGTTAATGACACAGGGCCAGAGGTAGGAATGTGATCAACAGGCTCCATGCATATACATGCCCATAAGTATAAAGCACCCCAATTCAGCCACCAAAGCCACACTTGGTTCCTTGAACACACTTTGTCTCAATCTGGGACTTAGGGGATCCCTTAGCATCCCGTTTCCTTTTGTGTGGCCTGTTACCAATATAGACTTTATGACCATAGTTCCCAAATATCAGTTCTTTCCCATCTGCCTCTGACCTTGGTTCTCATACTATCCATGTGAGATGTACCTGACATTTATGCCCCACTCCCCTTTTTAAAAAGATCCAGGAACTAAGGCTCAGCAGGGTAAGGTGACTTATTTCAGAATCTTCTTGCTGATTAGAGATAGAATTGACACTGGAACTCAGGACTTTTAGATTCTATACCAGGGCCATCTATACCCCTTGGCACGCTGCTCCCCTAACCCTAGAACTATCTTTCTGAAAACGAATGCCAAGTTCTTTCACCAACCTTGGCCTTAAGTACTCTCAATGTGAACTTTTAAAACTTCTGAAGAAAACATGGTTTTGTCATAGAATATTCTTCTTCCCAACCTCTTCCTTCCATTTCTGGGTGCCAACCTGATGCCATTGCAGCTTTGAAACTGAGATTCTTCCTGATACCTTCTTCCTATCTCTGTCCTTCCATATGTTTCATGAAAAGAGAAAATATTCATACCTAGGCAGCAAGTGCTAGTGCATGGGGCGTGTCCTAGCTGGCTCTTCCTGGGGCAGTGGGTTGTCGGACAGAATGCGGGTGCGTGGGTGAATGCAACTACCCAGTGGACAAAGCTGGGACTTAAGATACCACTTTAGAATTAAAACAGTGACATAGGGTGAAGAATGGGCTATATAAGGTAAGTTGTCTTTGGGGCCCCCTGTCTCTTTCTCCTGGCAACTCTCCCAGTGCTTCTTATACTCCTCCTTCAAAAATTGAGTGCTTTTCCTATCCAAGCATCCTCAAAAAAATGTATGACATTCACCTACTTTTATGAATGACTGGTGCTAATTTTCAGGGAAACTTGAGAAATGGAAAGAAGTAAAGCCCACAGAAAGGAAGTTCTTGTCCTTGGCTTCCTGGCTTTGGCCAGCCCATGGGTCAAGGATCAGCCAGGAGGAGTCTCTACATGCTCATTGTGGGGTCAGCTGCGGAGGGCATGTTGCCCTTGGAGGCTGAATAGAGTTCTCCTGCCCTTGCTGGGCTCTGGCGCTTCAACAAGATTTAAGATGCAGCAGCAGCACCGCTCCACTAAGCTGAGCTTGCAACTCAGGTCTGGGCAGATCACAATCCCTCCCTTCCAGAGCCAACTGAATTAATTGGGAAAGGGAAAGAGCCCTAGTGACTTACGCCTGACAAGCCCTTGGTCTCTTTGAGCTCCGGTGACAGGCAGCCAAACTTCAAAGGCCCTCGTGCCCTCCTCCTTTTACCCTGCCTGTCAAGAGAGGCTGCTGAGGAGCGGATGCTGGGGCCGGAGGGAGGATGACCAGGGAGTAGGGCTCCCTGACATTTGTCCTTCCCTCACTGCCGACAGCCAACTCAAGATTGGCCCTGTACCCTGCTGCCACCGTCCCCCAACCTCTCACACCAGGGAGACAGCTCGCCTCTAAATTTAGCAGGAGAAGTGGAAGGGGAGGTCAGTGTGTCCAGGGTGAGGGCTGAAGGTGGAAGTGGAATAAAAGAGACAGTAGACAAGTGGGGGCAGTGTGTGAGGGAGAAGAATGAGTGACTTAGTCAGAGTAGCTGTTGCAGGCGGAGAGAGGAGTCTTTTAAAGAGTTTGCAGCCATGTAGAGTGCGACTCTTCCCTGTTGGTACCAGGGAGCATTACTAATGTGTGCTAATGGAGCAGTCAGTTTGCATTTGTGAGGAGGTTCAATTAGACCTCTCTTAATGCTGCAGGAGCACATGGTAGCAGTTAGAGCTGCTGTCACTGGAAGGGGACCATTGGCATTTCTGCCCAGTGGAAGGTGAGGCGGTGGAGGGGGGGCTTGTTAGACCCCTATTATGTATGAGCCTGGACTGGAATTTGCACTTTCCATTACTTAGCTCATTTGTTCTTTTCAACAGTTTGGTGTGATAGCTTTCAGAAAAATTTTCTTTTTTTTTTTTTATGGATTAAACGCAGGCTTGACTTGCCAACTTTAAGCAACTGGTCTAGGACTCAGCTAGATCTGTCTGATCTTAAAGCCCTGTTCTTTCTACTCCTGTAATAAACAAAAACAAATGCCCTGAAACCCTCCCACCCTCCTCCCACCAGGAAGCTAATCTCTGGTTCTAACTGTTGCATTTAAGAACTTTAAATATTTTATAGTCTTTCTAAATAGACACGACAAAGGTTTGTCCTTTTAATTCCCTGGCAGCTTCATTTACAGCCTTGCTTAATGTAGCAAACCATTATCTGTCATGCAGGGAGCTCAGGTAAGTCTCAGACAGCTTTGGTCATAAGAATAGAGCCAAGCTCTGGATCAAAGCTCTGTGTGAGTAGGGGCGCTCTGGCAGCTTGATGTCTTGTTCCCAGTGCAGGCTACGTACGTGTAGTGTTTTAATCAGATTTTCATTGCTATGACAGAATACCCGAGAAAGTAAACTTAGAAGAGGAAAGATTTATTTTCTCTCATGGTTTCAGAGGTTTTGGCCCATGGTCACGTGGCTCCATTATTTCCGGGCCTGTGGTGAAGAAGACCTCCTGGCAGAAGGGCACAGCAGCCCAGAAAGCAGAGAGGCAGAGGGGCAGCGGGCAGGGGGTAGAAAGTGGTTCAGGACAAGATACAGTCCTCAAATAACACCCCAAGGACTCACTCGCTATGTCCCACCTCCCAAGTTTATATCACCTCCCATTATCTTCAAATCATGACCCTATCAATGGATTAACCCATTGATAAGGTCAGAGCTCTCATGATCCAACCAGTGCCCACCTCTGAACATCACGGCACTGGGGACAAAGCCTCTACCACATTAGCTTTTAGGGGGCATTTAAGATTCCAACCATAACGTCCACTTTATCAAAAGGAAACTTTTGGGCAAGAGAAGAATTGGGAAGGAAACATGTCCCTAGCAAGACAGGACCAACATCTGGAGCAACCAGAGAGGAAACAACAGCGACACAGAAACAGCCTGTGAATTCTCCTTTTATCCAAGGAGGCTTTCATTTTTTAAATGGCTAAATGACGAGATTCAGAAGATTATTCTGAAGAATACTTATTTATGACTGTGCTATCACCACCTGTTGCTAGACAGCCCAGGTTTTGAAAGTCATCAGTGGGAAGACTCACATTCCAGGTCCTTACATCTGCTCCGTGGCCACTGATGCAAGGCAAGGGATGTGCAGCTGGCCTGGATTTAGCCAGAATAGGCAGCCCCACACAGGCCTTCTAGGCCGAATACGAGATGAATAAAGGAAGGAATGTCATAAAAGGGGCTCACCTTTTTTTTAAGCTAACTTCTCAATGAATTCTGGAAGTAATTTTACAAAGGGAAAGAGTGGTGTAGATGTCTAAAAGGAGTGTGTGTATGCAGGTGTGTGTTCACATGTGTGTGTATACACGTGTGTATGTGTGTGTGTGTGTGTGTGTGTGTGCATGTGTATGTGTTTAGAGGAGGAGAAGGAGAGCAAAGATAAGGTGGAGAAAGAGAAAGGTTTGAGAACTTCTGGACTTTATCAGCAGCCACCACCCCTTATGCCTGTAAGACGAGATTCTGGCCACCGTGCATCCCAGTGGCACGCTTTCTCCGGAGTCTGTGTGATCACTGCCACTGTCCCTATGTGGGGTGGGAAAGTGGGTTGTCTGCTGTCCAACAGCCCAGGCTCTGCCTCTCCTGCCTCACCTGGTTAGTGGAGATGCTGATCTCAGAATGCTGGGAGCACAGGATTCCCTGCTCTGAGCCTGGATGCCGCCACGTGAGCAGCACAGGCCCATTTGTGGTACAAGAAATGACTGCTGCATTATGAAACATGGTTCGTTCCTTGCTAACAGGCGTTGTTTTCCCTGCAGCTCTTTTTATGTTAAAGCCTGTCTCTCCCGGAGTTATCTGATGGTTTCCTAGGAGATGCCCTCCCCGGCCAAGCTCTCGCAGATGCTGGAGTTGGATATTATCTATATGCACTAAATATCTGCTTTGTTCACTCAGTGCTACTTTGCTCTTTCTCCTGGAGCTGTTGGCTCGTTTCTCAGGAGGGTTCCTAATATGTAGGAGAGGAAAGGCTGAATGGATCCCCCTTCCCACATCTTCCACTGTTACAGAGCAGAACCCCCTCTCCCTGATGGGTTTTTCTCACTGGTAATTTGTTCTTTTTCAAGCTAATATAAACACCTTGTTGGTTGCTCGTGGATTTTCCAAACTGAGAAAAACTGGGGAAGCATAAAGGGTGCCAATATTTGTGTGAAGAGCAGAGAACTCCTTCCTCAGCATAGATGGAAGTATTTATTCTCTTTGTATCTCACTTGCTATCTTTGTGAAGTGGGACCTCTGTGGTCGTTTTTCTGAGCACCATCAACAGTTGCTGGAAACTTCCAAATGGGCAGCTTTACTTCTTCTTCCTTAGTCTTCTCTGACAGGAAGGTCCAAATATAGCTCCAGGCTGGCTTTTCATAATGTGACGAGAAGACAGGGTGTCCCTGAAGTTTGAGGGAGCCTGCTGTCACCATAGGAAGAGGGCTTGACAACTTGGGCAGTATCCACACAGAGATTCAATTTCTAATCTGTCAAAATTGCTTTTTCTTAGAAGCCCTGATTATATTAACACGTTCTCTATCTGATCTGATGGTCTCTCTTAGGAATTTTCTTCTTACAACTGTAACTAAAACCAATCAAATTATATTCAGGTCAGGAAATAAATACATCCATTAGGGAATTTTATATATATATATATATATATATATATATATATATATATATATATATATAATCTTCCAGAACTGAATTTAGAGAGGAAACTACATATATCATAGTTTAGCCCCAGATTTCTGAAGGGAGAAATGGTAGAAGAAAACAAATGGTCACTAAAAATAAACAAGAACTATTAGAACATAAAACATAACATAGCTGCCAAAAGCTTCTTGAGGGAGCCTAACCGTGCCATGTGGGTCCTGCCCCAACAACACGTAATAAGCTGAACCCAGTTCTCAGTTAAACAAAACGTTGCCAGAGGTTTCATCAAGAGAATCTTCAAAACTTCTGGGATCATCTCATCTAGTCATTGAGAAAGACCTGACTCCAGGAACTGGGAAGTACCATTCAGAGTGGTGACATTACAAGTGTTTTATTGGGACTCATAGTGAGAAATATGTTTGATGGTGTCACCATATATATATATGTATATATATATGCATATATATATACATATATATATGTGTATATATATATATATATATTACCCCAAATCAAACATTTTATAAAATAATCATGTTACTGGGGTGCACTCTGATTTTTTTAAAATTTTTCTTTAAAATTTTTTCCCACTTTATTTCACTACAGATATTTGTTTCTGATATTTGCAAATATCAGTGCTGTGCTGTGATGACTTCATTTATCTTTTGTTTATGATATCACAGTTAATGTCACTACTTTGATACTAATGTAGTATCGGGTGTGGGGTCACCTGATTCCATGGGACCATATTTGTCTTCAGTGTTACCCTACGAGTGGACATGGAAGAGAACTCGTGTGGCAGGCTTTACCATTTTTGAATAATATCTGTCAAATATTGTAAAAATTTCAACATATTTAAAAACTTTTGTGGATTATTATTTTACTTCAGTGTTACAGATGTAATCAAATGCAAGTTATTTAAACTGAACTTTAAAACTATCAGTATATGTTTGTTTACTAATAAATCAGTCATTTCCTTTAAATTGATTTTGCAAAAGGCATAGAAATATGGAATATTAATATATATTGATGCCTAATATACTCAGCATATTGAATTTGTTACCTTATTCAATCCTTAGGGTCACCTTAAAAAGAAAAGTTTAATGTTCATCACTTTACAGATGAGGAAACTGAGGTGCAGAGGAAGTTAAATGCTATGCTTCACTCCACACAACTTGTCAGTGGGAAAGCCCAGATTCCTATATGTCTCTGTTTCATTATAAACTAGGTATGTTAGCCTTCCGTTCCTAAAACAAATACCTGAGATAATCAGCTTAAAAAGAGTAAGATTTATCTTGTTTCATGGCCTCAGAAGTTCTAGTTCACAATTAATTTGTCTATTGCTTTGGGGGCTATGGGGAGGAAGCACATGAGGCAGATGGCAGAGAAAAACCACTCATCTCATGTCCAGGAGTTAAACAGAAGAAGCCAGGGTTCCACCATTCCTTTGAGTGCACTCCATAAATAACCTGAAATATTCTAGTAGTTCCCACCTCTTGAAGTTTCCACCATCTCCCAATATAGCCATGGGCTGAGGACCCCACCTTTAACATACGGGTCTTCGTGGGATGTTCCATATCCCAAGTATAGTAGTGCAGCTGCTCTTTTACCTCCCCCCTGTTACCCTTCCATAAGAAACCCACTTTCATGGGGTTGACAAGTGAAGACCACTGACAATTGATTCAGAGTTAAAAATTTCCTGTTTCAGACCCTGTTTCTGGCCATTACTTGGAACATAAGTTACATTCATCATCAGACTAGTGATGTTGTTAAAACTTTTCAAACACAAAGATCCATGAACGGACGTAAACGTGGCACCAAAAGTGCTGTTCTCAGCAACCTACATTTGGCATGTCAAGAAACCAGTATATCAGCAAGCCAAGTTATTGCTGACTACTTTTTAGCTGGAAGATTTGATTGTTGATCAGGGGACACAAACCAGAGGCAAAAATCATGTTCCAGAAGGGAGGGCCAGCTCTGAACATCAGAGATATCATTTCTGATACAGGCAGGACCACTGTGCCACTGGGCAAATTTACAAAAACTACCTGCTAAGATTTGGATTTTGAACATTTCCTAAAGCCTGGTGTGTTAAAGGATGGTCCTTAGCTGATGGGACTATTGGAAGGTGGTGGGAATTTCAGGAGGCAGAGCCTAGTTGAAGGAACTAGGGCACTGGAGGCATGTCCCTGAAGGGTTATAGCTTGTCCTTAGCCTTCCACTGCCTCCCTCTGCTCACCTCATGAGATAAGCAGCTGTGCTCCACTACCTGCTCCTTACCAAGATGTTTTGTCTTACTTCAGGCCTAAAAGCAGTGGAGCTAGTTGATCTTGGACTGAAACTTCTGAAACCATAAGCCAAAACCAATCTTTCCTTTTTATAAGTTGATAATCTCAGATATGTTTTCATAGTGTTACAGAGTTGACTAACACAGAATATTGTTACTGACAAGTGGGGCTGTTGCTGTGACTGTACCAGACAATGTGGTCAAGAAGCCTTTGGAATCGGTTTGGAAATTCCAGTAGGAATTTGGAAAAATTTGGCAAAGTGGGAAAGAGAAGCCCTAGAACACTGTAAGCAGAGCTGAATGGGAGATTCTTGTGAGAATTCAGAGGATCAGAATGCTGATAGGAATGTGTATAGTAAATGCTGTTTTTATTAGGATTCTAATGAAAAGAACGACTTTATTGGGAATTGGACTAGAAACCATTCATGTTACAGTTTGACCAAAACCCAACCAAAAAACAAGCAAACAAACATAAAAAATGTTTACAGTATATCAATGCCTTGAGATTTTGTGTGGGACTGGATTTAGTAGGTGATGTCCTCCGGTAGAGTGAGGGATGGGGATAGGGGTTAGTTAGATGGAGGAGAAGGTATAGGAGAATAAAATAGATCAAATTATGTATGCTACATGCAGGTATGGATATCTCACAATGAAGCCCACTCTTATGTGTAATTATAATTTGCCAATAAAAATATTAAAAATATAAAGATGGATTAGTTTACCTGGTAAAGGAAATTTCAAGGCAGCATAGAATGCAAGCAATGGAATAGATATCACTGGCTGCTTTTAGACATATTAATAGTGAAACTTGGGGGAAATAGCAGGGGAGAAGATTTGAAAAACTTGAAACTTTGCCAAAAAAAGTAGTGTGTTTAAAGTTGCAGTCTAGGAGAGTATGGCTGCTAAAGAGATTAGTGCCATTAAAAAGAAGTCAAGTACTTTACACCAAAACTATAGGAAAAATACTTGAGGGCACTTTAAGAATTAGCAAGATCTCACCCATTACAGAGAAGAGTGCCCTACTGCACAGAGCTACCTAAGGAATTGTTTCTCTATGCTCAACTGTCCAGACATTTACAGGTCACTGAAGCAATGATTCAAGGGGACCTGGCTGTGACTCTTACTAGTAACAGCCTTGGAATCATCCCTGCGGTGCTAGTTTTGCAGAAATGCAGAATATAAGCATTATGGGGTCATGGGAACTTCCACCAAGATTTTAAGGAAAGCCTCGGAGGCCAGCCTAGTGTGTGGCACAATAGTAGTCCCTTCAAGAAGCCACGGACAGGGCAATGTGTAAACTCTGAGAATAAAACCAAAGTGATACCACAGAAAGTTGGAGGTGACAGTAACATATAGTGGCTGCTGAGGGAAGTGTAGGCATTGAGTAGGACTAGCCTAAGAGAGGCCACGTGGGCTGAGCCAGTAAGGCTATGAGGCAGGACTGTCCAAGCTCTTTAGAACTCATATCATGCCATGATATGTTGGATGATAGACATGGAGCTGCAGGATTTGATGTTTTCCCGGCTGGATTTTGGTATTGCTTTCATCTGATTCCTACTTGCTATTTTCTTATTCCTCTATTTTGGAATGGAAATGTTTTCCCTATGCTATTTTATCCTGTAAGTATATAATATTCTTTTTTTATCTTACAGGAGCTCATAACTAAGAATTTGTTTTGAGTTAGACTTGGACTTTTGAGCAATGCTGGAACTACTGGGGGACTCTTGGAGATAGACTAAATGCATTTTGAATTATCAGGTGGACATGAGCCTTTGGGGGGACCAAGATGAAAATATTATGATTTGAATATTAAATGTCTCCCCAAACCTCATGTGTTGAAAGATTGTCCCCTGCTTGTCCCTTTAGGGAGGTGATGAAAACCTTAGGATATGGATCCTAGTTAGAGGATGTTGGTTATTGAGGGTGTGCCCTTGAGAGGTATATTGTGACCCTGGCCTTCCCCCACCCCTTAATCAGCTTTGTGTCACTGTGACCACAATGCCTAATGAGAATTACTTAAAGGAGGGAAAGTTTATTTTGACTCATGGTTTCAGCGATCTAGTCCCCGGTTGACTGACTCCATTGCTCTGGGACTGTGGTGAGAGAGAACATCATGACAGGAGGGCATGGCAGAAGGAAGCTGCTCTGCTCATGACACACAGGAAGCAGAAAGAGTAATGGGAAGGGACTGCAGGGAAGCTGAATCCTTCCAGGGAACACTTCTAGCGACCCATCTCCTCCAGCCATGACTGACCTGCCTACAGTGACCACTCAGTCAGTCCATTCAAGCTAGGATAGAATGATTAGGTTACAGCTCTCATAATTTAATCATTCTACCTATAAATTCTCCTGCATTAACACAGAAGCTTTTGGGGAACACTTCATATCTAAACAATAACACACACATTCTCATTTTCTTTCTTCTGCTTCCTGGCTGCCATAAAAAGAACAGTTTTGTTCCACTGCATGCTCCCTTCAAATGATACTCTGCCTTGTCATGGGCTAAAACAATGGATCCAGTCAACCATAGACTGAAATCTCTGAAACTGTGAGCCAAAATAGAACTTTTCTCCTTTAAGTTGATTTTCTCAGTTTTTTTTTTTGTCACAGCAACAGAAAGCTAACACACTACTTAATCCCCAGGAGCCTGCTTCCTCTTCTAGAAAATGAAGAAAATTATGATATCAACTTTATGGAATTGCTATAGGAAGATTATGTAAGTAAATACATAGTCATGTTATTAGATTTTATTATTATTGTTATGACTTGTCACTCAATACATTCAGCTTTGCTGTCTCTAATACTCAGCCCTTGCATTCATGTCCAATTTCAGATGCTAGGTAGAAAGAAGGCCTTGTGCCTGCCTCAAGAGAAGGCTATGTGTTTATTTTTTCATCTTTGCCATGAGCTCACATGAGCATCATTTAACTATCTAGAGGTACCCGACTCCTCAGTTTTTTATATTATTAAAAGGGAGCCTCCCTTGAAAACAGCTCATGAGACCTTGAGAAGAAATTAGATCTTTCCATGAACTCAGAACCTTTAGAAATTGGAATTTGTTAGTTTTGATGTTTGCTCCACTATTCTCTCTGCCTCTATTTTAGAGGAAAAGAGGCTCATTGTGGTTTTTTAAAATGCAACAATGGGACATATATTAATAGGAAAGATAGTCAAAAGACAGAAAACTCTGATGTAATGGTTAAAAAAAAAAGGTAAATGGATGTTATTTTTAAAGGTGCTTTGCTATAACATTTGAACAGACAAGCTATTCACCATTGAGAATAGCTCCTAACATGTAGGTCTGAGGACCTATTTTGCTTATGAAGACTCAGGGATTCAAAAATCTGTGGCAAAATTGGCCAGAGTTAAGTAGAAATGGATCAAAGAAGAAACAAAGGCATTTAACTTCCCAGGGAAGGCAGATAAAGACCCAAGTCTTCAGAGTTTCTACAGGGCTAAGCCTCTCTCCAGTTCTTTGTTGCTGGTTCCACAGATGATTCCAGAGGTGGGTTGTGCAAGAGGACCATGGATTGGAGGTGATAAGGTGTCCCGGTGTTTGAGGAAAACAACTGGAAGAATGGAGTTCTTAGTCTGGGAAGTACTCTGTGAGGCTCCAAATTAGTTTGCCTGACCCTGGGACTGGCTAGTCTATAAAATCCCCCAGGGGCAGGTGGCAGTAGTGGGCCATGGGCTGTAAGTCTTTCCATTGGGTGGAGTTGTCTAAGGAACATAAATCCTCTTACAAGCTATGCTTTTTGCTCAAAGCTCTGCCTCTGTCAAGGGGCATCTGCACATAGCAGTTGGCCCTGGATGTGACATGCTGGCTCCAGGGAACTAGTTCTGCATTTCTCTTCCCCCGTGACCCAAGGAAGAGGTTTGTACATCCATCTATTTCAACCAGGGTCATGCCCTTCAAATACGTTCAGTCTACTCAGCCCTTTACTCCTTCCTGACAGCCCCTGGTGAAAGGTCTGGACTCCCCTTCTCTCCAGTTTCTCTCTCACTCCAGGTCTGCCTGTCTACCTCAGGCTTTAGACTCTGCTTTCTGTCCTCATTTATCAACTGTAAATCTAATCATACTATCAAAAATCAATATGAAAGTTGCCTTATGAAGGTAAATGATTGGCATAATTTAAAAGCATGATCTTTTTCTCAAAGGCGTTTGCATTTGAATAGGGTGACTGTGTACCTAAGGAATCCACGGCTCTCTGCTCTTTTCTCTATGTCCTAATTCATGCTTTCTGTTTACCCTTTTATATCTATTACCACATCTTTATTTTATTACTGCCTCCCAAACTGATTTTTGCCTTTTTTATTATTAATAATCACTTGAATATGTTGGCCTCACTTTTTAGCTCCTCTTTGGTTACAGCAACTACCTAGAATTATTTTCAATATTGAACTAATTTCTTTAGTCTAGTTCCCAAAATCTACCCATTGGTACTAAAATATCCATATCTTTACCTGGCTAGTCTATAAAATTTGCCTTACCCTGGGATTGGCTATTCTATAAAATCACTAGATAACCTAAAGTCTTGAATCTGAGAGTCTTCCAGCCACAATCTATATAACTTATACTTCTTTCCCACCTCTGCTTTCTATAGAACTTACTTCTGCTCTTACTCTTGTTGCTAGTTTGCATTCTTCAAATCAAGTATATCCATTCTGAATATACCTACATCCCTGCCTTGCTGGACTCCATCACCAATTCCAAAGATTCTCAGACCAGTATCCAAGATTCATGTTGACCCTTATCTCCTCCAATGCCACTTTCCTGAAGGATTATCACTTCTATTAAGCAGACCAAGTTAGGTCATGACCAAATCTGTAGCTTAAGGAAAGCTTGGGTTCTTTTGTGCAATTGGGTGGCATGATGCTGTCTGAATGTTTTATCTTTTAATCTATCCAATCCAAGACATCTCTTGTCATTTGTGGAGACTAAGCAGGACTTAACTGTGATTGCCACCTGGCAAGGTTGAGACATTTTAGTGCCCCAAATCACAAAGAGGCAGCTCAAGTAAAAATAAACATTGTGACATTTAAGAGGCAAAGGGAGCATTTACTTTGGGCCAGATGTGTCACTTTACCTCACTAAATGGACTGTTCTGTTCCCACTGTGAAGTCTCAGATGATGAGCTGCACAGCCAGTTGCCTTGGAGGTTGGTCCCAACCTTCTCATACCCTACGAGAAACCTGTTTCGTTGGAGCTTGGTTCTGAGTTCCTAATACCTTATACATGATTCCTTCATCCTTTCTTGCATCTAGCACATTCTTCATAGTGTTGCCAAGAGGATGATGGGGCTGCTGCTAAGTTGTCCTCAGCTATTTGGGGGAATCCCTAAGAGCTCTTATGCTGGAAAGCACAACTTTCTGTGTGGATTCTAATGCTACAGATTTCTGTAGCATTCAGAATGCTTTACTCATTTCAGAATGATCAATTTTCAGCTTAGATTTAACTTCACATTTAGCATACATATAAGAAGGCATGTTTTAAATTTAGAGAAATGCCCTCAGTCTCTTATAGAAAAACCGAAGAGATGACTCCTGTCTTAAGGAATAATATAATCCAGTGAGCTGGAGAGAAAAATGTAGACACATTCCCAAGCACAGTGTGGAAAATATAGTAAGTATTATAATATGAGTAATAACAAAATCCATGAAAACATACATGAAGACACAAGGAATTCTTATGAAGGAAAAACAATTAGAAATTGAGGTAAGCTTCCTAAAGGAGCTAGAAATTGAGCTGTGCCTTGAAGAATAGACGTGCCTGGATGGGCAGAGATGCAGGGGAAGCAGAGAAAGGAGAAGAATTGAAAGAGGAGGAAACAGAGAGAGAAAATGGCCTTGGGTGGGGCCATGGAGGGAAGGCTGGAATGAGGGGAGGTATAGAGGAGGTGAGAGGAAAAAGAGTGGAGGCACTCAAGATAGGCTGAATAGTCTTTAGTATTCATTCAATGAATGACAATTCCTGTGCACAGTACAGGCTTACCACTGAGAAAGGAGGGAGGGGTTCTTCAGTGATGTTTGGCCAGGAAGTAAAATACACATGCCTGGGGCTGTTTTTGGAGCTGTGGAAGGCACTGTCTCTTGGCAGTCTGAAAGTTCGCTCTAAGTCTTTCTCGTTTCTTGAACTCCAGTGACATGGACCATCTGAACCCTTCCTAGTGTCCAATTCTTTTCTAGGTTGTTGACTTTTATTGACTGTTCCATCACCCAGTTTCCTATCTAAAAGTGGTGTCCGCATCCTTCTGAGCATCTGCCGACCATGAGTAGAGTTTTTCCTGATATAAATAGACATATTTTGCCTTGGTAATTCTTGCTTCCACTAAATGACTTTCCCTCCAGGCACTTACTTTGTTGTTAGGTAGGCATATTGTTCTAATGCCTGGAATGACTTACAGTGTTATGGATGCACCAGGAAATAAACACCACGCCCACCTCTGCTACCACCACCACCAAGAAACAAAAACAAAAGCACAGAACAAACAAACAAAAACCTGTCATAATCAAAAGAGCCCTGATTTCAATGAGTAATGAAGTTGCATGAATCCCAACTTGTGGTTCCAGAGGATTTCCATGAGTCTCTTGATTTCCAAATGAGAAATTCATGATAAGCAGTTAATTAGCTCTTTAAGCAAAGGCAAGCTACCACAGACACTGCTAGGCACTCCAGGCTCTCGGGAGAGGGAGGCCGGCCCCATACCCTGGAAAACATGCAGTGCCAAGCATGAAAACGGAGTTCATATAAATTCAAGTAATGTCCTTTGACTTTTCATTAAGCTGGGCATGTCCCAGTTACCCCTGGGGGATTTTCTTAATGTTATCATGGCAACATACAATTAAGTCAGATTACATTTTTTTATATGCAGGGAGAGGTGCTAAGATACTATTCTAAATTATTCATCAGCTCACTTTTCACAAAACAACCCTAGATATGACTTTAAGATGTGCAATATTAAAAAATAGCAGATAATTTGATATTGCTAGATCACGCAAAGAAGTCTTTCTTTCTTTCCCCAGGGAGAACAAAAGACTTAATGGAACTCTGCATGTGTCACTGTGCTTATCACAATTTACCGTATTACTCCAATTTATGTGGCAGACTGTGAACTCCTTGAGAATTAACAGAACTTTCTTCCCCTGGGCTGGAATATTCTGATTTCATCATTTTAAAGTCAGGGACAGCTCTGGAAAAGAGCTAAATCATTTCTCTTTCTTTCTCTGTTGCTCTGTAGGTTTGACCCTTGGTTATCATATCACAGCCACTAAGAAGTCATTAATGAGACTGATTAAAGGCACCTTCAGAATGGCATCAGATTACTGAGCCATGAGAGCCCACCCTTAATCTTTAGAGCAAGACCCCTTATTTGAAAGGAGAAAAGAATAAAGTGGGATATTGAGTTACACAGCTAGAGGCCAGTCCCAGAGGGATAGAGCTTAGCGTTGGGATTCACTCCTTTTCTTGTGCTCTAATAAATCTTGCCAGATATGCCAAGATTGCAAGGCCCTGACCTTCTGGGCCATTGCTCAAGGTTTTGTTTGTGGTAAGCAACCCTGAAGGATGAGGTAATATCTTCTCCAAGACAGAGAACAGGCTTTGTTACACACTGTGTAGAGAGAGAGATGGGTTTCCCCGGCTTAGTATGCCTCTCTGGTGATGGAACCCATCTTGAATGCGTCCATCTAGATCCATCTGCACTGCCTTGAATGAACTGGGGGCTCCGTGACCATGCTCTGCTTAGCTGCTGCTTTTATTTTGAATAGCAAAGCCTTTGTCTTTGATTTAAGAAAGCATCCACGAAAGTGGGACAAGTTAACTTGTTAGTTTACAAGTAGAGTAACCTCTTAGACCCTTCACAGACATTGACAGTGCTAATACTTGTGGTTGCCTTCTTATTCTGTTGCCTCTGTACTTTAAAGATATGGTTCCTTTTACTGGAATATTCAGTGAAAACTGTACTCAGTTCTCATGAGCTCTTTGGCCAAAGTATGAGTAGGAACCTTTATTCATTATCATATGTCTGGGAGAAGTCTAGTGTATTATTTAAATGTCTGTGTCTGGGTCTCATCCCCCAAGTAAGAATTAGGTGACTTTGGAAACTGTGCCTTTGAAATTTACTTAGATGGTGGGGCCCCAGTCACTAATTTGTAGGTCATTTCTGTTGTTTATAGGTACATGTGAAATATACATACACATGAGCTGATGATCAGCTGAAGCTCTGTGGCCTAGTTCTGAGACGACTGTCCTGTCTTGCAGGAAGTAGTCATGTTGTGTATGTTTTGAGAAGGACTGTGGTTCTCTCCAGCTGGACATGTCTTCTCTATCAGAAATGGCTGCAGTTATTACTGCATCTTACTACTGAGATGCTAGCTTGGCCAAGCAGTCAGTAGCAACAAACTGCATCCAACACAACCACCCGTACTTCCAAGAGTTCTTCATATGCCAGTTGTCTCCTATTCAACAGGTAACTTAGACCTGTGCCCTCCAAACTTCACAGCAACCATTATGGCTGAGTATCACACTGCCTACCTTATACCCAGGGAAATGGGAACTAAATTGCCTAGCTCCTCAGCGTCAGAGCTTGGATCATGACACAGAACTCTCTGAGTTGAAAATCTTATATTGGTATCTATCTAATTCCACTTTCTTCATAAACGCTCTGCCAGATGCAATGTGATCTGTAAAATTCACCACGAAGGCCACCATTCGCCAGTTCACATCTCCCAAGAATCCATATCACCTACAGAATGAAATCTAGTCTTTCTGCCTTTTAGCCAATTCTAACATATTATCTTAACCCTCTTTCTAGCTGCATTCCCTACTGTGTGCCCACTAACGTATCCTAACCATAGCCAAATAGAAATATTCATAATTCTCTGTAGTGTAACCATTCTTTCTCATTTGTGCTTTCCTTAGTGCCCCCCCTCAAACTGAGGCAGCCCACTTTAACAGTTTACCAAAAGCTTACCATTTTTTAAAAAAATATTGTTATTAGTTATTGATGAATCTTTATTTTATTTATTATTTATTTATTTATTTATTTATATGTGGTGCTGAGAATCGAACCCAGTGCCTCACACATGCAAGGTAAGAGCTCTACCACTGAGCCACAACCCCAGCCCCAAGCTTGTCATTTTTAAAGGTCTTAAATATTACTAACATGAAGCTATTTCAGATTCTAACAACCGAATGTATGCTTTTCCTCTTTTTGATAATACAGTGTTGTTTCCATGTTTCGGGTCTTCGTCACACATTGTCTTGGTACACTCTTTCCTTCAACTGCCTCTGGAAAGCAAGTTGTCCTAGGAACCCTGATATTACTTATGCTTTCAATCCATGCATCCTCCTATGTACCCAATATCTCTCTTGGTGATTCCAGAAAGAGATTATCCACCTTAACACAGGCAGACCTGAGCTCCCAAACTCCCTTACAAACTTGAGCTCCTGTGGTGCTCCCATCTCAGTGAGTGAGCACCCTCCCTACCTGACTAAACCAGAAATAGGGATCCCACCCTCGACTCTTTATTCTCTCTCACTTGTCACATCCAGTCAATATCTAATCCTCTTTCATGTACCTCCAAAATACTTCTGAAATATAAAAATTCAAATGTCCCCTATAATTTTCCAAGGTCAAGGTCTCACTTAGATTACAGTATCAGTCAAATTGACCTTCAAACTTCCAGATTTGCCCTACTGTAGTCACAGAAAGCCTCAAAGCTGCAAATCTTACCATGTCATTCTCCTCCTCAGAAAACTTCCCTGCTCAGAAATTGACCTTAGGGTCAAATCTAATCAAATGGTTTATGCAACTTTTCTTCATGGAACGATTTTATACTTCTTTAGCCATATCTTTCAGAATTTCTTCCCCTTGTTCTTTATGCTTAGACCATTCTAGACCACATTCCTTTCTTTAGATAAGCAATTTAATTTTTACCTCCAAGAATACACTACTTGTGCTGGGGTTGTGGCTCAGAGGTAGAGTGCTCATCTACCATGGGTGAGGTCCTGGGTTTGATCCTCAGCACCACATAAAAATTAAGATATTGTATCCAATGTATAACTAAAAAAATAAATATTAAAAAAATTTTAAAAAGAAAGAATACACTGCTTGCTGGGTGCAGTGGCGCACGCTTTTAATCCCAGCAGCTCAGGAGGCGGAGGCAGTAGGATTGCAAGTTGAAAGCCAGTCTCAGCAATTTATTGAGGCACTAAGCAAGTCAGTGAGACCCTGTCTCTAATAAAATACAAAATAGGGCTGGGGATGTGGCTCAGTGGTAGAATGCTCCAGAGTTCAATCCCTGGAACCTCCCACCCCCCAAAAAAATACACTGCTTACTCCTGCACCGGGGCTCACAGTTTTGCCCAGCAACTTCTTTCCTATGTCAGTTTACATGTGACCTCGGACCCTCACAAAGACTTGGTGTCATCCAATATCCTATAATCATGCTGTGTGCTCCTACTTTCAGACTCCAGCGTTACTATTGCTGCCTTCATGGTTTGCTTCCCTCACTCTATTGATTAGAACTATCCAGTAGAACCCCAGTATCTGTGGAATTCTTCCCTTCAAGGTATTTGTCTCCCCAACTAGATGTGAAGCTTTGATATTGGACTGGGTTCATAGAACTATGAACCAGAAAAGAACTTAGTTTGTGGAAGGCATAATAAAAAACTGGTCCTTCAGATTATCAGTTCCTGTTTTCTGAAATCTTTGCAACTAGTCACTCTGATTATTAGAGATATTCTTGAGTTTTTAATTGCCATAGTTTTTTGTTGTTGTTATTGTTGTTAGATTAATAGTGTCTTTGTGGCAAGCAAGGGTTAATAGCTGTTTGAAAAAGACCCAGAGAAAGGAGGAAAGAACCTGTCTGTGTTCACGATGACAGTAATTTATGAGGAAAGGTTGGAGGAGCAAGCCAATCAAATACTGGATGCCAAATTACCATATATCACACAATTTACGAGGCAGTCAAAAGTGTTATTAAAGTGGAGAACAGAACAACCTTCTTAATTCATCCTTATGACAGTGATTGTAACGACTCTAAGAACCTGGTTTAACCTGAGTTTCTCTTTGAAGGCCTTTTCGTTTTTTAAAATTACATTTATTGCATTTTAAAGAGAGCTTGGCTTAAATGTATACAGTTAAAGCATAATAAAAAAAATCTCTAAATAAGCAATCTACATTTTATACTTCCATTGCTGGATCCCTGTCAGCATCTATGGAAGGCATGCAATGGATTTTGGATTCCAAAATTGTAGAATCTAAACATTTTCTCTTTTTCTCTGTAAAACAAAATAATTAATCTCCAGAGTTTACCAAAGTAATAATCTCTTTCTTTCCTTTCTCCCTTTCCTTTCCTTTCTCTTGCATTCTTTCTTTTTATGTTTTAGGCTCCCATGCATCCAGCATTTCCCATAAGCTCCTAGTTTTTCTATTTTAGTATCTCTGGGGAGGTCAGCCTATTAGTGTTTTGGGTCTCATTGATCCCTGGCCTTGTGGACTCGAGTGAAAACCATGAGTACAGTATCCTCTCTACCTCCACAGCTGGCTTTTAAGGAGCTGAGATGCTGTAAGCTATAATAACCTCGCCTGACTTCCTACCCTAGCCTCCAACTCCCAGCTCTAGGCACAGAATGGATGCTCAGTAACAAGCGTGGCATGAATAAATAAATACTTTTACTTATTCTTTAAAAATTTTTCTTGACTTCTGTAATTCACTAGTCTATGCTGTCCATTTGAAACGGACTCAGATAAGTTCTAAATATGGTACATTGCTTTGCATGGAGAAATTCTTCTCAGAGCATTGCTGTACTTGTATAAAATAAGTGGGGTGGGATGCAGCTTTTCCAAAGCTCATTAAATGGCAGTGAGGACAGAATTTCAGTGTCCTGTGTGCCCTGGTCTCAGTTCTTACAGCAGCTTGCACCCTTGGTAGCAGCCAATCAGCCTATGGTGGCAGAATTTCAATCCACTGTGCCTGGATAGCTTTTGGTCCTTTGCAGTGTGTGGGCACCCTCCTGGAGAACAAGGTAACTTTACCTCAAATGAGCTTTTCTCCCAAAAGGACTCTTTTTCTAATGTCCCTCAAGTTGGGCCACGGTCCCTGAGAAGTTCTGGTACTAATTGACTTGGTTTTATGACAATGAGCTTGGTAAGAATTAACCCTTGAGGGCCTCGAATTTGTCTACTACAGAGGAGCACATAATAAGTTTCAGTACCCTTCCCCTCCACCCTTTTACCATTCTCCTTGTCCCCGTGGTGATGCTAATGATCTTTTGTGGAAGGAGGTGAACGACAAAATCCAAGAAAAACTCCCAAATTATATCAGAGCTGACTCTTGAACAGTAAATAAGTATCACTAATACAAATAAGGTTATAAAAAGATGTTTTCAGCAGAAATAAAAACTCTAACTAAGACAAAGAGATGAAAAATAACCAGAAGCATATGAATGTATGGGACATTTCATGAAAACTCATTTTGAGGCAAAAAATGACCAGAATTGAGGATGGAACATTAGGGTTAATTTATTGAGGAATTTCTAGGTGGGGCCAAAGACCATCGACTTTGATTTGAAGTCAATGATGAGACATGGAAGGGTTTTACACTGTGGTGGATAAGAAGATCAGATCTTTGTTTTTGAAAGAACACTCTCTTTCTGGTTGTATTGTGGAGGATAGGTCTGAAAGTGAGAGTCTAGGGAACTATTAAGGAGGTTGATATGGAAATTTGTTAAGAGGCACTGAGATTTGAGCTAGAACACTAAGAGGAACAGATGCCGTTCCTGCCCTGCCAAGCTTTTCTACAGAGATGTTCATAATTCCAATTCAGGTCAGGAGACCTTTCTTCTGGCCCACCCTGATTCAACCCCTCTCTTTCAGTAGTGATCAAAGCTTCAATCACAATGTAGAATTTTAGGCGTCATAGGCATCAATAATGAGTAGAGCAGATTGTGGTTCTCTGCTCTTAATAGGAAGGGTGGGCATTAAAGGATTTGTCCATCGTGTAGCTTCGTACCATTCTTAGAGACACTGGTTTGACTCTTCAGGGAATTTCGTTAGAATCCATGACTGGTGATTTCTTCTTATACCACACCCTAAAAATCTCCCCCCAAATAAGGCTTTTTATATTATATTTCTAATGTTTGGCATATGCTTGAATACTTCCATCAACAGGAAATTCCTTATCTTTCATGGAACTATTTTCCACATTAGGTTAATCAGTCTCATAAGAATCTCCATCAACTTTGTTAGAATGTCTAACTTTTTGTATTTTTCATGTTTTTTTTTTTTTTCTGAACCTGGTGGAACATGACAGACCTGAACATCTCAGGTGACATTCAAGTTTTGCACGGTCTTCTCTTGAGATTGAGCATTCTCTACACCTGTGATTATTTCCCAACTTTCCATGGCTTCTGATCTCTCTAACGCTTTCATGTTCCTTTGGATGTATTTCTTTTCATGTGGGCCACCGATGATTCTATTAGGGCAATTTACAATCTTAAAAATAAGTATCTCGTGGAAATTAGCTATCAGTGAACTGAGAGTAAAGCTCCAAGGATAAGAATAAGAGAAGGAGGAAAGAGGGAGAAGGAACTAGGAATCAAGACCCTTCAGCCCCAGAGAAGCTCTTTCATGTGGCTGTGGGGCCGCAGGTAGGACTACAGTCAGTTCCAGGTTGCTGTCATCTGAGTTGAAGCTTCTTGAGGAAGAGGTACCCAACTGTAGCACTGGTGAGCAGGGCTTGGGCTATACCATTCCTGAGCCCCTCACTGTGGTTGGGATTGAGAGTTTCTCCTGTGGCTGAGGAAACGGAGGGTTGGGAAGCCATGTGGTGTCTGGGAGCTGCCGCAAACCAGTCTGGAGTGGGGGAGAGGTGGTTCTCCAAGGGAAGGGGGAAGTGTTGTTTCTGGAAAAAAGAGGAAAAGGATTAGGGTAGTCAAAATCAACAGAGGTCTCCAACAGAAATTGTTTGAGCAAGAAAAAGAGGTGAAGAGTAAAGGCAGCCCAAGATAAATGAATCCTCACACTTATAGTGTAGCCAGTCTTTGGAAGAGCCCAGTTTCTCAATGCCAGACATCCGTTCCGTTAAATATTATACTCTCCTGCTTAAAGATTGGTTTAAGGGTGTGGTTCCTGAACAGATTCTGACAAATAGGCCCCTGGGAGCCTGAGGTTTGTCCTGGATAGAGCGTGGGACATTCTGACCATCCACCATCCCTCAAATGATGACTCCTTTCCCTCTTGGGTTGTGGAATTGCAAAACAGGCATCATGCCAACGTGCTAGTGAGAAGATGCCTGTGCTCTCCACTGGACGGAAGCTGGAGGAGATGGCAAAGATGTGGCCAGCCTGTGGGTCCCTGGATCTTCATATACCCTAAAACTTCTACCAGATTGAAGGTCACCTTAACATACCTAGGGTTTGACCTCACAATTGAATGGCCACTTAGAGATCATCTTCATAAGCTATTCCAGCCCAAATGTTTCCCTTAAGTGATGTTTTGAAAAGTTGTTTCAGCCTCTTTAAGCAAAATGCCTGCCTGTACTTTATCGTAATGATTCTCTCAATACCTCCTCTCCCCAGAGCATTCGTGCATTGTAAGTACCTTCTGTTTGCTGCTGAAGCTATTTATTAATCACATTCTTTCCTATTCTGCCCTAACCAGGAGAAATGACAATTTTAGGCATTTCTCAGTTATCTACTATAAATTGGCCCAATTACCATCTGATCTTATAGACTTTTCCTTGGGATGTTTCACCCACTCTGGCACTGTAATTGGTTTGCTTAAAAAGGAAGACGGAAAACAAATGGGGTCTTCACACTCTGCTGTGGGGTTTTGTTGAAGCCTAAGTGTTCTCTGAAATGGTTAAAAAAAGGAGTTTTGTATTCATTACTATTGTAGAAATCACACTTAATGAACACTCAGATGTTTACCACAATTTTAGTGAGAATATCTCATTTTTCAAACTTTGTAAATCTGGAAATTGAGGCTCTTTGTCTTTCCAGGCAGGGTAGGCCATGGGTTTGAAGATCTAAATTGGGTGCAGTAACTGTTCATTAAATATTGAAAAATGAGCCCTCACAATCAAAGCACATGAGCATGGTTTAGTAGGTCTTTCCATAACTTTTCCTCTAGTTGCTAGATGTTTGCCCACTATCCTTGCCTCACCCACTAAAAGAGAAGCACATTTTAAGCTTTATCACTTGCAGCCTTGAGGGAATACAGTGTCCTTGGGAGATGCCACAGAATGAACACTGGGGGCACCTGGGTGGAAAGCTGGGGAGGTCAACTTCACCAAGAAGAAATTCTTGATTGATTGTGTCTTGGGGTGATCCTGATGACCAAGAACTCCAGGAATGAGCACACTGTGCTCTGCCACTTTGGGATCTGCATTTTATGTCACTGAGCTATTTTTGGAAAAGAAAATTAGAAGTTAAACATGGTACCCTATGAGAGTTAAGGCAACCTTCCACTTGTCTCATTTACATTTCTAGCCTCCTTCAGACTCCGTTCAGGTTTTATCTCCAGAAAGTCCTTTCTGAACTCCAAACCTGAGTAAGTGATTTTTCTACGCTTGCAGGACCAAGTGCCTCCCAGTCCCTCAGACACTGCATCGAAATGATTACTTATGCCTGACTTCTTTTCCAAGGCAGGGACTCTGTCTCATTCCCCTGTGCATCACTGGCACATGGCACAAGGCTTGGTGTAGTAGGTACCTGTTACCTGATTGTGGAATCTGATGTGGGCTCAGGGATTGTTACACAGGGAAGGTTTCTCTGCAGAATCACAATGAGGCACTCACAGTTAAAGACTGTATGGGTCAACATGTGAAGGATTTTCCTCTGGGTCTTTAGTATAGCATGCAAAAGAGAAGAGGGAAGTACTGCTTAGGGACATGAACACAGTCTGTTGCAGTAGGCTTGGTGGGTAGACATAGCACCAGGTAGGTATGCAGTGGGAACCCGGCAGCAGAAATTTCCCTTGGATCAGGTATGGGGAACACAGATTGGTGGAGGGATTCTAGACAAAACCCTCCTTTTGAACAATAAGAAAATAGCTGCTCATAGATTATGTTTTAGGACATTAGTGAACCAACCCCTCCTAGTCTTTGAGAGATTTTATACTTCCCCAAGTTCTGTGGGGACATTGTTTTATTCTTATCCTTAAAATTGAATATTAGACAGACAACCCCAGGATCATTGTTTCCTTTATTAGGTCATGTGTCTCCTGAGTATTACTGTAAGAACTGGGGGAAGGGGAGTTAGCTGGCCTTCTCAGCTCCAAACCCTGGGGATAGAACTCCCTGTCTTTTCCTGAAGGTTGCCATGTAATTGGCCTCATCTATTAAATGTACTGTATCATCCTTCACTGCCATGCATTTAATTATACATTGTGGAAGGGTTTAAATAACAACTTTTACTTCTAAAAGCCTGCTCCAAATCTTCCAGCATTACTAATAGAAATCCCAGGGAGTAAAGCTTGTATTAAAATAGAAAATAAAAAATGCATAAACTGAATCAAGCCAATGTAATGGAATTCTTGCCAAAAACATAAAAAGCATATGCATAATATTTTATTAAACTTAAGAAACACATATAAATTCCTCTGTGGGATCCAAGTATATTAGTAATAGATATACCATAAAATTCAGTTACTCAACAGCCATAAAAGAGAACATGGACCAAGTAAATGCTGTCATTTTAAAGTAAACATTTCAAAATGAGAGAAAAATAATACACTTACCATACAGTTACAACTGGGACAATGGCAGTGATATAGTCACTGGACATGAGTCATCTATGGACAGGTACAGATCTACTGGTAAGAGTAGGAGTACAGTCCTGTATTAATCAGTATTCTCCAGAGAACAAGAATCAATATATTATTGGCCCTGAAATTTAATATATATTAAAATCTCATGCAATTAAGCACTCTGGGAAGACCCAGGATCTCTGATTAACATGGAATCTCAGGAGAGCTGGTGGGATAGATCCAGACTTATGCGAACAGCCTGAGAACCAGGAGAACTGATGGCACAAGATCCAGCCTGGATCTGAGTTCACTGGATGAACACTAATGTCTCCACTCAAAACAAATGAGTAGGGAGCTCTTCCTTATTTAGCCTATTTATTCTTTTCAGGCCTTTGACTTTCTGGAGGAGACCCACACATATTGGGGAAGGCAATCTGCTTTGTTCAGTCTGCCAACTCAAATGCTAGTCTCAGCCAGAAACATCCTTGCTGACACACCCCAGATAATGTTTGATGTTTGACCACTTATCTAGGTATCCCATGACCCCATCAAATTGACATGAAATTAACCATCACAGGTGCTTTGTCCTGAGGTGCTCCAGTAGAGGAAGGGTGTTCACCTAAGTTTGCATCTCTGTATGTACAGACAACCCCAGGATCATTGTTTCCTTTATTCGGTCATGTGTCTAAGACAACGTGAAGTATTAACAACTCTTGGGCTGAACGTAAAGTATGCAACGTGGCATTCATGGATTAATGCATTGGTGTTTGTGTTTTTTGTGTGTCTAGCACTTTACATCAGTAGCCATTCTTCCTCTGGATGCTTGGGTAAGACTATAATAAAAATTGGTTAGAAAAAGACAGATGAATTGATTTTGATGGGATTTGACTCCTAATATAGAATATCACTTTTCCTATGAGAAAAGGCTCAGAGTTAGCAAATAGAACTGGAAATCTTTTTTAAATTGATTTTATTTTTTAAATACATGACAGTGGAATGCATTATAATACTTATTACACATATAGAGCACAATTTTTCATATCTCTGGTTGTACTCACACCAATTCATGTCTCCATACATGTACTTTGGATAATGATGTCCATCACATTCCAAATCATTGCTAACCCCCTGCCCCCTCCTTTTGCCTCCCACCCACTGCCCTATCTAGAGTTCGTCTATTCCTCCCATGCACCCCTTCCCTACCCCACTATGAGTCAGTCACCTTATATCAAGAAAACATTTGGCATTTTTTGGAGGGGGTGTGGGATTGGTTAACTTCACTAGCATTATCTTCTCCAACTCCATCCATTTACCTGCAAATGCCATGATTTTATTCTCTTTTATTACTGGGTAATATTCCATTGTGTATATATGCCACATTTTTTAATCCATTCATCTACTAAAAGGCATCTAGTTTGGTTCCACAGTTTAGCTACTGTGATTTGTGCTGCTATAAACTTTGATGTGGCTGTGTCCATGTAATATGCTGTTTTTAAGTCCTTTGGGTATAGACCAAGGAGAAGAATAACTGGGTCAAATGGTGGTTCCATTCCCAGTTTTCCAAGGAGTCTCCATATTGCTTTCCATATTGGCTACACCAATTTGCAGTCCCACCAGCAATGTATGAGTTTGCCTTTTCCCCCACATCCTCACCAATACTTATTATTGTTTGTCTTCATAATAGCTGCCATTCTGACTGGAGTGAGATGAAATCTTAGAGTAATTTTGATTTGTACTTCTCTAATTGCTAGAGATGATTAACTTTTTTTTATATATTTGTTGATTGATTTTGTATATCCTCTTCTGAGAAGTGTCTCTTCAGGCCCTTGGCCCATTTATTGATTGGGTTATTTGTTTTTTGGTGTTTAGATTTTTGAGTTCTTTGTATACCCTAGAAATTAGTGCTCTATCTGATGTGTGAGGGGTAAAGATTTGCTCCCAAGATGTAGACTCTCTATTCACCTCACAGATTGTTTCTTTTGTGGAGAAGAAACTTTTTAGTTTGAGTCTATCCCATTTATTGATTCTTGGTTTTAATTCTTGCACTATAAGAATCTTATTAAGGAAGTTGGGGCCTAATCCCACATGATGAAGATTAGGGCCTAGTTTCTCCCTCTAATACACAGAGAGTCTCTGGTTTAATTCCTAGGTCGTTGATCCACTTGAGTAGAGTTTTGTGCATGGTGAGAGATAGGGGTTTAATTTTACTTTGTTGCATGTTATTTCCAGTTTTCCCAGCACCATTTGTTGAAGAGGCTATCTTTTCTCCAATGCATGTTTTTGGTGCCTTTATCTAATATAAGATAATTGTAATTTTGTGGGTTAATCTCTGTGTCCTCTATTCTGTACCATTGGTCTACCAGTCTGTTTTTGTTTTGGATAGGCAGAATTAATATTATCAAAATGACCATACTACCAAAAGCACTATACAGATTTAATGCAATTTTAATCAGAATCCCAACAGCATTCTTCATAGAAATAGAAAAAGCAATCATGAAATTCATTTGGAAAAATAAGAGACCCAGAATAAGTAAAGCAATTCTTAGCAGGAAGAGTGAAGCAGATCTTAAACTATTACTACAGAGCAATAGTAACAAAAAGAGAACTGGAATTCTTACTAACCACTTTTTCTGTGTTCCTGACCAATTCAGTTTCTATAAGTCTTTATGTTATTGTTCTTCTTATATATAAAATTGGAAAGTGAGGAGTCAATATATTGAGATACACCTTTCAGGGAATTATTCTTTTCTTTCATCATCCTTATCTTCTAAATTAGGAGTGTTATACTGAGGGGCTGGGGAAAACCTTTCTATGTTGGAGGACTAAGGTTAAAAAGCAAGAATTTCGTAAAAGGAGTGATTCTTTCCTTGTCTTATTCTACTACAAATGCATCTTAAGAGACAAATCTGGATGGGTCATGTGACAAAATGGTTTATATGGCAAGACTTTTCTAAGATGTAATGAAAAAACCAGAGAACTGGGGTTGTATTCTCGTGTATCAGGTTGTGTTGCTGGAATTAGGGTGCCTTTAGCCCTAGAATATGCAAAGATGCAGAACAAACATGAAATATCTGTAAAGCATCAGTTTGTCTAGAAATTTTTGGGAAAACCAATCTTATATTAAGCCAACCAGATGCTTCACTGAACAGAATATGGAATTCACAACAGTTCCAATATGTGATTTTAAAGAAATTTCACGCTTGTGGCCAGCTGCTGTGGGTTCTGTCCCCTTTCCTTGGGGGTAATTGTACACTCTGGTCTGTAATTAAAGATTTTTAGGTAAAAATGCTTGAGAGGTCCTAAAAAGGACATTTTCAGGTAAGAGACTCATTTCTAGACTCAAATATTTTGTTGATTTGCTGTTTGACTCTGGGCAATACACCTGTCCTCTCTTTACTGGTGATTCCTCATCTATAATGCTGAAATAAAATTTTGTCTAGAAGCTTCAGCGTGAACAAGGGATCTCTTGAACATCTCTGAGTTGCTGGATCTTTAATTGTCACTATGTTTTATATGAGAAACTCTGAAGGCATTTGGGATGTAGCCCACTTTTCTATCCACTGAACTTAGTATTTCAGTTGCTTTGTACCTCTTAGTTTTGGCCTCTGAGAACAATCTTTGATATTCTTCCCTACAAAGCAGGATATCATGGTTTTCGCAGAGCACTCTGCTCTTCCCTTCTCATTTGAAAGAATGAATTTGACCATCCAGCAGCTGACAAGCTCCAGTCAGCCTAGTGCAGGTGGCTGTGGAATCACATACCTTATTAAACATCCCCCATGACAGACTAAAGTGCTAGGAACACTTGCTAAATGGTTTGGCAAAGGGACAAATCTTTTTGCTAAGTCAAGTCTGTAAACCACATCTCAAATCTGTAGTACAATAGCTGTACACTGAGCTCATAGTTTGTTTGGATATTTTGAAAAGTATCTGACCACTGACAGATCTTATATTTACATAAAAGTGGATCCATTTTAGAATCCCAAGCCATTTTTGTTTTGAGGAAATCAAAGTTGAATGAAAATTCAGTAAAGTGTAATATAGTCATATTTGAATTATTTGGAATAATCTATTCATGAATATAGCTGGATGTGCCTCTCTGAATTATAGAACTGATTTCCTGAGAGATCAACTCTGTAAGCTCCTGTCTTCAGGGAAGAATAAAGATGAGATACTTACTTTTCATTTGTTGCTGACCTAGTGGTGTCTTTTGACCTTACAGTTGTGACTTCAAGATCCTGAAGAGGTCAATATTTATTTCCTACTACATTCTGGGCCAAATTATGATATAGAACCAGTCCAAACCCAGGCATTGTCTGTCATCAGTGACTCAAGGCGATGGCTTTGCCTTGACTGAAAGCCTGTGAATTTAATTCCTGTAATTATCCAATAAATATTTTTGCATACTTACTGTATTGTATGTCAGACACTATGGGGGTCTGAAAACCTGATTCTCCCCTTTTACTCTTAAAAGCAAATTTAACCACATTTATTGGCACCTTTTGGTTTGAAAGCCAGGGGATGTTTGGTTCTTGTTTCTGTTTTCCCACCTAATATCCCTTAACAATGAATCTACTTATAGTACAACAACTGGGTCCAACTAGCTATCTTAGTATCCCATTATTTATGGCAATCCAAAATGGTGGTCTGAAGCTGGACTCTTGCTGGTCCTCTTCACTGTAGTCTACCATATCACAAGTTCAGAATTCATAAATAAACTTGGGAATTCTCTATTCCAGGAGGCTGGTAAGTGTTTTCTAGTAGACTACAAGCTTCAAGAGGGCTTAATGTGATACCTTGTATTTCCCCTGCAGTAGCACTTATCATACCCAACTGTAGATTTTATATTTAAAGGCCTGTTATACCTACTAGACTGGAAGTTCCATGAAGGCAGTGATGGTGTCTCCCCTTTTCACTGATATATCCCCACAGTTACCTCAAAAGTAAGTACTTGCAAATACTTACTGATGGAAAAATAATTCATTTCTAATTAATTCCAGCAAAAGCAAAGCATAATTATCCTGTGGCACACATCCCATCTTTCTTTATGTCTCAACAATTTTAGACACACCATAGAAGTTGGAGGATGGGTGACAAAGTTAGATTCAAAAAAAAAAAAAAGAAAGTTGAAAATATGTATTTGCCTACTACCAATATAAGATGTAATTTCAAAGACTTCATTTTACTTCAAATGACAGCAAGAGAGAAAACAAATATGACATAGAAATGTGTTGTTTTGAGGCTCAGTAAATAACAATCTAAAGACTAATATTTTAGTGAAACACCACCATTTCCAAGAAAGTTAGATTCATTAATCAAATGGCAGAGTAAAAAACAAATATATTTGTTGTTTCTTTGTTCATTTTCACACCTTTCATTCAGATAATAGTAGATTTGGTAGGATGAGAAGAAATAATAAACATACAAAACAATATTTTGTCCTAATAAATCCTTAGGCTGGGAGTTTATTTCAGAATGAAGTTACATCATCATGTTCATGTGAAAAATAGAAAAGTATGGTCAAAACAACCAACTTTGCCTTTAGCAAATTCTTGTGTCTCAGGGAAACATAAACAATTCAGTTTAGACAGATTTGTCTGTAAATACTGACTAGTTAGAAGCAAAATATATGGCACATACATTTTAATGGGTGATTCACTGACAATTGTGATTCCTCAGCATAGCTGAATTTAGGGAAATGAGGAAAATCATGGGACTCGAGGAAAGATTTTGGGATCACAGCACACTTGTCTAATGATTTTTGAAACCATTCCTCTCTTCCTCTATGTACAAAGCCTAAAGAATATAAATGTGAGTAGGTAGCTCTGCCTCCAAAAATGTTTTCTTAGTTGGAGACATATCTATGTATCTGGAATCACAGTGCCATATCCTCTGAGAAAGATTTGAGTGGAATTTTGTGGGAGTACAGAGAAAAGAAGAAGTGGACTCCTGTGAGAGTTGACATCTGAGCTAGACCTTCAAACTGAGTTGGAAGTCTCCTGCTCCAGAGGAGGGAATAAGATTTGTTTTTTTTTTAAAGGGGAGGTCAAAAATATGCTGAGAGGAAGGTATACTGAGGGAGGTTCAGAAATATGTGGAGGATGGAGAGGTAGGTGAACTCATAATAATATGAACAATACAGTTTACAAGAGAAATGGAGGGTGAGGGCAGAATGGGGTTTTGCTGCAGTCTGTGAAGGAGTTGGGGTGCCGGAGTCACACTGTTGTGGACAGACGAGAAGGAGGCAAAACCGAGAAGCCGCGGAGCCATCATGTTGCAACACTAAGGAATCGCAACAGTTCTGGCTGAGATAACAGTACCTTTAATCCTGTTAAATTAGTATGCATGAGCGGCAAGTGTGAGTTAAAGTGTCTTAGAGGTAAGAAAGGCTTTCTGGAGTAGTTGATATTTGAACAATAAATGGGAAGAATGAGGGGAAACCCAGAGGGGAGAAACCTTCCAGGAAACAGAACCAACTGGTAGAAAAAGATGAGTGAGACAGGAGATAGGTGAGGAAAGGGGAGGGGAGGAGAGAGAGAGAAAGAAAGAATGGGAAGGGAAGGGAGGAGGGAGAGATAAATGGAAAGAAGAAGAGAATGGGGGAGGGAGGGGAGGGGGATACATTCCCAGAACTGAAAGTGGTTGAGTATGACAGTAGAATGAGAGAAGAAATTAATAAAGGCAATTGGAGATGAGTCTATTGTGTTATTTTTAACCTAAAACATGATATGTAAGTGAATAGATGATGATTATGATGATGATGCAGGGTAGAAAATGTTCCATAAACAGAATGACGTGAAGGAACAGAGGGCTTTTTATAGGAAAACAGAGGGGAAATAGTCCAGAAATAGCATAGAACAGCTATCAGATTATATGCAAGAATGATCTGTCTCGAAATGAAAAGGGAAGACAAAGTGATTTCACATTTTAGATAAGGCCAGAAGGTGAATGGAGCTGTCATTGAAAAGACCTCGACCGCGTGGGACTGGATTGGGGTTGTGAGGGACACAGATTTAGGAAGGAACGAGGGAGCTACGGGTGGGGTAACTAAACTTAACCTGGATATGAGCTATCTCAGTGTTAATGGCTATAAGGTTTCCAAAACTGCTGGCGGGAGAAGGTTGCTTTAGCTTTTAGAAATAATTAGCTGTGCATACTTTATTAAATGTGAAAACAATAAGCTTCCCATTTCCCTAAGCAGACTTTGTGTATGTAGAACTGGAGCCATAGCTTTGTGATGCTGCTGGTGGGCCTTATTTCTGACCACAACTGAGGGATACAAACCCAAAGGGCATCTCTGGAGATCTGTGTCCTGGGCACAAGCCATTAGTTGTATTTCTGACCCCTTAAACTGGTGTGTAATGATGAAGTATCCAGATGTGATACTGCAGTAGTCAAAAAAAAAATCTTTTTAAATAACTAAAAGATTTTTATTGCCAGAACTTCTCTTCAGAGACTTCATCAAGAAAGACATATTTTTTTTTGTATATTTAAAGAAATAAGCTCTAACCTTGAGGGAAGACAGCATCAAAGATCTGGCAACAACATTTACCATAAATAATGAATGAAAAACATAAAAAAATTAATTGGGAAAAATTAAGTATCAGTGTAGTACTTGCGCAAGTGAACTCATGGGAGTTGTGGTAGGTTTGTCTCACTGACGAGCTGTCTGTACGAAATCCTCCTCCTGCGGCTTCCTCAAGGCGTTGTGTAGCTTCTCCTCCTCTCCAGCTGATGAGTCCTTCTGTTCTCCTCCACTGGTTACTGGTGGATATTCCTTAAACCACAACTTTTAAGCTCTTGTCCAATGTCTACTCCTTTGATTCCACTGTCATGTGACCAGTCCCTAATTCCTGTTCCTTACCATCCAATTTATCCTTTTCACAAAATTTGTGTTCTCAAAGCATGTATTTATTTCCCTTACTTTATTAAAAAAAACCCTTTGAACTGTATTCCTTATGCCTTTCTGTTATCTCAATCCTGCATTCCAAAGCCAAGCTCCAATTCACATATTTCTTACTTACCAAAGAGCAATACTTTTCATCTCAAACTCCATATCTTGGTTCTTGCTTCCCAAGAACCCAAATGCAAAAACATGCATTCCAGATGTGGCCCAGAAAAGCCTTTGGCCAAAGATAGCATTCCAATTGTTAAAAATGAGGTGGTGAACTGATGGAAGGAGGTGTACCAGCATGCAGGATGCACCAGGCTTTTGAGATGAATATATGAGATGAGTAAATAATATTTATAAAGATGGTGGGGTTGAATGGCTCTTGCAAAATGTATCTGATGCTTTATAGAGAGAGAATGAGCAGTTGAACATGAGTAAAAGCAGTAAAGTCCATGTATGAAAGCCAGTGGGCATCTTTGGTTATATTGAAGAAGTTCTTATTTCAAAAATCAAGAACTGAAGGAGAACTTAATAGTGATAGTGACTGACATCTGATGACTGTTCGATGTTCAGCCATGGTAGATTTGTTTTGTTGAAGAATATTGTCCGGAGTGGTGGTTGAGTCCCGAGGAAGAAGGACTACGCAGCACCATGGCAAATGCCCATCACAATGATGGCATCCCACAGCCTTCCCCAAAGAGACTTATGGACTTTTATATGGATAACTGTTCACCGCAGAAAGGTAATACCAAGATATTTCAAGGATTGTCGGCACAGGGATTTGAGTCGATATTGATTCTCAAAGACCTAAATTTTATGGTCCTCCTGTTACACTGGTGGCATAGGGGATTCTGTACAAAGTCTGATGTCATTCTTCTCTTCTTCAATACAAAGCTGGGCTTGACATACAGACACTGCATTGGGACATTAGTCAGGTCCATCGACACAGCTTGGACCTGACTCCCGCTCCTAAATACCCTCAAGCATCACTGATTTATTGATTAAAATCATACTGCATATAACTAGAAAAGCTATGAATTGTCATCATGAATTGAACTTTTAAAAAAGAAGGCAATGAATTTGTTGACCTTATACTCATGGTTGAGTCATGAGAAAATTGGGCAAAACTTTTCTGAACTGTAAATTTTAATTCTAATAAACTATAATTATTTTGAAACAAAAAGTTGCCAAATATTCAATAATTAAAGGCAAAAAGTGACAATGAAATTTACAATTTACATTTTCCTCACTGTTATTATACTGCATGTGAATAAACTAACTTTGAAGAACTGAGGAAAGTGGAATTGTGTGAACAATGTACACCTGTGTGCAAATTTATGTTGAAAATTTTAGTAATACAAATTAATGATAATGATTTTACATACTTTTCAAACATGAATCAATATGGAGAAGATTTTTTTTTAAATAGTAACTGGTAGTGTTACATAAATTGATTATAAAAAGCATGAGAAAAATTTGAAGGACACTTTTTTACATTAACAGATTTAGAATTGCTTTTCAATATATGCATTATCCCTTTGGAATAAATTTTAATAATACTGAGTCGACAAAAGAGTTAATGAATTTACTGAACTTCAAAAGTCACATTCTTAAATGGATGTATTATTTGCTACAAAGTCAAATTAATTCTTTAAAAAAGATACATTAATCTTGTTAATGTAGACAACATTTATTAAACTTATTCTTTTTGGTAATTAATTCATTTATCTGACAGGTTGTAAGTATGTTCGAGACAACGTGGCATGTGAATTCTATGTTTTCAGAGGTAAACTTTTATCAAGTATGTAGCATAAAATGTAGCATCTCAATCCAGATGTGCTGTACATGCAAAACATATCAGAGAAACGGAAGACGTGATGCAAAACATACCTCATGGGGAGGCCAGGACCACAGAGCACAGGTGCACAGCGCCTCCCGGCCCTCCACCACCCGGGATCAGAACAGCAAGAGGACAGCTACTTGGCAAGGTGAGGGACACAGGGAATTCATAGAGGCTAAATATCAAACTCTCAGAGACTTGGAGAGTCTCAGAAATTCTGGTCATTGGAACAGAAAACAAAGAAGTATCCCTCAGCCTGGAACCTGTTCCGACAGCATCAAGCTAAGGCTGGGGGTAGGGGCACCTAAGAGGGAAAGGTAGAGAAGCCACATGGACAAGATTGCCTTGGAAAGAGCAGCAGAAGAGAAAGCCAGACCAGCTTCACTGAGGTGGGAGCCGCATAGGCCTGCTGCAAGAACAGTGCTGTGCTTTTCTCAGCTCAGAAGTAGAGGACTGTGGTGCTATTCTGTGCAGATCATGCCTAAGCTTGAAGCTCTGGGAAAGATTAAATTTCTGCAGCTCCATCTTATCTGGATATAGCAGTAAATATTGTCACAGGGAGTGTCTTTGAAGCAAGCCATCAAAATAATTTATATTGGAATAGCTGCAAGACGAAAGCCACTGAGACCTGCCAGCAGTGGAGACAGCAGGCCAGGCAGGGCACACGCCACCATCCAGGTGTAAGGCATCTCTGTAGCACACTGAAAACTACAGGGGTGCAGGCAGCCTAAAGCCACCGAGGCCGGCCCCTGGCAAAAGCAGGAACAGAGTTGAGCAGGTGGGACGTGTGTCACTGACCTGGCGTGCTGCAACTTTGCCACACACACTGATAACTGCAGAGACCTGCTGCCAACTGCAGGAATGCAGCAGGCTAGACGGTCGGGTGTCACTGTCTAGGTACATGATGCCTCTACTATGCATGGACACCTAGTTGGGTGCAAATACACCCATAGCATCTCTGCACACTCTGTGGCATGCTACCCGAGGTCTCTCATATGTCATGGCCCTGCAGAACTTTCAGAGCCACCTGGTACAGAGAAGGGTGGGACAAATTTCCTGTTGATAGCCCAGTGCTGGGTGTTTCTCTAGGTGAGTACAAAGCCACTTCCTGAGTCAGGGAGGGATTTAGCCACAGGACCTCCTCAGGGCTGTTCCCTCTGACGCACAAGAGAACACATTTCCTCCCGGGGAATGCAGAAGAACTATCAGAGCCACTTATGTTCCCACCAGAAGTGGGCAGGGTGAGGTATTTGTAGATAAGTGTCAGACCCTGATGAATTTTCATCTTTTTAATGTTAGTTTTTATTTCACAGGTATTGTCTTCTGTGTTGGTTGGTTGTTTCCCCCCATTATTTGATATTGCTTACTTTAATCCAGTTGAATATCTTTTAAATGTGCTAATTGGATTTATTCTGTTTTTTAATTTTATTTCTATATTTTTCCATTTTTCTCTTTTTCTTCTCACTTTGCCATCCTCTGCGTCCCCCACCCCCTTTTGGCTTCTTCTTTACCTATTCTTTTTATGCCCTATATACCTTAATATTAATTTACTGTCCTTAATATTTGATTTTTTCCCCCACCTATTCCAGAGGACTACTATCCTTACTGACTTTTGGACTAGTAGAGTTGTAGAAAACATTTTCTTATCCTTTGCTAATGTATGGTTTGCTTTTATGTGGTTGCAGTTACTGGTGATGAGTCTCTTTTCTCAAAAATGGTGTTGGGGATCCACCATAGCACTTTGAACAAATTGAGTGTATACTTTGATGCTGACATATACCTACCTCCAACTTGGGTCACATAGAAAAGAGAAAGCAGATTACTAGAACAATTCCCACATGGCAGTAGAAGAGACATCCATCCCAGCAGATGTACAAATCTAATTCAAAAACATAGCAAACATGAGAAAATAAGGTAATAAGACTTCTCAGAGGAGGACATACAATCAATCAACAAGTACATGAAAAAATTCTCACCATCTCTAGCAGTCAGAGAAATGCAAATCAAAACCACCCTAAGATACCATCTCACTCCAGTAAGATTGGCAGCCACTATGAAGTCAAACAACAACAAGTGCTGGCGAGGATGTGGGGAAAAGGGTACTCTTGTACATTGCTGGTGGGACTGCAAACTGGTGCAGCCAATTTGGAAAGCAGTATGGAGATTTCTTGGAAAGCTGGGAATGGAACCACCATTTGACCCAGCTATTGCCCTTCTTGGACTATTCCCTGAAGACCTTAAAAGAGTGTACTACAGGGATACTGCCACATGGATGTTCATAGCAGCACAATTCACGATTGCTAGACTGTGGAACCAACCCAGATGACCTTCAGTAGATGGATGGATAAAAAAAATGTGGCATTTATACACCATGGAGTATTATGCAGCACTAAAAAAATGACAAAATCATGGAATTTGCAGGGAAATTGATGGCACTAGAGCAGATTATGCTTAGTGAAGCTAGCCAATCCCTAAAAAACATATACCAAATGTCTTCTTTGATATAATGAGAGCAACTAAGAACAGAGCAGGGAGGAAGAGCAGGAAGAAAAGATTAACATTAAACAGAGACATGAGGTGGGAGGGAAAGGGAGAGAAAAGGGAAATTGCATGGAAATGGAGGGAGACCTGCATTGTTATACAAAATTACATATAAGAGGTTGTGAGGGGAATGGGAAAATAAACAAGGAGAGAAATGAATTACAGTAGATGGGGTAGAGAGAGAAGATGGGAGGGGAGGGGAGGGAGGATAGTAGAGGATAGGAAAGGTATCAGAATACAACAGTCACTAGTATGACAATATGTAAAAATATGGATGTGTGACCGATGTGATTCTGCAATCTGTATTTGGGGTAAAAATGGGAATTCATAACCCACTTGAATCTAATGTATGAAATATGATATGTCAAGAGCTTTGTAATGACTGCTTTTTAGGACTTTCCCTTTGACTTTGTGTTCAGCAGTTTCAGCATGATATGTTTAGTTGTGGTTTTGTTTTTCTTTGTATATATCCTTGTTGTTTGTAGTATTTCCTAAATATGTAGTTTGGTATTTTAGAAGTTGAGGAAAATTCCTAGCTTTATTGCTTCACATATTGCTTCTGAGCCCCCCGCCCTTCCTCTCCCTCTTCCTCTTCCTCTCCCCCTCTCTCTCCCTCTCTCCTGGTCTCTGAAATTTTCATGTTCCCATGATTTCTCATGCTTTTTGTTTCTACATTTGAATATTTCCTTCAGACTTTCCTTCTAGTTAGTACTCATTATCTTTTTTTTATTATTTTTTCTTGTAGTTGTAGTTGGACACAATACCTTTATTTTATTCATTTATTTATAAGTGGTGCTGAGGATTGAACCCAGTGCCTCACACATGTTAGGCAAATGCTCTACCACTGAACTACAGCCCCAGCCCAGTACTCATTTTCTTTATATCTGTGTCTAATCTGCTATTAAGCCCATCTGTTGATTTCTTTTTTTTTTTTTAATATTTTTTTTTTACTCCAAAGAACAATAATAACAACATCTGACAGTGCATCTCAACAGAAATAATGGAAGCTAGAAGACAAAGGAATGATAAAAAAAAGTGGGAAGTAAATAACCTCTTAACAGACTTCCACACCGAAAGATGAAGGCAAAAAAAAAAAAAAAAAAATGAGGAGAGGGAATGTGTCGTCTTCTCTAAAGGCAATACTAAAGGTAATATTTCAAGTGCACAGGAAATGATTCTACATGCAAATTAGAGATACAAAAAGGTATGAACAGGGACCAAAAGTATAAATATAAGTCAATTTTTAAAATTGGCAAGAAGACTTGAACAGTCACTGTATACACACCCACACCCATGGAGAGATATTCGAATGGAAACTAAAAACATGAAAAGGATTGAAGTCTAATCTGCTCATTAGTCATTCGGAAAAGCAAATTCAAAGGACCAGGTACTATATACAACTACCGAATTAGAAAATGTAAAACCCCATATTGACAAGGATGTGGAGCAACTGGAATGCTCACATGCTTCTTGTAGGTGTATAAAATGGTAAAATTGCTTTTGTAGATTCTACTAAAGCTAAATATAAGAATTTCCTATGGCCCAGCAGTTCTGTTCCTGAGTATATACACAACAGAACTGCATATATTGATGTACTAAAAGAAATGTACAAAGAGATTCATAGAAGCATTATTTTGAAGAGTTACAATCTGGAAATAACCCAAATATTAATCAAAAGTACAATGTCCCAACACATTGTGGTATAGTATTAAGGAATTTCCAAGCAATGCTAAGGAACAAACTCCTGATACTAACCAAAGCATGGATGACTCTAACGAATACAGTGTTAAGTGGAAGAAGCCAGACCTCTCAGATTACATATATTTTTAAATTGGGAAAAATTATTCTGTGGTGTTAGAAGTCTGCTCTGTTTAGTGCTTTGGGTATGATGGTAAGGAAAGTAACTTAAAAGGAACACAGAAGGAAGCTTCTGCTGGTATTCTACTCTTTCTTAATGTGGATAGAGTATTTAATTTGTGATAATTTGCCAAACTTTACTCTTGTGATGAGTATAGTTTTTTGTATGCATTTTAAATGTCAATAAAAAGATGTATTTAAAAAAAAAGAGCTTTGTAATGTTTTGAACAACCAATAAAAAAAGAAAAAAAAGACAACTCCAAAAGCTTATAACTCTCTAATAACTCAAACTGTAGACGTGCAGTAGAGGAATTCAAAAAGAATTCAAAAAGTTGATGGTTAAATTATCAAAGAATTCAAAGAAAAACTAAGGAATTAACTGAGTGAGAAAATACAGGAGATGCGAGAGCATTTCCATAGAGAGGGATTGATTCTGAAAAAGATCCAAACAGAGATCTTAAAAACAAGCAAAATAAAATAAATAAAATCAAAAATTCAGGTAAGAGTCTCACCAATAGACTGTCAAGTAGAAGAAAGTTATCCTTCAGAATCAAAGAAAAAATAAAAACCTTCCAGTTACCAATAAGCTATCATTGAAGAAGATACTTAGAGGAATCCTACACACACACAAAGAAAAAGGAAGATAAAAATAACCAAGAGATCATGGGAAAGAGTAATTTTCATTAGAAGGAAGATGAGTAAAGGCAGTTCTAAGAAGGAAGTTTACAGTCATGAATGCCTACATAAAACAAGTCAGATCTCAAGGTCTTAGAAAAACAAGAACAAACTAACCCACAAAACTGGGGATATTACCATAGCCTCCACTGAAATTCAGAGGATCACTGAGGACCATTTTGAAAACTTATGTTCCAATAAAATGGATAAATAGATAAAATTTTAGAACGTATGACTTATCAAAACTGAATGAAGAGGAAATGTAAAACCTAAACAGACCAATAACAATAACAAGCAATGAGATCTATGCAGTAATAAAAAGCTTTGCAACAAACAAAAACCCAGGGGTAGACGAATTCACAGCTGAACGTTACCAAATGTTTAAAAAGGAACTAACAAAATTGCTCAAATTATTCCATGAAAATGAAAGGGAGGGAGTACTTTCAAATCTGTTCTACAAGGCTAATATCAACCTGATAGCCAAACTGGATAAAGGTACATCAAGGAACAAAAATGATAGACCAATATTCACATACAAAACATTCTTAATAAAAGTTCTTGAAAACACAATTCAATAACATATCAAAAAGATCTTTAGGCATGATTAAGTTGGTTTTATTTCAGGGATTCAAGGATGGTTCAATATCTGCAAATCAATAAATCTAACATACCACATTTTTAAAAAAGCAAGAACAAAAATCACATAATCATATAAATACATGCAGAAAATTCTTTCGACAAATTTAGCATTCATTAATGATAAAAACATTGAAGCAACTAGGGGTAGAAGGAATTTACCTCAATGTCATGAAGTCTATATGTGACAAAACCAAAGCCAACATCATCCTAAATGGAGAAAAACTGAAACTATTTCCTCTAAAATTAGGAACAAGACAAAGACATCCATTTTCATCACTTGTATTTAAAATAGTACTGAAAATTTTAGCCAGAGCAATTAGAACTGCACTGATCCAGAGCTCCTCAATCTATAATGTGATGGAGGGCAGGAGAATTAGCATAACCCTGGAACAAAAAGAGAAGTACATGAGATTATCCATCCCATATAATGTGAATGTGCACCTTCTGAACCTTCCTGGTAATTGCAATAGAAAAGAACCAGCTATCAAATCAAATCTGCATATTATGACCTGAGAACACATCTGGTAAGGCAGCTATGATTGAGGCTACCACTTCCTGGTTCTTGCAGTAATCTGTTATCCTCCTCCAGGTTCCATCTAGTTTTTGCAAGAACCGGACTCATGAAATAAATGATGGGACTACCGCTTTTGATACTTCATTTCTTTAAGTATATACAATATTAACTATCCTCTCTAAAATGAGATACTGGTTTTATCTTGGTTAAGAATGCTTTCGTACTTATATAAACTAAGTATAACTGAAATAATAATTCCTTTTACCATCTCCACATCTAAAAATCAATTTCTATGTTGTGTAAAATTCAAGGCTTTTTATAACTAGCCAAAGTTATAAACTGAGATCCTGCTAAGACAAAATTATTATGGGATAGTTAATTTTAATTTTTGGTAACTTATTTTATTGATTCATTTTCACTGTGGATAGGAATCTTCTAGTTAAAATTCACTATATATTGGCTGAAAATATCTCAGTATTTCTTCTCTATTTTCTTGAAAAATTTTTTTATGCAACAAAACAAGCTTTTGTTTTATTTTGCTTCATCAAATTGCAAAATTGCAATTATCTTTTATCTTGAAATTTAATGAAATTTGAAATATAAAATAAATTTACTTTCTTTCACTGTTTTTTTCCTAGTACTAGTTTTTGCATTTTCTCTCAATTTTACATCAATAATATGTCTCCATTTTGACTTAAAATTTATCCATATTTATTTCTTTAAATTAGAAAATAGTTTAATTATATTTAGACTTTCTATTATTTTAATGAATAAGCTTAATGCAATGAACTTTCTCTTAGAACTGCATATTCATAGTGTCCCAGAGATTTTGATATGTTGTGTCACTATTCTTATTTACCTCTAAAAATGTTTTTATTTTATCCCTGATTTCTTCTGCTTTCAATTCAATAGCATATTATTTAGTCTCCAGATGTTAGAGTAGCTTCTATTTTTTATTTTATCATTGATTTCTAATTTCATTTCATTATGACCTGACAGAATACAATGTATTTAATACAAAGAGAAATAATTTAATTATAAATTACATCTTATGTAGATATCATTGCAATGTGTACTGATTACAGAAAATATTCCAATAACATAGTAAGATACCAATCCTGGAAAAAAATAATTTGTACTTCAATTGTTGAATCCACTCAACCAGTGTTGTGTTTATGTGTAAAACTAGTGTTTATGCATATTCCTGATACATGCTGTACAATATAGCAGTATTATGATATTATCTGAGCTGGGTGACATGACATGTAATCCTACCAAAACAGTGAAATTATGTCTAACAAACTTTATTTTACACTCCTTCTGTCTTTAAATTTAAATTCATTAAAATTAATTCAAATAGTATATTCTATTTCTCAGTTTTACCAGTCACGTTTCACATGCTCAATAGCCGCATTTGACTAGTGGCTACTGGAACGGACACTATAGATTTAGAACTTCTGGACATTTTGCAGGACATCACATTCACCTATTACACAGATGACATGTTGACTGAGCTGGTTGAGGAAGACAGAGTTGGCATATTGGGAGTCTTGGTAAAATTGGTATGTTCCAAGGAATGAAAGAAAATCCCTGAAAACATGTAGGGACTGTCATAGTCATAAAATGTTTATAGACCAGTGGTCAGAAGTATGGCACAATATAACCTCCAAAAGGAAAACAAATTATTCTATCTTGCACTTTGCGTCTTGAAGAAAGGAGCACAGTAATGCTGTTGGGACCTTCAACTCAGTTAATCGGCATGTTCTACACATAGAGATATTGTCCTGGCCCATATACAAGGTGAGGCAAAAGGCTTAGGCATTTGGAAATGTCCTATACAGAAAAATGTTTCTGCAGCCTATCTCATACTGATCATGTAGAGCTAGGGTGTCAGATTTATTGGTTGAGGCAAGAGATGCCATGTATGGATGGTAACAGGTTCCAGTTAGTGAATCCATGGGTTCTGAAGTAAACCAGGATATCTGCAGTACATGTGCTTCTTCGTCTATGAAAAATATGAAAAGAGAAGGGAGGCCAGTAGCGTAGAGGATTGGGATTAGGGGAGGGAGGTAGAAAGGGAAAGGGGTGGTATAGGGAAGTGAAATAGACAAAATTATGCCATTTGCAGGTATGAATATATAATGATGAATCCCATTATTATGTATAATTATAATGAACTGATAAGGCTATTTAATAAAAAAATATTAGCTCTTTAAAAATCCTTACAGTATATTATGAGCCCAAGTACAGACCAAATACCTGACAATGGGAAACCATGTGACCATGTGACTGGTAGTTTCTAATATCAGCTGAGTCTTGTCAGACCTTCCAAGTGATATGATAGGTAGGCCCATACAATGCACCCTAAGATGGAAGTGGCGCATCCTGTGCTGAGCCTGAATAAGACCAGAGGACAGATGAAGTAAATGAGCAGTTCGATCAGATCCTGTGGCACCCTCTACTGTGTATGACTGACTATCCTTCAGCTCATGACCACGGCCATGGCTGGGATTCCATGCAAGTAGTTCCAGAAGGAGGAGAAAGCCCGATTTGTTTAAAAGTGGGTCAACTCATTATGTGAGTAAAAGCCAAAAACGGGCATCCTCTTCACAGTCACCTTGAAAAACAGCAACAAGAGAAAATTCTCCTAATTGTAATAGCTTTGGATAGTATGCTTGGCCATGCATTTTGTATGAAGAGAGATGGCCCAAGGATTAATCTATACAGACTCATGTGCAATAGCAGTACAAATAGATTGAAAAATCAAGGACAAAGAAGGTTGGTTTAGTGAAATGTGGATGGACAAATGGGAATTATCACTAACTGTGAAGAATTTTATAGCACATGTTAGTGCTCACCAGAGACAGCAACAGAAGAGGTATTAAACAACCAAGTAGCAAAATGACTTAGCTGGTCAATATTAGTCAACCTAGCCTCAGCCACGTCAGTGCTACCATGAGGGACATACGAACAGAGCAGTCACTATGGCAGAGATGGAGGCTACACCTGGGTCTAACAACATGGATTCTGATTGCCAAAGCTGATCTATCTACTGCCACTGTCAACTGTCCAGCCTGCCAATAAGAGAAATAATGCTGAATACCCAGATGACATTATTCCTGGAAACTATCAAGTGGCCATTTGGCAGCAAGATGACAACATTGGGACCTCTTTGTCCTAGGATGACAGCAGTCAGCTTTCACAGGAATCGACACACATATGTGGCTATACTCCTGCCTACAGCACCTCAGCTAGCACCACTATTCAAGAACTTATGTCGTGTTAGATCAATAATATGGGATCTGACTGAAAGTGATGGAGAAAGAGAAAGAGAGAGTGCACGGAGAGAGAGAGAGAGAGAATATAAATGCTGCATTTCCATGACTGAAAGGGGTTCAAATGGTCAAAGGATGAGAAGAGTTCTTAGAGGGGAGTGGGAGAGAAAGCGGAGAGGTCTTTAAGGAGTAGATCACAAAATAGAGTTTGGGAGTCATGCTCATAAATTTGGACCATACGGATGCAGGTAACCACCAAAGGGTGTTAAGGGCAGTGACATGATCAGATTTGCCATGAATTCCTTATTATCTTTGACCTCATTTTTTTTTTTTTATTTGTTGGCAACAAGGGGGACAGGATGTGAAGTTTGGAACTAAGTTACAGTCCCACATGAGTCAGGCCTCAGTCTTAAAGTTTATAGAAGAAAGCCCCCTCATTTCATAGCAAGACAATGGCCAAGATTACATTTTTTTTCAAGTAACAAAAACATACAAAAGAGAGAGGGGGGATCTTTGCCTGCTCATATTTATGAAAACTAAGAACAAAATATAGAAATGCTCAAAGAGCATGTTTGAATACACCTCTTTGTAGAACATGACAGAAAGGAGTGATTATTTAAATTGGACAGGACTTTGCATTCCTGGCTCCTTGGTGGCAATGCCTTTTGTCTGAACTCTCTTACTAGAAAAATGTCACAAAGGATAAAAAATGAGTCCAATAAGTTTTATTCAATTTCAGAGTCTATTATATATTCTGTTTTACACAAAGCATATAATTTTAAATTTCATAGATAGGCACACTGAACATACACTTGGTAGATATACAGCTATTTGTACGGGTGAAATTGAAACCCTCCAGGGAGGGTACATTAATAATTCCTTACTTGTAAGACAGAACAGCCATCTCATATTCCAAACAAAGCCCGGCTAGCACAAAAATGATTCATGGTCATTTACGAAAACTGATTACCAATCACCAGATCTTAAAGCCATGGCAACCTTTATTTTTCAATCTCATAAACAATAAAGCTCCTTTTTGTTAAACACACGAGGGACCTCTTTCCCACGGAGGAGTTAGTAAATGCAAAAGCTAATTTTCCACATCTGACAGCATGCATGAGAGTTGATGAATACATATGTGATAAATATATATTTCAGTAGAAAGAAAAATTAATGTGTATATATTTATAGAGAGTTTTCTTTCACTGAGCTGTTGATTCAAGGGGGGAGGGGGAGGGCTGATTCCTTTTTTTTTTTTTTTAAGTACCTCAAAGGCAAACATTTTCCTGATAGGACAGCTTAAAAATATTCAGTTCATTAATCCTAGATAAAAGCCACATTCATATTTAGCTTAAATGGATCTTTTCCACGAGATATTAAAATTGTAGTTTCTTTATTTAATAACGAGAAACAAGAGATGACGATATTTCCTGATTTGTAGCTTAATCTCAATACTTGCTAAAGACATTAGAAAAAAATCATTCATCAATTTTCTATCATAAAGGTGCCCCAAGGTACCAGGAGGAACCAGCATGATGCTGTGACTAATGGGTCCTGCTGGGGTCCCTTTTTCCTATTTCAATGGTTGAATGACAGGTCAAGTAGATGAGCGAAAGTAACAAGGTCATTTCTCTGCTTGGCCTTCCCGTGTTCTGTCAGTTTATTATATGCCCCAGAGAGACAGTAACTTCTCCAAGGTCAACTTGAAAGCCTGGGTGCATTCACCCATCATGAGGCCAAATGTGCTGGCGAAGGAATGAGAAATTCAATATTCTGAAAGGGGTTGGCAGAGGGCGGCGGAGAAATGGTGTAGCATAGGTGAATCTCCACTTCCCATGGCGTGCACAATTGATCTTCATCTGGAAGAGTTTCTTAAAACATTTTAGTTCAGAGTGAGCCGGAGAAGTTTAAGAAATAGCCAGTCCTGAGTCAGGTGATGACTTGGGCCACATTCAAGGGTAAATAACTAGAGCTAACACTGAAATCTTGGCAGAAGCCCACCATTATCCTTTGTCCCCTAGGTCATGAATAAATGATTGTTGATTTCAGGCCACCTGGCTTCTCCTGCTCTAACTTTTTGAGTCCTACTTTGAAGCACTGGACCCTCAATTTCCAGAGACTTAGGACTTCCAGGTCTAGAACCTCATTAAAGAGGTCAACCCCACATTAGCATCTGTGGGCTTCCACTGTGTGATGTCTCTCCCTTGTCCTTTAGCCATGCACTGCTGATGTGTTGCATATCTTAGCCAGTGGCACTGTTAATAGTCATTCACAGTCTCAGTCAAAATGGCCAGTCTCCTGCCTTCTTTGTCTGCTTCCTTGAGCATTGTACAGGCAAACCTCGAAGGGATGTTTAGTGGTAGGGGCAGAGTTAGTTCAAAAATTCCAGTCCAGTTATGGTCACAAAAACATTGTTTAGTTCTTGTTCTGCACAAAAATACACAATCCCTCCTTTGTCTGTTCTAAGCTGTGTAAGCAGATAATTTCTAGTTTTTCAATGACATTTTTAATAGTTGCCTTCTGGAATTCAGCTTTCAAGGGATTTCCTGATAAGAGCTATGTAATCAGGATGGAATCTCTTATTAAAAGGATTTTCCTTTTCCAAATCTTGAAAAAAAAAGTCTGTTTTTCTCTTCTCAAATTATCAGGCTATCTATCAATAATTGAAGGTGAGATTGAAACTATGACCTTGGCAGGTAGTGCAGAAGCTTTGCTGAAGTTGTTCAATAGTGTGAGCTATTTTTTTAGATTATGGTGTGTTTTTGAACTATGTTAAAAGTAAACTTCTTTTTTCCCCCTTCAGGGTCTTGGGAAAAAGTTCATTTATTCAACAAACATTTCATTTATTCAACACCCAGTACTATGAAAGTAGTACTGGGTGTTGAATAAATGAAATGTTGAATAAATGAAAAGAGCAAATTGAGACAGTTTCTGGTTTACACTAATTCTGGTTGGTACACTGCTGCTGATGGGGTCCATCCTTGGCTGATTTACCACAGTGATTCAAACTTCTGAGGACAGCGCAAGTCTATCCCTTGATAAATGATGCAGTAGGCCTGGGACATGCACCCCTTTATCTGAATCACCTGGGGCATGAATTAAAATGCAGATTCCAGGATCTAAACCAGATATATAGTCAGTGTACAAATGAGAGGACTAAGAATCTGTGGTTTTAAGTTTTCCAGGTGATTCTCATGCATTCTGAAGGCTGGGACTTACTGTCTTAGAAATCGTGGCCAGAAATCTTGCCTCCATAGCTTAGTAGCATGACTGACCTCTCAGAGCTTCAATTTTCTGCCTCGTAAAATGGCAAATGGCAACCTCATGGGGTAGTTTTGGGGATGGCATATATTAATTTATGAAAATAACACATGCTCAAGCTTAGACCAGTGCTTTGAAATGCTATCCATACTACCATCAGATGCTATCCATACTACCATCAGTAGTCCTACAGTTAACAGCAGGAGACAGCTTGCGGGTCCTTCCCTAGGGAGCTTCAGCTGTGCCCAGTTTTAGGGTTCAGTGGGTATCAGGAGGCAAGATCTCTTGGCTCTGACAAGGTCAGAAGCTACTTTCTGAGGCTAGTGGGCAGAGAGAACTCTGGGTAGTAGAGTATGATGCCCAAGGCCACCTGCAATTGGAGTACCGCACTGCTGCCTAATGGCCCTGTGACTCAAGGTCTGAGCCTGGCTCTCTCACCCATTGAAGGGAAGTGCTACCACCAACATCTACTCCCTTTCTTTCTTAAGCCTTATCTTCTGAAACAGATTGTTAAAATAGGACATTTCCTGTTGGCCTGATTTTGTTATTGTATCCTCTGACCCTAATGAGATGAAAGCAACAATACTGAAGAGTAACCATGCTAAAGAACTGGTCCCTTTTGGCCATCAACTTCTTCTGAGGTATACAATGAGAGGCTGAGGAAAGAACTCGGAGAGAAAGGGGCGTGGAGAGTTCTTGGGAAGAGAGAGTGTATGGTACATTTCCTCCTCTTCTGTACCTCTTCAAAGTCAAGCAGGGACTTTCAAGAGGTACAGAAAATGTCATATGTACCCTTCTCCCCCCGCCCCGGCCAACTTTGGGTGGGGTTGATGTAGGATATGGGTCACCCAGAGAAATCCCAGTTGAGAGGCTGGCTGGCAGCCCTTGGGGTTGCAGATAGGGCTGTGCTTGTCAGTTGCCTTTCCACTAGGTGGGGCTGTGGGGCTTGTTTTCTGTGAGCTGAGAGAGAGGAGGCCAAGAGCCATCCTGGTAAGGAATCCTGGCCACAGGGTATCCTGCTGTAGGGTGAGGTGAACTCTGAAGAAAGAGTTTGAATGTACCACAAGCTGTGGAAGCTACAGAGGATTGTGGGAGGATTAGTTGGAGGTAGTACTAGAAAAGTGTGGTCAGAGCAGGGAGGGGACTCTCCCAGCTGGGAGAGAAAGAATCCAGTCAACCTGTGGATAATCACCCTGTGGCATCTCTGACTGACAGGGGACACCTTTTCTTGCTTCTCTTTTTACCTCTCTCTTCCCTTTGTATGACTCTGGAGAGGCCGGAAATGACCAATGGGAGGTGGGTGGAAGGAAGCAAAGTCAAATCTTTAAATTGCCTGTGCCCCTCCAACTTTCCTCAGCTCTATCACAGAAGCCTGGGACGAATGAAACCTCAGGGAGAGGACTTTACATTGAATGAGGGCTTGGAAGTTTAATATTGGACTGGACGGGGGTTTTCAAAATCCTGAGGAGACTGGAAAAGCTATAGGAACTGCCTAGAATTTTAATTAGCAACAGAAAAGAAGACTGATTCTAAATGGACAGTGGTACGACAGAAAGCTACTTTTATCTTGCATGCTACTGCCAGACCCAGCTGGTTCACAAAACTAGTTACCCTTGTGATGTTGTAAAAACTACAGGAACCAAAGGCAAGTTCTTTGAATATGATAAAGCACTGCATATATCTTGAAGTATGGTTTATATAATTGTATGCAAATAAATAAAGCTAAAACCAAAACAGCTGACACCCAGTAAGCATCTCCTCGATGCAAAGAAGACCATGTGCTCCATATTTGGGGATGTAGAATAAATATGACGTTGTCCCTACGTGGAGGAAGCTTACTGTCTCTAAAGGTGTGTGTAGGGGGGAGGGTAGTTGCATACCCCATTTCTCACTTTCTGTCGTGTCAAATGAAACCACACAGGTGAAAGTCACCAAACTTGAAAACAAGCATGGTGGCCAATTGTTGATGAAAGTGATTCATAACACTTTCAGGGTAGCTCTCCTTCTTGCCTGTTTGTCTCTGAGCTCTGCAAGCCTATACTTCTCGTATCTTTGAATGCCTGCCTTGAAGCACCTGGATGCACAACACGCAGGGACCAACTCTGTGATTCTGTTTTGGTCCCTCTTCAATGGTACCATCTTTTTTGATAGTGCATAATAGGAGCTTGATAAATATTGTTGTAAATTATAACATGTTGACTATACATAATTTTTCTGGGTGAGAGTAACGAAGCTAATCTTAGGTCTTTCCTAATCTAGGATACATACAACTTTCTGCTTACTTCTGTTTAAAATTGTGTTCTGGGTAATCAAAGTATCCAGGATGCTGATGTGTTGCCATGGAATCAAGCTATGATAGGGCAGTGTTAATATAGAAGTATATAAAATGAGAAGAGAGGCCTATGTTTGTCCTATTGGTATCTCTTAAGTGTGAGCAAAAAAAAATTTAGTTTGGCAACTTGAAAAAAAAAAAAAGAAAGAAAAAGAAACAAACAAAATCCATGATTCTGTGTTCTCCAAGGGAGACCTCTATGCTGAGCTGAGTTTGAGTTTAACCAACATTGTATGTGGTCAGCCTTCTACTGCCAAGTTTGGTCAGTCTGGTCCAGAGGCACACCTCTGTCTGCATTGGGAAGGCAGAAATGATCTTAGTGATTCTATCCTTTGAGTAGTTCTACTACCTCTCAAGGCATGCAAATGAAATATTCCCTCCAACCCTGGTAACTGTGATCTCTTGCATACCTGGGTGGGGAAGAAAAGAACACCGAGAACTGACAGCTGAAAGACCACAAAAGATCAGGAAGACCATCAAACTCAGACATAAAAGCTCAAAGACAGAAGTCATCTGGGATTTTGTAGTGCACAAAAACAAATGAAACAACAAGAACCACAAAAGAAAAACAGTCTGAGACTTTTCAGTCTTCTTCTAGTATTAACTCAAGGCTCATTGAAAAAGATACATAATCTAAAAAAAAAAATAAAAATAAAAGGATACATAAGTCTTCAAGCCAAAGAAAGGGGTCTCACTAGAAACCAACTCTTCAGAATTCAGAGTTGTGAGAAAATAAATTTCTGTTCTTTATGTACCTCCCCCCAAAGACATGTAATTTGGTGAACACAAATCATTAATGGAATATTGTAGTAGATATGGAAGGAAGGTGTCTTGCATTGTGAAAATAGATTCTAAAGAGATGCACAGTTTCAATTAGTGGTGGTAGAGTTAGCTAGAAGGCAGCATGCCCTGGCTACAGTTTGGAGGTTTCTTACCCAGCATCCAGCGAACAATCTTGCCATGTCTTCACATCTGAACTGGCCTTTGTGTTCTCCCTAAGTTCTCTCTGAATTGGGAACTTGTTAATTCCTAGCCATTGGTTTATTTAATTCCTGTTTTCTCAGGCTGGACATGTTAGAACATCCTTAAGTGTTCTTTCTACCTTGAACCTCACGTCTAATCAGTAACTAAGCCTAAGGATGCTTCTTGTTCGTGCTGTTTACCCTCTTGCTGTCTCTGCAGTCCTACTCCCATCTCTGAGTTTATCTTGACTACCGCAATAGCCTCCAAAATGGCCACCATGCTTCATCTTGGAACATTCCCGCCTCCCATTCATCATGTGTGTATTTCTATATTAGCTTCATAAATCCTATTCGAAACTTCAGTGTTTTCTCTCTGTTTAGAATAAAGTCTAAATCCCTCAACTGCACATTTAGGGCCTTCACTCTCCTGTTCCAGGTTCTTCTCCTCCTCCTGATACACATCAGCACGAGACCTAGGCCCTGTCCTCACTGGTTTCTTAGTGAACCCCAGAACTTTGATTTCTTTCCATTAAATACTTATTTTATGTGCCTCAAACCTCCCACTCTGGCATAAACTTTTTCAGAATATATTCAGGCGACTCCCTCTGCCTCCCACCTGCTGGCTAGACCAGAATATGACGCCAGCTGCTTTTTAACGTCTGTGGAACAAAACAGTAAGTGGATCTCACAAAGACATGGCCGTATTTACCATCAGCTCTTCTCTCACATAATGTTCTTTGCTTCGAATTTTCACTTCTGTTCACTTTAACCTTTTTTCTTTCTTTTTTCTTTTTATTTCCCACTAATTTTGGTGAGTTCATTTTCATTTTAGATTTCCCATTTATTCCCACAAAGCTTTTCATAATCTGCCCTTATTAATGTTTGTGGCATCTCTAATTAAATCCCCTTTTTCATTCCTAATATTGTTTATTCATGTGTTCTCTGCCTTTTATCTCGATCAATCTTGCTGTAGAGGTTTGCCAATTTTATTACTCTTTGCAAAGAACAAAATTTTGGCTTTTGTTTTATCTTCTCTATTGTATGTTGCTTTTCTATTTTATTAATTTCTTATCTTTATTATTTCCCTCTTCTGCTGTGTTTGAGTTAAATTTGATATGCACATTTTTTAACACTCTAAGACAGGTGCTTTGCTCAATACTTTTCAGCCTTTTTCTTTTTTCTAATCTAAGGATTCGAGGTCATCTTTTCACCATCAGTATCATTTAATTGCATTTCATAATGTAGGGAATCGCTGCATAGCATTTCTGTTTAGCTCTAGTTATTTTTGAATTTATAACAGAACTTCTTCCTTAATCTATGGGTGATCTGAGTATGTTTGTGTATCTTCAAACATGTGACTCTTCCCTAGCCATCTTTTAGCTGCTATTTCTTAATTACTTTTTGCTCAAAGAATGATACCAAATTCTTTGATATTTGTTGAGACTTTCTTTAGAGGACAATTCATTGTTGATTTTGGTTGAAAAGATCTTGTCTTAGTTGTTGGGTAGAATGTTCTATAACTGTCCATTAGGTTAAACAGTTAATAGCATGATCTCATTTGGCACTTTTAATGTTTTTTTTAATTCATGCTTGGACTACAGTTACTAAGATAGCTGTGTTAAGAAGAAATATATTAACATGTTAGTTTGACTATTTTTGTCTATAATTGTAGACATTAAATATTTTCAGGATATACTCTTAGATACATGCACAATGAGAATGATTATGATTTTCTGATAAACTGATCCTTTTGACATGATAAAGTGACCTTTTTGTTTATTTATTTTTCCTGAGTCAATCAAAAATTATTTAATATTGATGGCTTTATTTTTTTTTTTGATAATTTTCTTTCTTTAGGAGGTACCTGGTATGTCTTTCCATTATTCTACTTTAATTCTTATAGTCTGGATTATTTTTATCATTTTAATCTTTCCTTTTAAACTACAATATTTTGCTTATCAATATTTGTCATCATTTTTGATTATATGATATATTTATTTCCATATTCATATATACATATACAATGTACTCACTTGTGTTTTCTGTTACAGCATCCTCTTTTTTTTTCTATTCATATCCTCTGCTCTACATTCTTGTCCCTTCTTTTTACCTAACTTTAACTGATTTTATATTTGATTGGCACATTTTCCCTCTTAGCTTAGAAACTATATGTTCTATTTTACTTTTAAAGAGAATGTATTCTAGATATTTTAACAAGTATATGTAACTCAAATTCTCTAGCCAAAATTTTTACCATTATCTTCAACCATTATCACCCCTTAAGTCAATCCCTTTATCCCTCACCTGTTTTTGTTGCTGTTAACAGCTTTGAAATATAATTTATACATCACACAATTTTCCTAAGTAAAATATACCATTCAGTGATTTTAGCATATTCACAGAGTTCTACAGTCATCGCCACTATGTAAATCCGGAACATTTCCACTCCCACACACACACAACAAATGCACTCATTCAGGCACTCCCCATTTGCCCCAACCCCAGCTCCTGATAATCACAAATTTATTTTTGCCTCTGATTTGCTTATTCTGGATAATCCACAGAGATGAATTATATTGTGTGTGACATTTTGTGTCACCTAGCATTATATTTTCAAGATTTATCAAGGCCATAGCATGTATCAGTGCTGCATTTCTTTTTATGACCAAGGAAGATCTATTGTATTGATATACCTGACACTCGTGTTTATTAAGTTTTGTAACTTCTATCAAAGTTGAAGTTGGCTTCGGTGATCATTTCAAATCTGAAGCCTCCTTATTTGCTTCTTTGGTTTGAAATTATTAAGTGTCTTAATTATTCATGCGAATTCAAGTTCAGCCTTTTATGTTGTTTGTAACAGGTAATTTAATCTGGCCACCATTCTGGGGGACACAGTAACCACCCAGGGCTCATTTTTCTATGCATTCAACTCTCCATCCAGCCAGCCATTGTTTTCTTTATTATGATTATTATTTTTGATTGGTGCATTATAATTATACATAGTAATCAGATTTGTTATTACGTATTCATACATGCATACAATGTAACAATATAATTTGGTCAATTTCACTTCCTGATCTGACAGCATATTGAAGTCTTCCTCTCCTCCAATTCCCTCTGCATTCTTTTGATCCCTAACCATAGCCTCTTCACACATGTGGCCTTCTCTTCAGTTACCACTCACTATGGTGGGAACCCTCGGCAGGCACTTGTAGTCCATGATGTTTCTTCTCTGTGAGGGAGCCCAACTTAGCATAGCATAGGGCAGAGTGTAGAAAGAACCATTGAATAAATAAATGAACAGTCAAAGACTTCTATTTTCTTCCATGATGACTGACTTCTCTGAGCTGAATTTCATTTATATGGTCCTGATGCTAGATACAGTGAGCAGAGATCAAGGTGCCAATACAACACCCTAGGCACCTTCTCTAGGTCTGGCTCCTTGATCCCAGGGATATGGAAAGGGGCCAAAGTGCAAGCTCTCATTATTTCCACCTCCACAGGGTATGCAGGAGGATACAGAACAAATCATCTTCCCCAGACTGGCTCCATTGATGCCTGAGACTCCTGAGGACTGGGAGGCGTTTGTTGCAATTTTGATTTCCCAAGTTCAGAGGGGGCTTAGAGACATATCTATCTTAAGCTCCTTATTGTCTTTCTGCATATTAAATGACAATACCCAGGTCTCCATGGAACATATTCAAAAGGGAGATCAAGGGAGGCATTTGCATCAGGTCTGATGAAATCCTAATCTCCTTATTATTACCCTGTTGAAAGGAAAGCACTGACCACACCAGTGGTAGGGCATTTTTCTTGGAGTTGCTCATATGCCTGTTCTGGTAGCGGGACACAGTGACCACCCCCAGTACTGACCTTCATTCTGTCTCTGAATTTGTAAATCTTTACACTGAACTAGCGATGGTGAGCGCTGAGTTTGAACAAATGGGTCTGTGGCGACTCCAGCTTGGGTTAAGGAGAAGTCAGCATTCCCAGGTAGCCAAGGGCTCAGGAGGGGCCCTGTCCAGCCAGCTGAGGCAGAGAAGGTTCGGGCAGCAGTGAAGAATCATCACTATGGAGCTTTCAGCTGCTTCATGAAATAAGCACACTGCCCTCATTCTTTCTTTCTGCAATAGCAGTTGGCTTATCAGGGGAAGTCTTGTCTTCACACAACTTAGAGAATGTATATCTCTTTTTTAAAAAATCGAATAAGTGGAACAAAAAATGAAAATATAGCACTGCAGCCTGGCAATAAGAGGGGAAGATTTCACATAAACCAAATCTAATTTATAGTTGGTGCTTGCGAAGGGTTGTGGAGCCTTACACATAATAGAGGCTTAATGGGTATTTGTTGAATTTAATGATTTGAATCATTTGCAGCAAAACAAATTCCACTTGGTCTGAATTGCTCAGATAGGTTTGCTTCCCGCTCCATTTAGTGCAGCAGGCAGGTGAGATTTTCCACGTCAGATGAACCACAGGATGATGGGACTCTTGCCATCCATCTACCATGTCCTAAGCCACAGAGGCATGAGACAGTTGTCCTGAAATAAACACACAAAACACACTTGGGCCTGAGTCCTGGCTTTCTAACTTACACATCAGTGAATACACAAGACTTTTTGAGGGGAAAGAACATTTATGTTGAAAGAACACAATGTCTGGCCCCAAGTAGCTTTGAATAAATTTTTTTGTTAGGAAAGTAAATTGTGGTTTCTGCATAAGAATAGTGTTCCAAGAGAGTCAGTGGCTCGGCCTCAGGGCTCCCCACTAAAATATCTAGGCATTCAGAGAAAAGCATTAAAAAAACCTAAGAGGTTAAAAGTGCAAATGAACCCAAGATGGTATCTGAGATGGATTTTCATTAATTACAAGTTACCCAGATCATGGCCTGAGCTGCTGTTTTGCCTTTGGAAGGACAAAAGGCATCCTACCGCCCTGGACGAGGTTAGGTTTCCATCCAAATGGAAAAATGGGGAGCAAAAACTGCTGGATAAAGGGACCAAGAGAGTTTTATTCTGTCTGTTAGAGCCCCTTTCTCTTCACCTGCTTTGAGAATATGAATTCAAATTTTATTATATGGTTTAGAGCAGAAGAAGACCAAAAGGAGTGGCTTTGTAAGAGTAGAGTCACAGGAAGGAATGTGGCAAAAAGAGTTTTCACCTGAAGTGCAGTGAGGACCCCTGGAAGTGGAGCTTGGAGGTGTCTTCCAAGCTTATCAGGTGACTCAAATACAAAGCTAGGGTGTTTGAGCCACCATTGTTTCAGATTATCCAGTAACAAATTTCCCTTTAGGCGAGTGGTAGAATCAGATAATTTTTCTACACTAGATATCTGATAATCAAAGCAATGCTTTTTAAAATGCTTTTTCAAAATACAGATAATTGACCCAAGGCATAAGCCAAAATCTGTAAGAAGGGAGGATGTGCAGGTCTTGGAAGTCTGCATTCTTAACAAACTCTCCAGTTGACTTTTATGTTTATTTAAGTCTGAAAACTAATGACAGAACTGTAAACTTAGCTACCTATGAGAATGATCTGGAGAACTTTGGGACAAACTTGATGCCTGAACCTCTGCTCCTAGAGATTTTCATTTAATTGGTCATGCAGAGGTCCCAGGGACAACCAGTTTAAAAGCTCCCCAGTGAATCCAATGTACTGCTAGGATTAAGAACCACTGAACTGGAGGCTAAGGATGTTAATAAACCAGAATGCTTAATATGTGAAAGGAAACTTCCCACAACGATGACATAGATGAGACTTCATGCCTCTTGCTCGTTAGTTACACAGATTTCCAATTCCAAGATTATCAAGGAAATGAGACAGATTGGGAATGATGGGAAGTACTGCAAATCTATAGCAGCCTGATATCTACCAGCACACCTCAGGAATAACACTAGATTCTCTTTAAGACTGGAACATGACAAGCATGTTCACTGTTATTAAAATTTGTTTGAGGAATTTTAATTAATGAAATCAGGCAAGACAAAATTAGAGACAGAAATAGTGAAATAGGTTAGCAAAATTATAATTATTTTTGATAATCTTTTGCCTAGTGAACCTGATGTGTAACTAGTAAGAATCCCTAACAAATAGGTAAAATATGAAAAAACAATTTTAGAAAGCCCTCTCTTTCCCTTATTTTAATGTGAACCAGATGAAAAATAATAGGAGATAATATCATTCATTTTAGCAACTAAAATAAATCTTAATAAGAAGTGATAAGATCTATAAAAAACACAAAACAATGAACAACATAGAGATGTTTTATGTAAATGGAGAGATTTACCTTATTCATAGGTAGGAAAGACTGATGAGTAACTACATCAACTTTCCACAAATTTTTAATTTATAGCTTTAATGTCATTCTATATATAGTCAAACTGTGTGTTTATTTAAAAATTGATAAAATTATTCTAAAATTTACCTAGCAAAGCAAGCAAAGATTATTTAAGAAAACTGTTTTTAAAAAGGCATTCATATATGACTTTCCTGACTATTTATAAAAATGTACAAAAATCAAGATAAGAGCAATAACTTCTGAGAAGAAAAAGAGAAGCCAATGAAAGAAGAACAAAACAAACAAAGTAAAAATATTTAAACCACCCGTAGGATACACTTAAATTTACAATATCATCTTGACAGTATTTTAGATCCTTGGGAAAGTTAATCATTCAACTATTAGACTCAGAACCATTGATTTACCTTTGGGGGAAAAAAGCTGTGTTTAGACTTCTACATCATATAATAAAATTAATTCAAGTTTAATTAAATTAAATGTTCTCTTATAAATCAACACAAAAAGATGAGACTCTTAGTAGAAAGCACATAAAGTTCATAAACCATTATTAAAACAAGAAATGCAAATAACCAATAAGAATATAAATTAAAATGATGTATTTTTCATTTATTTACTTTATGAAGAGAAGAATTATGGAGAATTTGTGGTAGGTAAATTGGCCTCTCTTTGGTATTACTGTTGAAGATATAAATTGGTATAATCATGTTTGCAGGGTAATTTAGAAGCATTTAAGAATGTGTGTTCTTAAAATGTCCAGAACTTTCAATAAGTAATTTCACTTCTAGGAATTTTTCTGTAGGATATAATCAGAGATATTGTAATGATTACTGTATAAAGAAGCTCAACAGAGTATTAATTTTATGGTGAAAATTAGAAATAATGTCAATGTCCATAATAGAGGTTGCTTAAATAAATTTTGTTTTAGCCCTAGTTCTGTAAAACCTTAACAAACTATCTTTTCAAAGAAAAATGATGTGGGGAAAGTGAGTACTGTTAATAAGAAACAGAAAAGACTACTGAAGTCATTTGTATATTGGCCTTGGGGTGGTGGTTAAACCCACCCCCACCCTCTGGCAGATTCATTCTGTTTATTTTATTGAGTACACATCAGCAAGTAGCACGACTCTATACAGCTACAAGGTCTTGTTCAGATGGAAGTGATTCTTCTTGCTTCTGTCCTTTAAAAACTATGAGGGTACTCAATATCTCTGGCTGCCCTCCCCTTTTCTCCTTAGAGGTGGAGGGATGAGAAAAAGTAGGTGCTAAGGAGAGGCAGAGACTTGGGGTGAAGATTCTCCCCATCATCTTTCAGTCCCCACCTCTGCTGTTGGAGGCATGCCTCAAACTCTCCTACCTTATGGTGAGGTGATAAGAGACAAGGACCCAGTTTGGGCTTAAGGGAAGCAGAGAGGGGGAAGAGAGCAGGACTTGGCTAGCGCTCAGTCTCCTCAGCATCAGAAGAAGCAGTCCCTCCTCATGCTAATCAGAACCATATATTAGGCTTGCAAATTTCAACTAAAAACTGGATTATGACCAAGTGATTCCTTGTCCCCTAGATGTACTTAATTCACTCAGAGATCTTTCATGTTGCAGGGCAGGGTTGGATGACAGGTCTTGTCTAAACCCATCTTAAACTCCTCGGAACCTCTCCCTATGTCTGTCTCTCCTCATCTCTCTTGGAGAGTGATTTTTCAAATGGACAATGGTCAGGCTGTATATAAAAATAGAACTGTGTCTCATGGTCTACAGCAACAGCTCAGAAAGACAAACCCTGACCTCTGGAGCAATCAGCCCCCAACAGTCAGGACTTAATCAATAACGGCTTCCAATTCAGAGACAACCAGAGAAAGCCAATTGTGCTCCCTTTATCCTTCACAGAGGATGCCCTGCTTCTAGGTAGCCCACCCCAGCTTCCCCCCAGCCAACAACCTTCAATGAGGCATCCGGGAGCCTTCTCTTTTGCACTATTAAGCTTCTATTTCCAGTGAAGTGGCCCATTCCCTTGCTATCACAAAGCTCCCCATGACCTTTGCTTGTTCTTATTTGAATGGTCTTCATCCACCCCCAACGACACACACTCCATGTTTTCCTACAGATACATGATGATAGACAGTAAAGTATATGTCATAAAGGAAGACATACCTGGTTATCTGTGTAAATGTATAGTGACAACAGTAACCACATACGACATTCATATTAGGAAGAAATGCACAGAATGGTTAGATTGGAACACAGGAGAGGCCTGGTTCCCAGCACAGTTCCAAGAAGTTATAAGATTTCTGGAAATAATTGAAACTATAGATTGGTTTCAGGGAGGGCTCTAGGGTGAGAAAGTAGAGTAGAAGCTGGGTTAGAAGTTCGAGATCAGTGTGGCTTGGCTGTAGGGCAGTGAGATCATGTAAAAGTCTGATCTAAAGTACTCTAGGCAGGTATATCTCTCAAGGGAAACTATAGGCAGAGGAGGCTAGACAGGAGCTCCTACAACAGAGTAGGAGAAATTCTGAGCTCACTGGGAAGAAGGAATGGAAAAATCCATTTTTAGAGATACACTATGATGGTTAATTTTATGTGTCAGCTTGACTTGGTCCAATATTCTGGGTGTTTCTGTGAAAATCTGTTTGGATGAGATTAACATTGAAGGTGGGAGACTGAGTAAGTAGATTGTCCTCCATAGCACGTGGGCCTTATTCAGTCAGTTGAAGCTGTAAGTAAAACAAAAGTCTAACCCTCCCTCAAGTATAACCGGGTTTGTCTTCCTTTATGACATGTTCTCCTGCCTTACAGATTTAACTGGAAAAAAAGCCCTTCGATTTTGGATTATACTATATAATCAAGTGAACCAACTCCATACAATAAAATTTTACATATAGGAAATATATGTGTACATATGTGATCTATAGGATATATGTATGTAAGCTACATATAGGATTTATATAGAGTCTGTGTCTCTGGATAACCCCACACCATATTATACAGTAGGATTTATTTCTGATACTATAAGAAAATTTTATATGTGCTATAGGAAGCAGTTTTAGATTAATTAAACAGCTGAGCTTCTATGGAACGAAGGAAAGTGAGGCTCTTACACTAAAACATGGTATCTTTGATAGAAACAGGGGAGCAAAGGAGGCCAAGACTGATACAGGGCAGGGGAAGAAGGGAATTGGGCAGTTCTTTTTGGAGTATGTGGAGTTTCAAACAATAGCAGTGTATTCAAGAGCATATAAATGTCCTCAATAGTATTCTTCAAAAGGGAAGAATCAGTAAGTTATAAAAGCTTAATGAATTATGGAGAGATTGGGTTATTTAAAAAATATTTTTATTGGTGCATTAAAATTCTGTATAAGGGTGGGATTCATTTTTACGTATTCGTATGTGCACATGACATAACTATATAATTTGGCCGATATCAAAACTATTCTCTCCCACTCTGACACCACAGGTTTTCATCAGTTTTCTTAAGGAGTTTCAGCAAATTTTAATCACAATTAATTTTAGTTTATTTTGCTCAATAATCATGACCTGAAAGAGCCCACACTAATGGGAATGAAGGAGAATAAAGCAGTCTCTCCTGTATCACTAATATTTTGCAACTGAGAGCAAGTCGTCATTGTTATGCAAAACTACCCAGATTGCCAGTCTACACTGAACTCAGCAGGTGACCCCTTCACTCTCCAATTCTCTTTGCTTGTGTGAAACCAGACTCAATGGTGTACAGAGGGATTGCTAAAAAATGTTGACTGTCAAATGTGTAAACATGAACCAGGGTTAGAAAAACAGGATTAATGCAGCCTGCTTAATGAGTGTTCTCTGTTGAATGACTCCTCGGCAAGAAGGCAAACGTCCAAGACATTCGAGAATGTAACTGGAGCATAAGAATAGGTCCACTGGTGGCGTCTCTCTCCAAGCTGTCTGATGCCCTGCTCTGCGCTGCAGTCCCTGCACACTCAATCGTTAACCTTTGGCACAGAGTAGGGTTCAGCACTTCAGAAGTGTCTTGATTATGAAAAATCTGCCAGCACTAATGGGGAACCTCTGACCCAGATGCCAGCCCAGCCTTCCAGCTCCACAGCTGCGGCAAGTTTGATTGAAAAACAGGTCTCCAGTGTCAGGAACAAAGTAACCGGGAATTGGGCCACCTGTAATAGTCACACTTTTATGCAGACCATGAAGATTCTTCTTTTCTTTTTCTTTTGCTGTCAAAGGACTGATTTCCTACATTGTCTGAGCACAAGACATACAAATCAACATCTTCAATTGCCTTGTGCCCATCTGTTGCCATTAGAGACCTACTGTGTGCCAGCTCACTGCTAGTTACTGGGGTTTTTTAAATAAGGCAACATCATGGGTGTATGTGTGCACATACTGATGCCAGGTGCTCTAAGTCACACACACACACACACACACACACACACACACACATACACACATACATGCACTACCTGGTCCTCAGAGAAGAGGATGTCAGTGAGGACTGGAGTAGTTGGGAGGCCTCTTGGAAAAGAGTAATGGGCCTGGAAGGATGAATAGGGCAGATGGACAAGAGATGAGTGGACAGGAATTTGAAACTAGCAACCATGTGGACCGTGTAGTAAATCTGAATGTCCACTGGAATTCCAGTGTGGAGGTCATCTCTGCATCCCTAGTAAGTGACATCTGGTAGACCAAAAAGCTGATTATATTTTAGCTCACCAGTCTGTGAGACTTGTGTATGCAGGGAGTAATAGACAATATGCCCTAGACTTTTCAGAACACCCCTCTCCCCAGCAATTAAAACTCACCCAACAAATTCTTTTTTTTAAAAAAAAAATATTTTTTTAGCTATAGTTGGACACAATACCTTTATTTTAGTTATTTATTTTTAGGTAGTGCTGAGGATCGAACCCAGCACCTCATACTTGCTAGGCGAGCGCTCTACTGCTGAGCCACTACCCGAGCCCCCAACAAATTCTTGAAGGGCCCAACTAACAAGTTTCTATAGCCTAGGTTTTTCTGATTTCTTTCTGTGAAGGATGTGATCACTGTGGTTTCGTTTTAGTGAAGCCAAAAGATCCTGAAGTTCAGCCACCTCACAGTCGACGACCTTTCTGAGGGTCCTTCCATGCCAGGCAATCTTCTAGGCACCCAGTGTACAGCCATGGCAGAAAGAGACCAACATCTCTCTCACACAGTCCAGTGTGAGGGGTGGGAAGAACCAGTCCTTTAACATAGTTAATATGTAATTTGTGTAACATGTTAGAAAGTGGTAAGATTCTGAAGAAAACATACATAGTTTAAGGAATGAATGTACTAAGGTATGGAAATCCATTTTTTTCCTTCACTTATGCATTTAATATTTTTATCATGCAATTTTTATTGATAACCTGTGTTATAAAATACACTCCTTTAAAGTATATAATGCATCCCCATATTTATGGGTAGTCACTATCCATTCTATGCTTCCCCTACCTCTTGGAAACTAAGAATCTACTTTCTGCATTTCTATGGATTTACCTATTCTGGATATTTTTAGTTAATTTTAATCATTAACATTTACTGTATCTGAATTCTTTCACTTATCATTATTTTTTTTTTTACAGTGCTGGGGGTTAGAACTTAGGACCTTGTACATGGGAGGCAAGCACTCTACCAAATGAGCTATATCCCCAGCTTTGTACTGGAACTCTTGATGGTGGTATAATAGTCCACTCTTGGTGCATCACCACATATTGTATATCTTTCATCAATTGGTGAACATATGGATTTTTGGAAACCTTAATTGGCGAACATATGGATTTTCTTGGAAACCTTATTTAGAATAGCCAAAGTGCCCTTTGGCTATTCTAAATAAGGTTTCCAAGAAAATTCACACACAGGTTTTTACATGGCCATATGTTTTCAGTTTTGTTGAGCATATACCTAGGAATGGAATTGCTGGGTCAAATGGTAACTTCAGGTTTTAACATTTTGTGCATGGAACTGTCAAATTATTTTCCAAAGAAACTGCACCATTTTATGATTTTATGATTCCAGCTGCAACACATGAGCGTTCAATTTTCTCTGTATTCTCATCAACACTTGTTATTGTCCATCTTTTTCATTATATTCAACCTACTGATATGGAATGGTACCTCATTGCACTTGTGATTTGCATTTTCCTAATGAATAATAATGTCGAGCATCTTTTCACCCGCTCTTGTAATTGGAATTGTTTTCTCAATTTCAGTTTTGAATCATGCGTTGTTACTATAGAGATGTAAAATGGAACTCACATTTTAGCTCTAAAAGATTTTTGTGAAATTCTTAGGATTTTCTATGTGCAAAATCATGTGTTTTGCAAATAGAAATAATTTTACTTTTTTTTTTCTCTCCGATGTATCTAGATGCCTTTTATTTCTATTCTTGTCTTATTTTCCTGGCCTCAAACTTCCAGTATAATGTTGCACAGAAATGGTGTGTTGGACATCCTTGTCTTCTTTCTGACCTCTGTGGAACAGCAGGGAATGCAATCTTAAATAGAAGAGTCAGGGCAGATTTACATAAAGAAGTGGCATTTGAACACAATTTTGAAGGCAGCTATCTGGAGGGAAAGTATTCTAGGAGAAATGCCTAGGTTGAAGAGATAGAGTTAGGAGTCACTGATATAAATATGCTATTTAAAGCCAGAAGGCAAATGAGATCGCCCAGGGAACGACAAGAGAGGGAGAAAGAAGAGAAGAAAACCAAGACGCGAGTCCTGGACACAGTGATAATAAGATGCCAGGGAGATTTCAAGGTTCCTGCAAAGGAAGAGGAAGAGGGAAACAAAGGTTGGAGTAGGAGACAGGAGCAGGAGCTGGCTGAAAGTGAGCTGGGGGAGGGAGCGTCCATTCTTTGAACACTTCACATATTTTGAGGAGCTATGTGAGCCACTGAGACAGACAATATCTGGGTGCCCTTCCTGCCATAGTGTCCTGACCTCAGACCTGGGGACTTGGCTTCCTTCGCCTATGCAATGGCAAGCGACTGGGCTCCAAGTGGTGGGGGAGACATGCATGGAGTCACTGACAGCCTTTTCTGGCTCCTCCCCTCATTGTGTTGGTATTTGCTTGGAGGTTTGCCCTGGTCTCCATAGTTGTTTGGAGCTGCTAATCAAGTATGCCAGATTTTCAGCTTCTGGTTTGCAAACTCAGATCCTGTCAGTTTTATCCCATTGGAGCAAGAGTTAATTAAAGCAAGATTAAAATGTTAATAATTTGGGGGGCAATGTGGCGAAAGCTCGGAATCTCTGGAGGCTGAGGAAGAAAGTTTTTCATGGAAACTGAAAACATGAGACCATAAAAAAATCCATCTAAACTGTCAAGCGAGTCCACTTGCAGGATTGAATATTTGCTTTTGAGAACAATTATGATTTTTCTCATTTGAAAAGAAGTTTATGATATGCCGGGGCTCATTGACTATGCAGGCTGTTAAAGTCACCAACACAGGACCAACTGTGGCCGAGGGATTTGCAGGAGATTGTCCATGGCAACATCTCAGAGATGTTTTCACAGGATAGGATGCATTATCCATATCACTAGTTGTGATTGTAGGAACCGATCCTGACCCAGTACAGGGATCCGAAACACATTTGTGAGATAAAACAATAAAAACCCAGACATCGTGAGTTCACGTGACTCCTTGTCTGCCTGTGTAACCTCACTGAGATCACTACAAGATTTTTTTTTTTTTTTCAGATACCTAACAAGTGGAATCTGCTGGGTTGCTTGAAAAGCCTCTGATCCTGTCTGGAGGCCAGCCTCAGCAGTCATTCTTGCCTTCCTTGAGGCTTCACAGGCACTCTGAAGGAGACTGGGGCCTTATTCCAACCCTTGACATGTACTGTCAGGTTTCCATTTCTGGGAATTGTCAACCCAGCTCTGGGATTAACTTTCCAACAATATGGTGCCCTTGACTTCTATTCACTGTGACTATGTGTCCACATAGGTGCCACACTCACATGACATGGCCAACCAATCTGCCACTAGCCTCTGGGGCTTTGTGGCCCAGAACATAACTGTTAAAAGCTGTGAGTGTTAAAGGAATGCTCTAGAACAACTTTTCTGTGTGTGCTACAGTGAGCAAATGCTTTCTCTACAGTGGCAGTGGCTTAGATTTTACGTCACTGCTTCTTCACAGAGGTGTCCCTTGCACTGGAACCTTTGCTTTAGACCATGTTGCTATAGGCTGACTTCCAGCAGGCATTCCTATCTGTGTGAAGCTCACCTACGATTTATAGCTATAGTTCCTCTGCCTGGTAAATATGTGGTTCCGTGCATTGAGCTACTTCAGGAAAGGAATCAGTCAGCCAGAGAGAGAAGGTATAAACTCAGCTAATGGAGCATTCACAACAATGATTAAATGAGCCAATATACTTGTACAATGCTTTAGCTTAAGTCTCAAGTTGTCATCATTATCAGCATTATCACCATGGTGATGATGATCATTATGTGAGCAATTTTTAAAATAATGATCTTTCCCTGACATCCAGGCTAAATATCTGCTATGACCCTGCAGGTGCATTCACTACCCTCCTCATTCCTGCTCTGTGCTTTGGGAGAAGTTCTATAGGAGGAAGGAGAGTGTATATTATGGTACTTTTTCCTTTCTGTTCTATAGAGTTACCTTGGGTTGGTTGGCTTTGGGTAAGAATGTCACAGCTCCTCAGGCAGCTTGCTCTACACAGTTCCTCTTCCTCCAGGTTCTAGAACCTGTTTTTCCTATAGGATGCAGCTTTTGGCTTAAGGGCATGAAGATTCAGTCTCAGCCCCAGCATACTGCAATGTCTGGTGTATTTTCCCTACATTTGCTTGCACTCTTACAGATAGTTCCTGTATTAGTCATCCCTTTAATTACTCGATTTAAGTGTGCAATGTATTGCTGGGTGAGACCACGAGCAATGCACAATCCTACTTCTATTCCCTACAAGAAACACCAAGCAGAGAAGTCCATTTTCTTTGCCTCCTCTACCCTTTCTGGGTTACTTTTTCCCTTGAAGGTATCTTATCTTGAAATTATTTGGTGGAGAAAGTGGTGTGCTTACTCCCATGTTGAATGTGCTACCTGCCCTTGTATTTCCCCTTGGAAGCTCAGTCTAAAATAAATGGCACGCTTTAGCAAGATCCATTGAGCCATTGGCATCTACTTTTATATTCACAGGCATACAGCCATGATGCTCATGCATACTTGTCTTATGTTTACCTCTCGGCATCCCACTTCCTCTCAAACTTCCTAATCCCTATCGTAGTTCCAGATACTTATATGGGAACTGAATTACATCAGCTTCTACCTTCTTTGCCCATGAGTGTATTCTTTGCTACAGTGTGAGATTTGAATGTCCCAATACAATGTTAAATTCCTGATGAGTGTCTTGGGCTAACCAGAGTAGACCAGTCTTTACAAAGACCTCATATTGAATTTTGGTGGAGTACTAACTGAGGATGTTGAGAGGTCAAGTTGGGTAATCTAATGAGCCCTCTCAAGACCACAGATATCTTGAGTAGGCCTGAGAAGATGCTCCAGAGATCTTAGAGTTTGGTTCAGAATTATCACTCTGTAATGTGAAACAAGCCCTCTTGATTATATTCAATGGGAATTTGAATGCACATTGTTTTCCATATCTGAATAGGCCTTGTTCTCTGTCTGCCATAAGAGACAATGAACTTCCTGTGCAAACAATGGCCCATGATGAAGGGTGTTTGTCAAAGAGAAAGTTAAGACTCAGGAGAATTAAAAATAATCTTCCCAATGCAGATCATTTCCTGGGAAAATATCTTTCTTATTTGAGATTTGGGGAGTGGTCTCGACTTCTCAGGGGGACAGAAACCAATCCTGTAAGCTAAATAGGAATATCCACATGCAAATCATTTTACCAAAGGCTTAGCCTCTACATGATAAATGAATCTTTATACACATTAATACTCATATGATAGTAAAGCCACGGGAATGTGCGGCACAAATGGGAGAAGGGGCTAGCAGGGCTGAGATTTTTTTTAATACATGGATTTTTATGGCCAAGGGAAATTCATAGACACTTTTCTATGATCTGGTCAAGTTCTAGAATTTTTATTTTTTGAGTGTGGTTGTAGCCAGAATCAACAGCATCTGGGGATAAATGCCTCAGACACTTCAGATTGGACTGGAGTCTATTTTCTGTTTTGATTCCGAGTTCTTTTATGACACTGCCCAACATCTCATCAACTGTTTTCCCTAGAGCTCTCTGTAAGGTTAGAAGTTTTTAGGAAATGCTCCACGGAACTCCTAAATTCTTGCTCCGAGATAACAGTGAACTTTCAGAATTCATTACTGTGTACAACAAATATGGATAATTTTCCAATTGAATTTTAAATACATTTTTATATTGAATTTATTTGTTCGTGTTCTGTGTATTCCTGAAGTTTCCAAATATTTTGTATTTCAAATCAATTTGGCTTTAACACCCAAAGACTTACAGTCAATTGAAATATCAGGATCTTATGAATTTCTTTTTTTATTATGACTCATAGGATGCTAAATAAGATTTGCACTCAATACAGATCTTTTTAGCTAAACTATTTACCCTACATGCAGACAGAATTGCCCATCTATCCCAGTCTTAAAACCAGTCTTTGATTCCTGACAAACAATTCTTGCAAATCCAGGGTTAATCCATTTTCAATGGCCTTTGATGTGAACACTTCTAAGTGGCTTTAAAAATGTATTTCCGCTCATTCCCTCTTCGTGCCTCAGGTTAGGGTAATTTGCCTTGGAGCCCTGGTTCCCAGTGAGGGTGCTGGGGACTCCAGAAGGACCTGGAAACTTTAGCTATGAGTCTAAAAATTCAGATGCTCTCTGTTCTTTTTATAGAATAAAAAACTAAAAGCAAAACAAACAAAAAAACAAAAAAACAGACAAACAAAAATATCATCTGGCTTATTTATTCATGTACTGATATGTTGATGAATTTGTGATTACTAAAGTTCAAAGAATCTTAAAATAATGATGTAATTCCTAGGATATATTTAAGTAAAATTTATTAATCAGAATTAAAATCCAGAGGAAAAAAGCCTACATTTTCTGATATTTTAAAAGTGTTCTACTCTCCTGAGATGTATTTTCAGAAGGACAAGGTGGGCCTTTATTTGAAAGTCCGCTGGTTGTAGAAGTTGGTGACAGATATTGGGTCTGCAAATGGACTGTGTTGATGGTGAGAAGACAACATCCCCCAGCTCCCCACCTTTTTCCTTTAACAGATGTTGATCTCATGTTGATTCGGTAGTTTCCTTACGCCAAGTGTTCTCTACCCCACACTTTCATTATCAGCTTTCTTCCACAATTTTGATGAATGATAACTTCTACAGGCCATGTTATGTGTATTAGGAAGCTTTTTGTTGCTGTGACCAAAATACCCTAAAAGAATAGCCTAGAGGAGGAAAGTTTATTTAAGACTCACAGTTTCAGAGGTTCAGTCCATGGTTGGTAGGTTCCCTTGCTCTGGGCTGGAGGTGAGGCAGGACATGGTGACATCAAGGGTGAAGTAGAACAAGGCAGCTCAGGGTGTAACAGCCAGAAAGCAGAGAGAAAGGGCTATGGGCAGGGGGTGAGCAAGGTAGAGAAGATCTAATCTTCAGGGGCATACCCCCTAGTGTCCTACTTCCCCTAACCACACCCCACCTGCCTATCATTACCTCCTAATACAGTAGTCCTTCGATTACAGCTCCCATAATCTAACCATTTTACTTCCTTCATTAACAGGGTAACTTTTGGGGGACACCTCTAAGCAAACCATAACATTAAGTATTGGCTGAATCACCAGCCTTTCTTATGCAATAACAGTCCACCTGTTGGTAGCCTTCTCTTATTCATGGCTATTCAAACTGCTCCTGACTGTAAGCTAGGGAATAAGATGAATGCTTTTGAAAGTATAGCTTGATTACAGACTGTGGCCATTTTATTGTATCCACAAGTGTTAACTTCGCTCGTGATGGGGATCCAATGAGGGAAGGCCTGTCACTGTGCATGATGAGAAATAAAGTGCTAAGCATATGTAATTCTTTTTATTAATGTGGAGGCATAACCCTTGCTTCCTAATCTGAAAACATAAAATCTAGCTGGTGGGGTGCATAGAATTGACTACATAAATGTGTTACAGGAAAGTAGGAGGAAAGGAGGAGGGAGGCCATTCCAGACTGTGTTTGTTGAGAATGTCTTTAGGCAAGAAATAAAACAATAGATGGGACTTGAAAGATGGAAAAGGGAGGTCAGGGAAGGGCCTTCTATGCTTGGCAGCATACTTGCAACTTAATCTTCATATTAGCTCTATAAGGCAAAACATAATCACTCCCGCTTTGCTGATGATAAAAGTGAGCATTAGAAATTAAGTGGCATGGATGCAAAGGATACACAGGTTAAAACAATTGCTTAGCCAAGGTTCAAATCCAGCACTGACTCCAAAGTGCATTAAGAAAATAAAGTTTACATTATCAATCAGGAAGGTAGAATTTAAGTATTCTTTCTCTCTCTCTCTCTCTCTCTCTCTCTCTCTCTCTCTCTCTCTCTCTCTCTCTCTCTCTCTCTCATTACACATCTTCATTTGTCAGTCACATAAAACAGAACCAGCAAAATATACTTGCAAACAGAGCTCCTTGCAATCATCATGAATATGGAATTCTACAGAAAATGTCCATATCAGTAGAGGTTTAACCCAAGAAGCAGAACCAGTAGGAGGAGAAGAGATCTATTGATTTATCAGGTATCATCTACTTGTCACCTATCATCTGTCATGCCTCTACCTATTTACCCATCATCTATCTACTATCAGTTATCAATCTATGGCTCTAGTGTAGGAAGTTGGCTTGTGTAATTATGGTGGCTGGCTAAGCAATCCTTGTGAGACTGTCCTCACATATGATGCTGGAGCTTGAAATCCACAGGGCAGGCAGAAAGGAAGGAAAATATCACAAGTAGGCTAAGATCCCTGCTCCCAGCTGACACCTTATAAGCATAAGCTGGATCCCACAAGATGGGTTGGAACCTGGGACTGTTCTTATTGTCTCTGCTTTGTGAAGCAAGTGTCCTGCAGAAGCCAGGGTCCTTTGTCATGCACCTAAAAACATATATTTGGCCCCAGTGATAATTTGCTTCACAGAGGCAGATCTGCACATCAGAAGCAATGAGTGTATGCTCCTGTCTTCTCTCCAAGACCTCCCCAGAATCTTCCTGGTGACTCATTCTGTCCAGAAGCATACCATATAGGGGATTCCGGGAAATGTAGTTCAACTTACTTAACACATCACAAAACTATCACACATTTTTTTTTCTAAATAGAATACTTCTCATTCTGATAACATGCAATGAGTCTACTATTTAGGACTAAAACTTCCAGTACAAAGGTAAGTTAATTTGTTGGGGGATCATTCATTCTAGATAATCTTAGTAGTTTCTGGGCAGAAAAGGTCAGAGTCATCATTTGCACAAATGAAGACATTGCAATCTATGAGAGACAGTTTTCAATTACTATTCTAATCACAGAAGAAAGAATAAAGCAGGAATTATGAGTCTTGTGCCATTTGATTTGTCTGACAGGCTAAGACCCTGGCTTCTGGGCATTCCCCACTTAACTTGGTCCATAGAAAAGTGATAGCAATGAATTTTCTTGATGACTTGCATGCATGCTTTTGGGCTGAAAAGATAGTTTTAAAGTTTTATGTCAAGCCCTCTCTTTCCTGAGGAGATATTGACCATGCCTTCCCCTAAGCCCTAGTACATGAAGAACTACGTATTATCCTGGATAGACAGAGAATTTAAAATGTATAATTGGAAATCTTGACCCTGGTTGGGTATGTACATATCAAATGAGTAAATATATAGATAATTAGTGTTAAGTATGAGGTTCAAAACAAAATGATGTATGTACCACTTGAATTCTTCAGCATGATACACAATCCAATTTTAGATATAGTCTAAAACTAAGATATCTTGGAATCTCTAATAATGAATCATCACTGGCTTTATTTAAATCACTCATTAACTCCACCTACAATTTTTTGAAATACCTCTGGTCAGGAATCTCTATTGCTGGGGCTAAAATGATAAGGATGATCAAGATGTATTACTGACTGGTAAGAATCTCAGCCTAGACAGGGGAAGTAAAACAAAAGATGAAAATAAGTGCCTTTATTAGGAAAACAGAAAATTGCTTTGGGGCACCATAAATGGGAGGGATTCCTTGAACTTGAGGGAGGATCAGAGAATCTATCTGATCTGGGCTTTGAAAGTTGGATGAGATTTTTGGGGATAGATACTTTGTGCATTGTTTAATCTGACTTTGTCTCGTTTAAGAGACCAGGTGAAGATAGAAGATATGAAATTTTAAAAGGGTACTTAACTCTTGATTTTTCAATTTATCCTTTCATTACAATGATTGGGACTTTAAGTGTTTACAATTAAAGTTAATGAACGTTTTATTGCTCATGACAGTTCACAGCAAATTAGACTCTTGCTTTCTTCTCAAAGTAGGAGAAGGCCCCAGGCAACCTCTCCCTGAATCCAGGGCCGTGCAGTGCTAGGCTCCACAGAGCTCCGTGTGGGGACGGAGTGTGAAGGCAGGGACTCTACAGGGAGGGATCTGCCGCAAAGTCTCCTTGGAGGCGGAATTCTGAGAATACTTTGGCGGCGATGATGGAACCAAAGCAGTCATGGTCACCTCCCTGGGGGCAGCCACAGGATTGTGTTGATGTTGGCTTTATCTTCTGACCTGACACTGGAGGAAGGGTTGAATTCCAGAGTCCCTGCCCTCCTGCTCCATCTCTGAGGATATGTGTGTATGTGTGTGTGTGTGTGTGTGTGTGTGTGTGTGTGTGTGTGTGTGTGTAGGACACATAAGTATTTTTATTATTTTCAAGGGAACTTTTAATAATACTTTATTGTTATATCCTCCTGGGTTGATGTGATACAGAATAGAATTGGGGACCCCCCCCTCTTTCTCTGGAGAAGTTTAGTAGTTCTAATATGGGGGCCTGTAGCCCAACATCACAGTCCCAGTATGATGGTCCTTTCTTGGATACCCAGTCTTGGCTTCAGTATCCTCTTCTATAAAATAAGGCAGCCATGTTAGCACAGGCTTCTGGAAGCTGCTGGGTTCCTGTAGACCTCCAACCTCTAACCCAACAACAGCTCAGTTGTTTTCATTTCCAAATAAATTTTCACTTAAAAAAGACCCCAGAACTCAAACTGTTTAAATGCACCCTTTTGAATGCTCTCCAAGGGTCCTCTGATTCTCAAATTCCACGAATGCGTTCATCACAAATCAACTGTAGGACTCCTAAAGCCACCTCTGCCCCATGAGAACATCTGCTGGACTCTCTCGGCAGAATGTTAACAGGACTCTTTCTCTGCACACGTGGCTCTTCTTGTCCTCCTTAAATAGATGCTGACATCCCTCCTGGCTGCTAGTCTGTGTTTGTTCAGAACAAGGGATGCAGAGTAAGGAAGCGCTAGGCAGGGAGCTCTTGCCACACACAGTGCAAGTAGAATTTGCTCCAGCAATAGCAACCAGGCAGGTGTAGTTGGTGCTGAACACTGAACCCAGTCACTGTATATGTGACTGTCACCTACACCTAAGTGCCCATTTCTGCTCCCGTACCACATCATATAGCTTCTGGCTCCGGAAGTCTACTTAAACATCAGCCCCACAATTTCCATTCTCAGTAGCACAGATTGCGGCCAGGGATTTGTTATCTTAACTTCAAGCTGATTCTTTTCCATGACATCTTGGTCAGGCTAAAAGAACCAGCCTATGATCTCTGTTCTTCACTTCGTATATCTGTCCGTTGCCCGGTTTCTGGTAAATCTCCATTGTATGACTTCTTGCTTCTACCTCACTTTTGAATTTACCCTTCCTCTAGTTCAAGTTCTCACCATCTGCCTCCTGTCCTCAACACACAACAGGTCTTCAGGCTCTATTCTGCCTCCACTCCAGCCCTCTATAGACAGTGCTTGGGACCAGCGTGCGTTTCTAAAGAGTGGGGTAGGGTGTCAATGCCTTGAGTCAGAATACCTGAGACTGCATTAAACTCAGGGTCTTGAATTTGAAGGTTCCCTTCATCCTTTTTTCTCTCTCTCCAACAGGACTCCAACTGATAGGCATGAATACAAAGCCTCTTATTTCACTTCACTGATGTACTTTCTTTCCCCCAAATCAAGATAATTTCTGCCACTGTATTACTCAAACTGTTCTCTCTGGATCCCATCTCAGCTTATCCTCAAGGCTCTGAGCAAGCCCAGCCCACTTTGTAGAACCTTCCCAAACCATCCGAGATCTAAGACTGTCATACTTGTACCCTTCCATGTTTCAGGGTCTGCTTCTTGGTGACCTTCTGTTTGGGTTTGTAGTTATCTGTCTGTGGTACCTAAGCAGGAAGCCCATGGAGGGTGGGGACTTGGAAAATGGTTTCTTGGATCTGTTTCATGAGTGATCAGCCAAATACCTTCTCCATCTCCAGAAATCTAATATTTGGAAAAATAATAAAAGTGTATTGGGATAATTGATTGACATATATTAATGTATTAATATAAAATAGTAATAATTAGAAAAATACCAAAGGACATCAGAATCCATGCAGCAGCTGAGCTGTATTCAAACTCTTATGTTAACTGACCATGATAAATAGCTCCAACTGTGCTTGGTTTTTCTTTAGTAAGTGCTTTTTTTTTTTTTTTGAGAAAGTTGAGATCTGTAGCCAAATGACCCATTCTGGCATTATCCTAGGACTTATCATTTTGAGTTTCTTTTTAATTAGAGGAGAAAAGTTACAGATGTAACATTTTTGTATGTTTTTACAAAATTCACACTTTGCTCACTATAATTTATGTTTTCCCTGGTAACTGGTAGAAACATTTTAAGGGTCAGCCTAGAAGTAGCAGAATCAGTGGAAACACCTTTTCTAAACCTTTCTTCCTTGTGTCATTAATCAAAAGAAACACACCTAGTAACCCAGCCTGTCAGATTCACTCACAAAAGTTGCAATTTATCACCAAACCATTCTTGCCCCTTGAACCTGGTAGCTGATTGGGTAATGAGTAATTACACACCTCCAGTTATTACTCTGACTTGGAATTTTTCAGCTTCTATTTTCTGTCAGTAAATGGAACTAAACTGCATGTGTTTTGGCTTGAGTACACAATGAATCAGAATTAATGAAATGTCATATCCATTAAAGCAAACTCAGAAAATTACATGCAAATATGGATAAGAGGGCTCTTAGTTCTAACTTTGCAGCTACAAGCAGAACTCAAGCAGCCGTTGCACACAGATCTTTCCATCTACCTCGCTGCTGCCATTCTCCAGGACGGGAACTGTCTGAGGGAGTGAAAAGGCACCAAGGCCTTCTTGCCAAATACACAGAAGGGAATTCTTACCCACTAACAGCTGTGGTTTTGAAACAAATACCACTTTAATTCAACCTCTGGGGGCCTGTCTTTGTGTGGGGGGGGCTGTCTTTGTGAGGGGCCAATGACACTGGCTGTCATTTCTGCTATTGACCTTGAAGCCAAAGATGAGCTGAAAACACAGACCCCCGGGCTGGTAACAGGACTTCCTAGTTTGGGTTTGGAGAGTTCACACAATCTATTTCCATGTTTAACATGCTTGCCATTGTAGGGTAAAATGTTTGCCACTGCTTCTGGTGCCTGGGTCTCAATAGGAAAGTGATTTCCAGTCTAAAGTATGCTGTGAGATGTTTTAGGAGAAGAGCAATGCATTGCTCCCCTAGACCCTTTGGGATCTTCACATGACTGTCCTAGGTGATAATCAACGTGATGATGCCACTAGCCTGCACACCTGTCCCTGCTGCCTGGAGTTGACATCACACTCACCCATGTGTATCACAGACCTGTTGATACACATGGCGGATTGTAAATAAGTGGAAGTTATTTGTTTCTGTAGAAACTTTAAAATTGCCCAAACAACTAAATATGGAGAAATACATGCCACCTCACTTTGACCTTTCTTGACAATCTTTCTTGACCCAGAAGGAAAGAGGGGTGTCTTATTTGAATTCTGTGTTGAGGAAGTGCACAAATGGAAGAGAGATAGGAGAAAACCCACGAGTCACATGGAGAAATCCGGAAGGCCAGGGCTCAACTTGGGCTTCTTGGCTCTTGAAGTTCAAGGTCATGGGTGTGGCATTTGCTTTTTAATATATTCATAAGGCAGAAGTGGAGAGTGATATGAATGATGGGGAATCACTCTTTGAATCTTTTGGAAGAGTACGTCCTGAGAAATTAACATGAGTATACGATAGTTCATTGCTCCCTAACTATTGATTGGATCATCTTCTCAATCCTCCTTACGCTGGGGACAAATGAAACATGAAGAGAAATCACAGATGGGTTAAGAAACCCCTCAGGGCAGAAGCCCCAGGAGGAGGCAGGAGACAGGCGTGGGCCAGGCAGCCTGGTCTCTGGTGCTGATGTTACAGTACGTGTTACTTTTGGAAAGTCAGATCCTCTCACATGACCTTTGCTTCACTGAAAACAGAGGAGAATGGATAAGGTGACCTTTGAGAGTCTTCCTAGCTCCAGATCTGGCTCCGTCCATTTTTTTGAAACCAGTCAAAAGTTTGCTGTTACTTTTTCCTGCCAAGAACTTGGGCTTCTCTCTTTTCTGCTTTTCTGGTGCTCTCTGGCCTTCCTCGGCCGTCCTCCTGAGGCTTCCTGACATCCCATGGCTGCCCTGCTTTGTCCCCGTCACACCAGGATACGGCAGCCAGCAGGAGCCAGAGACCAATCAGTATTTGATAAAGATAAATCTGTGCTCAGAACGGAAACAGATGTTTAGCCAATTAGGGAATGAACCCTCTGTTGAAGCAGTTTAGCTTCCATCCGAGGACTCTGAGTTTTGCTGTAAAACATATTTATTCCTTAAAAAGTGCTTTGTAGCATCTATCCAAGCAAGGTAAGAGGTTAGGCCATTTGCTCTAGAAAACCCAGTTGCAATGAGGCATCAACAGAATTATCATTCACAGACTTATAACCTCACAAATATTGATGATCTACCATGGCAGGGGCCTTTAGGACCATCCTTGCTCCCAGCACAGGACTCCTCTCTAATTTGGTTACTCAGAACGTGGCACCTGAACCAGAGGCCTCAGCTTTACTGTGAGCAGGTTGGAGATGCAGAAAAGAAAGCCCGCCCCAGACCTGCTGAGCCAGGACTCACAGTTTATGAGATGAGTCCCATGCACATTAAGTGCTGAGAAGTATCATCCTACAACATGGCTGATTAACGAACGGTCTTAGTTTAAACAGATTCAGATATAAGCAGCCATCTCCTTCTGGGTTCTAGTGGGGAGTAGCTCTAAGCATAGGAATGAGCTTTCTCAAAAATAAAAATTCCTGGGAGTACTTATTCACCTCTAACCTCTTCTGAATGCTTGACAAGCCTGTATGTGTTGCCTAATTGAATCTTCACCACAGCCTCGTGAGGTAGGTACTCCTTGTTTTCACCCTCCAGAATCCCCACAACACACACAAGAAGGGGATGTTCTTGTCTCTCTCATTTTATAAAGGAGCACACCGAAACCAGAGAACCTGAGGAGCCCTCTCGAGGTCACGTGGCTGGGGAGTGGATGGCGAGCTCTAACCTAAGTAGCTTGGCTCCAGAGCCCAGAGGTAGCCGCTGTATTGCATGCCTCTTTATAGTGAGCAGGAACATCCTTTCTACTGTTTCTATCCATTTGTTGGTTAGAGGTAAAAATAGACTTCTATTATTTCCTCTAGGAAAACTTAAATTGTTTCGAACCACCTCTCATGTCCACTCTCTTCAATACGTTCTTTATATGATGTAATTACACATCCTGATTATGTTGGTCAAATTCTAGTTTGCAACTGAAGTGTGGTCATCAGCATTACACTCCAAACCTCAGCTGTGTGATTTTGGATGGGGAAAAGTTGAAAGATTATCTTCAACCTATATTCAAACATCCTACTTTCAATAGTAAAGTCCAGGCACCTAACTGACAACTTTTATACAGTTACAGTGTTGACTGATATTGAATTAAGTATCTTTTTCAGAAAGATTGTTATAAAGCCTATTTTCCCCCGCCCCCAAATCTCTGTATGTAGAGATGATTTCTGATGTCAGAAGCAAACCCACAAAGCAAACCTTTCAGCACCTCATGCTTCTGCCCACATTGAGCTTGAGCAATAGCCCCACACCTTCCTCCAGTGCATTGAGGGCTGTTGGCACCACCTCTGTCCAGGCCTGGGCTGAGCAGGGCAAAACTTGACAGCCATCTATGCTAAATTTCATCTTGTTAGCTGAACCTCATCATTCATCCTGTCAAATCTTTTGGATTCTTGGTCCTATCACTCAGCTAGCTGGTGCACCCTTGTGTCATCTTAAAATTTGATCAACACACCTTCTGTCTTTATTATGCAATTTTCAGTTGAAAGTGCTGAATGGGCCAAAGTTGAAGGAAGTCCCTGGGATGGGACATGCTCCCAGAGACCTCTCCTGCAGGCTGACCTCAGTTAATTAATCTGCACCATTGGACAAAGCATTCAATCATCTTACTTTGCATAGTTCCTCTTGAAGACTATATATCTCCATTTCCCCAGCACAGAGAGTGCTAGCCAGCACCCTGCTTTAACCATCAACACACTCCAGGTATGTGGCCTTGAAATATGATAGAGGCAGCAATTAGCAGAAGGCACCTGGAATCAATATGAGACATGATTTGGGTGTGAGTGTAAGTCCTTCCACTTACATCCATGTACCATATAGTTAAAGTGGATCAGAGAAGCAGAAGTATTATTCAGAAAGGATTTCATATAGGGATTTGACTCTGCAATTCTGGGAGCTGGTGAGACACTGTAGGAAAAACCATTATTTTGTATAAATTGCTAGAGCTTAAAGCAGTAATTCATCAGGAGGAAAAGATGAGTGTGAAATGGGGAGAACAAGGACACAGTGAAACAGTGAGGGTGGCAGGACAGTTCCTAGTTACCTCCATGGTTTCCATATTGATGATGCAAGTGACCAGGAGAAGCTGGCTTCTTCACCACATAAGGGAACATGCACCCAGTCTCAAAGGAGGCAATACATGAGAACTAGAGGAGCTGTGGGCCTGGCCTCCGTTCCATGTCAACCAGATGAGCAGGACATCAGCGATGCTGCACATGACCTTACAATAGCCGTCCTGCATGACCTTCCAAGCATACAAGTATGTCTGCTGCTTGATTCTGCCTGCCGGAGCTTGCACAAAATACTAACCTAAAACTGTGTTTCTACCACTGATATGGATAGCATTTATAACCACCTTCTTCTACTACCCTTCCATATTTCCTTTGCCTCTACAAAGTACCTCTTAGCTGTTTGTGGTTCTTACAGGTGAGTTGACTCAAACCTTTATTTCAGACGGGTATGGGTATTAATAGTCCTTGCTTGAATTGGGTTGTTGAAAATTTCCACTGACTTTAACTGTAGAACCTAGAATTCTAAGGGATGCCATGGGGATTTTTTTTAATTATGTGTAAATGCTTCCTCACACCCCACATATGTAGTGACAGAAACTCTGTATCCTCTTGAGAACAATCAATCATCTCAGTTGGTATAGTGACTTCCTTCTTTACCCCTTGAATTCATGCCAGGAGTCCAATGTGCCAGAGGTCTATCAGTTTCCAGTAAAAGCAAAGCACTGTTTGTCCCTTGGTGGAATCAGTCATCCCTTTGGAATTAGGTCTTATAGACCAGAAGTGTCAATGATGTTAGTAAAGCAAAATGTTCTCTTATGTATCACTAGGAATGACCATAGGAGAAAACATACCTATGTTCTTTTTAAAATTTTTTTGAGCTTGAAGCAATTTTTAATGTTCTTTGATTATACTGAATAAAACACATGGGCTTTTAAAAGTTCAAAACAGAAATAGTTAAAAAAAACAGGGCAAGAAATTATATGTATAACAGACCTCTAATTGACTAAGTAGCTTACTATTTATCCAGGTCTATCTTGGTGAAACTAATTAGAAAATAGAAAATTGAGAGCCACAGAGTCATTTTCAAATGCAATGACAATATTAATTCCCTGTTGCTTTAAACTTAGGGGTCACCAAACACTTTTGATCAGGTACTCCCTCTGTTTTAAAAAAGAGATACCTTCTATTTGTTGGTTATGCAATATTATACAAAAAGCCCTGCAAAATTTAGCGCCTTAAGACAACTACCATACTATTATGGCTCAGGATTTTGGTCTTTGAAGTAGGACAGTTTCAACTGGGTGAGTCTTGCATTGTTTTGATTGTGTTTCTCAGGGTTTTGCCTAACCATTCTTATTTCCAAAATCCTTGATTCCAGGACCCATAAATTCTGGCCAAAGAAGAAAGAGCACCATATATTACTTACTGTTTTAGAACACAGGGGGTTCCAAGAGAAATTTCAGAGATTAGTGTCACCACTAAAGACCAGGAAAATACGAGATCTGATTCTGACCACATCTTTCTTCCACTTGTCTAACTGGCTTGAGCAGAAGATAGATGACTCTTGGAGAATGATAGTGGGTTATCACATATTCAATGAGGTAGTGACTGCAAAAGGAACTGCTATTCCAGATGTGGTTTTATTGCTAAGGCAAATCAACACATTACCTGGCACCTGACATGTAGCTCTGGCTGTGGCTAAAGCCATTTTTAAAAATGTATCATAATGAAGGCCTATAGAAATTATTTAGCTTTCACCTGGCAGAACCAAAAGTATACCTTCACTCCACTACCTCAGGCAACGTCAAATCATTTGTGAATACATTTGTGACATCATACTGTTTGAACCCATCAAGGTGGATGAAGCAATAACTTAGGGTACATTGATAAGAAGATTGTACACCTGAGGATGAGGAACAAACCACAGCTGCAAGAAGACTGCAGGCTACTGTCTGCACTTTGGAGCCAGGTGGTGGATTGTCTAAATGCCTGGATAGTACTTTCTTCCAGTCTATATGTCTCCATTTTCTGGAGGGTAACATCTGGTTACTCCATTTAAAACCCGACCCCATCCTAGTTACAAAGCCCTGCTCTACTACAGGGGAGACAACAGTGGCATAGTAGAAATACCTGGAGTCAGCTAGGCTAGAGAGGGTTCAAGATGGTGGAATAGAGCAGGTTGTTTTCCTGGCTGCTCTGTGGTGCAAAACCAAGAAAGCAGACAGGAAGGTTCTTAGCAAGGCAGGTGAGTGAGAAAAAAGGGGGAACTTTACTGGAATTTAATACCAGGCACTCAACGTAGATCGGGAACTCAGAGGGTTGGTGTAGGCACCAGTCATAGTGGTCCCCCTGCAAGCACAGTGGAGGGATCAGGGAATTAAAGGAATCCACATTTTTAAGAAGACTGAGGCGTGTCTGTAGACAGAGAGTTTAGAGATCAAAGACACTGCTAGACTACACTGAAAGGCTCACTGCACAATAGTCTTGTACGGAAAAGAAACCATCTCTCTCTCCTGGAGGCCATGTGCTGAGGACAGAGAAAGTAAGCATTTTGCACATAGGAACAGCAGCTGAGGGAAACAAGTCCTGGAGAATCCAAGTCTGGCCCAAAATACAGGCCTGGCAAACCTACAGGGTACAACGCTGGAAAACCCACACTGCACAACCTAGAGTGTGCTCAAGTGACCAGAAGAAAATTAAACATGGAGAGAGGTTTACACAGGGGACAGCTCCTTGTGGACAGAACCTGCTGGGAGGGACATACCTGGCTGGGAATCCAAAAGGATTAGGTGGGAGAAACAGAGTCTGGTGACTGAACCTGAGACCAGGAAACTTGGGGTCTACAGCTAATGTACTTAACTAAGAATTGGCTCCTCTACCACATGAGTGGAACCCATGGGTGATCCTGGGGTGTAGTCTTCCAGCATGGACTGGAAATTGCTGGGCCCTGGAGGTGTACTGATTTAGAATCTCCAGACCAATTGGCATCCATCAAAGAGCCTGGAGCCTACTTAAGCCTAACTCCCCATCCCAGGAGTTCTACCCACAGGATGGGATTACCTCTCTCACCATAACAAGCCCACCCTAAGGCTGGAGCAAGCATTATACTCCAGATGATCCCATCTAACTGCTGAGAAGGGAAGCTGAGAATCTTTTGAACTCCTACAGAAACAATTCCTTAACTTTACATTGAGATATTGTTTCCTTTTATCCTTTTCTCTACTTAGTTGTATCCTTAATGGTTCATGGACATTCATAAATATTGATATTTGTTTCTTTCCATTTCTACCATTTTTGAAACCAGTAGCTTTTCAGTTTTTTAAGGACTAGGAAGCTTAATATATTTCAATTTTGTTTTGAAGTCTTTTAATTTTTAAAAATTTTACTTTATGTGTATTTGTTCTCTCACTTATCTGTTTCTCTTGAATCTCATTTTCTCTTTTCTTCTGTTAATAGCCAAGCTCTATTGTTCTCTCTTTTACTCTTCCTTCAATTTTTTACTTCTATCCCCTCTCCTCCTCCTTCATAATCATCACATCCGATATCACTTCTGTCTTTCCCTGTCCATCATTTGAAATTGTAAACCATTTTGTAAGCTTATTTTTTTTTATTGTAGGAAATAACTGGTCACATCATTTTTGTTTATTGTGACAACATTGTAGATGTCTAATAGAAACTATTTGGTTTAATGCTGCATATTGTTTGCATTGGTTGTTGTTATTATTTGTCTCCCCCCAAGAGTAAGCTATTGGAAAACTTCAGGGACACTATAAGTCTATAGGGTAGAAACTAGACTGCCTCACTTCCATACTGTTAAGTAGGTAGACACACAAACAACAAGACAAAACAAGGGAAAAATTCATCTCAAACAAACCAAGATACTTTTAATAACAGAATCCATCACCACCACAGTGGAAGAAATGTCAGAGAAGGAGTTTAGAATATACATAGTAAAACTAATCTGTGAGGTAAAGGAAAATGTAAGAAGTGATATCAGAGAGAAAACACAGAAAGTGAAAGATCAATAAGGAGAGATTCTGAAAAAAAATCCATGCATACATTCTCAAAATAAAGGAATCAATAAACCAAATTAAAAATTCAATGGAAAGCATTGCATACAGACTAGACCACTTAGAAGATAGAATTTCAAGCAATGAATACAAAATGAATTTGACCATGGAGTAAAGATGTTAAGAGACCATGAACAGAATTTCCAAATAATATGGGATAACCTGAAAAGAACAAATTTAAGATTTATTGGGAGAGATGAAGGCTCTGAGATATCAACCAATGTGCACACAATCTTTTCAATTAAATAATTTCAGAAAATTTTCTAAACCTTAAGAATGAAATAGGAAATAAATACAAAAAATTACAACAGACTAACTCCACGGCACATTAGTATGAAAATGCCTAATACAGAATAAGGTTAGAATTTTAGAGGCTGCCAGAGAAAAATGACAAGTCATATTTAGAGGGAATATTAAGTCTGGATCTCAGCTGATTTCTCAAATCTAGGAGATCTTAGAATAAAACATATCAAACTCTGAAAGAAAATGGATGCCGGCCAAGTATACTATACTCAGCAAAACTACACTTAATAATTGACAATGAAATTAAAACTTTCCATAATAAACAAAAGTTAAAAGAATTCACAATTAGAAAGCCTTCTTTAAAAAACATTCTCAATAAAATATTTCCTGAAGAATAAATGAAAAATAAAAATGAAAACAAGCAAAAGTATGAACTACACTAGGAGAATAGTCAATTAAAGGAAAAACTAATTTAAACTTAAAATGAGAAATAAATCAAATTGACAGAGAATAAAAGAATCATATCTCAATAATAATATTGAATGTAAATGGCCTAAACTCATCAATAAAAAGATGTAGACTGTAAGATTGGATTGAAAAAAGGAGACCCAACAATATGCTATCTTCTAGAGACTTACCTCATAGACAAAGATAACCATAGACTGAAGGTAAAAGGGTGGGAAAAAACATATTATTTACATGGATCTTGTAAATAAGCAGGGCTTTCTATTCTCATAACAGAAAAAGTGGACTTCAAGTCAAAGTTAACCAAAAAGGACAAAGAAGAACATTTCATATTGCTTAAGGGAATTATATATCAATAAGACATAACAATTGTAAATATTTATGCCCAAATAATGGAACACCTATGTATACTAAACAAGCCCTTCTCAACTTCGAGAATAACATAGAACTCAATACAGTAATACTGGGTGGCTTTAATACACCTCTCATCACTGGATAGAACTTCCAAACAAAAACTAAATAAAGAAGCTATAAAACTAAAAAATACGATTAATGATTTAGACTTAAACAGACATATATAGAATATTTCATCCATCAATGACTGAATATACTTTTTTCTCAGAAGCACACAGATCCTTCTCTAATATAGACTATATCTTAGGCCACAGAGCAACTCTTAGCAGATACAAAAAAATAATAACACAATGCATTCTATCAGATCATAATGAGATGAAATTAGAAATCAATGATAAAATAAAAAATAGAAGCTACTCTAACATCTGGAGACTAAACGATAAGGCTATTGAATGGTCAATGGATAGCAGAAGAAATCAGGGATAAGATAAAAAAATTTTAGAGGTAAATTGGAATACCAATACAACATATCAAAATCTCTGGGACATGAAAAACTTACCAAGAAAGAAAAGCCCAGGACCAGACATATTCTCAGCTGAGTTCTACCAGACATTCAAAGAAGGACTAACACCAATACTCCTCAAGTTATTCCCATAAAATAGAAAAGAAGGGAACCCTTCCAAACTTATTTTATGAGGCTAGTATCACTCTGATACCAGAACCAGGAAAAGATACATCAGGGAGAGAAAACTTCAGACCAATATCCCTGATGAATATACATGCAAAAATTCTTAATAAAATACTGGCAAATTTTATACAAAAACATGTTGAAAGATAGTGTACCATTATCCAGTGGTGTTTATCCCAGGGATGCAAGGTTGGTTTTAAGTACAGAAATCAATAAATATCACATCAGTAGGCTTAAAGACAAGAATTGTATGATTATCTTAACGGATGAAGAAAAAAGATGAGACAAAATACAGCATCCATAATTTTTAAAATGCTAGAAAAACCAGGGATATTATGAACATAGCTCAATATGGTAAAAGCTATCTATGCTAAACCCATGGCCAACATCATTGTAAATGGAGAAAAATTGAAAGCATTCCCTCTAAAATGAGTAAGACAAGAATGCTCTCTTTCACTACTTCTATTCAACATCATCCTTGAAACTCTAACCAGAGCAATTAGATAGAAGAAATAAATTAAAAGGATACAAATAGGAAAAGAAGAACTCAAACTATCCCTATTTGCCAATGACATGATTCTATATTTATAAGACCCAAAAATCTCCACTAGAAAACTTCTAGAATTCATAAATGAATTTAGCAAAATATCAGAATATAAAATTAACACTCATAAGTCAATTGTGTTCCTATACATCAGTGATGATTCAACTGAAAGAGAAATTAGGAAAACTATCCTATTCACAAAAGCCTTTAAAAAAACAACCAAAATACAAACAAACTAACTAACAAAAACTTGGGCATCAATCTAACAAAAAAAGGTGAAAAAACTCTATAATGAGAACTTCAGAACACTGAAGAAAGAAATTGAAGGAGATCTTAGAAGACGGAAAGATTTCCTAAGTTCTTGGATAGGCAGAATTGCCGTTGTTAAAAATGGCCATACTACCAAAAGCACTTTATAGATTTAATGTAATTCCTGTTAAGGATCCAATGTCATTCATCATAGAAATAGAAAAAGCAGTCATAAAATTCACATGTAAAAATAAAAGGCCAAAATAGCCAAAGCAATTTTCAGCAAGAAAATTGAAACAGAAGACATAACAAGACCAGACCTTAAATTATACTACGGAGCTATTATAACAAAAATAGCATGGTATTCTCACCAAAACAGACATGAAGACCAATGGTACAAAATAGAAGCACAGAGATAAATCCACATAAATACAGTTACCTCATAGTAGACAAATGCACCATAAACATACATTGGAGAAAAGATAGCCTATTCAACAAATGGTGCTGGAAAAACTGGAAATCCACATGTAACAAAATGAAATTAGACTCCTGTTTCTCACCTGCATAAAACTCAACTCCTCAAAGGTGGATCAAGGATTTAGTCATTAGACCAGAGACCCTGAACCTACTAGAAGAAAAAGTAGGCCCAACTTTCTATCATGTAGGCTTAGGAGCCAAATTCCTCAACCAGACTCCTAAAGTGCATGAAGTAAAATCAAGAATCAATAAGTGGGATGGTATCAGACTAAAAAACTTCCTTGCAGCAAAGGAAACAATGAAGATTGTGAAGAGAGAGCCTACATATTGGGAGAAATCTTTTGTCACTTGCACCTCAGCTACAGCATTAATCTCCAGGGTATGTAAAGTACTTAAAAAACTTAACATCATAAAAAACAAATAACAAAATCAACAGATGGGGCAAAGGAACTGAACAGATGCTCCACAAAATAAGAAATATGAATGGTCAACAAATATATGAAAAAAAAAGTTCAAGATCACTAGCAGTTAGAGAAATGTAAATTAAAACTACACTGAGATTTTCTCTCACTCTAGTCAGGATGATATTATCAAGATTTCAAGTAACAATAAATATTGGTAACAATGTGGGGAGAAAGGTACATTCATAAATTGCTGGTGGGACTGCATATTGGTGCAGCCAATCTGTAAAGCACTATGGAGATTCATCAAAAAACTTGGAATGGAACCACCATTTGACCCAGTTATCTCACTCCTTGGTGTATACCCAAAGGACTTAAAATCAGCATACAATTGATGAGGCAACATCAATGTTTATAGCAGTTCAATTCACAATAGCTAGACTATGGAACCAACCTGTTGAAGGGCACCTCCCTTTTGCTGAGGCTGGCTTTGAACTTGGGATCTTCCTGCCTCAAGCTCCCAGTCCACTAGGATTACCTGCGTGCGCCACCGCACCGAGCTCCCTGTGCACTTTTATCACTTGTTAGTAGATGAGGAACAGGTTCTATGTGGTCTAACTTTCCAGGCTCACAGGACTAGATGTTGGTAGAGCCAGATTGTAAACTCAAGCTATTTTGTTTGCACACCAGTGTTCTCTCCATTTGGCATGTCCCCGCTTTGCTATGGCGCCTTGAACACCTTCTAATCCCACAGGGTATAATTTTAAACTCTGTTTTTCCTTCACTCAAGAACAAGTTCACTCATCTTTCCTCCCGCAATTGCCTAGAAATCCTCTGTCTAGCCATCTGCAGACTCTGCCTTTCATTCTGCGATGAATCACTTTTTTTAAATTTTGATTTCTTCATTTAAAAAATTGCCCTTTTGCATATGTATGGTTTACAAGCACTTTGACACATGTTCTCTCATTTAACCATCTGTGGGAAAGAGGACCTTGTCCTTGTTTTATGTGGGAGATACTGAGGCCTGGAAGGTTAATGATGTCTCAAAGCTCACAAAGCTGGTAAGTGGCAGAGTCTCTTCCCTTAACTTCAGGGTTTCTTTCTCCAATCCCAGAGTGCTGCAAGAGGCTCTGATGACCATTTAATCCTATAAAGTCAGTTTCTTCTTTCCCGTTGGTACCAGACAGTATCTCCCAGGAATATGTGGGTGTGGATAACTCTCAAGAGGTTCATACAGGTTCATACACCAGTGGCCCATAGCAAGACCTAGAAACTCTCAGGTAAACAGAATTTCTTACTTCTTTTAGAAAGAACACCACACTAATAGCCAGAACCATCAAAACTGAACAAGTTCTGGTTTATCAGGCATTGTTATAGTGAAAATAACAGGATCATGAAAGTGTTCCTACTACCAACAACTTACCTTATCTCAGACATTATTAAGCAAATCTCTGTCAAACCTCCTGTTAAAAACAACTAGAACTCTTGATCAAAGGATTATTAATGATTTTGAAATCCATCATTGAGCCACTAAGAAGGTTAGGATTTGTCATAAACCAAAACCTAAGTGAGAGCAGAAGCAAGAAGACAGAAGACTTACTGAATACAGCTTTTTATTTTTTTCCCTGAGGCTACTTGGTGACTCCTGAGAACCTTAACTTTAGTTTTTAAGGCTGAGACAGGAGATAAATAAGAGTCCCCCTGATATGGTGAGTTCAGTAAGAGGCCACTGCATAAGAGTCTATAACCTCAGATGAGGCTCTAAAATACTGTAGCTATTCTTATTATGTTTATTTTTCTGTTTTCCCAGCATATGAGACTGTTCATACATGACTGTATTTGCCCTACTTAAATGGCAGCAACATATGACTTAGTATAAAAGAATGTCACTGATTTTTGCTTATGATTGTTATCTTCAAAGTGTATCTGGTCCAGAGTGGGTACTCAATAACCATTTGTTGATGAATAACATCAAGTTGAAAAGCAACCATCAAAATGTACATAGAACAACTGCACATAACAGGTTTTTAAAAAGCACCTAAACATCCCACAATAAAAGAAGAATTCACAATGAAAGTTAAAGGAAACCTATTAATTCCTTCAAGAAATGAAGGACGAATAGGTAACTCAGAAGTGACCTCTTGGAGTTGCCTTTAGTGGAATTTAACCAGATAGCTGGACCAATGTCTTGATTTCTGTGGCCTCAAAAGCATATTTCTTAGCCGTTCCTTTCTAGCTTGAAATTTCTTATTTTTGTTCCCCTCTGAATGACACAGATATTAAAAAATTAAAACTCGTGTCTTTCCAATGTTTATAACCGAATGTAATTTCCTTGAGTAATACACAGGTTCACATTCATAAGAGAAATATGGAATCCCAATTAAGTGTCCTGTGATATGAAACTTAGAAACCCTCTTTCCCTCTTACCCAAGATTATGCGACAATTCCTCACCGACCCCTCCTCTTTCATATTTAATCAGATTTTGAGATTACAGATGCAATTTCCTTTTGTGTCTAGAGAGGTTTATTAGAATGCCGCACACTGTTGTTTCCACCCTGTCCTCCCACCCCTAGGTTATAGAACTAAAGTGTCTGTCACATGATTACTTATTAAAAATAAAATTATTTACTTTCCTGACTTAATGAACAAAAACACTGTGAAGTTACATCTGATGCAGGTGTTAGGTTAAAAAATCGGTGAATAAGGTTGAAAACCATATAAAGGAAAAAGTACACATGAGAACCTTTTCTACTACTCCTAAATTAAAATGTGCAAGGTTTAAATGTACAGCCTGTGTACATTTAAGTTTTGCCTGTGTGCTAGGTGTGAAGCACTGAACAGATAGAAAGACAGAAATAAAAGAAAAGTATATCAACAGAGGCCTGCTGTTCAAATCCTCTGCCTTTAACAACACTAACACATTCATGGGAAAGGCTGTGGGTGGGTTGAGAATCCTAAAGCTCTCCTTCTTGCCTGCAGGGATCATTTCATTTTGTTTTTAATAGTAGGGCCCAATGTATGAATTTGGGGGACTGCACATTGCATCTGCATCCTATGAAAGGGCTGGGCCTATTGTTAGGGCTGAGGTCCATGCACCTGCCACTCTATTGTACATCTGGGATCATCAGGTACCAAATACAGGTTCAAGTTTCGGGCGAAATCACTCTCAAACTAAACCTGCACTGCCAAATTACCTCCTTCCCAGGAAAAAAAGTGTACTTGTGAGAGAGATGAGTGAATCTGTTGGGTCCTGGGAAAGTGTGAACTTCAGGTTGGGCTGTATGTCAGTCATACATAGGGCAATCTAACATAACCAGGGTCTATTTGACCCGTGCAACTCTGAATCAGTTTTTGCTTGGCCTGTGAGTGTAGTCTGGGCATTTTAAGTATTCCCAGATGTGAAAGATAATCTCTCAGGTTATCCCCTCATGTTCCCCATTCCCAAGAATAGGGCCCAGAGATGGTTTTCCTTGAAGATCATGAACCTGAAGTTGAGACTCCGTACTTGTGCAGTACCTTTCAAGGTCGGGAGGAGTCAGCAGCTTGATCCGTGTTCAATCTCTGTATCTGAAAAATTCAGATGTTTTAACTGTAGCCAGATCAGACCATTCTTTTCCTCCAATTTCTCCGAACACATCCTGTGGTTTTGTCATAGGCGGAGCAGCTACAGGTATTTTGGGGATTCACCTAAGGGAGAACTGCATCAGGATTCCAGCGAGTTGGATTTTGTGGATCACAATCACATCCTTGTAAAAGAAATTTGTAGCTGGTAGCCCTGTGGTAGGAATGGCATCTAGGATATGCTTGCTTTCTGTTGGGATGATCTGCCTGGTGTTAGCAGTGGGTGAAGTCCAGAGACCACGCTGCCCTCTGAATGCATCCTACAGTGCCTACAGCTGGGTACTGGTGGCAAGTAGAGGAGAAATCTGCAGAGGAAAAGACCGAGTTATGGTTCTCTTTCCTGTCTCTAGATGATGTTGTGAAATTACTGGAATATTCAGCCAAACGCATAGGAAAAGAACTGAGAAGTATGATAGGTGGTTGATTAATACAAATTTTATGTTATTTATCTTGATTTTATAGTGTTTGTGTAATTTGTCACTTTTCTAAAATTCGAAAATTATAATATATCTTGTCTGTGTAAATATTCACTCTCATACAAAATTTTGCTTTTGTACCTGTGCATTTGGCTCCTAAAATAGGCCACTTAATTTTATATAAACTTCAGGTCTTCCTAACCTACTCTGATGCAGCCCGGACTGTTGGCCAAGGAATATGATCCACATGCCAATAGGCTTCCTGGGCTTGTGTAGGCCACCCCTCCCCTGCAGGGGTCTATGTCTCATGGGCTACAGGGGACACCAGTCTCTTAAAGGACACCTGAAATTGAAGATAGGTGCAATAGCCCAGAGCTGGGCAGCATGGGAAGCATCTGATCTTTAACAGTGAGCCCTCTCTTTGTGCAGGGGAGAAGAAAGCCTAGCCAATAGGCAGACTGTGGACCAGGAAGAAGAGGAGGTTGCTTTCCTGTGATAGATTGGAGAAAAGGCAAGTGAATTCTTTTCTTTTACTCCTTGGTGGCCACCGGCTAGTGTAACCCACAGGGTAGCAAATCCGTACAGAAGCGCTTCTCCGAAAAGATGCTATCTTTGGGGCTATCGTTAAAAACACTTCTAGTGGAGGAGGCAGAAGACCCTCATCTCACTCATTGGTCAAGGTACTTTGCCCGTGATTTAGCTTCCAGTTTCATAAAAAATGGCAATGGTGGTCTCTTGCTTGATTGTGTTAAAGACATTACATAATGCTGGCCACGGAGCCATGAGAACATGCACTGTACTAAGTAAATGTACGGAATGGGACGATTATAAGAAAGCATCAAGGGTAAAAATCAATATTGTGGTTCAGCTAAACTTTCAGAAAATCCTTTCTAGGGCTAGCAGTGGGCTACCATAGAGGGGTCCTGATCAATTAAGGTCAGGGAGGCTCTGAAGATCTGGATTTCTATCGTAATGCAGCCTAGTTCTCTGAGGCCAGTTTGTTTCAGCCTAGACATGTTTGTCAGTATAATTGAAAGGAGTGTGATCAGGATCCATGTGCCCCAGCCAGGAGCAAACCCAAGGGACTGTGGTCGCATTCTGCCTGGGGACCTTGGGAGGTCACATGTTCCCAGGCTGGCAGGAAGACGGAGGGGAGGAGACCGTCCTTCTCTCTTTGGGGCTGCCCGTTAATCAGCATCGCTTTCCTCATTAATAGAAAGGCATTCCACTCAGCTGCACATTTTGAGGAGCTTCCAACAATTCATTTTTCCTCTGGTTACAGAAAAATCAGCCTCCCTAATGAGCAGGAGAGGCGCGTTTTCCACAGAATCCTTCTTTCAGTTTGTCATTTACATATCTCTCAAATTAGGTTCACTTTTTCCATTTACACCCCTGAAGCCCCCCCCCCCCATCCAAGATACACAGTTATCCCTGTTTTCTCCTCGAGGGCTGGTGTGTCTGCTCTGAGAGCTCAGAATCTTCTTAAGACAGTAGTAGAAGAAGGCACGTGAGAAATAGAGATCAAATCGGCATCACCAGCTTCATGTCCTCCTGGGGCTGAGAAGGCCAGGTGAGTGGCCATCCTCCTCAGTGAGCCATGGCCACACCAGCAGCCTGGGGACATTCTTATTTTGCTCCTCTTCCCTCCACAGAAGGGAAGGGTCGGGTCAGCCCCTCCGCCTCATGTGACCGTAGGAAAGGACTTTATCCTTCTCTACTCAAGGACCATGGAATTCAGGGACCACTTGGGGATTTGCTCTCAGAATTGGTGGTCTGTAGGGGTCAATCACATCTTCACCTGGGCTTGTAGATGATTTGCTCAGAAACTTTCCTCGATGTTAAGACAGATGGACCACGTGATGTTGGGAGCTGCCCTGGATGAACACACCTTTGTGTCCTGATGTCCTGGGGGCACTGAAGGAGAGTCACTTGGGCTTTACCTCTGCTCCATGATGAGGTGGGGCTCCAGGTGTAGGTGTCACTCACCTGTTCCCTTGTAATCCTACCCCTTTGCCCTTTTTGGGATAGAATGTTCCATGGAAACTCCTCTTGTATGTCCCCTATATAAGAATAAAGAACTCCAGTGGCTCTCTCTTTCCATGGACACTTGAGGTCACAGAGTCGTCCCTGGATTATTGAGAAGGGACTTCTGTGTGATTGTGTGCTTTCTTTGTTGTTTTTTTAAGTTATTGGAATAGATCTTGGGAACCCAGCATTAGGTTGCCAGATAGGATAAATGGCGATAACTTGGATTTTCCTGGAAGAAGACTGTGTTGATCCCAAGACCCTTTCCATCATCTTCCTCCATCTGTCCTTCCATCCCTCCTTCTATTTTTTTCTCTCTTTTCTCCTCCTTCCTTCCTTCTTCTATCTTCCCCTTCTTCCCTCATTTTCCCTTTCCTTCCTCTCTCCCTTCCTCTCCTTCTATTTCTTTCCCTCCATTTTTGATGTTGAGCAGCTCCTGAGCTGGACGCTGTGCCAGACACTATGCTGGACACTGGTTCTAGACACAGTAAGTGGGGAAGGCAGAGGAGAAGACAGGCACCTTTAGGGCAGTCTGATAATCACCTCTGTGAAGAGAGAGGAGAGGATTTGTCCTCCAAAGAGGAGTCAGGCAGGTGGGCGTGTGATGTTCTGCAATCTTTTGGCACTGTACAGCCCCCACACAGGGTTTTCTACTATCTCTTGTTTTGTCTTTTAATCTGAGAGGTGTCTGTGATTGTTGGCTTAGACAGGCCAAATGAAATATCCCTGGGTTCACTTTTTCTCATCTATAAAATAGGAAGAGCCACAAAACCCAAGTTCTATTCTACAACGTGCCTAGAATCCCAAATGCAGCAAGTATTTTCTGAGCCCTGGACAGCATCAACACAGGGGCTAGGCAGCTATTTAACCTTTCTCTGCAAGTGACAGTTTATGTCATAGAATTATGTCCTGGATTCTTAAGGACTTAGGAGACCTCCTTGGAAAGCCAAGGCAAAAAGTAGTCCATGGTGTTGGATTCTTTTCAGGGCTGCTGAGTAGCTAAATTTCTGTCCTGAATGCTTTCTGGGGTCATTTGAGATTAATAAGCTGGATAGCCTCAGCTGTTCATTTTGAGTTGCTGAGAGGACTCAAGTCAAAATTTCATATATACAAGGCTGGTGTTTTATTATATTTATTATTATACTACTTTAAAAAAATCACCTAGAATGTGAATTTAGAACTTTTCCACTTGGCATTAGGTTTAGTGCACACTCAAAATCTCTCAATTAAAGAGAGGGTGTCTTAGTGACAGAGTGCTGGGTCTAAGGTCAGGCAGACCCACATGTAATACTGGTATTGCAATTTTCTTGCTGCATAAACTTGGACAGGTATTTTTTTTCCCATTTTCTAAAATGGTTTCAGTTTCTTCTCTCTAAAATCAAGATAATTATTTTGGTATCTTATAGAGATTTTTTTGTGACTACTAACTAAATGTGCTTGGCAAATATTAAATGCGTAATAATTAGATATTATTATAGAATCCAATTGTTCACATGCTGTGCACATGTAATCAGAGCATATGCCCTACAGCTTCCATGCTAGGTAAGATGAAGCCCCTTGGCACACTTTATCTCACAGAGGACACCCACCAGGTACGTTCATTGACATAAATAAGTGTAAATGGAATTCACATTGAGTATTAAAGAAACTGAGCAGGAGTATGGAGAAAACCCTCGTCTTGCTTGAAGGGGTCTGTAGTTCTCCTCTGGTCCAATATCTGATGAGACAGATGCATCTTATTTGTAACATTCCTTACATACATTGTCCATCATATCCCTGCACACTTTTCAATACTGAGCTGGGTTCTTTCTGAAGCAATTCAATGTGATCTAATTAAATGGCTTCACTAGGTGCCATGTCACAGAAGCTAGGAAACTAAAAATCAACCTGCACTTCCTTCTCTCTCAGGTCCTTTCTTTGCCCTTTATTTATATACTGTCTTATTAATTCCTCCTACTCCCAGCCCAGATGCAAGGTAACTTGTACTTATTGGGAGGATATGTTTCCTGAAGGCCACGTAAACCTGGAAATTCGCATCACACAGAACCTACAGGAAGGAGGCAGGCATCTGTGTTTCCCAGCAGATGGGTCCTGGCCATAAGGTTAGAGTGAGAACAAACTTCAATTCATTTGACAATAGTTTTGAAAAGAACCAGGTCTTGATGTATTTTACATTCAGGAAATTCACAGTATTTCAGATTGTACATTTAAAACAAAAACATTAATATTTTATATCACCTTCTTAAGATCTGTATAATTTGAATTTATGTAAGATGTCACTTGAATTGGTCCTTTTCTCTAGATCATCTTTGCTTCTCCTTTAATTCGCTCAACATCTCTTCCTGGATTGTTGAATTTACTTTTTATACAGTGATTATAATGTTTGCTTAAATGTCTATTTCCCCATCACTCTATAAATTTAAGAGGAGGGAACACTTCTGTTTATCTTTGTACTCCATTTCCCTTCTCACGGGGCCCTCTGTCTCTGCACACACAATCCTCACACACATTCACGGTGTCGGAAAATATTGCCTCACTCAATCTTCCCAACCATTCTAGGAGGCTGGTAGATATTATCTTCATTTTTTCAAATTAATAAATGTGGCTCAAAGAGGTTAATAAAATTGTGTAAGGTCACAAAATTCATAAGTGAGAGCCAGCATTTCAACCCAACTTCTCTGACCGCAAAAAGCCCATATTCTTCTTACTTCCACCCCAAGAGCTCTGTTCTCAATATTTCCTTTGCTCCTTTTAAGTTTCCTAAGGACAGATAGCGTGCCCTTTTCTCTTTATTTTATTTTATTTTTTTCTCTTTATTTTGTAGCATTTAGCATAGTGACCAGTGGCCACATCTAACCTGCAGGAAAATTAATAATTGATATGATGGTTACTATTTAAGAAGACCATGATTGGGAGAAGTGAGGAGGGCTGAGAAGTGGAGCCATTGGTCTAGAAGCAATGGTGATTCAGGATACCTGTCTTCTGCAGAATGTTATGGTCAAAGCCCAGAACTGTTCCCAGTTCTCATTCTGTTTCCAAAAATGATGTGTGTCCTAAAAGTCCCAGGACCTAGTAGAGATTTTAATGTTCTCTCATCTGCCTGTTACTTGGTAATTGATTTGAGGCGATTGATCAAAGGGAAGAGAAAGGAAACCAAAGCTTGTAGACTTGGGCCAAGCCTAAAGGACTGCCCCCCTTTCTGTCCCTTTCCTGCCATGCTCAGTAATGCATGATGCTCACTCCCATCTTGGGGATTTTGTGCTCATGGCTAGACATTATTATTTTTTTCCCTGTCCAATTCCTTCTCATCTTTTGGATCACAGCTTAAGTGTCTCTTGTTCTGGAAGATCCTTTCTCACTTTGGGTCAAGGATCAGTAGCCTAAGGATATCTGTTAAGTTCTTGCTGAAATACCCCATGTACTGAACATATAGACATTAATTACATTATTCTTTGAATGCAGGCATTTGATATTATACTATGAGCTACTTGAGGGTGGGGACAGTGTCCATTTCATTCATCATTTACATCTGTCATGGAGTACAGGACTTTGAACATTGTGGCTGCTTAAAAATACCAAACAAAATATAGATGAATAGATGGAAGATAATATGAGTATCTTTCTGCTTCTGCCCACTAGAAATAAATTAAGAGGGAAGAAAAAAAAGAGATGACTTTGATGTTTTCTTGGAAAACATTATGTTTCAATAAGAAAGTAGAAATTTTGCTTTCTGGACTCTTGTTTTCAGAATGTTTGTCATTTAAATTCTCACTTGATTTGGCGGTTCCATTTATATTCCTGTGAGAATGAATTGGAATAAATAAATTTCCAAGTAACCAGGGTGACTTGGAAGTTCAGGCAGCCTGAGCTTTCTAGATGTTGTGTAATCTTTGGACATCACGTGGAGGCAGAACAGTCAGTCTTCATTTGAAATGACACTATGTTAGTCTGTTTTTCATTACTATAACACATATGTGAGATAACTTATAAAGATAAAAGGTTTATTTTGGCTCATAGTCTAAAAGGTTTCAGTTCATGATTAGTAGGTCCTGTTGCTTGGGGCCTGTGGCTAGGCAACCCCAAACTGCTTACTTCATGGCTGGGAAACAAAAGAGAGAAGAGTCCAGTGTTACATGGTCCCCATCAAGGGCATACCCGAGTGACCTAAAGACCTCCCACTAGGCTCCCACCTCTTGTAACTAGGCCCCCACCTCCTATTAGAAGTACACTGGGACCAATGCCCCTTAGCAGATGGATCTCTGGGGCAGGAGCACTTATTCAAATACTGCTTCCCTGTTATCTTTAACATCAGATGCAAATCTGGGAGTAGCATTCATCTTCAGTTTGGGAATGGGATGTATTTTAGGTCTTAAATGATGAAAACAATGAGGGCCTCTTTATATTCAATATGTTCACAATTTTTTAGAGCATTTTCAATTTTTTTATCATTTAAAACAAAACGGGTGATTATGCTAACAATAAAAATGTTATTGGGTACTGTGTGTTAAGGAGCCAGGCTGCGGTGGATGAGAGTGCCCCAAGTAGCTTTCAGACTCTCATGAGGGAGCCTCCTGTGACATAGAATTTAACATTTAACTATGGTGACCATATTGTTTATCTTCCCCAAACACAACACCCATGAGAGTAAAAGAGAGAATTGTTAATCTGGACTAACCTGCCTTAACAAGTATTCACTGAGCTAACCCTGGACATATGTCCATCCTATGCATAACAACACTTTGCAAGAACAATGAAATAGATGTCTATGTGTACTTTACTCATTGGGAAGTGAAATTTTACAGTTGGTAATTACCCTAGAAGTTTGGAGAAGGAGGAGTGGGCATTACCACTTAATGCTGTGTGGTTAGTGAAGGCCATAACAGAAAAGCATAATCTGAGCTGCCTTTAGAAGGACCAACCACATGGAATAGATAAGTAAGGACAATAAATTCACTCATGTGAGTGAGGGTGCAGAGATGTTAGCCAGGATTTAACCAATTGATTTTGATTATTTAGCTTGGAGTGAAATTAATGAAAATTATTGATAAAGAGGAAATACGTGGTCAGTGCTCCCTCTTTCTAGCCTTGCTGAGAGTAAAACTCTTCAATCTCTCTGCAATCCCAGACCCTCCGAAGATCAGCCTGTGAGTGCTGGGGGCAGTGCCCCAGTGACAACTCTTTCTCCTTTCCTGTCTCCTCTTTTTTTCTTCCACTTTCTTTCCCCCTTCCATCTCTGCTCTCTCTTCCTCTTCCTAATCCCATCTGTGGACATTTACAGCACACTGGCCCATGCATACTCCATTCTCTTCAGGGTGACCAGGGTCATGCTGGATGATCAGAGCTGACATTCTAAAACAAAAGCGGGGACTGTCAGGGTTAGGGTGACTGCTGCCTCCTGTCCAGGGAGGGTCTTGAAATTCTCTCCATACCAGTACATTGCCCAAAATTTTTCAAGGGGATTTCATTTAAGAGAGCCAAATTGCTGAGCATCATTGTTCTGGTCTTGCCCGGAGAGACCATCCATTTACAACTGGGAACGGCAAGCTCTGCTCCATCAAGGCAGCTTAGAAAGAGCTGTGCTTCCAGGGTCACGTGAACTCAGTGAGTTTCTTCAGAACCTCCAGGACCATGGATAGTAACACAGGCAGAATGGCAGACAATTTGAGTGCATTCCTTGGAGATTTCAGTATTTTGTTCAAATGAAAAAGTGTATTTTTAAAGGGTACATGAGGTTCACAATCCATAAAAGGTTTTTTTGTGATTTGTATCATTTGTTACCATATTTGCAAACCCTTTTCTTCTTTTGGGAAGTTGTCAGCAATACTTTCTCCTTCCACCAGCTTCCTTGCTTTTGTTTCTGTTGATGCTGACTTCCCTGAAGAAGGAGGCTTACAAAGAGCCTGCCCGTCATTGCACACTGTGGGAAAGCATGCAGAAGCAGGAGGAATGGCAATTGTGTGTGTGTGTGTGGTGGTGGTGGGGGGAGCTGATTTTGAAAGTGGAACTGGGGTCTGAATATTCTTGGGCTAGTATAGGAGAACAAATGTCTGCTGGGTAAATGTATAGGGAGGAATTGTGGGGCCCCACTACGTGAAAAATAGGGTGCAAACCAATATAATTTGAATTCCTAAAGGCAGGACACTTCCACCAATATGTGCTTCAAAAGAATCTCTGGCAGAGTGCAGAACGAGATGGCCATGTCTGGGCTGGGTTCTGACCTCATGTCTCTCTTCCCTGGCCTCATTTCATTGAAAGTACATGCTTTCTCTTTGAGTGAGTGATTTCTTAGGAAAGAGGCTTAGTTAAAGATGTGGTTTGCTTTTAGGGTTTGTTGTTTTAGTGTCTAGCTGTTCTTCATCATAGTCTTATTTCTTTTTCTTGTTTTTTTTTTCTTTTGTACCTTTTAAGCCAAATTTACTGTATGTTACGAACACACAGTTCTCTGAAGCACTATGACAGTAAACAAAATACATGCAACATGCCTGATTAATAACTTAAAGCAAATTCTCATTCATTGACTCCTCTCAGGACTTTGTGTTAGCCCCTGGAGAGGGGAAATGGTGATCATCTATGGACATGATGTGATGGAGTCTTCCAAGGAACTTCTCATAAATGCCACGCCCACTCAAAGTGGTCTATAGATTCAGTGCAATCCCTATCAATATCCCAACAAGAGATTTTTTTTCTGAAATAGAAAAAAATAACTTATCTTAATAGTATGGAATCTCAAGGGACCCTGAATAGCCAACATTAAGAATCAAAAATCAGGGTCGGGAGTTGTGGCTCAGTAGTGGAGCTCTTGCCTAGCACGCATGAGGCACTGAGTTAAACCCTCAGTACCACATAAAAACAAATAAGCAAACAAATAAAGGTGTTGTGTTCATCTACAACTAAGAAAAATACTTACAAAAAGAATCAAAATTCAAACAACAAAAATTGCCCATAATTTAAATGGGTCATTTAATTTTTATTGTTGAGCTTTTGAGTTTCTTCACATATTCTTTATGTCTTCTGGGGGTCAGTACTGGGGATTAAACCCAGGTGTTCTTTGCCACTGAGATGAATCCCCAGTCCTTTATATTTGTTTGTTTTATTTTGGATTTTGAGCCAGGATCTCACTAAGTTGCTGAGACTGACCTTGGACTTGTGATCCCCCTGCCTCAGCCTCCCAGGTCTCTGAGATGAAAGGAAGCCCCACCACACCTACCTCTTAATATATGCTTAATATATATCCCATATCAGATTTTCTCCTCTTCTGTTTGCCTTTTCACTCTGTTGATTGTGTCCTTTGATGAACACAAGCTTTTTTTAAGTTCAATGTAGCTCCTCTGCTTCCATTGCAGAAAGTTTTTTGATTTTTTTATTTTAAATAAACAATTGGATGTTCTCTAAAAACAAAGATATATATTTGGGAATAGTATTTTGTGGGAGGAGCAGGACTTTGCAGTTGGAATACGCGTGCCGTGGCAAACTGTAGGCGTATTCACGGAGGATGAGGGGAAGGGAAGTTTTGAAAGACAAAACTGAGAAGGATTACATGAGATACTTTGAAGCAATGATCCTTGGTGTCATTCTGAGGTTGAATAAAGAGTGGCTGGGCAGATGTCCTTATAAAATTGCTTCTTGTATAAGGTAGTGGTGGCCTCTGCAAGACTGTGGCTCTGGCAGAATCTTTTGTGATAGTTTCTCTCAGGCAGTCCTGCATAAGAATCCTTCTGTCATGACCTAATGACTCAATTTACTTTTTTTTTTTTGTGGTTGTTAGGGTTGACACTAGTAACTCCATTTTGATTCTAACAACATTCACATTTCTTTCGCAATTTGAATTGTCATTTCACCAAAGACGATGTATATAAAAATGTTCTCCAAGCATGAAAAGATGCTCAACATCATTGTCAAATGGAGAGATAAATAAAAACCAAAAAAAAAAAACCCACTACCTTGCACTCATTAGAATTGCTATTATAAATAAAACAGAAAATAACAAGTGTTGACAAGGATATGGAGAAATTAGAACCCTCACCCATGGTTGATAGGAATACAAAATTGTGCAGCTACTATGGAAAACATGTTGGAGGTTCCTCAGAAAAATAAACACCCACTTCTGGGTATATAATCAAATAAATTAAAAATGGGATCTTGAAGAGATATTTGTACATCCACATTCAGAGCAATATTGTTTACAATAGCCAAGAGGTAGAAATAACCCAAATGTCCATTGACAGACAAATGGACCCCTCCTCACCAAATGTAGTATCCACATCCACTGAATTGTTATTCTGCTGTACAATGGAAGGGAATTCTGTCACTTACTATAACATGGATAAACTTTGAGAACATTATGCAAAGTGAAATAAGCACCAAAAATGGATAAATAAATAAATACTCTATGATTCCACTTATACCAGTTTCTGAAGTAGTGGAATTCACAGAGACAGAAAGTGGAACGGCAGTGGCTAGGACTGGAGGGGAGAGAGGAAGTGTTTGTTTAATGAGTATAGAATTTTAGTTTTGCACAATGAAGAAGGTAGGCAGATTGGTTGCATAACTGTGAATACGTTTAAAACCACTGAACTGCACACTTTAAACATTTAGGGTGGTAAAAAAAAAAATAAAAGAAAGAAAGAAACAAGATAAAACAAAAAGCATGAGCAGACTCCAACTTCAGATAATTTTCGCCTGGAGTCTCTGGGGGTAGTGACACTTCCACAGAGCCTAGGGTAGCCGAGACACTGCCCGGGAGAGATGGTGCTGAAGACTGGTCCTGTCCTTAGGGAGTTCATTTCTCTGTAGGGAATGTGAAGTGGGTATCAAGATTGTCAAATAATCAGTCCAGTGTGATGTGATCCTTAGAGAATTTTCAAGGGTTGTGAAAATCCAGAAGGTGCAGACCTCCCTTGTAGCATAGACCAAGCTTTTCTGCACTTGTGCTGGGCTTTGAAGAAATCAATGGGGGTGGACAGGAAGGCAGAGAGGGGAGAAGTCCACCAGCTGGCACAAATGTATGGAAGTGGATAAAAATGCCTGTCCTGATTAGGGAATGGAGGGATATCTAGTTTCACTGGGCAGAGTTGGGGGGCTGTTCATGGTAAAGGGAATTGTAATATCAAAGACAAACTGAAGCCAGATTGTGGAAGGTCTTGAATGTCATGCTAGGAAGATTAGATATTATTTAGTAGACAAAAGGGAGTCATTGCTTTTTCAGTAAGGGAGTGAGAAAAGCTAAAACATCTGGGTGATTGAAAATCCAGAGTGATAACAGCTATGTTTGAAGAAGATACGTTTTATTCCTTCCTTAAATGACATACACCAACCAATCCTTGAGAACTGCCTATTTGCATTTCATGCAGGTTTTCAACACGTGCTATTTCATCTTCCTCTGTCTGCTGCAGAGTCTTCTGTTTCCTCTAACACTGAGCTCCCCAATCTCCAGTTCTCCCATTTGGGCAAGCAGGATTCAACCAACCCAGACATTTTGCAACACTAAGAACAATCTGGCTCCGGATGGGATGACTCTCTTCAAGAAGGGGCTGTTTCCATGAGAAAGATTAGTGCTGACTTTTACCCACAGAAAAAGCCTTTTTGTTGGAACACAGCCCTCTTTGTAAGCTGGACCCTGATCCCGTGACAGAGCTGAGTGAATGCATCAGATCTCTTTAGATTAGACTGCTTGCGCATTTGGGAATAGCGCATTTGGGAATAGCATGTGGCCGCGCATCAGTTTGCTTCTTTGACAAGTCCCTGTGTTCTTTCCCGGGGAAAACCTGGACATTTGTACTTTGCAGAATATTTTCAAGCCTGCTCCCAGACCTTGACATTTTGAAACAACGAACCTGCTTTGTTTGAGAAATGCATTTAAATAAATTAATGAAACCACTGCTCCGAATGAATCCTTTCAGGCTGCTTACAGAGAAATTTTGAAAGGGCAATATTATCACTGACAAAAACTGCAGCATCTGAACAATTTGATATCCAGAAAGCTGAGCGGGGAGGCAGAACATAATGACAGAGTTCTACCTATAGCAAAACCATTAAAGGTCGCCCACCGGAAGGACAGCAGAGATAGAATTTGTTTTCAAATTATAAGATTAGAGAACATTCCTTGAAGAAAGTATTATTATACAGTGTCAAAAGAAAGAGCAAGATTAAAATGGTTGGAAGACACAATCACAGCTGAGATAAATTCTACTTTCTCTGTGGTTTGCCCACCCTGCAGTCTCGCTGGCTCGATGGATTGGGTGGGTTGCAGAAATTAGAAAGTGCTCCTCTCTCCATGTAGATCTTTTCCCCACTGAGAGCTCTTTTCCCCTCTGGTCTTACTGAAAACACACTTGTCTAATGGGGAAACCATGTGGAGGAGTGAAGGGTGCCTCTGTTAATGGTGCCCATTGGAGAGGACTACATTAAAAATTCTTTAAAACGAAGGGGGGCAATTTTGGTTTCCAAGTCATTAGGCAGGTTTATGACTTGTCCATTGCTGAAGGAGCTGATGGGGCTCTCCTCATAGCCACTTCACTTAAAATCGTCTTATCTCATACATAGCATTTATGCAGTTCTCCTCATGCCCACAACTCCTCTGGTGCAAGCTGAGGCTCCCTTCAGAAGACACAGGAAATCATGTCTTGTCTCCTCTGCAGCACCATTTCACTGGAAATGCTGTGCATTAACAAGGCTCTACCTGACTCTTTGCAATGAGTGAGTTAAATCAAAAGCCTACTCTTTTGCCACTGTCAATTCTCAAACATGTATCATGCATAAGTTCTTCACAAAATATTTGCTGAGAGTGAACCTGTACCACCTTCTTGAGGACTAACCAGAAGGGAACAATGCACACTGTTTTTTTAAAATATTTGAATATACTCCTTGTAAAAACAACTATTTTTTTTTAATACACCAGGCTTTTCTGTAGTGGACACAATTTTCTTTTCCAAACATAAACAAAATAGAATGACAAGAGCTAGGAAAATTATGCAAGTTCTCTATTTGTAATATAATAAATAATCATGTGCTATTCTAGTATACAGAAATAGTTTCTAAATATATTGGCAACAAATATGATCACATCCAATTCTTCTGTATTCAAAATATCTACTTCAAAGAGAAATGTCTACTCCATGGCCACTGAAGACAAGTTTCCTTGCTTCCCTGTGCTCTTTGTCGATGTTATTTCTTTATGAAACTTGCTCACACTCCCTCCTCCTTCTATCCCAATAGGATGAGGGGAAATATGAAGAAATGCTGTAGATCGTGGGCCCCCAAATAAGCTGCCTGGAGCTGTCTTGGGTCAGTTGGCAGAGTTATGATCCAAGAATGGGTGATCATCTTTCATTTCCTTCCATATCCTGGCTGGAAAGATCACAGACTCATGATAACCCAGAGAAGCATAGGGGATGTCCCTGCTGCTGGAACCAGCGTCCACCCCAGCCAGTGGGGTGAGAGCTCTTGCTATTGTGTTCTCCATGGGAGTCTGGTGCATTTCCTGAATGAAATCATCAACGTATCCCTGCTGCATCCCAAACAAAAAGAACTGAATTTGAACCAAATTTCAAACACTTACTCAGCTAAGAGTCTTGGATTCCTCAAGCTGGGTTTTTAGTGTCAGTGATTAAAGGAAAAGTGAACCAGAGTTTCAATGCCATCCTTGTCTCTGTTCTGTTCCTTTAACATCTCCTTTTGGTTCCAGTCTCCAAAGGTGAACCTTGGAGTTCCAGCACCCTGGCTGGGATATGCATTTTATGTGATAGAGACCCTGAGGAACAGAAGGAACTTCGTAGTCTGTTACTCTACCCAGGTCAAGGGTCAGAGATCAGGTTAATATTTTATACTACTTTTATATTGTTGTCTGAATTTAGAATCAATTAAGGAAGTATATAAAAGAACCAGAGAAATGAAGATTAAAATGTCAGTTCTATTGATCATAATTCTGAATTTAAGAATTTAGATAATATAGGCATCTACAAATGCACCTTCTAGTATTTTCTTCCAAGTCTAGACTTTGAGTCTCCCCACAGCATAGAGAATATGGACATACTAAATAGGTGTTTTTCATCTGGATTTTCTGCCTCACATAGCCCCATGTGGAAGGTCCTAATTGTATACCATACTCATAGTTGAACAAATTCACAAAATAAGTAACTTATTGAATAGCCTACAAGAAATTTTCTAGTGAGAAGAGTTGATACAATGGCAATTACAAAATACAATGAGACACACTAGATTTGGAACTTTAGAAAATCATAGGAAAGAGACCCAGTTAGACCAGGTAATCCTAGATGACTTTGAAGTTAGAAGTGAGAGGTTAGATATCTCTAGCCAGGAGAGAACATGACTAAGATAGGAACATTTGTACTCTAATACATGGCAATATATATTAGTCTTCCATCCCTTATAAATCCATGTTGGAGAAACTTGACATGAATGTCAACTGAAATTTTTATAATTATGGAAAAGACTACTGCATCTTTAAGGAAGAAAGTGATGAAAATCACAGTAGATCTGACCTTTGAGCCAGAAAGTCTGACTATGGAAGAATAATGATGAATACAGCCTCAGGATACCAGGGAATAACTTGGCTCTCACTAAATTGGAAAGATATCCCCCAAAAGTCTGATATGATACTCTAACAGAAGATGATATGGAATGGGTACCTGGTATCTACCCTCCACGCAAAACTTGATAAAAATAAACCAACCAGGTTGGCTAATGACACTACTTGGAGAAATTTAAAGATTTGTTCTACAACCAGTTTAAGGATCCTGACTCCTTATAATAATTTTGATGGACAGGTGGATGGATGGCTTTTATTTATGTCATCTCCAAGTGACTTACTCCAATTATCACCTTCCTATTAAGGAAGAACCAATTTATCCTGACCTCAAGCTAGGCAGAGAGTTTAATAATACATTTTTTAGCACTCATATAGGGGGTATATTAGGCTAGTAATCAAAGCTGAACTTTCAGACCAGTTATTTGTGACAGAGAGACTGTTCAATATATTTTTAATCTCCTTGATAATCCACCTAGCTCAGTAGAGACCATGGAAGAACTCCGAGAGACAAAATGGTACTTAAACAAGCTACTAAAGGGGCACATCTACTTTTATATATTTTATATATTGTGATTATAGCTAAGAATTTAATTAAACCAGATGATTTCTTACTAAGTTATGGACCCAATGTAAGTCAATATAGATATTCTCTTTTTCTATTTAGATCTATGGAAACTAGGAGAAAATAATCTCAGTAAAGCAACTTTGAACAGTGATTTTCCAAGGATTTTCTCAATAAGTAAGTAAATAAAGAGTTTTAGAATGCCTTAAAAGCTAGCCACTAATTTTAGATATTTCTTTGCAATCTTGTTTACTTACTGAGATAACATCATTTTCAATTCTATGAGACTCTAATTTCTATTTCACAAAATGAAAAGACTCACTGGGAAGGATTTAAGAGTTCTAGATGACACCCAGCTCATTTATGAATTGTCAATATGTTATATGGGCTGGAAAACTGGATAAGTGCTAGGATGAATTGATAGAAATATATATTTCAGGTTAAAGTAGCTGAAGTCTGGTGTGAAGTGCTGAGGCCAAAGAGAGGTGGGAGGAGGTACTTCTGCAGGGAACTAGGGTAATGGATGCTGGTAGTGACCAGTAACAGGACATTGGTTACATACTGAAGAATTTTTCACACAATTATATGTAGGATAATGGGAACTAGTTTTTAACTATGGGGGAAATAAATTACTAATATGGAAATGGGGAAATAACAACACTAAAATTAATCCAGTAATTTTGAGTTGTATCTGGAGCTTCAGATGCGAATTCATGGTTTTCAATTTATAGATGTATTTACAAATGTAAATGTATAGATAAATAAATATTCATATACTATATATGATAGAAACACACATGTGCATACATATATGCACATATTTACAATTCTTTCCACTGAAAGAAATGGTGACAGTTATACCCCAACAATGAGCACACCTAGATCTGAGTCTTAGTCTCTAAATACCCTTCTCCACTCACAGAAACCAGAGCATCTCAATGAAACAGCTGTTTCTAGGTCTAAGACAATAAGTACAAGATGAACAGAGCACCTTTTTGTGCCAGAAAATAAGGAGGTATTCCATGAATGACAGGAACATGTCCAAAGGACTCAGGAGCCAGTTTGAAGGTTTGTCTGGTCATGTCAGGGACAATATGAATAATAAACTAAATAAGGAGAGCAAAAGATTATTTCTCAATGAATAAAATAGGAATTAATGAGTCCATCCTGATGTAGAAGTAGGAATGGAGAGAAAAGTTTCCCGGAGAGTGGAGAGCCAAGTGGTAAATGTTGAAGGAATGCAGTTTGGAAGTCACCAGATAACAACCATCATAGCATTAATTAATTCAGCCAAGAATGGTCAATGGACATTAAAATGGCTGAGTAAAAGTGGGAGACATGATAGCTCCAAAATACCTTTCTTTGAAATATTTCTTGATTTCGAAGAGTGACTTTATAGTGGAAAAGCCTGGAATGCATCTCTTTTAGTCAGCTTTTTGCTGCTGTGACTAAAGGATCTGACCAGCACAACTGTAGGGGAGGAAACGTTTATTTGAGGGCTCACAGTTTCAGAGGTCCTAGTCCAGAGAAGGCCGGCTCCATTCCTTGGGGGCTTGAGGTGAAGCAGAACATCATGGCAGGAGAGGGTGGCGAAGGAAAGCAGCTCACATCTAGAAGCAGAGAGAGGGAGAGAGAGAGAGAGAGACAGACAGACAGACTCACTCCAGACTCCATATATAAAAAATATATGTCCCATAGCCATATCCTCAATTAACCACTTCCTCCAGCCACACCCCCTGCCTCTAGTTACCATGCAGTTAATCCCATCAGGGATTAATCCACTGATTGGGTCAAGATTTCACAGTTCAATGACTTCTCCTCTGAAACGTCCTGCATTGTCTCACACATGAGCCTTTGGGGGACACCTCATAACCAAACCATAACACCATCCCTTTAGTCAAAGATGGTTCCTAATATCACCAGTGATAGGACACCATGAAGTCAGGTACCCCTGATGAGATGCAACGGGAAGAACAAATCACTTCTGACTTTGGGGAAATATAAAGCACAATCTGAGTCTAGTTGTGATGAAACTTCAGAACAAGCCACACTGAAAGAAGTTCTGCAGAGTAACAGGCCTGTAATTTCCAGAAGTGTCAAGCTCATGAGATTGAAGGCGATTAAACAGATATGACAAAAAAAAAAAAAGTGCAGCTATGGATCCTGGATTAGATGTTTTTGCTATAGAAGACATTATAGTGACAAGTGGCAAAGCTTGGATCATGTCAAACAGTTGGATATTAGTAACAAATCGATATTAACTCCCTTATTATGATGGTTGTATTGTCGTTATAGAGAAGATTTCAAATTGTAGAGAACATACACTAAGTATCCCCAGAGTGGAGCTTTATACTAGCAATTTGATCTCCAATGTTCACTGTGTACCATGGGTAGATGGATACAGTACTTTTAATAGTCTTGAAAGAACTTTGTAAATTTGAATTTATTTAAAATAAAAAATAGATATTTCTTTGCCTCACTACAGACTGACTAAAAAATTTGAATTTATGGAAGTGAGGCATAAGGATATCTATGGACATTAAAAGATTCCATGTCATTTACTCTAAGGTTTGGAAATCACCAGAGAAGATCAGCAGTTTTTAACTTTGGAGACTGTGTGAATCACCCAGGCATCTTGTTAAAATTCAGATTGCACTGCTGTAGTTCCAGAGTGAGATCTGATATCTACTGTACTTTCAACTGGCTGAACTTTGAGGAAAGAACTAGATGTTCTTTGAGAGAGAATTCCTTTTGACTGGAATTCTTTGTCCTACTCTCATGGAAATTGTGGTGATAGAATCCATGTGGCACATAGAATAAATTCGAATGTACCTGCATGAGTAGCATATAAGATATACCAGCATTGGACTTTAAATTTGTGCATGATCTTACATAATATAACAAAAGAAGGCTCTTGCCCCTGAAGAACTTTCTATCAGGCACCAGAAAATGTTTCAGCAAGTAACATTAAAAAGCTTTTGTTGTTTTGCTAACATGACAAAATTCTAAGCAATGATACTTTATCAGAGTTATAGAGTAGCACACAAAAATATCTTTCTTTGTGATTTTTAATTTTTTTTATTTGTTTAAATTAGTTATGCATGACAGTAGAATGCATTTATGTACTTTGACATATCATACATAAAGGGGTTATAATTTTATTTTTCTGAGTATACATGTTGCAGAATCATATTGGTCAAGTAGTCACATATATACAAACACTAATAATGTCTGTTTCATTCTACTATCTTTACTATCCCCACATCCCTTCCTCTCCTGTACCATTACTTCCCTCTACCTAATCTAAGGTAATGCTATTCTTCCCTAGTGTCCCCCCAGCCTTATTGTGAATTAGCATCCGCATATTAGAGAAGACATTTGGCCTTTGGTTTTGTGGGATTGGTTTATTTCACTTAGCATGATATTCTCCAACTCCAACCATTTATTGGTAAATGCCATAATTTCACTCTTCTTTAAAGCTGAGTAATATTCCACTGAGTATATATGCCACATTTTCTTTATCCATTCATCTATTGATGGATACCTAGGTTGGTTCCGTAAGTCTAGCTATTGTGAATTGAGCTGCTATAAACATTGATGTGGCCGCATCACTATGGTATAATGATTTTAAGTCCTTTGGGTATAAACCAAGGAGTGGAATAGCTGGGTCAAATGATGGTTCCATTTCTAGTTTTTTGAGGAATCTCTATATTGCTTTCCATAGTGCTTATACCGATTTGCAGTCCCACCAGCAATGTATGAATGTACATTTTTCACCACATCCCTGCCAACATTTATTGTTGACTGTATTCTTGTTGATTGCCATTCTGACAGGAGTCAGATGAGAATAGTTTTGATTTGCATTTCTCTAATTGCTAGAGATGTTGAACACTTTTTCATATATTTGTTGATCAATTGTATTTCCTCTGTGAAGTGTCTGTTCATTTCCTTAGCTCATTTGTTGATTGGGTTATTTTTTTTTTTTTTGGTGTTAAGTTTTTTGAGTTCTTTGTACATCCTGGAAATTAATGCTTTATTAGAGGTACATGTGGTAAAGATTTTGTCCCAATCTGTAGACTCTCTCCTCATGTTATTAATTGTTTCCTTTTCCGAGAAGAAGCTTTTTAATTTGAATATATCCCAGTTATTGATTCTTGATTTTACTTCTTGCAATTTAGGATTCTTGTTAAGGAAGTCAGATCCTAGGCTGACATTGTGAAGACTTGGGTCTATTTTTTTTCTTCTATTAGGTACACAGTCTCTGGTCTAGTGCCTAAGTCTTTGAGCCACTTTGAGTTGATTTTTGTGCAAGGTGAGAGAGAGAGAGAGAGGTTTAATTTCATCTTGCTACGTATGGATTCCCAGTTTTTCCAGCACCATTTGTTGAATAGGCTATCTTTTCTCCAGTGAATGTTTTTGGCACCCTTGTCTACTATGAGATAACCATATTTATGTGGGTTTGTCTCTGTGTCCTCTATTCTGTACCATTGGTCTACAAGTCTATTTTGGTGCCAATACCATGAAGTTTTTGTTACTATAGTTCTGTAGTTTAAGATCTGGTATTGTGATGCCTCCTGCTTCACTTTTCTTGCAAATGATTGCTTTAGCTCTTCTGGGTCTCTTATTTTTCCAAATAAATTTTATATTTCCTTTTTCTATTTCTATTAAAAATGTCATTGGGATTTTAATAGGAATTGCCTTAAATCTGTATAAAGCTTTTGGTAGTAAGGCCATTTTGACAGTATTAATTCTTCCTATCCAGGAGCATGGGAGATCTTTCCATCTTCTGAGGATTTCTTCAATTTCCTTCTTTAGTATTCTGTAGTTTTCATTGTAGATATCTATCACCTCTTTTTTTTTCTTTTGATGATTCCCAGGTATTTTATTTTATTTTTTTGAGGCTATTGTGAATGGAATAGTTTTCCTAATTTCTCTTTCAGTGGATTCATTGCTGATGTATAGAAATGTCTTTGATTTGGGGGTGTTGATTTTATATCCTGCTACTTTGCTGAATTAATTTATTAATTATAGAAGTTTTCTGGTGGAATTTTTAGATCTTCTAGATTTAGAATCATGTCATCAGCAAATAGTGATAGTTTGAGTTCTTCTTTACCTGTTTGTATTCCTTTAATTTATTTCTTTTGTCTAATTGCTCTGGATAGAGTTTTAAGGATGATGTTGAATAGAAGTGGTGAAAGAGGACATGCTTGTCTTGTTCCAGTTTTTACTAGGAATGCTTTTAATTTTTCTCCATTTAGAATGATGCTGTTCTTGGGTTTAGCAAATATAGCTTTTACAATGTTGACCACAATGGAATGAAATTAGAAATCAATGATAAAATAAAAAACAAAAGCTACTGTAACAAATGGAGACTAATACACAATTGAATGATGAATGGATATTAGAAGAAATCAAGGATGTAATAAAAATATCTTAGAGGTAAATGAGAAGACTTACACAACATATCAAAATCTGGGATACTATGAAGGCAGTACTAAGAGGAAAGTTTATTGCATTGAGTGCATTCATTAAAAGAATAAAAAGTCAACAAATAAATGACCTAACACTACATCTCAAAGCCCTGGAAAAAGAAGAACAACACCAAAAGCAGTAGAAGACAGGAAATAATTAAAATCAGAGCTGAAATTAAAATATCAAAACAACTGAAAAATTTGACAAAACAAAAAATTGGTTCTTTGAAAAAATAAATAAAATAGATGAACCCCTGGCCATGCTAATGAAGAGAAAAAGAGAGAAAACTCAAATTACTAAAATATAAGATGAAGAAGGAAATATCACAATGGACACATCTGAAGTACAGAAGATAATTAGGAACTATTTTGAAAATGTATACTCTAATAAAACAGAAAATATCAAAGACATCAATAAATTTCTAGAGACATATGACCTACCCAAACTGAATGAGGAGGTCAGACATGATTTAAACAGATCAATTTCAAATAATAAAATAGAAAACACCATCAAAAGCCTACCAACCAAGAAAAGCCCAGGACAAGATGGATTGTCAGCCAATTTTTTAAGATTTTCAAAGAAGAATTAACACCAATACTCCTCAAAGTATTCCACAAAACAGAAAAGGAGGGAACCCTTCCAAACTCACTGTATGATGCTAATATCACCCTGATACCAAAACCAGACAAAGACACATCAAGGAGAGAAAACTTCAGACCAATATCCCTGATGAACATAGATGCAAAATTCTGGCAAATCTCATACAAAAACATATTAAAAAGATAGTGCACCATGATCAAGTGGGATTCATCCCAGCGATGCAGGGTTGGTTCAACATATGGAAATCAATAAACAATTCATCATATTAATAGACTTAAAAACAAGAATCATATGATCATTTCACTAGATGCAGAAAAAGCATTCGACAAAATACAGCACTTTCATGTTCAAAACACTAGAAAAATTAAGGCTATTTGAAGAATTCTTTGGGACGCTGTCCACAACAGTTTTCTTAGAGTTCCAATTGAATTAATAAAGCAAAACCTTTATTTTTCCCCTCAAAGCACAGGAAGGGATATGCATAAATGTCGACAGTGAGCTTCTGCTCTTCCTTATGTCAGTGTCAACTCATAACAGACTGACTCCTTTACCACCTCCGTGTGGAATCATGATCATTATTATTGAGTGGCAAATTCATTCCTGGCAACAGACAGGCTAGCTACATTAATAGGTTTAAAAAATATATATATATATATATATCCTAATATGTGTGTATGTACGTATATATACATATATTTTCCCAAGAAAATGAGGCAATTTCTGTTACAAACTTTCTGAGTATCATTCCAGATTCACAATATCATGATTTTTCTATATAAACATGTAACCATAAAATAATATATAGTGATATTTTGGTGTGTTTTATGGGTTCACTTAAATGCTAACCTAGTGTACCAATCCTTTTACAGCACTCATAATTAGGTTTTGAGATCTCTATATACAGATTGATTGATGGACTATTTCATTCCATAAACACATTACATTTGGTATATGGGCCATTAATTTGCTTTCAGGATTTTGCTATAACAAGCATCTTTTCATACACTTCCCGCTTCACTTGCACGAGGGGTCTCTGGGGCATGTAACTGGAAAGCCACATTGTTGGGTCATGGGGTATGGTGTGTGCATTGTCAGATCAATCAGATAAAGTCAATGTCCATCTAACGTGGTTTTACCAATTTATATTCCACTAGGCAGCATGAGGAAGACCCTATATCCTTGCCCAGATAGGTGAACCTCCTAGAATTAACAGTGTAGCCTTCTCGGAACTGATACTTACAACATGCCTACCCCTGCTGCCCTCTTGTAACTGCTACAGCTGCCGCATCAGCTCTTATGACTACTGCTCCCATATTAGTGATATTTACTTATGTCCCCACCTTGAATGGGTGCTCAACAAATCTTTTTTGAAGGAATGCTAACCTCAGAACCGTGGTATGAAGTAACATGGAGAGGAAAAGGAAGGAGGCTTACAGCAGATACTGACTTGCTCCAGGCTGCCCAGTAATGGGACAGGGACTGGACTCGGCCCTATTTGAATCCAGTGTGGGTACAATTTCCCTGGGTCCCACACCCCCACCACTTCCAAGATGATTTTTTCAAATATCATTTTATCCTCTGTAAAAATTCTGAAAAGCTCAAATCTATCCAAATAATCATAATCATAATCATCATCATAATAATAATGCCTTTTAAGAATTCTGGTGAAGAAGGTGTACTGGCCATGCAAGCCTGGTCCAAGATGTAGCTGGGGTGTTCTTCCTGCCCCTCCCTCTCCCAGCCATAATGCCCCAGAGCTTCTTCCCGGAGGAGCCCTGGGACTTCACAGCCTGAGTGTGAATGTGCAAGTCTGCAGCTCTAGTCCTGAGCCAAGGCCCATCTCCCCCGGGCTGCCCAGGGCCACATTTCTCTTCCCACCTGCTCTGTGAGCCATGCTTGCTGCAGCAGCCTCCCTGGGGCAGGCACTGCCTCATCTGACAGGCCATAATTTGGGTCATTACACTCTCCCATGGGCAGTAATGACATTTTTTCGTTTCTAGACACGACCGCTGTGCAGCTGCCTCATGGGAGGGAGGGTCGATTGCTACTGCTCCTTGGCTTCCTGCTCCTGGGGCAGGGCCTGTGCTCCCAAGGTGGCTCCTGCGGGCGGCTGTTGAGCTGCCTACGTTGTAGCTCTTGTCTTCTCTGCACTGAGGAAGGAAAAGCGCTCGAAAGGGTCACACTCTGAAAGGCTCTGACTTGAGAATAGTGTGGGAATTGGCAAGGGCCACAGGGAGTGTGCCTTTGTTCAAAAATGCCTCTCCCCTCTCCACGCTAAGATGTTTGAGTTTGGAAGTTCAGTTTTGAAATTAAACTGGTTTACGTCAGTTTTCTTCAAGAAATCTCTTTGAATGGACACTGGAAAACCAGTCCTCAGGGGAAGAGGCACCTGGGCGGGGCTGCAGGGCAGTCCAAAGGCAGAGGAGGCCCTGCCCTTCCTATATGTACCAGAGGGCCACAGAAGGCAGGCCGGCTGGTGACAGATACACTGAATTCTAGCTTTACCTTAGAAGGCTGTCAAATTGTCAGCTTTCCCCAAAGCAGCACTTGGCGAGATGCTGTGGCTAGATGGATTAAACACACCAACCTCGAGGTCAGATAAAATGGGATCCAGTGGTGTTCTGCCAATTACTTCCTTAGGAATGCTGGCAAGATGTCATACTCTCTAAGTCGTTTCCTTGTTTGTCAAATGAGGGAATGCTCTCGGAGTCTTAGGGTCCTTCGCATTGTAGTGTTTTATGACTCTAGGGAGGAGCGATATTTCTATAAAACTGCCAGACAAGGTGCCAGGCTGCCTGTGGCAGACATTTCTGTCTTCTGGGCCTAGGAGCCCTGAGATGTAGGTGACACTGGGTCTCAGCTGCACTCAGGACTCGGAACTCAGCACTGGCTTTGGGAGTGTCCTAGTCAGTTCAGGCTTCTATAAAAAAAAATAACATAGACTGGTGCCTGTAACCCACAGAGATTTAGTTCTCCACCATTCTGGAGGCTGGAAGTCTGAGCTCAGAGTGCCAGCATGGCCAGGTGCTGGTGAGAGCCCTCTTTGGTGCTACAGAGGCTGTCCTCTGGCTGTGTCCCCCTACGACAGAAGGAGAACCACAGAACCTGCTAGGGCCTATTTTTTAGGGGGGCAGTGCTCATCCCATTGATGAAGCCTCCACTCTCATCACAGATTTTCCTCCTCCTTTGCCCCCACAGTACTACCTCTTTATCGTCACTTTGGGGCAGGATTTAACATACAAGTTTTGGAGGGGGACATCAGGCCATTGCAGGAGTGACACTTCTGTACACACCAGGGTTCAGTTGTTTGCCAAACTGATTAGAGCTCCTCTATCTCTTAGCCCTCCTCATAAACCCGGTTTTCAAACTGACACCAACTTACCTTTTACCAGTAATTTAATTAGCAAGCTATTTATTTGAATCACTTTAATGTTCATAATGAACTGGCTAATTACTTTTTTCCCATAAAGTTATTTGGAAGCAGGAGTGAGGTGCCTTAAAAGGGACTGAGTCCATTTCCTCTTGGCTTGGGACTGGCTCCAAGTGACCACCTCATCTTTTTCATTTAGTGCCGAAAATGAACACTGTCAGCAGAAGCCAGTAATATTATTCTCTTGATATATGATCTCTTTATCTTCTCTGTTTTGGGGTTGAAATCAGAGAGCAAAGTGCTATTTAAATGCCCTGTTAAACTGATGAACGCATCAAAAGTCTTAGGAAACACCAGTGGCTTTGTGGAGTTCTTCAGGGTTCCATGTGCAGCAGCTCCAATCATGAGCACTGTTGTAGCATTGTTGGGGCGGATTCCTGACTCCTGGGGTTCTTTAGCAGAGGTACACAGCATTGCATATTGACACAAAGCTGCTCAAGTGGTTGTCAGAAGAATTATTCTTCTTATAATAGCTAGAGTCTAAACAAACTCATACTACCTGTAGGGGCTGCTGCGCTGCCTTCTGTTTCTTCATCAAGGTGAGCCAGAGCAGAGGAACCTCTTGCTGGCAAGCACCAAGGCATATATATCTTGAAGACTCCCTCCCAATTTAGAAACCCTACTGGCAGTGGTACTGACATATGGTTTGCTGAGCACTTAAAGGGTTGAGAAACTCACTATTGCATCCAAGAGCAGACTGTGCCATTCAGCATTGCTAAATAGCATTAGGTATTAATTAGGAGGTCACGTGTTAGGAAGAGCCCAGTGCTGCTTTCCTGTAATTCCTACTCTTTCTCTTTGGAGAAATATACAAGTCTCCATGGCTACTCTTCAGAAAACTGAGGCTAACAATTGTTGACCCGGCCCAGCCCAAAGCTTCCCTTCTCAAAATTGATCATCAAGATCTTGGTTTCAAATCTTCTGCCATCCTGGGGACCCTGAGCAGACTCCAGTTGTGTAATTGTGATCTTCTACAAATAGATCATACTTCTATCCCTAAAGCAAAACAACCAATACCTGACTATGTACCCAGCACCACTGTAAAGGGGTCCTCCATTCCTGGGCATTACGATATGCTGAAGTCATATATTGGGGTTGTCATATCCACGGTCATATCCAGGCTGCTTTTATGCCTAGAGAATGAGACTAGATACCACAAGGAGAAGAGGCACCTGTGGCCTCTGGTGTCACTACACACACACACACACACACACACACACACACACACACACACACAACGTAGGACAGGTCTGAACTTGATCCACTTAATTTTTTTTACCTTCCATCCAGTAGAATGCTCCTAGAAACTGTCCATGTGCCCTGCCAGGGACATTTAGTAGCAGGAGGTAGCATTCAGTTCTCCGCAGGTTTGCGGTAGCATGTCTTTCCTGCTCTTTGGTTCCTAAACTCCATAATTACAGAAGGTATGAGATTGCTCCCCTCAGCAATTACGACCTGAAGGACAAGGACTTTATCTTCACCAGGTTTTATTTTGTTTTCAGCTCTAGCAGAATTTATCGTAACTTGGAATAAGTCATTGATCCCCGTAAAGTGAGGAGACTGAATAGGGTCACCACCAAGTTCCTTACTTCTTTAATGGGAACACTTCCTCTGCAGGATTAGGAGGCAGAGCCTTGCTTATCAGGGGTAGGCATTAGCTGTGCCTGGACTGAACTTTTGGGCCTGTCTGTAGCACTGGTGCCATTGGTGAGAAGCCACTAATGGGTGACAATCCCTCTTCACCCTGGTGTCAGCAGCCTACTGGATGTGGGATGTTAGATTCCAGGAATCATCTTAATATTTAAGTATTAAATATTAAGGGGGTCAGATGTGGGCAAACTGAGCTACTGGAAGATGTCTGGAGCAGGGTTGGAGATCAACCCCACCTCTAGGCTTAGCCATGAGCCATCAGTGATCTTGTGAAAAGTCACCTAACTTTCAGTTTTAGCTTCTTGGTCATGACCTGAGAATGGAGTCTAAATTTTCTTTCTGTTGCAGCAATCTGGTTACAAGATTTCCCTTAGAGTAGTTTCACACCTGTCAGAACTTGTGGGTGTTGGGAAAGCACCTGTCGTGGACATTGGATTGTGCCATGAAGAACCACCCACTTTACTGCTGAAGACCTTCTTCTCCCTAATGTTGGGAGTTCTGTTGGCTGGACTCTATCCAGCTGTTCTCTCTCCAAGCATCACCCTGGGCTGACAAATTCTTCCTCTCCTGGGTTATCACCTCCCCTCCTGGAGGCAGACTTTATCTAATGTCTTCTTTTGAAGTTTGGATAAATTGGTTGAGAAGGTGCTAGTGTGGGAAGGAGCTGGAGAGATCATGCCTAAGTCTAGGAAGAGCAGAACTGATAGGAATCAGGAGAGTGATATTCATGTCAGAGTGGATCCAGAGGTTACTGACCCAAGAGAGACAGAACATAAAGTTGGATGAAGGAAGGTCTAGCTATATGAATGAACTCTTCTGTGATACAGGATTGAACAAACTGGCAAAACCCTGAGGAGATGGTTCTAACATGAGAGAATGGCTCTTAGAAGCATGGAGAAAGTTATGGTTCAACTCATGTAAGGTAGAAATACCAGAATTGCTATGGCAGATGGCGGATCAAAAGGCTCAGAAGAATGAGCATGTTAGAATACTATATAGCATGTAATCTGGAAAACTCACCAGCTGGTTATATTTAGTGGGAGGACCCAGAAGATGCTCAATTTCTCAAAGCAATAAGAGAGGTACTAGAAAGAAGCGGCTGGCATCTCCCAGAACTCATCAGTGCCTGTCTCTAAAGACCAGGGCTGACAGTTGGAGTATTTAGAGAACTAATAGCAATAGGATGATAAGATCCCCAAATAATAAAAGCCAAGTGCAAGTGCTTAGCAGTCAGAAAGAAAATGGGCAAAACTTTGTTAATGCGGTCAGGTCGGAGTGGTAAGTGAATGTGGGTGTTCCAATCAGGTCGACACATGAGTTTGGGAACCAAGAGGTAAAAGAAGAAATGGGCTGTCTCCTCATTAATTCCAGAGAATCATTTGGGGGGAATTAGTGCTTCTGTTCCCACAACTGTGGGCTCTGTAGGGTTAGAGAATTAGGTCCTGATTTTCCAAAGGAGATGCTGGAACCAGTGGACTTAACAAGCTTGCCACTAAACATTCAGCTTCACTGCTACTCAAGTATTTGGGGTTCCTTGTCCTAAGGGACCAGCAAGGCAAGAGAGGAGTAACCATCCTGTGGGGGTGGTTGACCTTGATGAGTCAGGAGGCAGTAGGGCTGTTGTTATATAACGGGGACACAGAAAACATATTTTGCATTTGGGTCTCTCTTGGTAATCCTTTGCCTAATTTTAATAGCAAATGGAGGAGTATGGCCTTAGGAAAGTGTGATGACCAAGACTGAGACCTGTTTTGAGAGGAGCTCTAGAGAGCAGAGGTGCTGGTGGATAAGAGGAATTGAGAATGGATAGGGGGGACGGAGATGATCCATATCAGTTGAGATCAGCCTGATAGCAGGGGCTGCCCTTTCTCCTCCTACTATTCCTGTTAGAAATTAGAACCAGGAACGAAGGCTTCCAGGAATCCTGGAGGAGCTGATCTAAGACTTTCTATGAAGGAATTCTGGCTGCCTTAAGGGTGGACAGTAGTGGACATAGGATTCTGCTACCCAGGTGTTCCCCTCAGGGGGAGCTTTTAGCTCAGAGTTTACAGCCCCCCTCCATCAGCCCCTTCCAGGAATTGTCCTCTGTAGAGTCCACTTGTGACAGGCATGTGGCCCCAAGCACTGGTGGTTGCAGAGTGCCAAAGGCCAGCTGCCCTCATCCCACTGGGCACAATTCTGAAAGAGCATTCCAGTTTCAGATTTCCCAGTGGGTCAGCTGAGACTTTTGTTATGAGTGCATTATTGCTCAACTTCTTTTTTTTTTCCCCACAAATCTGCTTCCTTTTTCTTCCTCCCAGAGATATAGAGCCGGATCAGAGCACTGCCTGAGACACTGTAAATGTTACCCTCCACTTAGAGCCTGCTCCCTATTCAGTTTGACCTGCAGGAGTACTTATAAAATATTACAGCCAATGCAAAAATTACTATCATGACAATGATGCTTATTTACATAGTAGATGCTCAATGCATGAACATAATGAAGAATATCTAGGGCATTTTTATATGCTCATTGCTACAATCTCCTTTAAAGAGGCATTCATCATTTAAGTAATGCAGCTTTAATGCTAAGCAGAATTATATAAATCCTGTTAGAAAAGGAAAGAAAAATCCTTCTTAGAAAAAGAGCAGCAGGATGCACTTTACCTTTTAGCAGCTCTCCTTTGCCCTGCTTCCTATTCATTGGCCCCCAAACAACCCTTGTCTCTGGGCCTATTCTGCATTTTTTTTTTTTGTTTAAATGGAGTAATCTGGGGAGAATTTATGCAGATTGTGTTCATGTTAGAAATTTGATCAAACCAACTCTGACTGGCACAGCCTAGACTGGAAGTTAGCAAACTTTTTATATAATGATGCAGAGAGTAAATAGTTCACACTTTATGGGCCATATGGTCTCTGTTACAACTCTGTCATTGTAGAGTGAAAACTGCCACAAATAATGTGTAAATGAAAGGGAATTACTGTGTTCTAATAAATCTTAATTTATAAAAATAGGTGTTAGGCCAGATTTCGCCTGCAGGCCACATTTAGTCAATACCTGACCTACATAATATGCACAAGTTATGAAACGAGGTGACTGCTAGTCCTTCTTGGCCTGGAATTAATGACCCTCCATGTTGTGTGTCTGGTATCACAGATTGGCCAGTTAGATACCCAATCCATATTTCAGTTTTCTCAACCAACAAGTATGTACTAGACTAGACATGCTCTGTGAATAGGTCATAGGAATATAAAGGTAAGCAAATGACCCCTGCCCTTTAGGGGCTCATAGGGAAGAGAAAGCTGTTATGGTGGTGCAGTTCCTAAGCTTACAAAGGATCCGTGAGGGACACAGCACATTGCAGAGCCAGAGGAAGGGGTGACAGACTCTTCTTCCAGACCCTTTGAAGGACAGATAACAGCCTGCTGCATCCGTGGGCATGGCACACTGGGAGATTAGTTGGCAAAGGAATTTGTGATATTCAGCTAGGGGATTCCACAGGAGCCAGAGCCACGGGTTTATCCTAAATGCAGTGGACATAACTGAAGGGTTTTAATCAGAGAAACAGCACAGTGAGATTTGTGTTTTATAAAGGTTCTTCTGAAAGCAGATTGGATGGGATTGGCAGGTGACTGAAGTAAAAAATATCATGCTTATCCCCTTATGATATTTCATACAACCTGCCTTTAAGTTTACTGTTTATTTCTACCTTGCTTCACTAGAGTATAAACACGAAAGAGGCAGATGTTTCTTTTTCTTCTGCATTCAGTTTTCCCAGTGCCTAAGATAGTAGTGGCCAAAGGTCGGTGCTCAGTATGCACTTGCTGAGTGAATGAAATGAATGAATGGAAGCAACTCTCCTTGTGGTGAGGGAGTTCGTAGTGCATTTCCAGTTCCAGTTTCATCAAAAAGCAGGAAGCAACAAGTATCTTAGAAATCGATTCACAGATGTGGGCTATGGGAAGATCCAAAATGACATAGATTGGCACAAGCAACAATTCAAACTGAGAAACATTAGCAACTCCACAAAGGGAAGTTCCCAAAAGCAATCTACAGAGAAGGGATTCTGGGCTGAGAATCCACTGTTTTTGTTTTTGTTTTTTTAACCCTAACCCTGTACTTTATTCTGTGGACTTGGCCATGCACCCTCTTACTCTAGCTCACTATGGGATGATACTGACTCTTATTTCTATAGCTCAGGTTTAGTCCAAAGCAGGGGCTCAGAACATGTGCTACATGCAACTATAGAAATGAGTGAATTCCTTATGACCCACAAAGTTGAAAAAACAAAGTTCAAAGCGTGGAAGATAAAGAATACAGGGTAACCCCAAGATTATGGCCAGACATCCCTGGTTCCTTCTCATCAAACCATGTTCTAGCTCTGTGCCAGTTCTTGATATGCAGTTTCTAACTCTAGGTGGAGAGATTCAGGTTCATCCCAGTACTCATTGTGGAGCCTGAGCCCTTCTGGAGCAGAGTAAGGCAGCTGCTGCAATCAGGTGCTTCCCGAGGGAAACTGGCTCCATATGGAAGCCCAGCCAGACCAGCATTCCCTAGACACTGTGGATAATCCTGCATCCCTGGGAAACTGACATTAGTGAGTTTAGGAGTCCTGCATGGAAGCAGATCATTTGCCTCATAGGAGCTACTCAGTGCTTCTCTTAAGAGGTTTTCCCCTACTTAATTTTCTTCCATCTGCTTAGTTCTCTGTCCTGGAACAGTGCTTTATACGCACACTTTATAAAGAAAGCAACCTAAAAGCTTAAGGAGAGAGAGTAGGGGAAAAAGAGAAAAGGAGGGAGGGAGGGAGGGAGGGAGAGAGAGAGAGAGAGAGAGAGAGAGAGAGAGAGAGAGAGAGAGAGAGAGAGAGAGAGATATGCTTGGGTACAGATAGGCAGGCTAAGTATTCCAGAAAAGAAGGAACAGAGAGAGCCAGACTCAGGCTTATCCTAATTGGTAGTGACAAGGGACATGGGGTTTCTCTTTTCAGCAAATCTGCATCATGACTATGCTTGACACCAGCACAACTTGTGGAGAAATTGTGGACCCCACTTGAGTCAGGAGTAAGGAAAAAACCTGTTTCTTCATGTGATCTTGCGTCTTACAGCAGAACTCTGGGCAGGGGTGAGTGATGGAGGAGGCTGGAGCGGGTTCATGGGAGCCCAGGAGTATGCCTTCATGCTTTCTGGCACTTAGCAACATTCTCAAGCATTTACTAGGTGCTGGTGTCTGGGAACTGAGGACATAAAGCTGATTTAGACAAGATCTCTGCCCTGAAGCAACTCATGGCATACCAGGGGAAGGGAACCTCAACCAACGTGCCTGTGTGTGCCGTCAGGGAAGCCTCAGCAAGGTACCATGGGAGCAACAATTCTGTATGTGTGTTTCTCACCCCGAGCCAAACTTTCAGAAATTTGTGAGAAAAAATAAGGAACCTCATGAGGGAGCTTGTTCTGAGTGAAAGACCATGAGAGAAGCGTGTTAAATCTAGTCCTAGTAAGAAGCCTCTGTGTATGGCCTGCAGTCTACCCCTGTAGGGGGTGAGAGAGAGGGAAGTACAACCGGGACCAGATGCTCCAGTTAACCATCACAGCTAGAATGCTCTATCAGGTGGAGTGCTGGTTCTCACTGGCTTGTAGGAGCCCACCAGACAGTTTATATCACTGTGTATGACGTGCATACAAAGGCCACTTTGGAAACTTGCCATGGTGGGGTATTTACACCATGGAAATTAACAAGCACATGAGTCAGGGCTGTTCCCTTCCCTGGAGAGCTGGATATTAAAAGTTTGCCCTCACTGCTAGCAGAGTGCAGCTAAGAAGCTGACTGATGAAGACCTTGTATCTCATCTCCCAAGCCATTCCAGACTACAGTACATTTGGGCATGGAGAAATCTCAATACAAAGTTTCTCAAAATGCACACAGAAAAGCACTAGTCTTGCATACTTTATGTGTCTCTTGAGTTTATGTTGCATACTACCATATGAAAACCTCTAAGGAATTTGCATAAAGCAGCTTGCTTAATTTTGTTTAATTTAGAGCAGCACTTCTTAGACTTTAATGTGTATACAATTCATGTGGGGATTTTGTTAAAATTTAGGTCTGGGTTGGGGGCCTGAGTTTCTGCATTTTTAAGAGGCTATCAAGTGATGCTGATACTGCTGGTCCAAGGACCAGTTTGATAAACAAATAAATATCTAGAATCCTTTGCCTTATTTAATCAGGGGATACAGCACTTTTTTTTTATTCTTTGTAATGCATGTTGGCATTCTGCAGAGCTCTTATACTAATAGTGCATTATGGAAACATTGTTCAAACACGTACATGGAGGTATTTAGGGATGGGGAAATCCTACTGGAGATCCTAGTGTTACCAGAGGAAATAGGAGGTAGTGGGGTCTACAGGAGCAATAATGGCTCCAGGGAGATCATGGTTTTCAGGGGGAAATGGAATTCCCACAAGGAGCAGCTTTATCTCAGCACAGGTGCGAGGCACTGTGAGACTCATTATGCAGACGGTGGGATGAACAAGCAAACCATTAGACATTGCAATGAATGTGACCAAATTTACCCAAAGGCTGTTAAATACTGGCCAAAATGAATAAATTCCCTCAGAAGGAATTGGGGACAGTTTCTCTGAAGAGGTGATAGTTCTGTCGTGATTGAGCAGTAGCAATTATTAAGCAAAAGTGAAATGTGACCTTGGGTAGATGAAGGACAGGGAGTGACAATAGTACAAGAAATCATCGACTTCCATCTAAAGAATTAGGAAAGGCAAAGGCTGGCGGGGTTGGGTCCAGCTGGTAAACTGGGGCTTTTGCACAAACTTTCTTCTGCCTGGTTCCTACCTTGAATGGAAATGAGGCAGGTGTTGCCTGGAGCACAGAGGGAGCTTCACATTTTTCCAAAGGCCAGGAGTCCTCATGGAGAGAGAAACTTGGGGAGGGGACTATGGGGAAGGCAGTGGGAAGAAAAACAGATTCCTAAGGAAATAAACTTTTCAAAAGAAATCACCTGGAGTGTGAGAGGACTGAATTATATTTAGTAATTTGATATCTTAGTTTGTTCTTATTGCTATAGATAAAATCATTTTGAAGGCAGATGTACTACTTTGGTAAAAACAGAGGCAATGAAATGGCTTCCATTGGTTTCACATGTAGCATACTGTACATTACCCTTGACAGGTCAGACCATCTGGGATGAGCAGGAGGAAAAGAGAACCTAGAGGTGGCAGGCCTCCACTGCAGCACTGTGCACTACTTTCCAGTCCCAGGTCAGCTTTCTCTGTTAAAGTGCCTTCTCCTTCTTCATGAAGTCTCCAGTCCCAAACAGCATTATATCTTGGTTTGTAGACATGCATGAAATCTTCCTTGCCAACTCTTGAATTTGCTAAAGAATGAAGCTTTGTTTTATGAAATAAAAAATCAAATTATTATTTATGTGCACCTGTGCTGTAGATTGAATGTGCTCTCCCAAAATTCATGTTAAAACCTAATCTCCAATGTGAGGGCTAGGAGGTGATTAAATCATGACAATCATCCTCATGAATAGGATTTACATTGTTATAAAAAGATCCCAGGGCGCTCCCTTACCCCCAGTTTCCTTGTGGAGACACAGTGAGAAGTTGACCATCTCTGAAGACATGAAACCTATCATTGCCCTGGTCCTGGACATAAGGAATAGTATGTGTTGCTTATAAGTCACTGAGTCTATGGTATTTTGTTATTGCAGCCTGAGTACAGTAAGACTTTCTATAAAATTTCAAGAATATTATCTCTTTCACACTTCACATCAGCTTTACAAAGTAAGTATGACTATCCCAAATCTGAAGGAAAGAAACCCAAATTTCAGAAAGGCTAATACACTTGTGAAGTTCCTAGGGGATGAGCATTACTTTGAATCCAATGCTCGTCTGCTTTGACAGCTCTTCCTTATTCAGTTCTGTACTCCTCGCAGTGTTTAGCCCAGATACAAATCAGTTCTGGAAAACATGACTTAGTGAACAATATCACACCTGTTCATCCTTCATCCAGAAATTGTTCTAGAATTTATACTTAATGAGTGGAGGATTATTGAAGAACAAGCTAGTGCAAACACTGTCTTTACAATGAATTTTACACTTTGATTTTTACCAATTCTATGTAGCTTTTACAATTGCAAGCCATTCTTTCAACACCTATTTCACTAGGGTTTCAGTGATAGACATGGTCCTGCCCACAGGTGAATAACATTGAGGATCACATCACAAGTCTTGGACATGGAGCTTAATGTCTGTTTCCATTTCAAATCCTGGGCCACAATTTATCATCTCCCTCTGTTCATGTGAAATATGGCCTGTGTTTGTATCTTTTAATCCAGATAACCTTTAAAAATGCAGATGCCACTTGAGTTTGCCCATTTATCTATGGTCACTTTTTTTTTTGACCTCTTTATCTTGATGAGCTTAACTGTGAGTTCACCTTTGGTGAAAGCCCAGAGCAACATGAGATCTTAAGAATTAGCAGTCAAGAAGCAAGGGTGGAGGCAGAAGATCACACTAAGAGATTAAAGAGGTGGGAACCCCCATAGTAAGCAGAAGGACAAGGGTAAGTGCAGATGACTGGTTGCCCTGAGAACATGGGGGAGGAATAACTACCTAATACAGGCAGAATCGGGAAATCAGCACAGAAAAGGCAATATCCATGTTAGACCTGAAGATCGAGTACAAATGGACAGGCAGAAGTAGGAATGGTTTCCAAAAACCCAGAGAGGGCAGAGATGATGGTGAGAAAGCAAGTTGTCAGGACAACTGGACCCTAAAGTCTAAGAAGAGGAAGGGGCAAGTGAAGCTCATGCTGAGCTGTTGGATTTAATATGCAGTGCAATGGAGAGTCTCTGATGAGTTAGGTAGGCAAGTGGCAGGGTCATAGTTTTATTTTAGAAATGTCACTTTGGCTGCAGTTGCAAATTGGTTTGGAGTTAAAGCAACTACAGGAGCAGGGTGACCATGTGGGAAGCTGTTACAGTTATCCAGGTGAAAGATGGTGATGCTGAGCTCAGTCAAGACAGGGAATGGGAAAATTGAGAGACGGTTGGAAAGTTTTTAGCAATAGAACTTGGTGGTTAATGGTTGTAGGGATTAAGACATCATAAAGTATGACTCATAATTGGTTGACTTAAACCACAAAGAAGCCGGGAGTGTTTTCATCTTCTGGGAAGGAGAAACGGTGGGGATGAAGGAGAATATTTTCATTTGATCTTGTTTTGTTTGGGACTGGAGAATAAAGAGGAAATGCTCACTTTTACATGGACCAAGGTATTTGTGTGGCAGGATGAATGTGTAGGAAGTAGCTCTACATTTAGATCTGAGGCTCAAAGTGAGAAAAGAGAGATCTAAGGATAGTTTCAAAAACAGACTATGAACATTTACAGGATAAACCTAGTTCAATGGACTCTTGAAGAAAACCGGAGAAGGAGTTATGGAAAGGAGAGGAGGGGGTCCAAGGGAATATGGCATCAGGGAAGGCAGGGGAGAGCACATTTCAGGGGGGACAGTTTTCCACAATATCAAATGTGTTTCCACCCCCACGTACTGCTTCTCATCTTGGACATTGTGTTTGCTACTTAATTTTGTGGCTGAGGGAAGTGATAAGGAGCAGGCACTGAGAGTGAACTGAAGTTCTCTGGGGGCAATGGCCTGACATTTTTTGAAATATCTGTGGTTAGCATTTTATCACAAACTCAAGATGCCTGGGAAACTGGAGATGCGTCACCTATTGTAATTATTCATTTATTAAAAACAGTTCACGGAGTGCCTATTGTGATCGAGACTCTGCTCATCTTTAGTTTGCAGGGATAGAAGAAGTCATTGTAGGGGAAGAGGAAGGTTTTTGTTCCAAGTTTCTGGAGGTTGATAGAAATCAATTATATAATTATATAAATTATATCTGTAGAAAATACTGCATAGGGGAAGTATCAGGTGCCATGTGAATGTGGAACAGAAGGTTTTGAAGTGATTTAGAGGATCAGAGAAGAACTCAATGAAGAAGAAACAGTGAATAACTGAGAATTGATGAATAGACCATTGAGTGTATGTTAACCATTCAAAGAAGAGAGAGAGAATTCAGACAGCAGGAGAAGCCTGACTGAAATCATCTGAAGCAAGAGGGAGCCTGGTATGTGGGACATGGAAGTAGGACTGTGAGTTTGGAGCAGAGAGAGCTGAGACAGAGAGAGATAAAGTGAGCTACAGCAGAGGGCAGGAACTAGACTCAGCAGGACATGGCAGGGTTTGTCCTGTGGGTTATAATTTGAGAAGGATTTAAGCTGGTGAATGCTGTGACCAGACTTGGATAAAAAGGAAACATCACCGTGGCTCCAGGATAAAGAATAGTTTGAAGGTTAGCACGCATGGATGTGGGGAATCCATCGGTGAAAGGGCTTTGAGCACCTATCGTGCCAGTCCTATCAAGTGTCTATTAAGGCCCGCAAGTATTGGATGAGCTGTGGAGTAGGCAGGGCATGTGGGTTGGGTGGAGAAAAAGGAGGAAGAATATGGTTTTTGAGCTGCATGGGATCTTTTTTGAGATGAAGTTATGAACCCTGTAGATAACAAAAAATGCAGACTAAGATAAAATAAAGACCAAGTGGGATGAGTCAGTGGATTCCAGTGGGAAGGTGCTCGTGTAGAATGTGAAAGTAAAGGGAGAATTTTATGTGGGCAAATAGGGAGGTGGATTTTATGCTTGAGTTCCTAGAGATGGAGAGAATGAATGATGGGGTTTCCAGAGAGTTTCATGGTGGGGAGCAAGAAGAGCTCACACTTGCTTGGAACAGGACAGTGAAGGACCCTTTCTCTTGACCACCAGGTAGCTACTTCAGCCACACAAAATTCTAGAGTAGTCAGGAAGACTTATTTATTTATTTAGGAATGTACATCCAAGAAGAAGTCTTTCCTCCTTCCTGTCATTTCTCATCAGAGCAATCAGCTTAGCAAAGCTCCCAATTTTAGGGCTGATCCTGTTTCTTTTCTCCATGGAGAAGGACTATTTGCATGTTTTTATGAGTCTTATTACATAGCTTTATGACTTGTACATGTGATAATAGTGAGCCAGACGTTCATGGTATGCGTCTCTAGAGAAGTCATCAGTTGAACATAAAAATGTAAATCCATTTGGAAAAACACAGACCAGTTATTGAAAGTGAAGGCTGCAGAACATGTGCCCCTGTGATAGATTAGCAAAGGCCCGGCGACACATTCTCAGCTCAGACGGACTCTGCAGACCATCTGGAAACAGAGGATGCTTAATAATGCAGAATAATAAAATCAGCTCAATTCTCATTTACAAATGAAATAAATTGGAGAATGAGTGATTACACTGATCTAAAGTGAATGGCAATATTTTCTCCAAATTTGGGGCAGACCTGGGGGTTGGGGGAGAGGAGAGGGAGAAGATGGTCGAAGATTCCAGAGCCCATTTTATGAATCCTGGGCAAAACTAGACATTTGAAAATAAGAAAGCACAGGTTCTATATGTTTGATTCTCCCTGCAAAATTGACCTGTCGAAACCCTCTATGAATGACTGTAGTTTCTCTGAAAAACAGATATCAATATCTAAAAATGCTTCCTGCAATTTCTTTCCACAAAGCAATAAGACAGTTTCAGACCAATAACAGCTCACTAAGTGGTACTCTCTGCTCTGTCACCCCCGCAGCTATAACCAAAGAAATGAAAAGGTAAGAAAGATAAAGCAAAAATCAAGGGTCACCTGCTACGACCCAGTGGGGCTCTTTATTCTGAGAGGGCAAGCCAGGGCAGCTTTACACTTTTCTCATTTCATCAGCTTCTTCTTCAAAACTCTTATAGGTCTTTCACGAGCAATTAAGACCATTATTTGTCTGGCCATTAAACAGAGAACCAAAGACCTGAAAGTTTATGTCACATATAATTGAGAGGCAATTTAGCTCGAAGGACCGTGGCTGAGAAACAGAGAAGGGGAGAACTTGGGAATCCCACTTCATAACTGCTCTAGTTGGGGTGCTGGATGAGTTTTAGGATGTTCCTCTCCTCCAGCCCTGCTGTGATCATTCTGCAACAAAACCCAGCAGAGATTTTTGGGCTAGCTTAGCCATTTTCCTGGAAACAACTCACTGGAATCAGAAGAATTTTATCAGGTACTTAAGAATTTTGTGTAACCTGCAACTCCAGGTCTTTCCAGTTGTTCTGGGATTAAACTGGCCACCACTTCTCTTTCTTATGCATCAGTGAAATATCTCACAGACTTATGCTGGCATTGACTTGTCTCAATTTGGACAATCATCCAAACTGGGAGAACCATCCCAACTCCTGAGCTCCAGAGGGAACCACCTGAGGCTTTTATGGCTGTATCATGCGGTCGATCTAGGATGCTCTCAGCAGGATGCTCTGCTATTGCTAGCTCTCAAGACATGTGAGAGAGGTTCTCCCAGGCAAGGGTCTACGGCTCCCAGAAGAGCCCCAAATGGTGGCATCTGATAACTGCCTCCTGGGACATGTTCAGGGTAAAAGGTGAACTGGGATGTCTTGAGAAAGAAAGATATGGAAAGCAGGTAAAGCTTAGAGGAACAAAAGGTGATATAAAGAAACTTGTAATTTTAGAAGTCAGAAGTCCTAAATGAATCTCACAGGACTAAAATTGAGATGTGGGCAGGGCTGCGTTCCTGCTGGAAGATCAGCTTCTAGAGGCTACTTGCAGATCTTGGTCTGAAGCCCCTCATTCCATCTTCCAAGCTCTCAAGTCCCACCTGGGTCCTTCTCACACTGCTATCTCTTGGGTTCAGACCTTTTCTTCTGTTTCTCTCTTCAATTTCTAAGGACCCCTCTGATTACATTGGGTCCACTAAAATAATCCAAGATAAATGCCTTATTTTAAGGATAGTGATTATCAACCTTAAATCTGCAATCATAATTCCCTTTTGCTATATAACTTAACATATTCACAGGTTATAGGGGCTAGAATGTTATACATCTTTGTGAGACAGAGTACTATTCTTCCTACCACAAAGGATGTTCTTCAATTCTTTTAGTTTTCCTAGTACAAGGAAAAGGAAAAATAGGGACTTCAGCCTCTGGAGCTATTCTCCCTGCTTTTGCTGCTAGGACTGGCCATTGGCACAACTGTGTACTCTGTATGGTTTGATCTCCTAAAGTGTCCAACAATACCCATAGACTGAGAATGTATCTATAGGTATGGTTGGAAGTCTTCCAAATCTTGATCTTCAAAGTAGACCATCTTCCTGAGTTTCATCCCCTTGACTGGACTAAACTGTCTAATGGATAATTCGTCTTCATTATTCTAAGACAGTGTCTTTATTGAATATCTCTCCCTTCCCTGAGTTGACAACATTAAGTGTTTTCCTTTCCATCGTAGATCACCTACGGTGATTTGCCAAGTTCTTCTAGAATTCTTTTTAGAGTTTCTGGGGCCACATATTCTCTCCTTCTCACTCCCACTGGGCTATTTGCTTTCTTTTCCTGGACTGCTGTATTAACTAACCATAGCATCTTTCCAGATCTGCCTCTCTCAAATCCCCATTCTTTACACCAATCTTTTGCAGATGCTGCTAGGGCGATTGCTTATAAATATAGAGTGCTAATTCTGCACTTAAAATATCAGTGGTTCCTGTTTCGCAAAAATCAGTCCAATTCATTAACCCATAGCAATAACATGTATCTTTAAACTGTCTTTTCATGTTTATTTTGCACCACTACCTTTAGTTTTACTCAGGCAATGCTGTCTATGTAATTACTCATAGGTGTGTCTTCTTTGGTACATCAGGAGCTCCTCAAGGGTAGTGGTGGTGTCTTTCCATCTCAGTATCTTCTTTATGTCTAACAAGGGCACTCCACACTCTGCAAATGCTAGGGAATGTTCAGGGAAACACCTATTTCAAGTTTGTATTTTTGCCATCCTTGCAGAACAACTCTTTGCAGTAGCAACAACTACCAACCAGATAGCAGGATAAAGCCAGAGCCTCTATGTGTCTCTGGCCCTCTCTGGCCATTTTAAGGCCTCTCCCCCATGTTGTTCTGGGGTGAAGCTTTTCCTAGTTGGGCCAAATCTACTAATATAATCTAATCAGTTGTCTAGTTTTCAGCAATCATTGCTAAGAAATTGCTCTCAGGGAACTGTCTTCCACAGCTTATTGTTGCCTGTTCTTTTAGGACTGAGCTTCTCGACAATTTCCTTTTCTTGTGCTTTGTTTTTTCTTCTTCTTTTGTTAGTTTTTGCAATGCTGGGGATTGAACCTGTGGCCTTGCACATACTAGGCAAGCATCTACCACTGAGCTATATCCTCAACCCAAATGTTTTGTTCTTCAAAGAATCACTTGGCACAACTCTCTCCATGTCAGATGAGTAAACAGTGGGCAAAGGCTAAGGTCAAGTGTGTCTGGGGTGTGGTTAGGCACAAGGTGCCTGGAGCCAGTGGACTACTTTGCCCATGGGTCTCACCATTTCCTATTTGTTCTTAGGTTCAGTACTAGTTCTAAGGTGGAATGACAGCTTATTCTCTCTCACACTATTCTCTTATTGAATTAACTTATTGGCTTCACCTTTGCAGCTTTAGGTAATATTAAATCATATTTTGGCAATGTCAGAATATGAACCTTTATAGTAATTTATTTCAATTTCTTTGCATTACAATTCTAAAACAATTCAAATGTTTGCCTCATATATACTTTATAATGTATCCTTATGTTAACTATGAGAAATGCCTTACTTGCACTACTAGTGACCCATTTTCAAAATATGTTTTTAGCTGATTTTGGGGTGGTCTTAAGATGGTTGTATGAATATGAAGATTATGTCATGTGTGACAGATTTATATGACAACTTCTAACCATAGATACTTCTAGTGGAAATAACTTGAGAGGATGGGGTGGGTGGGCAAGTGGCTGCAAAAGGACAGGGGTTCCTTGTCTTCCAGGTCCAGAGGGTGTATGTATCAACCATGTTACTGTGTTCTGTGGGGTTATGGTCAAGGAGCGGCTATGTCTGGGAAAAGCTCAGCAGTGGAGAAGCGAAGGTTAGAACAGAGGAGGGGATGACAGCTTGAAGACAAAGTGCCATCAGCCAGCAGGAGGCTGGTCACCCATCCTCCAGCACCGCTCACCTGCTGCTTCTAGTTTATACTCACAAACAGCATAGAAGGTCATTATGACAAAACAATGGCACCAAACAGCCAACAATTCTCCTGGAAGGAAGGCTTACACTGAAATATGGGCTGTAAATCTTGGGCTTTGCAGATCAAGAGGCAGAGTTTGCAGATCTCCACGCTGCCCCACATTTCTCTTTTCCTTGAAATGCCGACAAATATCGGGCCAGGCTGCTGGTTTATGGCACGTTCAGGGTCACGCAGATGTGCTGCACTCTATCTCCGCTGCGTCTTTCATCAAAAGACTTCAGTCAAGATTGCCTGTTTTCTGGACAAGAATGAAAGTCCAGACTTTAGGCTACAGACTAGAAATCTGCCAAAACTCCTCTAATTGGAAGTGTCCCTTGAGCTCAAAGCCCCCACCTGGCTTCCCTGTGATTGCAGGAGCCAGTGGAGGGGGGTCCTCCATCTTCTTGTTGGTAAAAGTGGAAGGAAATTGAATCTGGGGACACTTTGCTCACTCTGTGACCTTTCTCCTAGACTCCAAAGATCAGACCAACTTCTTTGAATAACCCACCAGAGTCTTTCTTAGCCTCTTGGATTTGTCTGAAGGAAAAGAAAAAAAGTCAGGTTTTGATAGATTAGAAAACTGTTAAAGGCCTCTCCAGAAATACAATATGGAACATACGTGCCAAAGTTTTAATAGGGTTCCTGATTGAAGAAGTGAGTTGGATTCTTAGTATTTCATGCATCCAAATCCAATTCAGTTGCCCCTGCTGCCTGCTGAGAGCAGAAGATTATCATGGAGGATCAGTGGTTTGGGTATGAGGTTTCCCCAAAAGTTCATGTGTGAGACAATGTAGAAGTTGTTTGGAGGTGGAATGGTTGCATTGTGAGAGTTGTAACCTAATCGGTGGATTAACCCATTGATTTTGATTAATTGGGCAGTACTGTAGGTGGGTGGGGAGTGACTGGAGGAGATGGGCCACTGGGGCCTTTAGAGTTTCCATTTTGGTCTGGTGAGCAGAGAACTCTCTCTTTGCCTCCTGATTGCCACATCCTGAGCTGTTTTTCCCTCCTGTGCTCTTCTGCAATGAGGTTCTGCCCCATATGAGGCCCAGAGCAATGGAGTTTGCCATCTATGGACTGAGACTTCTGAACCCATGATCCCCAAATAAACTTTTCCTCCTCTAAGTTTTTCTTGTCAGGTCTTTGGGTCACAGTGATGAAAAAGCATACAAAAACGGAGGGCCTGCTATGCTGCCGGGAGTCACGAGGAAACTTTTTAGATTCTGTGCCCTCTCTGGGTCAGGAGCATGCAGCACTGAGTGTGCTGGCTGGACAGTGACGTCAAGTCTTGGTGGCCCTTTGTGAGGCCATTCTCAGAGGCAGATACTGAATTCCCTCTCTGCCCAACCTCTGGTGTTTCTTGCTAGCTGCTGTCTCTACTGCTTGAGGAGGAAGGTGGCCACATTTTTCTGGCAGTTTAGTGATCCCTCCACAAATGCATCTGGGAGTCCGTTAGGTGAAAGGCAGTAAACAAATCACCTGATGATGAATGCTGCCCTCCTGACTGGCTGGAACCTTCTTGCTTTCGGAGCCGCCTACAGCCTTTGGGGAAGGCGATGAATGGGACCTGCACTGGAAGCATGAATAATCTCAGTCTATTTACTTACAAATGTGTAAAGGTCTCACGCAGCTCAGGATGGTTTTGAATAAATATGCTGCTCTCTCAAGATCAGCAGCGCTATAGATCTGGAGACAGAAGCTCACGGCTCCCCAGTGCTCAGCTCATACATAAATAAAGGAAGCGCCTGGTGCAGCTGCCAAATGTGACATGGTGATGAATATCCAAGGGTGTCACTCAGGAAGGTGACAATTGCAATGCTGATGGGCCTGGGGAGGCAGACTACAGGCAAAGTATTTATGTCCATGGCTCTACACTGGTATCCCTTGAGGGGTGGATGACCTGAAATTCCAGTCGCCAGCCCAGCCTGGCTTGCTCACATACCCACCCGGCGTACACTGTAAAAATAAGGTGAAGAGGCTAAAGAGACCTCGTGCAATCGATAGCAAGGAGAAGTAGCGAGAGTGAAGGATCAGTCCTAAGGCAGAGATCAAAAAGAGATAGGGTCTATGAGGCCATCTTTCATTGCCGCAGCTCTGCCCTGTTCCATTCATCCTGTACGTCGAGTGTTCCCAGAGTAGGTTTTTAATAGGCATGGCAGTCCTTGTACAAAATCCTTCAGTGTTCCTATTTATATATAGAATAAGATTCCCATTGTTGAGCATGATGCATAAAGTTCTTCACAATGGTGCCAGTCTCCCTTTTAGCTCTCTGACTCACCACTCTGCACATCTGCGGCACGGATCTCCTCGTCTTGCCTAGGCACATCCTGTACCTGATGTGTATCAGGTGTTGTTCTCCAGAGAAATCAAGCCAGTAGCATATGTATTAATCAATTTATTTTAAGGCATTGCCTTGCATAATGTGGGAACTGGCGAGCTTGAAATCTGTAGACAAGGCCATTGAACTGGGAACTCTAGCAAGATTTCTATGATAGAGTCTTGAAGCCAAATTCCTCCTTCTCCAAGAATCTCAACATTCTTTCTCTGAAGGTCTTAAACACCTCTTGTCCACAGTATGGAAGGTTATCTCATTTACTTAAAACCAACTAATGATAGATATTAATCACATAGGTGAAATACCTTCATAGTAACATCCGGACTAGAGTTTGACCAAAAAACTGGGTTCCATAGTCTGACACATAACATGTAGCCACTGCATGGTTTGCTCTTACATGAGCAAATCCCATTGTCTAGATCACCCCTTAACATCACCCCCAAACACACAACACACATATTCTCTGTCTCCTTTTTTTAAATTAGCTCATTTTAGTTATAAATGACAGTAGAATCCATTTTGACATAAAAGCATGAAATATATCTTGTCCCAATTCAGACTCCAGAACCCCTTCCCTCTCCCCACCATTGACCTTTCTTCCATTTACCCATTGTTATACTTTTTAACTTATTGAACATGCATACTCTTTTGCCTGTTGACTTCCCATTCATTTTATAAGACTGGGTTCAGCCATCTCCTCTGCCATGCTTACTAACTCCTGACACTTCTTCCTCACTGACCCCCACTGTCTTTTGTTCCTCCACTGAAGCAGTTCACGTAGTTCAGTAGCAGTGGCTTATGTCTTTTGTGTCCAATCTAGATTACTGGTTCCTTATCAGAAGGCATTTTGTGTCTTTAGCTGTGCATTTTCTACTCTAGCACAGGGCCTCTCATAGGTGATAAATAGATACGGGTTGAATGAAGGACATACCTATGATAAAGCACTAAAACACCCTGCCATTTGGCAAATTTGTAAGATAAACAGTCTGTTCTTTAATTTGGCTTTGTCTTTCATCAGGGACAATGATGCATCTCTGAACTTATTAGGAGCTATTAGGAACACATTCTGGGTAAATTTGAGATTGGTTTATAGCCAAACCTGAGGCCCCACTCCCTGGTGTGTGGCTAGCTCTGCAGAGCAGGCTAGGGTCCCTCAAATCTCCCAGTGCCTTCCCTTCCACTCACATCCTGGCCCCTTTTGTTGGAGAGTGACTCTCAGAGAACCAGTCCTGTTGTAGCCTCTAACTTCCCAAGTGGTACTTTTCTTTTCCTTGAATATGGAAGCAATTTTCCAAGTAATTTGGGCCCAAGAAGTGCGAGTTGGCAGCCGGGGCGGAGGGAGAGAAAGGTGGGGGGATTTGGAAAACCTTATTCTGATTGGTCACTTCTCTGGTTAATAGGTTACAGCTCAACAAGCCCCTTATAGTCACTGATTTACCCCATGACACTGCTTTGCTTTTTGACACTGATGAATCCACAAATGCTTGGTCTTTGGTTGTCAATTCAATGTCATCACTTTCTTGTTCCAGAGAAGCAGCTATGAGCCACCGTGCACAGGCTGCTTTTGCTCCTAGGGTTTTGGGGTAAAAACTTTCCATTCATCTGACATTTGAAAGATGGGAGAGAAAGATGACAATACCCTACAGAGATGGTGACAGGCAGTTGCATGGGTGTCTAAGTCTCTAGTTTCCAAATTAATGCCCTTGTATTACAAATAGTAGCCTCCAGCTACTATTTTCCTCAAGTCTTTCTAATCATTTATGTCAGATCATGATCAATCATTTAGTAGCCAAATAGTGGAAAGAGCCCTCAACTAAAATTTAGGGTTTTCAGTTGCCTGACAATTACGGCAACTCAATTCCTGTCTCTCATCAGTAAAATGAGAGATTGAACAAGTCACTTCCTAAAGCCCCATTAAAAATAAAAGTAAAGCAGAAATCCTTCTAAATAGCATAAAATGTAGCATCTTAAATTTGTCTTGCTGTACTAAACCCTACCCCGGAAAATATTAGAGCAGATCAATACAGAGGCCAAACTTGTTTTCCAAGGCTTTGGAGTCAAGTGCATCTCTGTGGGAGATTGGGAGGGGCTGATCTGAGGACTGCGGGTGCTAGTCATTGGCTTCCATGTAGAGAAGCATAAAGGATAGGATATAACCTTCCATCTCAGTGTGCTTCAGGACAATGTCCTATGGGATCTATATGCTGAAAAATAAAAACAAAGAAAAAGCCATGCTTACTTCTTAAAACTACCCCACCCCCTTCTATTTGCAAAGGAGAATGGTCTAGCTGCAGGGGATACTGAGTAAAATTGTAGTCTTTTGTGCATAACATCCACTGGAGTCTTCCTCAACCCCTATTGTCTGTTCCTGGAAGGATACTTAACCAAAATAATCACAGTCTTACAAAAAAAGAAAAGCATATGGCTTTTAAAACAGAATCAGGAGATGGCTGGAATGGTCAGAAACTTGAGGATCAGGTATGGGGCATGGAGCTTATTTTGAGTTCTAAGCCCTTTGGAGAAGTGTCTTTGAGGACGTAGGCTTTGCTTCACTCAGGGATGATTAAAGTACCTTAAAACCCCAGTCTGTACCTTTTGTTTTGTCCTTGGCTTTTAACTCAGCTGTTCTCATTGGTCATCACTGTGATATTCACAAACCCCTGAAAAAAATATCAGAATCTAATTTAAATGGCATCATGATAGTCTCTTCTAAGAACTAAGATGGTAGACACTTAGTAAATGGTGACCTTTTCCTTGCAGAGATGGCTAATACAATGGTCCATTGTACTTGGACAGCTGCAATTACTTAGCACACTTGATGAAATACCTAGAAATTCTCTTTGATCATACAGTTTTAAAGAGAAAGAATCCATCTTTCCATCAATGGATTTCCATCAATCCAACTTTTCTGCAAGTTCCACATGGGCAGTGGGTACATTCTGATCTCTGATTTAAACACTAGGTGTTTAATGGGTATTTGTAGTTTGCATATTCTAAATGGATTGCCAAAAAGTTTCCCAGAGTTACTCTTCAATATCTTCTCTATCATCCACTAGTGAGTTATTACAGCTGGAGACATCACACACTGAAGAACTGAGGCCCTTTGGAAAGTGTTGATTTTCATGCATAGATCACATGGTTTACTGAGAAGGGTCCTTCCCTTGGGAGATCTCACCCCATGAAAATAGGAGTTGTGAACACAGGGGCCTAAAGCAGCAAGTTCCAACTTTCAGTACCCAGGTTGAGAGCCTCTGTCTGTCTCCATGCATCCCTATGGAGAAGAGGTGCTAGTGGCATGGCCTTGGTGTGAAAGAACCCTTAGATACAATTGTTCTTCTCTTCTCTTTCTGTATTGCGCTCCTCAAATCCCAACACGTTCTTGTCATATTGGCAGTGATGAACACTAGAGTCAAAAACACACCTGTGCTTCTTTTAAGATTGACCCTGCTTCTCCCCAGATGGAAGCTTTCCAAAATTAGAATCTCTCATCATGAAATTTCTTGATGTTGAACCGAATTCAGTGAAGAATGAGGTTTGAATTTTGGATTGTTTTTTAGATATAAAGATTTTTTAAAAATATACTTTCAACCTTCACATTTCATTCATTTCATGAATATACAAATACAATTGTCGATTTTTAGATATGATTTATAATCCTTTATTGCAAAATATATAATTAATTATAAATACTTTAGCCTATAAATTGATTATGAATCAAGTATAAATGCTGATAAATACTGTTTCTGAAAGATTATTTAAGTTTTCAGAGTAAGATTTGATTCCTAAACATGGTGATATAAACAGATTTCATTTTAGTGAATTCAGGATTTCCAGCAAATGAAACATATATTTGCATTTCAAAAACCATGTTTGCATCACATAAGAACTATACTTAGTATTAAAGAGTTAAAGTCAGCATATACCTTAATGTATTATTACCCATAAGCCAGATGACTACCTTTGATGATAAACATGTAAACAGAGGAAGATAATGCTTCGTGATGGTTATGTTTCATGTCTTTTGGTTCTTATTGTACCAGAGACATTGGACAAACATGGTCTCACAGAAGTTTCTACTCCTATCTCTTCTCCCTCAACCAGCTTATTCTTCATATTTTGTTATTTTTAATCAAGTTTATATTGATAAAACATTATCTTACTTTTCTGTCTCCAAAATCTGAAGTAATTGTCAGTCTTTGTTCCCACCATTTAACCAATAAAGTCTCAAGTTCAAATTTTAGCACTTGGATATTTAAAAACCATTTAAGGTTAGAAACTCTTTTTAAGTATAAGAAATATGTTTGGAGACATTATACTTTTGATATAAGAAAATGCATAAAATAATCCACCAGGCTTCCTGATATGCCAGAGAATTTATATTATTATTTTGCTCATGAAAATAACATTATGAATTCACTAATATTATTCTGTATTTTACGGAAGAGAAATTAGGGGCAAAATGAGGTTCACTAATTTGCTTGAGGTTACAAGGCTGATAGAGAATGAGGTTAGCAGTCAATACCAGGTCTTTCTAACCACAAATGTTTTTATTTTCAACAATCCTGGGCTGTTCAAAGCATCAAGCTTTGCTATAGAAGCTTATGAGCATATTGGTTTTATTTGGTTACACGCAACTCCATAATGATAATTTTTTCAGCCATTCTGCCTGCCAATTCTGAATATTATTACAAATATATGATGAGTACAGAAGCCACTTTCTTTGTGGGTAGATCCTGGAGAAAGTTTACTCTTTGGCAAGGGAACAATGCTTGTTATGGTTTGGACATGAAGAATTCCTCAAAGACTCTTGTGTTGAAGGTCTGATGCCCAGTGTAGCAATGTTCAGAGGTGGGGCTTTTGGAAAGTGATTTGGATTATGAGGGCTTTGACCTCATTTGTCGATTAGTTTATTGATAACTGAAGGGACTACTGGGAAGTGGGTAGAAACTAGAGTGCAAGTGGGGCATGATTGGAGGCGGTAGGTCACTGGGGATGTGCCTTTGGGAACTCTATCTTGTCAATGGCTCCTGGCTATTTCTCTCTCTGTCTTCCTAATGTGGACTGAACACCTTTTTTCCATGATGCCTTTGGCCATGACGTTCTTCTTCACCTTAGGCCCAAAGGAATAGAGCCAGCAGACCATGGACTGAAACCGCATAGCCAAAATAAACCTTTCTTCCTGTAAATTGTTGTGTCCCATATTTTGGTCATAGTGATGAAAAATTGACTAACACATTCCTCAAGGACTCTCTTCCCAGAGGTCTGGACAGGTAGAGTCCGCTCTGGCTCCTCCACATTCTTTGCCCTGCCTGACCTTTCATTCAATTCAACTTCAGTAGTATTTATAAGGTGAAGGAGTGCAGAGACAGTAAGGTGGGGGGGGGATGGAGGAAACTGGGGAGGCCCCTGGGAGGCATTTTTTGGCTTTAAACAGGTTTCACCCAGCACTTCTCCCTAACTCAGCATTGCTGACCCTCAGGAGAGGGGGCGGGTCTCTGATGGGCTTTGAGAGGTGCAGAGAATTCTAGAGCCTTGGTCAGCTAGAAGATCAGTAGAGGAAAAGGTTGCGTGTAGTGGTAGGGGCTTTGGTCTGTGAGAGGGTATGGGTCCCGGAGCGGCAGGGGCAAAGCCTAGGTAAGGGGCTAGGCCTAGAAGTGGGTGCATAGTCTGGGGCAGGGAAAGGGCTGGGTGGAAGTGGCACTGGGGTGGGGACAGAACAGGCTCTGAGATCAGGGAAAACGTAGAGGCCCAAGATGAGAGCTCTGTATGCCCTGTCTTTCCTAGAGCTTCCCGGGAGGAGCTTTCCCTTACCCTCTGTCACAGGGTCCTCCCTGCAGAAACAGTCCCTCCCCAAAGGGCACTTCAAATGTTCCCGTTTAGGAGCCTCTCTTCACAGACTTCTTCCTGCCTGGGCTCTTGTCACACTCAGCAACAGATTAGCAGCATGCTCAGCTTCCTCCTTTTGGAAGTCATTCTTGCTGGTCTGGGAAGTAGTGGTCACCTCTTCTCCATGACATTGATCTACAGACCACCATCTTGTGATCTGATCTTGCCCTCAGATCATTTATGCAGAACAGAAAGCCCAGAACAGAGGCCTGTCTTTGCACTGCACATACATCAAACATGAAAACAAACAGAAAATAAACCCAGGCAGAGATCTGTAAAACGTCTCTCACAGACCAGGACATGGTGCTGTAAGTGGGTGCCAAACCATAATTCGCTTTATATAGGAATTACCTGTGGGTCCTGTACAAGATTCTGATTCAGTAGGGCTGATTCAATGGGAGCCCAAGATCCTGCATTTCTTCCAGTCAATGCCAATACAGAGCACCCCACTTTGACTATCAGACTTCAGCTGTTTTTACACAGGGAGTCCGAAGCCCTTCAACTGATCAGTCCATAGGCATACACTCTATCGGGCTGTCGGAATGCATCTCTGTTCCTATTGCTGTTGGCCATTAGGGTTACTCTGCTTGAAGAGTCTAGATGGATGGTCTTTCAATGACCTAATTGTTCTGGTCAAAAAGAAGCGCCTGGCAATTCTCACAGCATCTACCTTGCCTAGCTCTTCTCCCCGAGGGTTCTGGGACTGCTCTCTTGCCCTCTTCCCTGCCTGGAAAGAACCAAGATGTGTTTATCATGCTTCTGGCCTTATTGTGTTTTTATTGCCTGAGGCCGGGCTTTTGAATTTTTCAGTAGGAAAAAAAAAAGAAAAAGCCTGCACTAAGAAATAATTTTCCTGTCGGTGGGTTCTATAAAGGTTCAGTGCAACAACAGGTACAGATACTCCAGGTAACAAAGGATACGTGCATCTTCCAATGCTGACCTCATTGCTGGCAGGCGATGGTGATCAGCGACCCTTGATGGCCCTTTCTGCAAGACTCAGGACTCCCTCTTTGGCCATGATTAATTCTATGTTCTGAACTGAAATGACAATCATTTATTATTCTGTTTTACATATGCACCTCGGGGGAGTCCAGCTAAAAGCTCTAATTTTCTAGTTCAATTGCAGCACTGTTCTTTGAGAGGCATTGACTGCGGAGATGCTAAAAGGATGTCAGTTCAGTGAATTATTGAGTTTTAGATAGAATCATATGCTTATATGGATTCAGGTAGCGCTTACTGAAATAAGATGCGGGCTTCTCTTTCGCCCCTGGGCCTATATGCTCATAGGAGAAAGAACAATGAGCTTGGATGGGGGTGACCTATTAGGAAAATCAATGAGGTCAGGCACCCCCACTGCATGCCTGCAGTGCCTGGCTGTCCTTAGATACAGCCACAGTTGTCAATCAGCTGTGAGAGGACTTTGGCTGCCTGTCTCTTCATCCTTCCCCAAACTTGTGCCCATGGGAATGGAAATCAAAGCCGTTTTTCCCTGATTTAAATAGTGTCATTCAAGATCGCATCCATAAAAGTGTTTTAACAACATGGAATCTCTTAATCTCCTACTTAAACTGATGATGGAGATTTCAGCGCAGCAGTTTGGAGGCCCGTGGAACTTCCTGAATGTGCATAAGAACTCAGTGTAGCTGGGGAGGTGTTGGGTATCTGGAGCTGTTAGTGGGGTAAGATTAAAACATTCTTATCTCAGTCTAGCCCCTGGGTAGGCTTTGCTTTAACTCCAGCCCATAGAAGATATCCAGAAATATTTTTTTCATAGGATATGTTTGCTGGATGAATTCATACTGTTTATGTGGGTCTCATTTTAGGTTATTTACTCTAGTGATAAATAAAATCGTGAACTTTTGACTTCTTGGTAGGTGAGTGAAATTGGTAACAAATCTGGAAAGAAACCAAGGCAGAGCCAGCCTTAAGGAGGAAAGAACAGGTAGAGTACTAGAGACAAAAAGTGGGTAAAACCTGGAGAATCTTGTGAAAGCAAAACGATGTAAGTGCCTCCCAAGCCAGGAGTCAGTCAGGCTACCGCCAGGAAGGGCACCAGACTTGGGAACAAGAGTGTCTGGTGGTGGTGCCACCATTAGCCTACTCTGGGGACATAAGATGTATTTTGATTGATGAAGAATGCCACATGGAATTAAGGGCTCTGGAGGGTCACAGACATCTAGGCTGTGAGTTTTGCTGTGGACTGAATGTTGGTGTCCTCCCCCCAAATAATATGTTGAGTCCTACTATGGTTTGGATCTTGAGTGTCCCCAAAGGCTCATGGGTAAGAGGCTTGGTCGCTAGCGGGGTGCTCTCAGGAAGTGGTGGGAATTTAAGATGTGAGGCCAAGTGGAGGCCTCTGGATACTGGGGAGGGCCCTTAAAGGGGACTGGGGACCCCATTCTCTTCCTATTTCTCTTTCACTTCCTGAGCAGGTTTGCTCTGCCATACTCTCCCTTCATGATGTGCCACCACAGGCTCAAAGTAATGGGGCCAATGATCATAGACTGAAAGCTCTAAAGCTGTGAGCCAAATAATCATTTTTTTACAAATAACAAATAGCTCAGATATTTGTTCAAGTAGCGGAAAGCCAACACAAATCCTAACCTTCAATGCATAGTATTAGGTGGTGAGAGCTCCAGAAGACTTTTGGAAGGGCCTATAGTGCCCTATAAAGGAAGGCCAGAGATTTGACCCACTTCAGAAAGGGGAGGAGGAGGGAGAGAAGGTTTTAAATAATTGCCAGGAATCCAGATTCTAGCAGCAGAATGGATGCTTAGGCTGCCAAAGAGACAGGAAAGACATTAGCCAAGACCAGAATTCCCAAGGAGAGTTGAAACAATTTCAACTTTGTTTTGCCCGAGTAGTTTCATACATTTCCAACATTGTACACCAAGTAATAGTGAATATCTGTTGTTTTCGTTACTGTTCCAAGAATTTTATGAAGTAGCCTTTACAATGAACCCATGTAATACAATGCAAGTCCTGAAGAATAGAAAGAACAAGCACTTGGCTAAGGATACACACTTGGCGAGTGGGGAGATGAGGACTTGAACCTTGACAGCCTGGCTCCCACGCCTGTGTTCCTAACCAGTGCGTCATCATGCTGCTTCCATTAGTTTCCTGTTGCTCCTGTGACAGATGACCACGTAAATGGTGGCTTTATGAACGTACATTCATTTAAGAATGTGCATTCATTCTCTTACAGTTCTGGAAGTCAGAAATCTGAAATGGGTTTAATAATGAACCTGTAATTCTAAGTAATTCTTGTGTTCAATGAGTCCTTCTAGTGTACTGTGAAATCAGAGGGACATTGTGGGAGCTCCTGGATTTGTAGCCAGTTGGTCTGTAGTGACAGCAGCTTGCTGTTATAGGGCCCTTTAACTTGTGGGGTCTACACCAGCTGCCACTGGTTAGTGCCAGAACTGAACGGCAGTACACCAGTGAGGTCAGAAGACTCCCCATCTGGAGATCCTTAACTCACTCTGTGAACTCCTTTTTGCCATGTAAGGTAACCTGGCCACAGGTCCTGGGGATCAGGATGTGGGCACCTTGGAAGGGTTTGTTATTCTGCATATCACCATGTTTCAAAACATCTACACTTTCAATAGGACCTACCATCTGGTGGGCTAGATGTAATAAATGCCACCAGCTCTTCAGGAAGGAGTGTGAGGAACTGATGCCGTCACACTCTACAGGAGAAGACAGGAGACCGCTCAGTCAGCGCCTCCAAGGAGTTTCTTGGCTTCTCCAGGAAGTCTCACCTGACTTCACGGGCTTGTTTCTTCATATAAAAATGGCTATTAAAAAGGATATAAAAATATCCTACCTACCATTGCACAACATTATACAGAAATTTAATGGGATATTCGCAAATGGTTAGAAAGCATATTCTTACTTTGTTTTTTTTTTTTTAAGTTCTGCCAAGTAGTAAGTACCAAAGATGGTTGGACTATTATTAGTCCCGATTTATTTACTTAACAAATGCACTAGCTCCATACAGATCCAGAGACTTAATTGTCATGACAACTTTTATTCCATGGAACAATCCCCGACAGATAAGGAAATGGACTCACAGAGAGGTTAAATTGCTGTCCAATGTCATGCATCACGCAGCTGGTAAGTGGCAGAACCAAGCCTGAAATGCAGGGGTCTGGTTCGGACTCTAGACCTTTACCAGCTCCAGGCTGCCTGTCTCGGCAGTAGAGGGAGGGAGAGGAGAACAAAGAGTGTGGTCCTGCTCCACTAACTCCTAAGCCGGCACCAGAGAATCACTGGAAAAGATCTATAATATCAAGGCATCCCGCAGGACACTCCAGGACCCCGAGTGTCCCTGTAGCACCCATGATGACCACAACCCTGTCCAGCAACTATCCAATCATGTCAGCTAGGGGGCTATCATCTCAAATTGCCGGACGCATTTCCATTCACAGCTAACACACACTGAAGTTGCTACACTTTTTTCCTCACAGTCAGAGCATATCTTCCCAAGGTCCTTTACAGCTGTTTTGTGAAGTGACATTTTATAAATCTAGCAAGATGCTGACTCTAATATTTTAATTGTCCTCTTCTCCCTAGAACTTGAAATTCTTGTAGAGGAAAAGAGAGTCCAACCATGGACAACTATTATTTAGAACTGAGTCTCCATGAATCAATTTACTGATTACTCACACGTGGACCCCACTCTGGGCTTCAGTTTCCTCATGGTCTAAAGGGGTCATGGGGCCATTGGGAGGACTGACTGAGGAGGCCTATGTAATATTCCTTGCACAGAACCCAGCCCTGTAGATCACCAACCTCTGCTCTTTATCTCTCTCTCCTTGCTTCACGGCCCCATCTCCATCTGGGCACTTAATTCTTTGCCTTTCTTTCAGAGCTGCTCTTCTACAAAGCTTAGCTCTGACAACTCCATGTCTCCGGGGGCCATTTGCTCCTTATTCCTCTTCAGTCTGGCTCCTTGTCTAGTCGCCCCTCTGAAACCGTACCTGCATGGTCACCAGTAACCACCTACTTACCAAATTCAATGTCTCTCTTTGAACTGGAACCTGTTGGCCTTTCCAAAACATTGGACATCTGAACAGCACACAACTCTGGTTGCTGACAGCCTACAATCACCTGCCTCTTTGGGATTTCTCCTGGTCTTGGAACAGTGTCCTTTCATGCTCTGTACTCCTGCCTCTCTCCTCCACTCCGAAGTCCCCTTCACTGACCTTCTTCCTTCTTCCTTCTCTCCATCCCTAAGTCCAGCTATTCCTCCAAGTTCTTTCTAGCACTCCTTTTGTTTCACTGTTGTCCATAGCTTCCCCCATATCCTGCTGTGTGTGTGCCTGTGATTCCACAATCAAATTTAGTATGCCAGCTACCTGTCTTCTGATATCTAAACCTGTATTCCCAATTACCTAAACACTCACAGTTCTCCACATGATGGCATGTGGAACATGCCCTGCATCCAGATCATTATCTCCACATTCCTCCCAAAATAGGTGCTTGATTTGATCTTCTAGTGGTTAATGGAATTCACCCCCTTCTCTCTTTGAGCAAAGCTTTACTGACCCCTCCTTCTTCCCTCAACAATTCAGAAGAAATTGGCCCTCTTTTGCATTTCCCCAGTGTCTTGCTCATAAATCTAGAGTAATTGACAGGCTAAGTCCCAATTAGTTGTCTGTGGGTCTGTCCCCTTTCTAGCTCAAGTTCCCTGTGGGGAGAGACAGGATATTATCTTGCCAGGGAAAGTGCAAGTTGTTCCCTAGCCCTCACCACTCATTTGAATGCTCTTTAATTATTAATCTTTCCATGTGTAGGTCTGATTTCACCAAAGAGTCTGTAAATTTATTAAAGACAAAATTCAGTCTATGTATTTTTGTATGCCTAATAGTATTTACTTATATTAGTAGAATACAAAACAAAGTGTCCAATTGAATAGTTGTAGTTCTTTTGCTGAATTGTGTTCCCACCAGCAAATTTATGTGTTGAAGTCCCAACTTCTAGTACCTCAGAATGTGGCTGTATTGGGCAAAAGGGTCTTTAAGGAAGTAATTCAGGTAAAGATGAGATCTACAGGTGGTTCTTTATTCAATATGGCTGGTTGTCCTTAAGAAAAGAAGAGGTTGGAACACTGCACAGAGACTGAGAGGCCAATCACATGAGGAGACAAGGGAGCCAAGGAAACAGGCTTCAGAAGACACCAGTCTGCTGACACCTTGATCTTGGATTATCATCCTCCACAACGGAGAGAAATAAATCTGTTGATCTGTTGTTTGAGTCACCCAGTTTACGGTTATTTATTTTTTGTTATGGGCAACACTAGCAAGTTAATATGCTAATTAAATGTCACTTGGTGGTGGTGGTGGGGTGGAGCATGCTTTTCTTGTATTTGACATTTAAAAACAATAGTTTTATTTCTAGAGATGGGTCAAAATCTGACAAGGGGTTAGATGAATAGGATTTCTGCCCACCTAATTTTAAGCTGAGGAGGGCTTTATCAGAGGTTATTTTTCCCTAAAATCTGAAGTTTCCTTCTATATATTTCTCCTTTTTCTTTCCCTTGTTCTTCTTCCTCTCCTCTTCTTTTCCCCATCCCTCCCCTTCTTTTTTCTCTCTTCTACCATCTTTCTTCTCTTCTTTTTCATCTTCCTCCTCCTCCTCTTTCTCTTTATTTAGCAAAAGTTGATCAGGGATTTGCAATTTAAGTTGCAAGTCTGTCTATATTGAGTATAAAAACAACTGGAATGTTTGGATAGGAAAAACTTGAAGTTTGACAGTAAAGGAGATAGGAATGCCATATTCAGCTTCTGCCCCAAAGTGGTTATGCATATATAACAGAGCCCTGAGACTGAATCATCTCTTGGGCTTAACAAAAGAATTGTCCAGGTGTGTGCAGTAAAAATCTTTTGAGCTGCTCTTGCTGTTAACAATCTGGTTTCATATACCCAGATGATTAGATGTCATAGACATCAGAAGGAGGTCAATAAAATTCAAGCTTTAAACTTTGACAATAATTTGAGCTGAATAATGGTTGAATTTCAGAACTGAGTTGTCATGGTGAGAGCCATTGAAGAGGAATAATTATCTTATAACTCAGTTACTGTCTTGCTGAACTCACAGTGATATCTGTAGCCCCATTTCCAACTCACCAAGCCCTGATCATATTTTGTCATGATCAGTGACATTATTTTTTATATTCTTTTATGTATATATTTGCATTCATAGCCAAATATATATAAAATATTCTTAGGTAATTATGCATTCAATGCAGCTTACAGAAAGATGGTACCAGTGGTTTAGTTATCTATAAATTCTATAATAAAAAATATTAAAGTACTATTCAAGTATTCTCAAGAGCCAGGTGTAGAGAGATCTTAGCAGTAATTATTTTTTTTTTCAGTTTAACATATAGGACAATGGAGTTGCTCCCATTACTTTTGTGGACTAAAATTTTCATCTCATTTCTCTCAGGTAACACCATGTATTCCCCCCCTTTTTAATCCATAATAATAGCATGATGCACATTTTTAATCAAAATTGCACACTGCATGATAATTTGCAATCGTATAAGCTTCTTCCACATTTTGTCAAACTTTGTTGCAACTATTAAAAGGTCAAAATAGAAAATATGAATTTCAACAAAGAAAATTTAGTAGCCTCAAAATAGTAAAAGATAAATAAAAAGCAAAGAAACTCACTATTCTGTGTAATTCATAGGCACCAATAAAATAAATGCATAAATACATTTTTAAAATAAATCAGATGAAAACTATTATGGTTTGCATGTGAGATGTCCCTCAGAAGCTCATGTGTGAGACAATGTGAAAGGGCTCAGGGGGGAAATGATTAGGTTGTGAGAGCATTATACTAATCAGTGAATTAATTCCTGATGGTATTCACTAAGTGGTAGAAGCAGGTGGGGTATAGCTAGGGAAGATGAGGCATTGGGGGTATATATTTGTATCTGGCAAGCAGAGTCTCTTGCTGCTTTCTGATCACCATATGAGATGCTTCCTTTTGCCGTACTCTTCCACATGACGTTCAACCTCACCTTGAGCCCCAAGGAATGGACCTGGCTGAGACCTCTGAAACCGTGAGCCTCCAAATACATTTTTCCTCCTCTACAGTTGTTCTGGTCAGGTCCTTTGGTCGCAGCGGTAAAAAATGCTGACTAAAACAAGAACTTCTTTTCTTTTTTTTTTAATTTTTATTATTGGTTGTTCAAAACATTACATAGTTCTTGACATATCATATTTCATACATTTGATGCAAGTGGGTTATAAACTCCCATTTTTACCCCATATACAGATTGCAGAATCACATCGGTTACACATCCACTGTTTTACATGTTGCCATACAGAACTTATTTTCTTTTTATTTATTTATTTATTTATTTATTTTTATTGGTTGTTCACAACATTACAAAGCTCTTGACATATCATATTTCATACATTAGATTGAAGTGGGTCATGAACTCCCAATTTTACCCCAAATGCAGATTGCAGAATCATGTCGGTTACACATCCACAATTTTACATAATGCCCAATTAGTAATTGTTGTATTCTGCTACCTTTCCTATCCCCTACTATTTTCTTTAAAATACAATTTGATATTTTTTTTGAGGAAAATTTCTAGGTTGTTTTGGGGTATGTATAAAGAATGACAATCTTTCCACCGGAAGAATATATTTTTAAATTGATGCCAATAAATGTTGCCTGGTTGGCCCTTTGTGTGAGTAAGGGAGAAGAAAGAATTAAGGATGACTCCTAGGTTTCTAGATCAAGTGATTAGAGTTATGTCTGGCATATGTTAAATGGAGATATCTATAGGATGTCCATCAGAAACCTGAGGAAGGGGAAAAGATGCTTATAACTCTTCTATTTCTTATGCCAATAAAATTAAAGAGAAGGGAAAATTAAGAATTAATGAGAGGAATCCCATGCATGATAAACTGTCTCCCCTCCCTTGCTGAAATAAATAGAAAATACAAATTATAAGAAAATCTTTGGCCTGCTATAGAAATAAGGAAAGAGTGTCAATACATAATAAGAATTTCAAGTAACTAAAGTTAGGGTAGTACAATATTGAATATGTTTAGAGGACCAGTGTGTGATTCCTCTTTAGAAACAAAATGGTGGCAGAAAGTCCCCGAGTGTTATTTCCTAAGCCCTGGTGAGGTGGGGGCAAAGCAGCAGGCCCAATTCAGATCAACAGAGGTTAACGACAATGGTTTGACTCCGGGTTTTCTTAAGGGTATTGATGCCCAAACACCAAAGAGGGAAGCCTCCTGCAATAGAGACAGAGCACTTCGCAGGGAGTCAATCAATGTTCCCTCAGTCCCTACTCTGTCACCACTACCCTGTTGAGCCACCTTGAGCAGCAACAGGTTACAATTCATTTTATGTAGAAAAATCTATAAAATTTTATATATAAGATATATAGACTTTTTCTCCTTAATTTGTTTAAGAGCTCAAGACTCACACAATGAAAATCTCTGACAGAGGCCAGCCCTTCTTGGCTACTTGGATAAAAACTGTTAATACAGGTTGAGCACCTCTGATGCCCAAATCCCAAATCTGAAATGCTCCAAAATCCAAAACTTTTGAGCACTGACGAGATACCATAAATGGAAAATTCCACACTTAACCTCATGTGACAAGTTGCTGTCAAATGCAGGTGCACTAAAAATATTGCCAAAGATCACCTTCAGGCTACGTGTAAAAACTACATATTCAACACAAATGAATTTTGTGTTTAGACCTGGGTCTCAAGATATATATATGCAAATATTCTAAAATCCATAAAGAAATTCAAAGTTATTGTCTCAAGCATTTTGGATAATCAACTTGTACACAGATGCTATTCTGTCTTTTTCAGAAAGACCTATAAATAAACAAATATCACAGATTTAAAGAAAACAAAAAGAAAGCCACTCTTGGAAGCTAGAACAATAGCCTTTGATAGAAATGTATTTACTGTAATAAATAGAAAAAAAATGTGTCCTCAGCAAGATTGAAGAGGATGCTGCCACCAGAATGACACCCAGGGTAAAACTCATGAAGGCCATGGAGGATTTCATGGAAATGAGAATCAAACTTATCAAATTAAAAACTCAATGGGACCAGAAAATACCAAATTGAACACTGCATTAAATCAAGAGCAAATGTGTGGAATTCTTCAGGAAATCAAAAGAAAAGATAAAGATGAAAATAAGATCAAGGGTGAGGGACTAAAGTAGTAAAAAAGTCTAAGTTTATATATTGTAGGAATCCCAGAGAGTGTGAACAAGGAGAACAGAAATAATAAGGGGGAAATATGATCGAAGGCAATGACACGGGAAAGATATGAGGTTTGGAATTGTGAGAATATATTGTTTTTCACATAAATGTCTTAAAAGAATACTAAACATAACCTTGTGGGATTCCCTAATTGCAGAATATAGGAGAGAGTGTTGAGATGTTCCTGAAACATTAACAGGGCCAGGGGGGTGTGGTGTGCAAGGATGTGGAGTTTAGAGAGCACCGGCTTCTTCTCAAACTTTGTAGCCACAGAGTAATAGTCTCGGGTCCCTTGGTGATGTATTTACCACTACATGCCTCAGTTCTTTAACTCTAAAAATCGGGTAACAATTACTACTTCACAAGGGTTTTTAGCTCATATATGACAAATGACCTCTATTCAACAAATGAAAAAAAAAAACAAAACCCAAAAATGAACAACAAATACAGTCATAACAATAGAAAAAAAGCAAAAGTAAGATATGAATAATTGCTTTCAATGCATTGGTAATATTTATCAATTACTTAATTTTTATCCATTGAAAAAGACTCTTCTTAAAGTAAAATAGAATTAAAGAAAATGACATGGCATGTAAATTCAGAATGAATAAAGAGGAACCAGGAAAGAAGGCAAATCAGAACCATTTCTACAATGTTTGCTCATACTTCTATTTTTTTTCTGCTGACTTCCTCAGTTATCTTGATTGCAATATAAATATACATTTTCAAGACTTTGTGATAACTATTAACATAATAAAATAACTATTAATACCTTTAAAATCATTAAATTAAAAGTGCCACAAAGTAGCTGACAAAATAAAATTAAAATAGAAATCACAAGGAAGCAAAAAAAAGACAGGGGGTAATGGAAGAGTTAATAATGTAAATGTTAAACTACTCTGTTTAAAAGAAGAACTCTTAGATTGTATTAAATCATAAAAATCTAATAATGTCTCAACAGAGCCCCCCAAAATTAAATGACCCCCAAATATAAAAAAAACAAGAATTAACAAAGGTATAATTAGGCGCCATTAGAAAACAAAATTACTATGAGGTAGCAACATGCAGAAGAGAAAGCAAATTTCAAAGGTAAAAACAGCATTGAGTAGGAGAGAGAACGATTTTTTTATATCGATAAGAAGTTTAAACATAAAGAAGGTTTATCTGATAAATAATGTAGCATCAAAATGCATACAATAAGAACTGACATTTTAAAAGGTAAATTAATAAAAACCCAGTCACAAGTGGGACTATAAGACATGCCACCATCTATTAATTCATTTATTAAACACTGAGTTCTAGGCTATGTTCCAGGGACTGCACTGAGCAGTTGTTCCCAACCACACTTCCTGGGTCCACAGGAATGATTCCCCTCCCATTGGGCACTAGCATTCCTCCCTAGACTCACTGATCACACATGGTGTCCTCTGTGTCTGGTGGCCCATGGTGGTGTAAATGGGGCAGCCTTTCTCTACTTGAGTCTACTCTTTGCTATAAGAGATCTGATTATAGTGACTGTGTAGCAAACCTTTTATAGTTTTGGTTAAAATAAAATAAGCTTACCCATTTTCATAGAAATCAGACATAAAACAGTGGATTGCAGGACAAGACATCTGACTAGCAGACACCATGATGTACTCAAGTTATATCTTTATAAATGGCTAAGATCAAGCTCACAGGTGCACATTTAGAATGCGAGCTTCTAGGGACCTCAATCCATCAAGTCTCTATGTATGTCTAGATATAGATGAATCTTGACTTAATACCAAAGCCAGGATCCACTCCTACTCAAGAGAAGTGTGTATAAATGACATATACATTATTTAGAAGAAAATCATTCAGTAATTTGAAAGCATTGTCTGAGAAGGCAAATGAAAAATCAATATTACTTTGCAGAGAATATTATCTACCTGAAAAATCTAAAATAATCAACAACAACAAAAAACGTTGACCCATTAGAAACAATAGGAGTTCACAGGGTGGTCAGTTTTAAAGCCATATAGAAAAAATCAGTTTGCTTTTTAATATAGCAAAATAACCAGCAATATGCCACAATAGATATAAACAATAGTCAACTTTACCCAATTGTAAGAAAAACTTAGTATATAATGTGGGATCCAGGTGCACCTATCTATGAAACGACACAGAGGAATAAAAAAATTCAAAATGGACAGCAGCAATCAATGAAGCTGTAAGTTCTCTGCAAAGTGCTAAATTTGTCACTTAAAAATGTTATAAAATGATTTGAAATTTCATCAGAAAAGATAACAATGCAATAATATGAGAAATAGTCATAAAAATTTCTAAAGAAAAAAAATAGGAGGAGGACTTGACCTTGCTAGGAATTAAAATGTTAGTAGCAAAATCAGGGGTGGGGGATGTTAATAGAAAAATGAGCGAACAGATAAAGAAAACAGGAACGAACGAAAGCTCTCCAATATATGTAAGTACGGCTTTTGTGCTTTGAGCATGATAAAGGAGGCAGATGAAATTAACAGGGAAAAGATGAATTGGCAGAAGTCTTGGCAAGACAGGCATTCTCATTATTGGTAAGAATATGATAGGAACCTGGATTTTGAAAGGGACTTTTGTTGCTGTTTTTTGATTTTTGTTTTTTTTAGATATTAAATCAATATAGAAAAATTATTTTCCTTTAACTGCAATTCTTGTTATATATTCACTTTGCAGGAATATATTTTGTAAAAAAAAAACACAGGAGATGAGTAGAAAGGGATGAACACAGAATATTCATCACAATTATGTTAAAATTAGAAAACCTTTAAAAATACCCATTAATAGGATTCATAATGAAATAAATTATGGATCAGTCTTTACAATGTAATCCATATGCAGGCAGCAAAACTGATGACATGAATCCATATTTGGAATATGTGTATGCTTATGGGCATTAAAAAGTTCACTGAACAGCAGGCCCAACATGATACCGTTAACAAATAACATAGCTATGTACACTTGGCAAATTATGGACAGACATGCCCTCACCCTTTCAGCAAGAAGATGATTGATGAATGTTAACTTTCTTTTCTGGGCCTTTTTTCTTTATTTTTGTAAGTTGTTTTTGACAAATAATTGAACATTACTTTTTTTGCTAACAGAAAAATAATGTGATAATTCAATTTTTATGAAAAAATAAAAACAGAGAAGACAAATCATCATGGGCCTTAATTAAGATAAATAATGTACTACAGAAATAGAAATAGAAGGGTTCAAAATAGAAAGCAAGCCTGTTTCTTCCCCATATCACTCAAACATGATTAGGGTAACAATTCCTTGTGGAGTTTTGCAATGTTTTCAGGTGCATCCTTACACACAAACACACATTCACTCCCCCAAACAAAAGCTCTCAAATATATGTATATATACCCATGCACTGGTATCTTGTGTAACACTTTACCTCGTTCTTTACTCAGTTCATCTCAGCAGTGATTTTTCCCAGTTCCCCATTTATTACTTTATCCTTTGGGTACTGGGCTTGAGCCCAAGGGCATTATAGCACTGAGCTACATTCCCAGCCCTTTTTTGTCTTTTATGTTGAGACAGGGTCTCACTAAGTTGCTGAGGCTGTGATCCTCCTGCCTCAGCAACACAATTTAATCAGACACCATGAGAAACTGTTTAGAGATATTTTTATCTTGAAATTATTGCAATGAATGTCTACTTAGAGATATTTATGATAGATTTCAAATTTAAATTTGAGACAAAAAATTTATAGTTTTAAAAATTGATATATACCACTAAAATGTTCTGTTAAGAATGTAATAATGTATATACCCTCAGGAAATTTGAGAAGGAGCATATATCTTTGCCAAGACTCATTATAATAATTAATTTACTTTTTATCAAATTACTGAGTAAGAAATGATATCTTATTTTTATTTTCATTGTTTTAATTGAGTCAAGTTGAATGCATTTATTCCGTCTTTATTGACCATTTGTATTTATCTTCCTATACATATTTATATAATTTGTTTATTATTATGTTATTCACTTCAATCATTAATTATTCTGTATTCCATATATGTTAAGAAAATTCTCTGCTTTATGGTTGATGTGCATGAATTTGGTCAGTTCTTCTTTTTGACAAATTTTTTTTGCCATAGAGACATGATAAATTTCTAAATATTAATATTTATTAATATTTTCTCATGGCTTCTAAGTGTTCTTAACCTGCCTTAGAAATATTTTTATGGCTCCATTATATATATGCTTTCTTCTAGGACTATGTTGATTTGTTGATTGATTGATAGAGTTATAAAACATTTAGCATATCTGTTGAGTTACTAATAGATTGGTGTTTAAAACTGAATCATGTGAAAGCTATATATTAATTTGAGAGAATTTATAGATTTTTTTAAAAAAACATTGAGTCTCAGCATATGAGACATGCCATAAAATTAAATCTTATTTCATGTTCCTCAGTAGTTTTAAATTCTGCTTAATATGGATTCTACATATTGTTCAAGTTGATTTTAAGAAATTTTATTTTGGGTGGTGGCACTATAAATTAAATCTTTTCTTCCATTTTATCTTCTGATGGTTATATTTTATATATAAGAAAACTTTATTGTACTATTAACTATAAATTTGTTGAAATGTCTTTTGGTTTTTAATAGGCTTTATCTGAACTGTCTTGAGTTTTGTATTATAACAACTATCCATCATTCAAAAATAATGGAAACATTTCTTGATTTCAATCTTACACCATTATTGCTATCTTTTACCCCTAATTGCATGGGCTTGTACTTGTTTAATGATAAGTATGGAAATAGTGAACATTTTTGTATTGTCTCTGACATTAAAGATAAGGCTTTTAGAGTTTCCATTAAGCACATTTCTGGCTTTCAATTTTAGATATATATTCTTAAGAAGTGTATGTCTATTCTACTGAATTAATGTTTTACCCCAGGTTACAAGTGAGGTTTGGAAGTAAAACTGCAGTGTCTTTGCCTCCAGGTGAGTGAGATTTCCCAGAAATAGTCATTTGAAAATAACCTGCTCACTGTATTTCAAATGACTTATGCATATACTCTTTGGGTCAAAATCTGCCCCCATCTCAGAATGTTCTTGCTCTCACTTTAGCAATCCAGATGGCAGCAAATGCAATTACATGATAAGAATATAAAAGCTAATCCAGCACTTGTTATATTAAGAGTGGGAATTAAAACAAATTAAGGCCCAAGCTTGGGCATTATGCTGATGAACAGAAGAGGCTCCATCATGGAGCTTCTTTCTGTAGAAAACAGTCTTTTCTGTATGAGATGGCCTCTCACTGCTAAAAAGGGTAGCACCCATGAACAATTTCAAGGGTAAAAGCATATCCCAAGATTATTTTTTCAATTTATGAGAGTAAAACTTTTTAAAATGTGTAACCATATGTCCAGATTTGAAACCCAGTTTCAGTAAGAAGCCACGCTTGTTATTATAATGATAAAACAGGCCAATTTCTATGTCAGGTCGTGGCTAAATTGAAAGTACGTGCAATCCCCCCTGGATGCAATTATTTCTCATGTAACCCTTTTAATAATGCCTGCATTTTGTGCTCAAGTAAGCTGATCAATAGTAGCTCTGGGAGCAAATCTCATCTATGCCAGTTTCTCCTGCATGATTCATATAGATAAATTAAAACTAAAAGGACATACTAAAGTGTCCTTCCTCCCGGCTCCTGGGGCAGTCACTAGAGAGAGGTGAGTAGGAAATGGAGATTAATACAAACAACCATGGCCCTTAAGGGAAAAACAAACCACATGGAGACAGTGACATACTACTCAAAGAAGGGTCAAAATAGGTCCTTTCGAAATCCCTCTTGCAGCTTGGTTATGGAAGAGTGAGCAGAGGTCTCTAGGTCTCTGATTAAATTAGCAATAAATGCCATGTGCACATTGCCTGCTCTTCCCTGGGTCCACCCTTCACAGGGCTACAGTGGGAAACACTGACCTATCAGCACCTTGCCGTGTAGTCACTATCTGCCCAGAGTGAGGGAAGGTTGGGGCAGATGCAGCGTTTGCAGTTGTCTATGAGTAATACTGTGGGTACAAAGTGTTCAGAAATTCATGGCAACCTACTAAGCACAGGGCTATGTTGAGACACCCTAGTTGACCTCTCCAACAGCTGGAAGTGAGTTAAGTCTTGTGTAATTGTTGTATGACCTAAAACCACACAAAACAGTTGCAGTGCCTAAGTAATCCAGCTGCCACCTCTACCACTTCTCCACCAGCTCCTGTCCTGGGAACATCAAAGGAACAGGGGCTTTCAAACTGAGCATGCACACTACTTCTAAAACTCACAAGGCAAGTGAAGGAGGAGGAGTTCTCACTGAAATGGCAAAAGGCTGGGAGTTCCCTAGCTGATCGGTCTGCCCTGATCAGAACAGGAATTTGCACAAAAAATTTTTCAATGAACTAATGAATTTTAAACTGCTCAGTTCAACTGTTCATCCTTTACTATGGTTCTTTCTCCACACCTCATTCCTGTTAGCCATGACCTCAGGAGAGCGTGCATATGTTACATTACCAAGGAAAGAGAAAAGGGCAGAGAAACATACACCAAGCCCTTCTTTAAGGATTCTGTTCTAATAAGCACCAGAATCCTTCACTTAAGGATCTTTCCATCTGGACCCAGGTCTTCCATAGAACCACAGAGAGGGCAGAACAAGACTAGCTGAACTCACGTGCGTGTCCATCTCACCCTGGTCACTAGCCTGCAGAAGTTCTCTTCGTCAGCCTGCTCTCATGAAAATAGCTTGCTCAGTATGATATGAACTGACTCAATTCCAGATGCTTCCCTGATTGCTAGATCCAAAATGTATTTGACACATTTATATATCTTGTCATGTTTCCTTCCCTGCTGAGGTTAAGTTGCATTGGGTACACAGAAGCTGCAGCATCTGCCATAGCATTGCTTTGGGTTCCAGTCTTGTACTCAATCAGCTCCCCACCATGTGGAGAAGCAGAAGTCACATCATCCAGAGCAGCTGCCTCCCGAGAGCCCAGCAAGCAGAGAAATCCCTACCATTCAGAGTTCCTGTGTACTAAAAACACACACTAGCACAGGAAAGTACCTCTGTAACACACATGAACAGATGTGTGGATGGGTGCACTTATACATATTTCTACATATACCTATTTACATGCACAAACACATACACACACTCCTTCTGGTGAAACTGGAAAAAATGTCACGCAGTTCATTAGAATTGCCTTTCTAGAACAGAAATTCAACCATGTGACTCGATGATATTTAGCAATTATTGTTAATTTTTTTGAGGCTAGCAATGACATTGTGGTTATGCAAATAAAGTGCTTACTTTTAAAGATATATACTCAAGTATTTAGTAATTAATTGCCATGACTTCTATAATTTACACTAAGTACTTATGCAAAGATACATAGATGAAGTAAATATGGCAAATTATTTAAAACTGTCAGTTTTTTAAATTATATTATGCTCTTTGAGTACTTGTATGTTTGAAAAATTTTCATTGTTAAAGATTAAGGAAAAAAAAGAACAATTCTGAATTTGCAAGTATTGCCCTTCCCTGCTTCTCAAAAGAATGGTCTTTAGACCAGCAGCTTTGGTATCACCTGGGAGCTTGTTAGAAATGCAGAATCTCAGGTCTCATGCTGGAACTACTGGGTAAGAATGTATCCTAATGAGATTCCGAGGTGATTTTCATACACACTTGTTATGGACTGAATGTGTGTATCTCCTGGAAATGGGATGGTAATTGGCGATGGAAGCTTTGGGAAGTAATTAGTTTTAGAAGAGGTCAGGAGGGTGGGGCACCCATGATGAGCTCTAGCATCTTTCTAAGAAGAGGAAGAGATCAGAACCCTCTTTCTTCATCACGTGAGCACCGTCAGAGGAAGGTGGCCATGTGTGAGCCAGGAAGACAGAATTCACTGCCAAATAGATAGGGCTGGTGCATTGATCTCAGACTTCCAAGTTCCTTCAGAACTGTGAGAAATAAATTCCTATGGTTCAAGCCACACAGTCTGTGATGCTTGTTACGTATGGCAGCCAGCATAGACTAAGATATAACTCAAGTTTCAGAACTGTCTGGAAAACAAAGCCAAGCTCCTTTCGAGAGCAGGCCAGGCATTCCGTGACTACTCTTGTCTGCTTTTGCAGCCTATCCTGTCTGGAGTCTATGTCAGTGGCCACTCATACGGAGCCTTGGTTGTGTGCCAAGCATGATACACAGTGCAGTTTGTGAATAGGTTCCTATGCATGGCTGCAATTTTGTCCAAAAAGTTTTCTTTCCTCTGCCGAACATCCTTGCCTAGCTCTGATTTTTTTCTTTTTTCTTTTTTTTTTTTAAGAAAGAAGTGATCTAGGGGCTGGGGTTGGCTCAGGGGTAGAGTGCTTGTCTAATGTGTGAGGCACTAGGTTCGATTCTCAGCACCATATACTTATATAAATAAGTAAAATAAAGGTTCATTGAAAACTAAAAAGTATTTTAAAAAGAGAAAGAAAAAAGCAATATAAAACTTTTAAATCCATCATCATTGGCCCTTCTAGCAGATTGAGCACTCCCACATTTTCATAATACCCCTTGCTTATAAGCTAACCATTTCATATTGCCACAGCCCATTTTCATCTATTTCCCTTCCCAGACTGAACTTCATGGACTGGGAAGACCTAAATCTTATTTTTAATATTTTGCCTAATTCCTTGAACATTATAGACTTATATGATAAGTCAACAAATCAATGGGCCCATAGCATCTACACTTATAAACAGACATAATCACATAAGAGCACAAAGGTTCGCCAATGTACAGGCATGTACCCATCTAGTCTGGTCCTACTGTAAGACGGGAAAGGGGTCAGTGCACATTTCCCACCCACAGATCAGAGAGCTAGTCCACTGAAGCACAGGAGAAGCAGAGCACCTAGGCCCCTGGCTCTCCTCCAGTGGGTCCCAATCTCAGCCACACAGAATCCTCTTAGGAAGTGTTAAAAATTCTGATACTGGTGTTCTTCTTCAGAGAAAGCAAATTTTGTGTAAGTGGACCCCTTAGGCATTTTTATTTCTTTACAAAACATTTCAATTCCAACTTGAGAAGGGTTGAGGAGGGTTGATAGTCCCTCCTTACCTTCAGTATCATGACCAGTGAGAATAATTTCTATTTTTATGTAACAAATGAGAAGTTTACTCCCCAAATTAACTTGGGATATTAAATTTTTATACTCTGTATGTATTTTTTTTTAATTTGATGCTAAAAGCAAAGTCTTTTAAAGGTCTAAATTTAGAAATGTGGCCTTTCTGGCCTGTGGTTCATCAAGCAGCAGGCTGCTCGGTGGTACACGTGCCCTTCCATCATCATGGCCTGTTGCCTGTAGTGCTCAGAGGTTTAGGGATGGTGTTGTCCCTTTATTTGCCAAACCCTACAAGCATCTTTTGGGAATACGGCTCCTTCCCTGTCTCCTTTGTCATCTCAATCTCTCTCTCCTACCTGAACTTTGGATTTTAGAGCTTCTCAGGTTTGGATCCTGCCTCACCATTCTACATCGTTTCTGCAAGTGATCTCACCTCGGCTTGGCTTCTCTGGCCATCGATTAGCCAACGATTCTCTGCTTCAGTTTCTTAGAGCTGCTTTAGCCAATTACAGCAGACAGTATCACTTAAAGCAGCACAAGTGTATCCATTCTCTCGGACTCTGGTGGCTTGCAGTCTGAAATCCCAGGGTCTTCCAGGCCGTGTTCTTTCTGAAGCTTCTAGGGAAGGCTCCTCTCTGTCACACTGGCAGTCACCGTCTGCCTCCATCCTGGGCTGCTGCATTAATTCTCTGTGCCGTCTTCCACACCTAGTCTTGTGCACCAACCCACTTCCCACAGAATACGTAGAATGGTTTTTCAAAACAATAATTTCATTGTCTAGTACTCAATATTTTCCACTTCCGCAGTATGAATTTCAAAATCCCCGGCGCGACTTCAGATGGCATGACTGATGCAGAACACCTCTCCCTCCAGGGTGACCGCTCACCCTCCTCCCCACCTTCTCCACGCCTCAGTCACGTGGCCTTCTCCTAGTTCTCTGGAAGTTCATGGTCTTTCGACATCAGGGACTGTCCTCACAGTATTCTTATTTTCTTAAGCATTTTCCTTCTGTACCCCTCCCTATCCAGCAAGCCCCTACTCGAATTTTGAATCTCAGATGAAGGTTCATTTTCTCTAAGCAGCTTTCTCTGACTGTTTAGTCGGAGTCTGGGCCCAGTAAAATGATTTCATGGACTCTCTACTTTCCTTTCATAATATGCACCAAGAGTGAAATGAAATATCTATTTACAGAACCAATGTACCATCCATTTCTCTCGCTGAAATACAACGTCCAAGGAACCTGGAAACAGGCACTGTTTTTCTTTACTGCTGTAGGCCCAGTACCTAGAACATTGTCCAAGAGAGTCGGGACATCTTTGCTAAATGATATAATGAATAATGAATGAATAATGAATAAAAGATAAGGCATGTTTTGGTTTTGTTCAAAAATATATCCCCAATGTTTCGTGTAGCTCCTTTAATAAGTATTGGTTGAATAAAATGTCGTATTAGCCTTTTCTGTACCCACGGAACTGGAACACACACCCCTGGGACAGCCAGAGACAACTATTCCAGAAAGGACACTCTACAAGGAGATTCATGAAAGGCAAGAAGAGCCTGCCCTGGATGAATATTCTGCAATTCATATGCCTTTGCTCTTTGTCAACGTGCATGCTCAGCCCCAACAGCAGTGAGGGAGTCATCCTGACAGCTTCTGTCTAACTGGAACAAGTGATGACAGGTCCTCTGGAGGTCTCCCTTCTTCATGTCAGACCTCTGCAGGGAAAACAGCGGGCAGGGTTTTTTGGTCAAGGTCCCACGTACCCAGCGTCACACTCTGCCCTTGGAGGACAAGGTTTATAATGAATGCCCTGAGGATTATTGGACATACAAACTTATGCTTTGTTCTCAGGTGCAAATGAAGATTACATGAAAATAGATCTATTAAGTAGTAAAATAGACACAGCCATGTGTATTCAGCATTAATACCATCAGGTCGATAGCTGCTGGATTTTCTCTGTGCAAAATGCTTTCGTGCACATTTTCTCCATTGATTCCTAAACAAACCTATGGAAAGAGTTACTGTTTTCCCGGTTACACATACGTGAAATTCAGACTCCATGCAAGGCAACCAGCACAGTGTCTGGAATACAGTCAGACCTGGAGGCATGTAGCAGGATGCAAAACGCAAACCAGGTTTTCTAAGTACCTCCCTCTCCCACTGTCTTCTGTGGGGGGAAGAGTTGGGCACAGTTGAGTGCGGGTGTGGCTTGACGCTCTTCATGTGGTCCCCTCCTGAGAAGGAGTCCCTCTACATTTGTGCTGTTTCTGCGGGTACCAGGTAGCCAGGATGGAGCATTCCTTATGTGTCCAGACACTTTTCCCAGGACACTACGTCTAGTATCTCATTGGGCCTTCACAACGTAAGTGTGGGTTTGAATTATTATTTCTGCCATTATACAGCTGAGGAGACTGGGACACAGAGAAATGAAGTGATATTCCCAAGGCTACACAATGGATTTTTAGCAACACTCAGGCAGTCTGATTCCAGAAATGAAACACTTGACTATTAAATCACATTGCCTTCCACTCCATGCTTAACCGACTTCCTTTTTGTTAACGTCTTTATGCTTCTCCTCACTGTCACCCTCTCACAGGGAAATCTGAGTTTACTTACACTTGGAGTATTAACTGGGTCTCTTTCTCTCATTTTCTTTGTCTCCCTATGATACGGCAGGAAGCAAAAAAAAAAAAAAAAAAAAAATCCCCTGGTCTAAAAGGGAGGCTTTATAAAAAGTGCCTGAGATGTTCTTGCAGGATATTAGTACTTAGTCACTGGTAGTACTTAGTGGGTGATTATAATAATTATGCAAAGCAAACAAATTAGCTAAGTTAACTTCTCACTAAAGCTCATTCCAATGAGGTGTACAAGAGAAAATGAATTCTTCCTCTTATTGTTCAACTGAATGGGAATTCTAAAGGGGAAAGATCATTCTAACAGGGATAATTAAAAGCGACATCACCTAGACATCACATTTAAAGTGTACACACACTCATGCACATGCAACTGCTGTTTAAGACCTAGGTGCAGAAATGTGGATTTGGAGGCCGATTTCAAGGTGGCTTATTTTAAATAAAAGCAATGAAAAAAACTTGTGATTGAGAACTGCAGCAGCACCTTTAAAATGCTCATATTTCTGAAATAATGAGCTACTTTGCAAGATGACAGATTTAAATGGTGAAGCATACACTTCAAAATACTTGCTGTCTAGGCAAGCTTGTGATATTTCTACAAATGGGGTTTTCAGAGTCTGGGGGGAATTGGGAAGGGTATCTTGAGCACTTCTCAATTTTAACAAGCACTTTATATTGCAAAGTTCTTCATAATCACTTTTAATAATTGTTCCTTCCCACAGCTCTGTTATTCCCATTTCATAAATGCAGTAACTGATGCAGATAGAATAAAAAGAATATTTTGGAGCCCACTTCTTAGTTAGTATCAAGGACTTAATGATCTCAGCCAGCTGAACACTGTGAGAAATCAGAACTGCTGTTTAAGAGTCGATCTGGGGGCTTTGGAGAAGGACACTTTGCTGCTTGTGCAATTCTGGTCAAATCTAGGTGGCAGTATCCACAGAGCTCCAAAGATCTCTGGTGGAAGATCACATGTGGGAGGGGTCAATGCACGGAGACCCTGGCTCCAGTCTGTTCTATCTGCTGACTTTCACCTCTCCCTAATGCAATGTGTGGAAGAAATCACTCATTCATTTCTTCATTTGTGGCAACTATTTATGAGAATCGACAAAGAATCTATATTAAAATTCTAAACAAAAGATGACTTGGAAATCTGCCTTAGCATCTTGTCACCCAACTCATTGTCTAATCGATCATGCTTACAGACTTTTGCCCTAGGACTGCTCCAAATCAGATACAATTTGGACGTCAAGCGAGCGGATAAATTGTCTAGCTTTATTGACCGTGGTTGTAAAGACGCTATAAACCCTAGAAGATATTTCCCTAAACATGTTCAAGTTCGACTGATCTGCGATCTTGCCTGTCGTCTGAAGTTCAGAATGAGCACATCTTCTCTGTGAAAGATTTCTGGACAGGTTCATCCTCTGATCTTCACATTTGGGAATAGGACTATGCAGGCTTCCATTTCACTTGACTGTCATTTAACACGTATTCAAACATACACTTTTTGTGGGGGTCCAATGCTACTTTCTGGGAAGACTATATCTTTTATGGCTTATGGTCTTTTTTTCTCTCCTGTTTTGACCTCTTTAACCTATGCCATCATGAGCTCATAAAGGATAGGATGCAGTTGATACTTCTCTGAATTCCTTCTAGTCCCAGCTCAACAAAGCATTTTGCATGAAAGAAAGGTTTAATGATTGCATCCAACCAACTGAATTGCATCCTTCCAGGGTACTGGAATTTACTAATTTAGTAATATTTATCAAATTCCTATAAATCAAAGAGAAAAGTCGCATCTCACTTTCTTTTTTTAAATATTTTTTAAAGTAGATAGACAAAAAAAAATACCTTTATTTTATTCTTTATGTGGTGCTAAGGATCGAATCCAGTGCCTCACACATGCTAGGCAAGTGTTCTACCAACTGAGCTACAACCCCAGCCCTCATTTTCTAAGTTATTCTTCATCTCAAATTTCTTAGCACCTTCCTTTGCATCTCTAAAACTCTCTTTTTGGCTCCAATTATTACCCAGCATACATTATCCTCCTTTTTCCTCTTTTTCACTGACCTTCTGAACAGCTTTTAAATTTGCACAGATCTGTGATAAGACAGGGAATTCTGCCACTCCTTGACAGATATTCTGTCATTCTGAGCATTTCATAAAAGACGGAAGAGGCAGTAGAAATTAGCAATGTCACCTCCAACGTCAAACTCGGTTAACAATCTTTTCCTGTTCATTTTCATACTCCACTTAGCCCAAAGTTCTTTCAGTTGTCTTCTTTTTTTGAAGCTGAAAAACATGCCTGCCTTTTCAAGGAATGGTGACAGGAAATGCAGCTGAAGAAACTTGATGGGGAAAATTGTGTTCAAGTACTTGGTTTATTAAAGTAATAATATCATGTTGGAGAAAGAGATTTCTGAGTTCAGTGCCTAACTATTTGCAAATAAAGTAAAATTCCAAAAGTAAGCAATTTACCCCATTCACCTAGCAAGTCAGTCAAAGACCTTGTTCTGTATCTAGGTTGGTGACCTTTGGACTGGTTTCTCCAATCCATTCAGTATGAAATCCCTCTGCAGAGAAGCTCCTGCTGGAACAGTGAACCCGGTTTGTTATGCTTGCCTCTGGGGATGTATATATCACAGTGGTTTAGAGCACAAGATTTAGAGTTAGAGGACCTGGGATTTTTGAAATCAGTCTCATGAAATAACCTTGAGCAATTTACATTCTTCCTCTTAGCGTCTGTTCCCCCCTCTATAAAATGAAGATAACGATAGTATCTACAGGGTTGTTGTGAGAATTCAATGAGCTAATGGCCCACAATCTGGCATGCTGTGAGGCTCAAATCATAGCTCTTACTATTACACATACACCATTTAGAAATAATTGTGAAGCACACAGATGAGTTCTTTGGCAGAGAGCAATCCAATAGCACATGTTGCTGAATCTCTAAAGTAGCCATTGGTGACCTATTAAACCAGGACATTACCCACTTTCCAGGTTTATTCATTTGCTCATTCATTGGGTGTCTACACGAGAATTTAGTGGGTGCCTACTCAGGGCACTAGCAATACTGAGGTGATTTCGATGACGTCTCTGTCCTTGAAATACTCTCAGTAGAAGGGCTTATAAGGTAGCACATAGAAAGCATTGAGCCCCACCTTTGTGAGGTCAAATGGGATTTAGAGAGTCAAAGAGCGTTGTGAACCATTGAACTATATTTGCTCCATTCCCAGGTTTCTATCCTCAGGCTCATGATGAAACAACACCAGGAAAATCTGCTCTCTCCTAATATGTGCAAAAACATTCAGAAGTGACATATTGCAAAGGTAGGTCATATCTGATTTAACATGCTTCTGGCTTCCTCCGAAGGAGTCACTCTTGCTTTGTTTGTTTCTTTTGCGGCCACCTTCCCAAGGGCCTGTCAGGAAGTTTGCACTGTAAAGTGATGGATACATACAGGACACACTCCTCTTAGTGATGCTTCTGTTTTTGAAGGACAATGAAGGGAGTTTTCGGGAGGGTTTAATTTATGATTTTCTTCTAAGTGAGCTCGGGTAGCACTTGGAGTCAATGGACAATCATATGATATTTTTACTTATCAGAAAAATGAAAAGTATCTGTGATGAGTAGAGGATGGGGGTCACTAAGAATATGGTCAGGGTGACAGGAAGGTTGAACATGACCTCTTTCTTAAACATTTGGGAATCTGAGTCTCTGGAGGCTTTTTAAAGGCCAGTGTCAGCTGATACAAGAGTCTAGATAATTGTCTGGCTCAGTCCATTCTGCTTCCCTACAGAGTGTGCTTTGCTGCCTGTGATGTACATGATCTGAGAACAGTTCTAATAACCTCTGAGGACCTTCAAAGAAATGCATCTATTTGCTTCTGCAGTATTTTGCAACACTACTTCTCTGGCCAGTTGTTTCCCCTGACCCCATCTATCATGCGTTTCTCTATCATTTGCTTTAGTGCTGGGGGTGGGGGGACTTTAAGATCAATTTCTTATAAATATGGATGTCAAAATTCAAGGTAGACCTGGTGCCAATGTGGTTCTCCACAGCCCGGGTCTCCTGCATTACACTGTTCTTCCACTTCTCCTTATCCAATGTCTGCTTTCAGCCCAGGCCCGTCTAGCAGCTAGCAGAGTACAATGTAACACAAAGCAGTCAATAAATGTTTGTTAGATTAAACAAAAGCCACAATTTGACAACAGACAAAGCAAATAAGCATAATGGAAAATAATGTTACAGAGTACAGAGGATAAAATGGATCTTAGCAGCAACACCAAATTAACTGAAGCATCTTTTTGATCTGCTCTGCACAATATTAAAGGAAATGAGCTTCGCTATGAAAGGTTAAAGTTTGCTCTTTGCCTCCCTGATTTGTTTTCTTCCCATGTTCCTGTGTCTCTGCACGTTTCTCTTTGCTACATTTCGAAGGCAGTAATCTCTGTAGCTGCTAACTGTGCCTTCATGGATACACAGTACTTCTTATAGACTTGATAGATGACTGTTCCCTAAACATGTTTATAGTTCCAAAACACTTTGTGCTTTTCCTCCCTTGGGAATGCCTGGGATATGTAGATAGAGATGGTTCTGTACCCAGCTGACTTCCTCTGCCCTGCTTTAGATTTAGCGCAGGAGCCTGCATACAAAAATTAGAATGGGACTTGCTGAGGCTGCTTTGAGGCCAGTGGTTACTAAGGGAAGAGGAATTCAATGAGTTGGAGGGTGGGGAGTGAGGGACTGCCAAAATGTGGCTTCTGTGTGGTCCAGAGGGAACTGGTTCTCAAAGACCCCTGGAGACTCATCAGCTTGCTCTGACATTACTTTAATTTTTGCATCATTTCACCCCTAGGTTCTGGGGGGTTCACACTGGCTCTCTCATTTCCAGAGCATGGTTGTCTGGATTCTAGACCTACCTCCTTCTGCTCAAGCCCCTCTATGACATTTAGCAGAAGGTCCTGTCCTTTTTGTATATAAGAGCTTTCATAGTCATCCATTTCATTCATGTCCACTCTCACTTGCCCAGGTAAGTCTCCAAAATGTTCACCCGTCTGTTGATGGGATTTCCCTTACAGCTGCTGATCCACCATCTCCATAAGACAGATAGCCTGTTCCATATGCCTGTCATCTGATCAAGGACCTTCAGTGGCTCCCACTGCCTTTGGAACGGGCCCTCAAGGACTGTTTCTAATTGATGGATTGCTGTGCAAACTCTGCATGGTGCCTGTGTTTACAAGGCCCTGACACAGCTTTTAATGACCACTCACATTAATCTCTCTCTCCAAAAGGGTCTTTGGAGATATTTAATGTGCCACCAGTGTCTCTTTCAAGTAGATGGGTATGCTTGAGAGGTGGAAGTAACTACAGAGAAACCACTGAGTTTAAACAACACTTGGAATGGCATGCCTTCTTTGGGGATATTTCTCTAAACTTATCAGCTTGCTTGGAAGTGGAGTCTGCCTTCATTTTTAGCATCACTCCCAAATTTGAATGCTGATGGCGTCTCAGAACGCTGCAATGTTCTTTGTGACAGCTAGGGCAAAGTTCTAATTATGGAAAGATAAATATGAATTCCAACTTCTTGCTTTCCCCAGGATGTCACAACCCTAAATGCTTTGTGAGTTCAGATTTTTGTGCGTCACTATTATTGTGCAGGGGAAAAAAAGAAAGTTTATATTATTAAATCTACTCTTCACTGTACAATTTCTTCAGAGACCTAGGGCCCTTCCTGCCTTTACAAATCTAAAGAAATTGGATAAAGAGACAATAACCTGAGCGATCCTGGAGACATGGGATAGTTTGATCTATTTTTACTGCAGCCTATTTCTAAGGGCAACACATCTCTGTTTTTTTAATCAAATGGTGTGAATCGAAAGTTGCCGCCTGACCTCTAGAGCGGACATCACAGGATGTCAACGCCAGCCGGGAATAGTGTGAACACCAAAAAAGGAGTTGTCTTGGTCATACTCTGGGAAATAACCTTGACCCTGCACTGAGGAAGCAGACTCCCATATCAAAGAGCAGGAGGGGCTGTTTTGCATTGGGAATTGCAGCTTTTGGATCTGCTATGCACAGGTGTCTGGGCGGTGGTAAGTCTGAGCCAGGAGGGCTGCTGCACCCAGCTCAGGACAAGATTAGGAAGGTCCAACTTCTCTCTGCTGTCAAATCTTTCTTTATTGAGCCAGTGCCACAGATAGAAGCTATTGAGAAATCTAAGAAGAACGAGGGGACAGAGAACAACCGAGCACAAAGAATATCAACTGTATTTGTTTCTGAACATCAGGAATAACCATTAACAAATTTATAAATCAAAGTCTTATTGATGCTTGTATTGTAATTAGGATCACTATTTCTTTATTTAAAGGTGGGACTTCTGAGTTTCAAATCTGAAAATATCCATGGCTAATGCACCTCTGGGCACAGTACATGAAGTATAAACGTATTTTGTGATTGAGTAAGTATTAATACAAAACAAGAGGGACACTGAGAATATTCCCTTTCCTTCAAGATTTAGGCCTGGCTGGTGCTTTTGCAGCATGCCCAATACCTTCCCCAAGTTTGTGCAAAATCTGGACTTGCTCATCCATTCTTCAGCTTCCCTTAGGTGATGAATTCTAAGAGGTCCAGGATTATGTCTGTTTTATCATTGCTCTGTGGCCCCAGCTTCTGAGATGGTACATGGCATGTGTGCATCCATTCAATAACCATCTTGTGTGGATGAATAATTCTAAGAACGGACACATTGGACATTTCAGGTTTTACTCAATAATCTTCATTTACTTAAACTATGTCATCACAGTGACTCTCTCTGTGAGAGCCCAAGTTTAAATCTCTGTCATTTTATCCATCATCAAGGTACAGGGCTCACACAGTTAAGAACCCCCCTCCCCCACATTTCCCTCATCCTAAAGTGAAAAGAAGAGCACAGTTAAATTAGTCATGGTCATCCCCAAGTGCGAGTAGAGGTTTGAGTACTGGGGGAGAGATGGGATTAGCATTCGGGGTGAGGGATAACACAAAAGACAGGCAGTGTGGAAAGCAGGAAGGTGGGCGGGTGTAGGGGGGAAGCTGTCTCAGGGAACCAGTTTGAGCACATGCCAATTTCTGGGGCATAGACAGGTGTCTAGCTGGAAACCAGATGGGACAAGTTATACCTCAGGGGAAATCAATCACGGTTATGAGATAATCTCAGATGAGATTTTTTTTTTTATGTTTTGTTTTGTTTTTTTCCCCTAATAATTTCTGGAAATAGGAAAGAGCCCCTGAAATGTACCTGCAACTGCAGGAGGAAAGGGTGGAGAGAAAGGACTCCTAACAGATGCTCTCTCTCCAGAAAACCCAGGAACAAATAAATCAATGCAGTGTCACATTCACTTAAATATGACCAAAGAAAGGTTCTTGCTCCCTGTTGCTAAGAGACTGGAAAAAAAGAAAGAAAGAAATGAATTTATAGAAAAATAAAGTGATTGAGTCTCAAGTTTTAATTATCAGAAACTGATTGGTGTCTATCTTTGGAAAGTTTAAATTGAAAAAAAAAATCTTCAAGAAATAAGTGACTGCTTCAGTTGTTAGATGATGAATACTTTAATATTACTTTCATTTACTAACCCACCTGCTTTTTCTGAGCAAATCTTCCATTCATTTCTGTATTATCTGCTAAGGAATGAACAGTGTAGCTTAAATCTATGACCTCCAAATAATTAAGCTTGATATTTCTTTTCATAAGTGAAATCTCTCTGAGCATAAGGTCTTTACTGTTGAGTTTTTTTCCCCCCTTAAGATGAAAAAAGGAGAGAGAAAAGATCCTGCTGTGGCTCAAATTTTAATTTTTAGACTAGAATGTTTCCAGAAGCTTCTTAATAGGACTTTGAATTCATGTTCTTGAGGAGACTCTTTGCGGCCTGCTGGGGTGTAGGAGGAAGCTGTTATTCACTGGACACCTGAGACAGAGGGCACAGTGCCTGCTGTGTACAATCTCAGACCTTGAAATAATCACTCATTTTGGTATGACATTCAGCCACAAATCTCATTTTTAGAACCTCATATTCATAGAAAAAATCAGTTTCTATGGATTCTGTTCTATCTGCATGTGAGGAGAGCTGGGTTTACAGTTGGATTATTATTTTTCTTGGTGAAATAATGGTAGAAAAATATGTTAACAATGTTTACTCTCTAAATAAAAGCAGTTCTGCTACTATGAATTGTGAAAGGTCCATTATGGCTCTCAATATTGGTACATGGTTCATCTTAACCATTCCACTCTTTCTTTCTTCCTCCCTCCCTCTTTTCTTCCCTCCCTTTGTCTCCCCTACATATTCCTTCTCCCTCTTTCTTCTCCTCCCTCATTCACTCTTTGATTGGGTATTATTTGCATATAATAAAATACATTGATCTAAAACATTCAGTTTGGTGAATTTTGATACATACATATACCCATGTGATTAGTACCCCAAATATAACATAGAATAATTGCTTTACCTCAAAAAGATCTCTGTGCTCCTTCCCAGTTGTACCCTGCAGTACAATTTCCACGAACAAGGTGTTGCCTGTTCTTTGATTACATTGAAATATATAGTGTGAACCTTTTGTGCTTGACTCCTTTCTTTCAATCCAATGTTTCTGAAATTCTCTCATGTTGATTTATAAGCAGATTGATCCTTTCTGTTGCTGAATAGTATTCTAAGGTATGAACACACTAGAATGTGTGTACCAGTTTTCTTGTTGAAGAACCTTGGTCCTATTTCCAGTTTTTGACTGTTATGAATAAGACTGTTTTAAGTCTATTAGTGGGCATGTACTCTAATAGCTGCACAATAGATAAGGGTTTAACTTATTCAGAAATTCACAAATAGACCTTTGAAACTGTTGGATTTGTTTTATGCCCACAAGTATGAGAGTTCAGTTGTCCCAAATCTTTGCCAATATATGATATCCTCAGTATATTTGCCTGTTTGTATTAACTTGTTGTTTTTAACTTCAGCCATTTGTCATAGTTGTAAAATGGTATATAACTTTTATTCTCATTTATTTATTTTGGAGCTGGGGGTTGGAGCCAGGGTCTTGCACATATAAGGGACATACCATAGCAATAAAACCCAACTCCAGGAATCTCATTTTTTATATTTGCATTTCTCTGATAACTAATGGCATTGAGTATCTATCCATGTTTACTGAGCATTTGTGTATCTTTAATTTCTGAAGGATCTGTTAAAGTGTTTTGCCCAATTTTTTGTTGCATTGTTTAGCTTTATTGCTGATTTGTAGGAACGCTTTATATATTTGAGAAACAAATTCTTTGCCAGATACACATAATATTTTCATACATAATATTTCATTCAGCCTGGCAATTGCCTTTTTATTTTCTTGCTCATGTCTTTCAAGAAGCAAAGGTTTGGGAAGGGCAATGGTGAACTGAGATTGAATCAAAACAATAGGAACATAGTGGCACGTTGAAGTAGGAAGCCTGTGGGAAAATGCTGGATAGCACCTTAGAGCACTAACAACCAAGTGGAAAACAGAAATATTTGTCTTTAGAATAGAAAAAGAATTAATAAAAGGAATAGACTCTGGCAGCACCAGGTTATATAGTGGCTCAGTGAGGGAGGGGAAGCTACCTTTCAAAGTTTCTCAACAAATCAAAAAAAAAAGAAGAAGAAGACTCCATTGTCCAGCTAATTCACAACTGAGCACAAAATATACTCAACTAATGTGAGGTTAGCTAAGACAGGAGGGTTCCAGAACTTCCCAGCAGAATCAGCAGAAGTGAGGAAGTGGTACCAGTTATAAAAGAGTCTTTGTTCAATCTGCATTTGGGGTAAAATTGGGAGTTCATAACCCACTACAATCTAATGTATGAAATATGATATGTCAAGAGCTTTGTAATGTTGTGAACAACCAATAAAAAAAAAAAGAAAAAAAACCAAAAACAACAAAAAAAGAGTCTTCGTTTGTCCCTGTCTTCGATCTTTAGATGGGGATAAAGGCAGAATGACCTGGTTGTAAAATAAAGGGGTATACCCATAAATCATCTGAAGAAATCCACCTGTGCAATGGGCATGCAACCCATCCTGTATGTATCCCTCTGGGTATAGATGTGGTTGTCATCCTCCATATTGTCCTGGCCTGCTGTCACCAAGGAACCTGTGAGTATGTCCAAATGTTCTCAAAAAAAAAAAAAAAAAAGGTTTCATTTGCATTTTCCAAATGGGACATTAGAAATCTCTGCAGTTTTCCATTATTTATAATTTTTCTCTAATTTTTTTCATTTTTTTTTGTCTTGTTCTGATATGCATTCTTTTTAAATGCCCAATCCCCAGTTGCCACTAGTGCTTAGCTTTTCACTGGATCAGTAGACTTGGAACAGGGGTTGCATTAGAAACTATGATCAGAATATGCAAGAACTTTGGAAGAACATTAAGAGACCAAACTTAAGGTTCATAGGCATTGAGGAAGGAGCAGAGACATAGCTAATGGCTATATAGCTAAGGAGATATAGCTAATGGCATAACTACCCTGTGTAGTGAAATAGTAGCAGAAAAATTTCTGAAACATGGAATTGAGATTGACTTCTAAATACTGGATGGATTTAGAACCTCACATAGAAAAAAACAGAAAAGAACCTCTCTGTTTTTTTCCCAATAACACATTGTAATTAAAATGCCAAAATACAAGCCGAATGAAGAATTTTAAATACTAAAGGAAAAAGGTTACAGATCACATTAGGATGAAATCAAGTTGGAATAACATCAGATTTTTCAGCAGCAGCCCTAACAGAATTCAAAAAACACATTACAAAGATCATACTCTATGATCAAGTTGGTTTCATTTCAGGGATGCAAGGAACATCCAAATAAATAATATACCATGTGAGTAGGATCAAGGACAGAAATGACATTATCGTTTCAATAGATGCATAAAAAGCCTTCTGCAAAAGCTCCACCTATTCTTGATTAAAAAAAAAACAAAAACACTGAAGGAATTAGGGGTAGGAGGGAATCACTTCAATATCATAAAGATTATGTGTGACAAACTCAGAGTAGACATCATACTGAATGGGGGAAAACTATCACCTATTCAGTATAGTATTTGGAATGTTAGCCATAGCAATTGGGCAAGAGAAGGAAACAAAAGGGGTACAAACAGGAAAGGAAGAAGTGAAATTATCACTGTTTGTAGATGATATGATCTAATACTTAGAAGATCCCAAGTGTTTTACCAGACTTCTAAAGCTGACAGAAAAATTCTGGAGCTGATAAATTCAACAAAGAAGCAGGATACAAAAACAACACAAAAATCTGTAGCTTTTAAAAAATATATAGCCCTGATGAATTCACTGAGAAAGAAATATCAAAATTATTCCATTCACAATACCCTCCAAGACAAAAACAACAACAAAACACCTCCCAACAAACAAACACACACACACTCCTAGGAATAAATTTAAACGAAGAGGTAAAATACCTCTGTAATGAAAGTTACTGAGTCCTGAAAAAGAAATAGAGGACACTAGAAAATGCAAAGACCTTCCATGTTCATGGATAAGCAGAAGTAATATTATTACAATGGCAATATTACCCAGAGCAATCTATTAATTCAATGCAATCTTTACTAAAATATCAATGACATTCTTTAAAAACTAAAAAATCTGCCTTAAATTCATATGAAAAAATAAAAGTCCCAGAATAGCCAAAGCTGATGAAAAAAATTACAATGCTATAGTTGTAATTCAAATTATACTGTAGAGGAATGGTTAAAAAAAAAGCAGCATTAAAATGGATATATAGACTAATAGAATAGAATAGAAGGCACAGAGACAAACCCACATACATACAGTCATCTGATCCTTGACAAAAGACTACAATTATGTTGGAGAAAAGATGAACTTTTAAACAAATAGTGCTGAGGAAATTAAGTATTATAACTAGAAACAAGAAAAATAGATCCCCATCTTTCATCTTACACAAAAATCAACTCAAGATGGACTAACCACCTAGTAATTAGACCAGAAAATTTGCAACTTCTAGAAGAAAATGTAAGGGTTGTATACCAACACAAAAACACAGGCAAAACCTTCCTCAGTAGGGTTCTTAAAACTCAGGAAATTATACAAAGAATTAATAGGATGACATCACATTAAGTACAGCAAAGGAAACAATAGCATGGAGACAGCCTACAGAACGGGAGAAAGACTTTGCCAACTACTCTTAAAACAAATTAATCAAGAAATGGGTAAATGAGCTAAACAGACATATCTCAAAAGAATAAATATAAATGACTACCAATTATATGAAAAATGATACGACATCTCTAGCCATCAGGGAAATGCAAATCAAAACTCCACTTAAAATGACAATTGTCAAGAATAAATATAACAGTAAATGCTGGCAAGGATGAGGGCAAAGGGGAACACTAATACACTGTGGGGTTGTAAATTAGTACAACCATTCTGTAATCCATATGGATGTCCCTCAAACTACTATACCATTCCTCCAGCTATACCACTGCTCTATATTCATCTGAAGAAATTAAAGTCAACAAACTACAGAGATACATGCATACGCATGTTTATAGCAGAGCAACACACAGGGAAGTAATGGAACCAGTCTAAGTGTGCCTGAACAGATGAATGGACAAAGAAAATATGGTCTTTATACACAACAAAGTTTTATTCAGCCATTAGGAACAAAATTATGTCATTTGAAGAAAGATGTATTGAATTGGAGAGCATCATGTTAAGCAAAATAAGACAGATTCAGGAAGTCAAAGGTCGTACGTTTTTTCTCATATGTGGAAGCTAGAGGAAAAAAATGGAAAATAAACGGGGGAATCTCATAAAAATCAAAGGGAGATCAGTAGAGGAAAAGGACCAGAGGAGGGGAGGGAGGGGGAAATGCTGGGGGATAATATTGGCCAAGTTGTACTGTTATATTATGTGCATGTATGAATTGTAACAATAAATTCCATCACTATGCACAACTTTAAGGAACCAATAAAAGTGTATGCAAATCAAAACAAAAAAGAAAAGAAAATAGAAGAGGCATTGGAGAAGGAGAGGGAAAAAGGAGGTAGTGGGGAATTAAATTGATCAAATTATGTATATGTACAAATATGTCACAAAGAATGTCACTACTATGCACCAATAATATTATTTAAAAAGAAAGAAAAATTTTCATTTTGGTAGAATTCAATATATCAATTGTTTTCTTTTGATTTTTTTTGATGTTTTAAATAACAAATCTTTACTTACCTTGACATTGCAAAGCTATTCTCCTATGTTTTCTTCTAGAAGTTTTATAAATTTTCTTTTACATGTACACTTATAATCCATTCGTTTTTCATTTATTTTTTAATTGACATTAAAATGGTGCATGTTTATGGAGTACCATGTGATGTTTTGGTCACATATACATTGTATAATGTTCAACTCAGGGTAAGTATTGGCTAAAACATTTATTATTTCTCTGTTGTAAAAAAGTAAAAAATATTTTCTTTTAACTTTCTTAATATATATGGTACATTATTATTATCTCTAGTCATCTTATTGTGCAGTTGAACACTGTAACTTATTTCTCCTAACAATACTTTTGTACACATGATCAACCTTTCCTTCCTGCACAGCCCTGTACTCCCACCAGCCCCTGGTAGCCAGCCTTGGACCTCAGACTACTATTATTCCAGCTTGAATTAATTATATATGTTTCAATATTACAGTGCTTTGGTTTTTTTCTACTGTGGTCATGTACTTTTAATATCATGAAATCAATTCTTAATTTCTTATATTGGATTTTTATTTCAGCTTTCTCATTTACTTTCCTTGATTTTTTAAAAATTTTCCATCTCTTTTCTGAGATCCCTTCCATCTTTATACATGTAGTTATACTTTTCCACAAGATCTTGTGACACATTTCTCATAGCCATTCTAGACTCCTTGAATGACGAGTAAACTCATTTTTAAAAATTTATGTGTCCCATAATTCCATGATTTTATGTGAACAGTTTTGTGTGAATGAATATTAGAGACAAAGAAAAATACTGTTTACTTCTAGAAAAACAATGTCCTTTTATCTATCCAATTAGAATTGTGGTGCTAGATTTATCAGTGTGTGTGTGTGTGTGTGTGTGTGTGTGTGTGTGTGTGTAAGTATGCATTCACTTAATCTTAATAAAGAAATGGGGGTTTTTGCATAGGTGAGTTTTTGCTTGTCTCTTTGTGACTGCCTAGCCATGACAGCTTCTTGGGACACTGTAACATTCTCTCTGCCCCCTACCTTCATTCCTGTTCCTCAGTAAATGTCTCCATTCTCACCCTCCTCCAGCCCTTGGTAGTGAGAGACATATGCATTGATAGGGACTATCCCTTGGTTTGGTCCCATGTTCCTAGTTGTGTTGACAGGAGGGTACAGACTCCCTGAGGCACCTCAGAATTCTCATTTGTCAAGGTAGCCTCCACACAGCCACACAAATGGTGAATTTGTCTGTTCTCTCCTGCCTGGGACAATAGTGGAGTCTTTCCGGCAGCTGCTCTGCTATGGATTAAAGTAGTCCTTGTTCCCCCATCTCTAGGAAAGGCTTGCCACTATTAAAATGTTGTTTAATGCATTTTCTTTGTGTCCTCAGTTATCCTAATGAATTAAAATGAAAACAAAAACAAGGTGTTCTAAATTCTCTATCCTTTTCTTGTTGTTAGGATCTGAGGGACGGGTGTGATTGTACCCCGATCAGAGGCAGAAGTTGATTATTCTCTTCTTGTTGTCAAATTTGTATTTCCTACTGATAAAATTGGACTGCTTTTTAATCTTGATTCCTGATAAAAATCTGGTGAGGTTGTGATGTTTGTGGGTTTGCTTTTCTTAGAATTTCATCATTGTAATTTGAAGGATCCCATCTCCTTTTGTTCTATTCTTGAACATGAAGGAATGCTCTTGTTGTGATATATTCCCACAAACCAGCACCTCTTGGTAAATAGTGATTGGCATTTAGCTCACTTGAAGCCTGTCTCAGGAATGATTTTTTTTTCTAGTACACTCCAGGGACCAGAGCTCTCTTGGACACTAGAGCAATTGAGCACAATTAAGAGGTACTTCATCCTCTAGCCAATCTTTGCACTGCCAGTTACCCAGAAGTTATGGCTTGGTTTTAACTTTCAGTAAACAAACCAACAAAAACCAAAAACCCCAAACCTGATACATTGGCCCAGATTCTGTAAACGAAAGAGGAACTCTTCAATTCTTGAGAATCTTGTAGAGAGGCAGTGGGTGAATTTGCAGGTTTGCAGCAGCATTCTTGGCTCCTTGGTCTGAGGAAATTCAACACTGGCAAATTATCTGCACAAAGATGGTAGATATTAAAATGATCTCATAGAAAACCTGTGGCCTCCTTCCTGAATGTGGAATGATAGCACATACATGACTGGGCTGTGCAACCTGTCCAGGGTACACATCTGACCTCAGAGGGCTTCTACACAATTCAAAAGAACATAGATGATAGGAGTGTATTTCAGCTTTGTGTTAGATAGTATGGAAAGAGAATTAAAAAATTTTTTAAACAGACATTTAGTGTAGTGACCCTAGAGTTCAAGTATGTATTTTTTGTTTCTTTTGTAAGAATTACTCACTAGCAATAAGGTGCTCACCATTTCCTTGCATTTAAATAGCAGGTAGAGTTAAACAAGCAGCTGGTTTTGAGGACTTCCTCTGTGACCAGCATGTGTGGCTGTAAATAGGTGATGTTGTTTTAGTCGGCTTTTTCGTTGTCATGACCAAAAGTCCTCACAAGAACAATCAGAGGAGGAAGAGTTGATTTTGGCTCATCCTTTCAGAGGTCCCAGTCCATACATGACAGACTTCACAGCTATGGGCCTGAGGAGAGGCAGAGCATCCTGATGGAAAGACATGGCGGAGGAAAGCAGCTTAGAATATGTACACCAGGAAGCAAAGAGAGCTTCCCACACCAGGGGCAAAAACCAAACCTACTTCCTCCAGCCACACCTGCCGACAGTGACTGCCTAGCTAACCCATGTCAGTGGACTGACCCATTGATTAGGCCCAGGATTTCATCACTAATCGCTTCACCTCTGAGCATTCTTTTTTTTTTTTTTATTGTTGGTCGTTCAAAACATTACATCTAATTTGATATATTTCACAGTTTGATTCAAAAGGGTTATGAACTCCCATTTTTACCCCGTATACAGATTGCTGAATCACATCAGTTACATCAATTACATTTCCATTGATTTACATATTGCCATTCTAGTGTCTGATGAATTCTGCTCTCTATCCTATTCTCTACTATCCCCCCTCCCCTCCCCTCACCTCCCCTCTTCTCTCTCAACCCCCTCTACTGTAAAACACTACCACCTCTGAGCATTCTTGATTGTCTCACACATGAGTTTTCAGAGACACCTCACATCCAAACCCTAACAGATGTGACCTCTGAAATAAAGGGGATGACACTCTGAGTCAGGAAATGAACGTCTACAATTAACCCAAACCAACATCTGCCATTTTTCCTTATATATTTTTTTATTTTTAAAATTTATTTCAGTTGATAAGTAACTGTCTATCGATGGGTTCAAATGTGATGTTTTGATCTATGTATGTACTACAGAAAGATTCAATTAAATCAATTAACATCCATCACCTGTCTATTTTTATTTTTTGTAGTGAGCACATTAAAAAAAATCTAAGGGCAATTTTGAAATATGTAACAGATTATTATTAGTTGTGGTCACCATGCACAATGCAATAGATCACTAGAAGTTATTCTTCTAGTCTGAGACTTTGTATCCTTTTTCATTAAACATCTCTCCCTTACTCTTCCCTTGTCGGCTACCCAAGCCGCTGGTAATTCTCTGAGACTGACTTTTTAAAATTCTACATTTAAGTGAGAACATGTGGTGTTTGTCTTTCTGTAAGTGGCTTATTCACTTAACATAGTGTTTTGAAAGTTGTCCAACAATTTGTTCAAATGTGGAAGGAGCTCAGGTGAGAAGTAGAGAGTGATGAGGAAAAGGAAATCGGGAGACTGAAGGGACTTCACATAGACATTGGGATTCTGACGGGTTCTGAAGTCTGAGAGTGGGTTTGGATAGAGAGGAAACCTTGGATAGTCAGTCATGTCAAAGGGCTGGAACCAGTGTGGTACTTGATACATTCTCACATATCTTCTCATAAGGAGTTTCATGGATCATACAATCACCAAGTGCAGAACTGTGGATGGAGCCCATTTGTAAAGTCTAAATATAAAATTGTGGCCTTTGGCTTTAATAATGAATTCTCTAAACAAATCTATGCACTAACCCCACTGACATAGCTTACGTTTTAACTAAGTCCTAGAACTTAGTTCCTAAATTTCCTAATCTATAGAACTAAGTCCTAGGAATACTCCTACAAGCCAGTTATAGGGTTGTTTGCAATCTCATTTCTTTAGAATAGTGGTTATCATCTAGGCATCTCTATCAACATTCTTAGGAAATATAAATACGCAGATCTCCAGGTTTTATCTTAGCTTTCCTGTATAGGTGTGATAGTGGTCAATATCAGTTGTATGTATAAATAATCAAAGTGATATATACATACATGTAATTGTATATAATTCTGGTTATGAATCATTGTTCTGTTGCAAAGATTGAAAGACTTTAGCAAGCATCAAGATCACCTGGAAGCTTATTAAAATATGCATAGCTGGGCAGCACCCTCCTGAATTTCTGATTCAGTAGGTGTAAGATGGGCCAAAGAATTTGCATTTCAAACAAATTTCCAGATGATACTGATGCAATGTGACTGGTCTCAAACCAATAAAAAATCATATAACCATATGGCTCCTATATAAAGGTTAAAGGTTCCCTAAAAGAAGAGAAAGGAACTGAATTTGGAACAAGAAGTGTTAGAGTGGCTACGCTCTCTACCTTTGCTTCTCCACTTATGGGGAGGGCCAGGTCTCCTCTCATTCTTCACTAGCTATCTACTGGCGTAGCAAAGAATGGACTGCATTTCTATTGGTTCCAACCTCTAAAAATACATGCTTAACCCTGTTGAGACAATTCCTTTAAAAGAAAGAACAGGAGGCAGCTTCTGTAGCAAGGTTCCTGAAATGGAATGAGCTTTGCTGGCATCTTTGGGATAGGTCTGAAGTCTCCTTAAGAGACTCTCCAGAAAGACTTTCATGCAGGCAGAGACACACTGAGGTTAGGGCTATTGGATTCAATAGGAAGAAACATCTTATATGACCCTATCTCATGCTGCCTTATGGAACAATGAAAAGCAGAGGGTTTTTTTTTTTTTGCTTGTTTTGTTGTTGTTCTTTAAATTCTCTAAAGATAATATTCCCTATAATTATCTGTACCTACAGAAGACATACCCACTGCTCTGCCCTTGGAATGTCACTGCTTGGAGGCACAAAGCTTGTTTTTTAGTATTTGTTTGTTTGTTTGTTTTTGTATATTACCCATTCTATTATGGATACAAATCACTATTCTTCAAAGAACAACAAAGAAACAGACTTTCTGCCATAGGAATTTTCACAAAGTCCCTGGCAATCAAAGATTTCTAATTCTTGGCCATCATACATTCGGTCATTTCTTCTATGAGGTAAGCCATTTCATAGAAGCAAAACAGCCTCATTTTCTCAAGACAATGAGAAGAAAGGATAAAGAAAACCTGGAATTCAAGCGAATATTGTCTTGAGTCTGAGAGCCTCTTACCTCCTTGCTGCAGGGTGCCCCAGACATATCCTGTCCTTTTGATTCTTGAGAGCTGGGTTTTATGCTTGGATGTAGCTGGCAAGAGTCATGCCAGGAAAACAGAAGAATTTAAGCAGAAAGAGCTTTAGAGCATTATGTATTGGTCTCTGGCAAGGGAACACTTGGCTGAACAAGAGCCAGCCAGATGCAGTGTCTCTAAGGTGAATTTGTAATAACTTAGGTGGCAGTAATTTCCTAGGAGACTGGCATAATTATACGCAAACAAATTGCCTGAACAGCCACATATTTATTAACATGAGATTAAAACTCTCAAGTTTGAGCAAACCTGCAGAGTAACAGCAGTAGCAAAGGCTGTGGGGATGGCAGGCCTCTCTCTAACACCCAACACCAAAGGGCCGATCGAGAGCCAAGGCGGGGCTCCAGCCCGTGGTTAGGCCTCGGAGGCCTCAGCCACCAGGTCCTTGTTTTCTGGAGATGGGGATTAAAGTAATTGAATCTCAGAATTTAGAACTTGTGTCAGCTAACTAATGCTCAAGGAGTCGCTCTGAAACAGTAGACTTGGAGGACACCATTTATTTAGTTTGTATTTAGATTGGATTCAGTTCCCATCTGATCTTGGCCCTTTGATGTATCAACGGTGCAAGCTGACGAGGCAGTGGTGCTTCTGGGTTCAGCTGGCTATTGGATGGGGCATCAGGATGACGGGTAAGTGTCTCCAGGCCTCGACAATTGAAGCCAGGCTTGTCCTCCTTCCTGTTAAAAGTGTTCCAACAGAGCAAGCAGGCCTACCCTCAGGGAGCCTAGTTCCAGACCAGCACCCTCTCACTTCCACTGAGTTCTGTTGGCCCAAATAAGATACCAAGCTAGGCCAGAATCAAGAGGAGGGGAAAGGAACTTCACTTCTCCATGCTGAGAGCAGCTGCAACTTCACATAACAAACGGTGCATGTGGAAGAGGGCGGAAGGACCTTGAGTGTTTTGAAATTTTTATGACTCTTGGAAAAGACCAAAACATAAACAAACGCTGAGGCACTTCTGGTGTGGGTGGCAGTAAACACCGAGCATTCAAGGTAAGGCTCTTCTTGATTCTGAATTTGAGTTCAGCTGAATTAAGCTTACATGGAACAAGTTCCATAAGCAAGGTCCTACTATTGTTGTGGTTTAGATGGGGTGTCCCCTCAAAGCTCATGTGTGAGACGAGGCAAGAAGGTTTGGAGGTGAAAGGACTGGTTCATATCCTTAACCTAATCAGTGAATTAATCTCTGATGGGATTAATTAGGTGGTAAGGAGGCAGGGGTGTGTGGCTAGAGGAAGTGGTTCCTTGGGGGCGTGGCTTTGGGGTATAAATTTTGTATCCCTGAGAGCGGGAGCTTGCTTTCTCTGCTTTCTGATCTTGGTATGGGTTGCTTCCTTCTGCCATGATGTTCTGCCTCACCTTGAGCCTTGAGGAATGGAGCTGGTCTTCACTGGGCTTAGACCTCTGGAACCGTGAGCCCTCAAATCACCTTTTTCTCCTCTACAGTTGTTCTGGTTGGGTCTGTCAGTGGCAGCAGTGAACAAGCTGTCTGAAACCACTATGTTCAGCACTCTGTGTGTGCCGGGGGGGAGGGGGATACAGGCTTAAAAAAATATAAACAAACAAGCAAAAATAAAATGAAAAAACCAACAAACCCCCAAAGCAAACAAAGAAAATAAACTAAAAAGAAAGATATTTTTACTGATTTCTAAGAGCCCACCCTGTTGTGGGAGAGGGCCACCACCACCAATGCTTTCCCAGGATCTGCAAGAGTCTAGAGAGAGGCGCATTGAAAGGTGTAAGATTATTGTTGCTGTAAGAACTGGACCAGAGCAGGGTGGTGGACTTGATGTACCTGCCTGGTTGGGTGGTGCCCGGGAAACCCAAGGTCCAAGCATGCCTCTAGGGTGAAGTACTGAAAGCCAGCAGATGGATGTAAATGTGATTCAGCCTGTTGAGAGGGTCACAGAGATCAGGTGAGCTCACATTTTTGATTAATGGGCTCAATTTACCAAGTACTTACCTAGTTGGTGGTGAGATGGTTGTAAAAGATTGGAGGACAAGAAGCAATAAAACTGGGTAATGGCTGAGATAGAGGCAGAGAAAAAGCTACAGAGGGATTTTGGTACCTGGAAATCAAATACCACTAAGATCCTTACTGAAGTGTAGTTATCAGTGGCTTGGGATTAAGGCATTGAGCCATGATTGCTTGTATAGATCCGGTGCACCTGTGCCTACATTTTGCGTTCGTTTCCTGCCTGTCCAAAAACCTTTGCTGGTTTATCATATTCTGAGAAAAACTTTGGCATTCCCTTAGGGATCTCTGGTAGACTTTTCCTTCCACGTTAGTTGCTGGAGTAGTACCAAAGTAAATGTGTATGTAGTTTTTCTACCTTTAATAGCTATTGATTGGTCAATTTCATGTATCTGAGCCTCATAGATCCATATGAAAAAAAAAATCTAAGATGCTAAAAGTATATCCACTCTGGTCTTACTCTTGACATCCCATGATTCTGTGGTCTTGCTGAGAAATTCAGTCTCTTTATGCCATAACAGAGTTTGAACGTTGAACTTTTATGATAAGTTTCCCGACTTTGGCCCTGATGGGGGTGTCACAGCAGGCGAAGCATGGCTGGGGAAGGAAGCCCCTCCTGGCTCAGTATGAGGAGCAAGGTGGCCTCGTAATCAGAGTCTCTGGATTTAGATTTCCCTGGTCAAATGATGGCTTTTTTCCTTTTCTAATCATATAATCAAGGACAAGTTATTTGGTCTATGTTTAAGATTTTCAGCTCTAAAATGAGAAGAACAATAATGTATAATTCTGGGGGTGATTGTTAGAAATAAGTGAGCTGATGCATAGACATGCCTTAAAACAATATTGGGTCCATGGCAAGAATTAAATAAATACCTGCAATTAATGGTAATAATGGTATCCATTCCTCCACTCCCTGTCAGCATGCTCTATGCTAATGGTTTTCTCTAAAATTTACTGAAATGCTCAATATGTACCTTGTACTGTTTTCAAGGAACAAGAATGAACAATACGCAGCTTTTCTTTTCAATGATTTATTAGGGGTAAAAAAATGTAAGTGAAACCAATATCAGCTGATGTGCTAAATGCTTTAAGAAGGTTGAGAAAAAAATGCTGAGGCAGCACAGAGGAGGGAAAGAGTGGGGATGTGGCATTTGATGGGAGGATGTTTAGAATTAGGTGGACTGTGATGACTTGGGGACAGAGGTGGGAATGGGAAGAGAAAAAGTCACTTCAATGCTTCTAATTTAAAATGAGGAAATTGGTCCATATAATTTTCAGTTTCATAAGAGCTCTAAAATTCAATTCTATGAAATCATGCTTTCATGCCTTGATGAATGTATGAGAATTCTGTAAATGAGTTGTTGCATCCAAAAATTTTAGCTGCCGGGCATGAAGTTTACCCAGTCTTCACAGCAAAACAGATTACTAGTGGAAACTTGAATTAGAAAAATGCTGACACATTAGAAAATATAATTTGTACCCAATGACTTGAAAAAATAAATAAATAAAACTACCCGGTAATTCTGCAGTTACTAAATGGGGCCTAATGGCACTTTCGTTTTTTCATGTTGGCATTTCAAGGTTGTTCTGACAAAGCTCACCTGGGAAGAAGGGCTTTTAGTAAAATAGCAAGACAGTGCTTCCTCTGATGTCTCAATTGAAACCAGTGCTTTCATCTTATTTAGATAACATACATTGCAGTACCCTTATAAATTGGAGGAGTGGCTTGCTAATTTCATTTTCTACAAGAATGACTCGGGGTGTTGATAAAACAAATGCAAACTCTGGGAGCGCTACCCTCTCTGATTTAGTAGGTCTGTGACAAGGCCCAGGGAATGGTGGCTGTGTCTGATGCAGGTGCTCGCAAGGATGCACTTGATGAGATGCTGTGTTCCATGCTTCATGTCCACAGTGGCTGGAGCTGCCCCACAAGGGGTAGAAGAGGAATTCCTGCCAGGGCTTTCCCCAGTAGGAATTATTGGAATTCCAAAGAAAGAAGCACCAAATGCCAGGGTGATCTGTCCAAAGCATTTATTGAGAGAACTTACAAACAGAACATTCTGTCCCTGCAATAAACAACTAGAAAAGGGACGTTCTGCATGTGCAGTTGACAGTGAGCGGTGAGGCGATGGAGTTTATATGGGGAGTTAATGAATTTGGCTTCAGACTGGGGCTGTTTTCTGTATGTTTAACAACGTGGTTCATTTTTTTCAGCATTTTATATAAAAATCTAAACAAGTTTGTCAGAACCTAGGAATATTTAAGGTTCCGAAAAAAAAAAAAAAAAAAAAAACTTGCAGCTTGCTGGGTCATGGAGCAGTCAAGGCACTCTGTATAGAGGGACCTGTGTGACCCTGTCCACTGAGTTAAGAAGAAAGTGGAGTGGCTTGCCCAAGTTCACACTGAGTAAAACCAAAATATGCCAAAGATAATCTGAGAATGGAATCTTTTTGATGAGGTAGACCTTGAAGAAAAATAGATTTCAGCTACTGATCCAGATTCAGGATCCAGAACTTGCCACTGAGAAGCTCCAAGGCCAATGTTTGGCCTTGACTCCTCAGTTTTCCTCTCTACCTCCCAAGGCCACTTCTCCTGTCCCTCCCTCAGTGCCTACCCCTGCTTCACCATGCCATTCCGCATCCCTTCCTGAAAACCTGTCCTCTACTTCAGCTCAAGGTTTCTGGTTTCTGGGGCTCTTCTCTAAAGGGAGTCTGACCTCTCAGAGTGGTTAAGGGACATAAAATAAAGCAATGATATCAAAAAGAACCACAGACACTGATTAGTATAGAAAAATTTGAAATAGCCCTCCCCACCTCCCTGCATCACAGTGCACCTTGCTCTCAATAAAAATGAGAGAAAACAAAGTCTAGAAGAAAAGTTCCCACACAGATCTAGTTTCAAAGCTTCACAGTGGGATCCGGGGCATTGTACGTATGCAGAAATCCCACCTGGTCAAGAACATGTACCGTAGGCTTTGAGGAAGATACCTACTTTTCTAGAGGGAGGCGTCTTTGGGCTTCAGAGTGAGCCCGGGCTCTGAAGCAAATGCTGTGAGCTACTTTGGAGATGAGAGATGGTAAGGATGAGTTCTGTTTCACAAGCATCACTTTTAATGATAACTCAATTAATTTTAATAGCAGTGCCTACAAATTGCCTTATAAAACACTGTTCAAGGTGCCTTGTAAAACGTACAGTTTAACAGACAGTTTAGAATGGTGAGAAATTTCAGAGCAGTGTGCAATGTCATATTGGGGTCTGGAAAGAGCTGGTCTTTCTTTTTCCTAGAAGTTTTGGCTGAGGCCCCTACAGGAGAAAATGGGTCTTTTTCTTTGTTCAAGCAGATGATTCATGAGAAGATCAGTCAAGGGTTAAGCATGGGAAAGACTAGAGGAGCAGGCAAGACAAGGAGTGGACACCAAGGAGCAGACAGACATTAGAGGGGGCATCGTGGGAGGCATTGTGACTCCTCTCACCAAAAAAGGAAGAAGGGGGTGGAGGGAAACTTCTGGGATCTGAGTGCATCTGTGGGCAGTTTGGTCAGTACAGTTACCCAGCTCTGCTTCTCTGCTACAGCCACTGTTGAGTCATTCAGCACCACCCAGGAGCAGAACAGTTGAAACATGCTATTGATAGGCGAGTTACTCTTGCATCAAAAAAGTCCCCCAAATGTCTGTGTAGATACATCCACTAAAGAGATATTTTGAGATCTCCAACTCATGATTGTTCTAAATAGTGACTGTAATATAAAAATATGAGATGAAGTTTATTTCCCACTGCACTCTAAATATTTTTTTTACATATTTGGAGGAGACAAAAGATCACTTAAGCTGTCGGGTCTCCTGGGAAGAACGTAAGCAACCAGTTCTTTAGGGCAACAAGGCTGGATGTTTTCTGACAGAACTCCTGGGGCCCTCGAAACCTCCTTCGTCTCTGTTTCTCCTGGTGGGAAGCAGTGCACAGAACAAGGCTCAGCAGATGGACCGCCTGAAGGAGTGAGCATCACTTGAGGGTGGTGGAGACCATATGCTCTTTCATCCAGCCCTGCAGAAGGCCCTGAGGATAAGACTCTGGGAGAAGCAATATTGCAGACCAATCTCTGCAAGATGACTTTCCTCTGCACATGTCACTATTCTCTTGTTCACCTGTGTCACCTCTGACTTTCCAAGCATTTCTCGTTTTTCAAGATCAGCTTGAAGCCGTTTTGAACATTATTCATCACTGTCTCTCATTGTCTGAAAATCCTACGGTCGCTGGAGCTGGCACCCTGCAATTAACAATTATATTGTCTATAGTTATATATGATTCTCTGGTGGCTCCAGATGTGAAGTCCTGTTTCATTAATGACACTGTAACTGTCTCTAGCAAATCAGCATCTGCTCTGCTGCACTTAGTCAGGGTCAGACACACAGCTCTCAATAATTTGCTCTTTGGTCCTTATCACTCATTCAGGGACCAAGGTTTGTCAGGCAAATCAATCAATAGAGGGGCAGCATGTTACAGTAAAAATATCACTGAATGAATGAAAGGGGTTATGTGGTCTTGTGTTCCTATTGTTTAACTAGATGAAGACCTTTGGATGGGCCACCAAACTCTTCTTTAATTAGAATGTGTCTTGTTCTACATTCTTGTTTTTAAATTTGAAAAAATGGAAGGGAGAGATTTCCAGAGAAGCAAATCATTATATAAATGGAAGATGTTGTTGGCAACATTTAAAAAAAAAAAAAAAGCAAGTTGAGATGATCAGACTACACCCTACTTGGAGTGGCCTTAGGGAAAGAAGATATCCTACTTGGAACCATTAAAGAATCATGCATGTTTACAGACAATATAACTTAACTGTGGGGTTCCGGCTACAGGGCTGTAGGGTTTTCATACCATAAAAGACATGATAAATGATGTCTAAAATCACTGGTAAGGAGTGTGGGGAGCACCCAGAAACCTTCATGACAGGCTGCTTTCCTCTGACCATAGGGCAGATTCCTGGGTTGATTCCCTTCTGCCTGGCTACTGGACACCTCCTCCTGAGGAACTCATGCCTGGCTGAGAGGATGTCTAGAGTAAAAATGTAAAGACTTCCACTCATCTTTCCGTTTTCCTCAAGCATCTTCTGTTTCCAGGTGCTGTGGAGGAGACCATTGAAATGTAAAACACAAAGCCAGAAAACTCCCAAAGCCTCCTGCAGCAAAATAGAAATGGCACAGAGACCTGCCACTGTGCTGGGGCACTCATGCTGCAGGAATTAGAGAAAGAAATATATTCACCGTGGGTTCCAACAGTCCAGAGAACAAAGGCTCAGATCTGGCTTCAAGTGCTGAGCTTTCTGAAAGGGCCTGTCCTTGAACCAGCCGGTGGTGTGAGTGCAAGTCAGTGGGGTTACCTCGTTGAGGCCCAAAGACATTACTCAATTAATGCAAGGTCTGGGGCCATGATGTTGGACCGGGGGTTATGGGAAGTGGGAGGGAGATTCTGAGTGGTCTTTGGAATCTCTCAGATCTCTGTTCATGCTTTTGGAATTTTACAAATTAAAAGTTGAAAGGTAATCAATCAAGAAGAAAAAGGAAAGCCATGGACTGAATATTGATAAATAATGGAATGCAGTTATGCTTGCCCACACGAGGTCACTTGATGTCATTTAGCAGCTGTAGGTTTGAAGTGAACACTTACTTTCGAAACAGTTAGTTACATGAGCAGAATCTTAGTTTGGCAGAAATCACATGGACTTCTTGGGATTCACTGTAATGAATTTAGACTAGAAACATTTTGTTTTCTCATCTGAAACGTGGGGCTCAATGTTGCTGTGGGGCTAAATGTTGCTTGGTCATTTCTACCGTAGGCAAATCCTGCAAAGAGCCAAATGAAGAATGTGCAAAGTTTCAACTCACTTGCAAGAGATTGCTAGTTAAATGCAAACACAAATCATGTTTCTCACGGCTGACACTGGAAATACAGGGTTCTGATGGTTGCCCTCAAAATAGCAGAATTCAAATGCCCTGTTTGATAAATAGCTGGTGCTGTCCTCCGTATCATGTGATGCTTAATAAATTTACATTATAGGTACTCTGGTGATAATGGAAAAGCTATAAAGAAGCAAATGAAACTCTGAAGGAAAACAATGTAAATCTGTAAGGTAGGTATGATTAGTATCTATTACTGATGAGGAAACTAAAGCATAGAAGATGATGGTATTTTACAAGATTATCCTGTGATGGCCACTCCTCTGAGTATCATCACCCTTTCTGCCTTTAATGTGGTTGGTGAATATGAACTCAGTGCAGAAGTTTTGGAATTATCCTAGAAATTCCACCTCTCTCAGTAACCATAACCCATTAGTCATCAAGATATCTGTTTGTAGCTCAGGAAAGTTTATCAGACTCATCAGATAAATGATTTGAAATAATAAGAGAGTTAAATGTGACCCGCACCAAGTCCACTATATAAAACCTCCTACATTTCTATATCGCCAACAATAAAAGGTTATAAAAGCTTTTGGGTATTACTCCTAATAGTTCACATTAATTCAATGCTTATTTTGTGCTAAGTACACTGCATATATTACTTCATTGTGAGCACCACCAGCATATGTTAGCATATGAATAGGGCAAAAACATGGAAGGAAAAATACCATTTTATGATGTTATTTTCCTCAAGGAGGAGGAATGGTACAGATAAACTTTTTCTATATTGTATTAATTAGTAATAAGAAGGATATATTGCCTTGGTCCTTAATAAATTTGTGGAAAATTACAAAACATACCATTTGTAAATGCAACTTACAAGGGATAAATTTTAAAAGATGCTTGAAAAACCTTTCATTAGAAAATATTAAACCTCATTAAACAGTCTTTAAAATGACCTCCATCAATGTTTCAGTATTTCAAAAATATCAAATATTCCAAAATTTAGCCATGGATTTAATGCAAGTTCCAATAAAAATTCCAAAATGGACTTCTGTGTAATATTACAAGGTCAATCTGAAATATACATGAAAAAAGCAAAGGTTAACAATAGGCAATGCACTACTGAAAAAGAATCTGAGGCATCTGCTCTTGATATTAAGAGTAAGAAATTATAAATCTGTAGTAGTGTTATTCAGTAGAAATAATATGGGAGTTCAAGTTGTAATTTAAAATTTTCGAGTAACCACATTAAAAAAGTAAAAAAAAAAATCCAGGTGATGTGAATTTTGATAATAAATTTTACTTAATACATCTCAAATATTATTTCAACATGTAACCAATATAAAAATTAGTTTAAAACATTTTACATGCTTTTTTAAATAACTTCTCAAAATCTAGAGTATATTTATACACACTAGAGTACATCTTGTTTTAGACTAGTCATTTCAAGTGCTTAATAATCAATGTGTGTAATGTCTATTACATTACCACAACTTTCTAGTATATAAGTAAATGTGATCAAGAATTGGCCTATTCACCAACTGGGGCTCAAGGGCTTATGGGAGGTCAATGTTTAGAAATGTAGGCACTGCAATTCACTTCAGTAGGTAGCACTGGGGAAAGTATCTAAGATGTAGAAATGTTAATTATGGAGGAAAATATTTAAAACATGACTATATTTAATTAAAGAACTACGTTAGTCGTACCATAAAATAAATTTTTAAAAAAGATAGATTGATTTAGATGTAGCACTTAAGTTTAACAAAGTATTATCATTCAAAGACTCTAAATAATAATTCCTAAAACCCAATACTGAAAATATGTAAAACCTAATAGAAAAATAAATATTTCAGAGAATATAAACACTGAAGGAAAATAAAAATGTAAAAAGATTTTTCAATCTCATAGTGATCAGAGAAATATAATTTAAGCACAGAAAATACAATTTAAAATCCCATAGATTGGTAAAATGAGAACTATTGTTCATGTGGGACAGCGAATGCTCTTCTACAGTCTTGGTAAAGATGCAAAGTGGCACAACCGCACTGGAAAAGAATGTGGCATTGTCTTTTAGTTGTAAATCTTATATAGAGTAGCACACATATAGAGCAATGTTAGCAGTGATGTTTATAACACTACTAATGTAGAAATAACACTAGTGCTTATTGATAAGGGAATGAATGAAGGAGCCATGTTTGCTCTGTGGAATATTATATAGTAGGGGAAATAAATACATTCATATGCAACATTGATTTTGAGCAAAAAAATTTTGAATGAAAAAAAAACAAATTCCTTGAGACAAATAAAGTGGCACTATTTTTAATAAAACTCAACTTTCTCTGAGGTGTATTTACATATTGTGAAGTTTATCCTTTCGAGTATACAATATTTACAGAACTGTGCAACTGTCACAACTATGTCATTGAACAATGTTTCCATCTGCTGTCTGGCTGAAACCATGATTGGAGTCAGCCCTAAAGTGGTAGCAGGGTCATTCCCACCAAGAGCTCTCCCAAATTGTTCAGAGATGGAGCTGGTTGAGATTCCAGAGAGAGAAGCACTGAACACTTGTTTGATAAGTTCAAAGGGTTTATTAAGGGAATTTACAGAGAGAGGCTGCTGCAGTCCTCATGACAGATAGTTAGAAAAGAGTTGCTCTGTCCATCCAACCTCTGCAATGACGGTTTGGGTTATGGAGTTCACATGGGTGTTTAGGGAACTTTGCTCAGGGCCTGGCCTAGTGTGTCTGTGTCTACCAGCAGATTGATCTTTCAGTGTTTCAGCCGATGACCTGCACAAATGTATCCATGCCAGGAAACATTCAGTGTTCTATAGGCTAGGGCACAAAGCAGTCAAGTGCTCCGTTTCCGGGTCAGGACAAAGAAAATGGAAGAACAAGGAGACTCTACAACCTCCCCAAAGGACATTTCATTATCAGTCACTTTCTATTCTTCACTCTCCACCATCTTAAGAACTGCTAATATACTTCACTTTCTATCTCTTTGCTTCTCTTATATGTTTTATTAAATAGCATTAGATGATGTGTATAGCCTTTTATGTCTGACTTAGCACAATGTTTTTAAGGCTTATGCATGTTGTAGTAGGTATCGGTATTTTGTTTATTTTTCATTGCTGAATAACATTCCATTGTATGGCTATTCCATATTTTGTTTATCCAATTTTCAGGTAGAAATTTGAATTTCTTGCACCACTACTCCAAAGGCAGTTGGATAAGAAAAGCAGTTCCACCCTCCTTTTCCTTTTGTTCATTCTCCTTCTCACCATCCTCAACTCTACTACAAGAACAAGCTTTGGGAACCACAACTTCTCATTTAAAAAATTCCAATGGCATCTCACTTCGATCATAAAAGAGTATAAAACAATACAAAAAGTTATTTTAAGTTTCTTGCCTTGATTTAGTCTTTCACCAGCCTTATTAGTCATGTTACCAATCAAACAAAACCACAAACTCTTTGCCAGCCCAACATTCCTGTTCTGGCCCTGCCTTTATGAGCCCTAATGCCACCCTCTAGGGTACCCTGTCCTCACCCTCTCACCATTAATGTCTCTTACTGAAAAGATTTCTACTATTCTCTGAAAGTCAGAAATTCACAGTGCCTGGAATATTCAAGGTATTTGTTATTTACTATTGTAAATGATTATAATTCCTGTAGTATACTGTTAATCAATATATAAATGTACATAGATATTTGTCAACTTACTACATCACAGTTGCTTCTTACAAGTCTCTCATTCCTTCTGTATTCAAGTTTACTGAAGTACATCTTTTATTATTTCTCTCTGCAAGGTGTGGCAAATTGTTAAACCCGTCTGAAAAAAAGTCTACTGTACTCTCTTAAATTATAAATAATCTGGAATATAATTCCCAATTTAATTGTTTTTCTTTGCTGTTTTGATATTATGAATTTTCTTTGTGTTTTTCTAAGAAGAGGTCTAATAGTTAATTCTTTGTAGATATTCCGGGCTTTGTTATTTTGCTGCTCCTCAGATTCTCTACTTGTCTTTTTTTAAAATTTTAAAAGATTTTAAATTTGTTTTAATTAGTTATACATGACAGTAGAATGCATTTATGCACTCTGATATATCATACATAGATGGGATGTAATTTCTCCTTTTTCTGAGTGTACATGTTGTAGAATCACATCGATCATGCCATCACATATATACATAAAGTAATAATGTCTGTTTCCTTCTGTCTTCCTATCTCCACCTTCCCTCTTCTCCCCTCCCTTCACTTCCCTCTACCTAATCTAAGGTGACTCTATTCTTCTCTAGTGTCCCCTCCATTGTGAATTAGCATCCGCATATTAGAGAAAACATTCAGCCTTTGATTTTTTGGGGGGTATTGGCTTATTTAGCTTAGCATGATATTCTCCAACTCCATCCATTTACTAGTAAATGCCTTAATTTTATTCTTCCTTAAAGCTGAGTAATATCCTATTCAATGGAATATATATATAATATCACATTTTCTGTATCCATTCATCTATTGAAGGACACCTAGGTTGGTTCCATAGTTTAGCTATTGTGAATTGAGCTGCTATAAATATTGACATGGCTGCTCTGCTTGTCTTCGGCTTTTACAATTCCATGGCAATGTTTCTACATGTAGTTCTTTTTAACAGAGTCTAGTTATTTGGGGGCATGGTTTTAATGTGAGGATTCACATATTTTACCAATTCTGAATAATTCTCAAACTTTTCAAGTGATGAATTTTTGACATTCTCTCTAAGATCCTGGTAGAATATTTATTAAGTATATAGTAAACATATTCTATTATTAAATGTTTCATATTTTTTAATCTTTTAATTGGTACATGATACATTTTTATAAAATCTTCAGCTTGAACTTCCAGTTCCCCCATTCAATTTCCACCTATGCGCATCCACTGAAAATTTTATTTCTCTGAAAAGAATTTTGTGTGTATAATTCCTAGACATTATGCCTAAGTTTTATTTTCAAAGCCACTCATTTCTTTCCTCTCCCATAGAAGAAAATTTTTATCTTTTTTTTCTTTTATCCTTATATTCATTTTGAATGTACTTTTTTATGGAGTCTAATTTTTCTACTACTTCAAGTCCTTTGGGATCAGATATTTTTGCTTCTCAGTATTTTTCTAAGGGAAGGATCCTTCCTTGTGTGTTTTGTGATTTCTAAATTGTAAGCTTATATTCATAGGCATTGTTTTATTCTCAGCATATCTGGTCCCGTAAACCCTTGGTTATAGACATTGTTGATACCAAGTTTTTATAGTAGTTTGGCTTTAAATTTTTTTCTCATGTAGTCCAGAGGCTTTACTGGTCTAAAACCAATTTTTAAATTCATTTATCACTCTGGAGATTCAAATTCCATATTGGTAAAGTGAACTCGGGCTTTATAACTTCATACAACACGGGTTATGTTATCTAATAGTGTCTTTGGGTCTTTCATGCTAAATCTTATAAAATTATTTTGCTGTTGTTGTTTGTATTTAAAAAAAAATGTTTTCATATATTGCTCCTGAAATGCCTTTTCTTTTCTGGTGTATCTAATGAGTGCATTCCTGCTAACGTCACCACCAAGGAGACATCTCAGTTTCAGCACCCTGCCTCATGCACACAGTCTTGTCCTATGTGTGTTACATAAGCTGCCCTACAACTCCTTCAGCTAATACACTATCCAGTGTTTGGGGGCAGGGGTACTAAGATTTTGGCTTGTTAGCTTAACATTCTTTAAGTTTCCTCTTTTTATGCTAGAAAGGGAATTTCCTTTCATTACCCTGAGTTCAAATGTAAATGCAAATTACATTATAAAATAAATATAACTAAACCAGTATTTTTCTAATGAACTGCTTATCTGTTGGCTGAGTCCACCATATTCCCAGAAATTCAAGTCCCAGAAGGTCAGCTGACATTTTAAAAATCAACATTTTGTTTAAAAAAACAAACAAAAAACAGATTTAAGGTGAAAGACTTCAGTTTCTATCTGAATTACTACGAAAGTAACTCACAACAGGGTAGATTAAGACTGACAGTAAACCTATTGTGAAATCTAGAAGGAATTTCTACTATTAAGTTGATTGAACTAGATTGAAAAGTGTAATTGATGGTCCATTTTCCAAGCTCATGAGAAATCTGCTCACTCCAACAGTTAGAAAATCTCTCCCTCCCTCATGTATTCTCTGCCTTCTTGATTATAAATACAAACTCTCTCCTAACCTGAACTCTCTCCCTCTAGTACACCGCAACTTTTTATTTTTTTTTTTAAAAGATATTGTGCTGATCAGCTTGCCTTCCCTGTTACAAAACACCTGAGTAAAACAACTTAAAAAAAAAAAGTTGTCTTGGTGTATATTTTCAGAGGTTGCATCCCATAGTCAGCTGGTTTCACTGTGTCTGGGTCTGTGGGGAGGCAGAGCATCATGATGAGGACATGGCAGAATGAAGTTGCTCATCTTACACAGGAAGGCAGAGAGAGAGAGAGAGAGGACAGCGAGGTCACAATCGGGGCTGGAGACAAGATATGCCCTTCCAGGGCATGACTCCAGTGACCTACTTCCTCCAAATAGGCCCCACCACCTGTTGTTTCCGCCACCTCCCAATAGTCCATCCATTTATAAATCCATCAATGGATTTATCTGTTGATGAAGTCAGAATACATAGAGTCCAATCACTCCCTCCTCAAAGCCTCATCTCTGAACACTGCTGCCCCGGGGACCAAGCATTTGATCAATGCATGAACCATTGGAGAAATCTCCTATGCAAAGCATAACGGACATCTAGGGAGTTATTCTCATTTCTCACTTTTCTTCCATATTCCAACTCCATCTCTACACAAAGCCTATGTTAATTCTCTTTTAACATTTAGTAAAAACCTGTAATTGTCAAATACAGCTACATGATATATGTGGAAAAGAAAAAAACTCAGAGTGGCCTCCTGAATTATACCAGTCAAAACCTTTCAGAAAATCATGTAGGACTGAGTCTGGTAAAACACCAAGAGCAGTTCATTCTAGGGACTTTTGTTTGCTATGTATTGCCTCTCTCTGTGTATATAGAGATGTATCTATATCTCTGTGTGTGTGTGTGTGTGTGTGTGTGTGTGTGTGTGTATGCGTATGTATCTTTTCCATTAAATTTTTGGTGGATGTTTAGATTTTCACGTATGACTTTGGTAAATAGTTCTGCCATGAACACGAGAGTGTGTATCTCTTCAACACTGAAATTTCCTTTCCTTTGATATATATACCCTGAAGTGGTATTGTTGGATGATAAAGTAGTTCTATTTTTAATCCTTTGAGGAATCTCTACTGTTTTCCACAATGGCTGCACCAATTTACATTCCCACCCTCCATGTTCCTTTTTCTAGTTGTATGATTCTTGTATTTTTAACGTACAAAGAGCCAAAGTAATAGCTCATGGAAATTAAAGATTTTTAACAAAATCCTTTTTAGTTCTTCTAATATACAAACGCTTTCGGTAAGCACTAATCTGGGTGAAGGAATACAGAGATGCCAGCTTCCCTGAAGCCCCACCAGAAGCACCATTTCCTCCATACCTCTTTCCTTTAACTGTATAAACCTGCATCACTAAATGATCTAGTTTAATTTTCTCTGTTGTTTGTTTCATGTAAATTATAATCATACTGTGACTATTCTTTTGAATCTTTGTTCCTTCATTCAACAATTATGTTCATGAGATCTGTTCATGCCAATTATGTGTCTCTTTCATTTTCCTGGCTATTTAGGGTTCCTTTTAATGAAAACAACATAATTTATGTATACATTGATTCTTGCTGGGTTGGGATATTGTAAAAAATATTGCTATAAAACTGCTGCATAGTGTCGTTGATGAACATATTCTGGTTTTATGCTTAGAAACAGATTTGTGGTAAGAGAGGCCAACCTAGGCCTGGCCTTCATAGACGGTGTCAGGTTTTTCCAGTTTGTTGAAATGATGGACATTGCCGTCAGCTGTGGGTAAGGGTTCCGTGTGCTGCACATCATAACCCGTACTTTGCATTCCCAGCTGTTCACACTGTAGCAGATGCAGTATCTGTAAATGGTAGTCACGTTTTCGTTCTGTGCACCTTTGATGACTAAAATTTGAACACAGTTTAATAACTATCAGCCATTTGGTTTCTTTAACGAAGAATCATTTCATAAATTTTAACTGTCTTGATTTCTTCTTGATTTTTGAAAATCTTCAGGTATTTTGAATAAAATTCCTTTATGTATTATATCAAATAACTTTTTTGACTTTTTTGATAATTTTTAAGGAACAAGTATTTTTAGTTTTAATACAGTCATATTAATCAGCCTTTGTGGTTATCACATTTGTGTTTTAAGAATCCACCTTATATCTAAATTTAAAAAGGTATTTTTTTGTATATTGACTGCAGAAAGCTTTGTTGTTTTTCCTTTCAAAATTTAGACAAGATCTACCTGCACTTGGTATCTTTTATGTGTTTTGAAGCAAAGTTCTCATTTTATTTTTAAAAATTTCCTTAGGGTTTATTCAATTATTCCAGAGATGTCTATTGAAAATCTGTCCCTGTCCTCAAGTGTAAGCTTTTGTCCTGGTAGGAACCAAGCATCCATGTATGGATAGATCACTGGTCCCTTGTCTCTCCCATTTCTCAATTTTTTTTCATTGTCAAAGCTCTATAATATGATTTTATAACTAGAAAGCTGATTACCCCACCTTATTCTTCATTTTTAAATAAATTTTGACTACTTTTTTTTTGCATTTCCATAGAAATTGTAGAAACCACTCATCTAGTTACATAGTGGGATCAATGTGTTGGATTTTGCTAATTCATTAAACATAGATTTATTGGGGAATAATTGGCAACTTTAAATATGGAATCTCTTAGTCCATCTACGTGTATCTCCTTTATTTAACTCTAATTCATGTTAAGTATTATTTGTATTTAGAAATCTTCACTTTTGTCAGAATTATTATTTGCTATTCCTTAGTTTAGTGATATTATATGTAGTATTTTCAATAACTTCACCTTTGGTTATTGTTGATTTATTGAATTAAAATGATTTTGCGTATTGATTTTTGTTTACAGAAATGTTGCTAAACTTACTTAGCAATTCTAATCAAATCAATCAAGTGTGGATCTTGATGGATTTGTTTCTTCCTTTTAGTCCTTCTGTCTTACATTTCTGTTTCTTGCCTTCTGTCCTGGTCAGGACCCCTAGTATGATGTGGAATAAAAGTAGTGAATCCTCATCTTGTGTCTCAGCTTGCTGCAAGATTTTTATGCATATACTTTATTTTTAATCAGATTTCCTCCTTTTCTGAGATGGCTAAGAGATGTTATTCTCCTTATGAATCTGTGCTGAATTCTGAGAAGGGCTTTCTTTTTTGTTCCATATGATATTATAAAATGATCTTTGCTCTTTTTCTGCTAGTGAGGTGGATAGAACATTCATGTGTTTGGTGGAGAGAAACCAGAGCCCAAGATGGGCTGCCATTCTGAATCACCGCTCAGGGTTGCTCATTTTACTTTGCTTTGGCCTGCTGTTTCCCTGCTATCTATCTGTTCAGCTCTTCCCTAACTTAAGATGAGTATTAAATAATTTTATAGTGGAAACGTTGAAAAGACATTTTACCATGATCTGAAATATGAGTATCCTTGCATTGAAAAAAAAATGAAAAAAAGATGTATTTAAAAACAAAAATGCTACTTGGGAAGCAAGTGTGGCAGAACAAAATTTTACTTATAACAAAATATAGAGGACTGGCTGGCTCTTCACTGTACTGAACCACAAGAGCAGATGCCCTGCTGTGGCTGATATTTCTCTTCTACCTTCCACCTTGCAGACTTGGAGGTCAGGAGACCTAAGTGTTAATTGTTGGCTCTAACCTTGGACATGACACTGACCCTTTATGGAGCTTTTGGGTCATTTCTTCCCACTTTATTTTGCTGCTTCTAGTTTGTTTCATGGCATTGGATTTGTCTCTCCCACGATATGCTCCCTCTGAAGTCCTCCCGGCCTCAGCTCCCACCTTCTATTCAGTGCCATTCCCTGTGATTTTCCATTAGGTCTTGCTCATCTCATTCAGCTTTTAAATGTCTCGACAAGTCATTTGGTATCCATATATTAATAAATAGCCACAGTTGTTTTTAGTTTGCAGGAGCACAAAGAGCAGCCTAGGAATATTGCAGCCATTCATTTGCAAACGATTTAAGAAATACTTCATCATGCTTTATTGTGTTTCGTGTGATATAAACACACCTCTCAATTGAATTATGCTCTATATTCAAGTGGGAGGTTAAATTACACTGCAGACAGAAAGAGAAAAGTACAGTTATTTTAAACAGAGTTGGAGAAGAGGTAGGAAAGTAGTTCTGGGTTTCATGTCATTAATAAGAACATGTAGATAACAAAACCCTGTGCCGAATGCTGTAGCTTCATAGCTCATACATCCTATTTGAAAACTGAAAACAGGTTTTTTTCCCCAGTAACAATGTAGACTCTCTCTTAGTTACTGGTTGCTATGTTAAGTAATATGAGTAGACCTCACAATTTTTGATTTGTAGTGTTATTATTGGGAACAGGAATAGCTCTTTAGAGTTTCTAAGGAGACAAAGAGATAAAATTTGAAGATAACATAGAATGTATCCCAAACGAGATGTTTTCTCAGAGCAGAGCACTGTCCCATTATGTTTGAGGGGAGATGGTGTGTATTCATGCATCTGTTCATTGTGAAGGGGAGACGGCTATCTCTGAGGTGGTATACAAGAGCAGTTAACAACCTGGGTGTTAGAAGGAGGCTACCTGGTTCCTGGGTGAGGCTGCAATTCTTAGTAATTGAAATGTGAGGGCCTATAGCGGCCAATGCAACTTTGAAAAAGAAGAATGAAGTTAGAGGACTACCACTACCGGACGAATAGGTTACTTGACAAAAGAGATTCCAGAAATAGATCCACATGTATATACGCAAGTGATTTTTGATAAAAGCACAAACTCATGCCAGTAGAGAAAGGTTAGCCTTCTCAACAAGACAAGAAACAGTGCTACAGCCCTGGATGTACACATGTAAAATAAATAAAGCAACAAGATTTATTCCTGATGCTACACAAAAATCCACTACAACTGCATAATACACCGGATTATAAGTCAGAAAACTATAAAACTTTTAGAAATAAACACAGAAAAAAAAAATCAGCAAGCCATGATAATTTCTTTGATATCACACCAAATGCGCAACCCATAAAAGAGAAATTGTAATAAATTGAACTTCATCAAAATTTAAAACTTGTTTTTGAAAGACACTATTAAGAAAATGAAGAGAAAAAGCTATATGTTGGCAGAGATAATTTTGCAAATCATAAATCCAATAAAGGACTTTCATTGAGAATATAAAACTCAATACAATAAAACAATATAATAAAAAATAGACAAGATTTCAAGAGTCTTTTCACCAAAGAAGTGAAGATATGCAGATAGCGAATAAGCTCATGACTATTAATTAGGAAAAAGGGAATTAAAGCCACATTGAGATAGCACTATTTACTCACTAGAATTACTCTCATAAAAGATAGATAATACAGAGTTTTAGCAGGGGTGTAGAGGAACTGGAACTCTTGCACTCTTAATGAGAATGTATGTGGTACAACCGCTAAGGGCAGTTTATAAGTTTCCCAAAAAGTTACAACACTGTGCATATGATCCAGCCTCTCTACTCCTGGGTGTTTGCCCAAGATAAATGTAAGCAATATCCCTGCAATGGGTTACACAACAGCATTCACAGTAGATTTCTTCGTAGTAGCCATGAACTGGAAAAAGCCTGAATACCCATGGATAGACCAGAAATTATTTGTTCATTTACCTATCTATACCATGGAGTACTAATCGGAAATAAAAGGAATGAATTATTGATATACCCAAGAGGATGGATGACTTTAAAATATGTTGAGGAAAAAGAAGTCAGATAAAATGTACCTATTATAAATTCCATCCATAGAAAATCCTACAAAAATGCAAAGAGGTAATAATAATTGATGTAGCTAATCTATAAAGTATTTAGCATTGGGCCTGGCAATAATTAACATTATTATAAAAGATATTAACATCATTTTGTTACTATGGAATTACTAAGAAAATGTGTCTGTGAGAAGAATAGAGAGGGTGTTTTCTGAAGCAGGTAGAGATTGGGGGCAGATTGTCCTCCCTCTTATGGGCTGAATAATTTTCCCCAAAATTCATAAGTTGAAATCCTTACCCTGGGTACCTCAAAATGTGACTGTTTTGGAGACAGGACCTTTAAAGAGGTAATTAAGTTAAAACGAGGCCATTTCATGCCCCCCTCCACCCCATGATTCATTCATGTCTTTATAAGAAGAGATTAGGGCACACAGACATCCGAGACCCTATGAGAACACAAATAAAATGTGGCCATCTGCAGGCCAAGGATAGAGGCCTCCAAAGAAACCAACCCTGCTGGCATCTAATCTTGAACATCCAGACTCCAGAATCATGGGAAAATTAACTTCTGTGGTTTAAGCCTCCCCATCCAAAAAACTTGGTTACGACACCCCCAGGCCCACTCATTCTTACCCCAGCTGAAGGTCTCCTGCAGGTGCGCTTCCCTGTCTGCTGGGGTGACCCCTTCCCAGCATGCAGTCCTCTGTAGAGCACATGGAATTTTGCACACAGCTGTTGCGGGCTGTTACTCATCTCAGAGCACCTGGTAATGACAAGCCTTTCAGCATCCACACCCAACCAGGCGCAGACCCTGAGGCACCTTTGTTAGTGTTTGCCCTGGTGGGGGCACCTGCTGGGTTTGCAGCCGCTGCACTACCACGGGCTCCACACTTGGCTCTCCTACCTCTCAGTGCCATTGTCAGGGGCAACCGAGCCCCAGCTTTATACAATCAAGTGCCCTGTGCCGTGAGACATCAAAACGGAAGGAAACAAATGAAACTCGAAGATTACTTCACTCCTGGGGATTTTATTTCCTAGTTCATTTATGGCACTTTTCATCTGAAAATTTTATCTTGAAATGTAGAAGCTTAAATATCTTCAATGGAATTACTGTACATTTTCTAAGACTCTGGTGTTCTTTGCTCTCTCCCTTAAGATACCATGTCCTCATTTATTTCCATGCCTTTTAAACTTTTCTTTCTATATAACAAGCCCCTTGAACACCTCTTAGGATTTTTCTTTTTTTTGATCATAAACCAGATTTTTCATTCTTTGAATGCTTGTTCTCTCCAACCCTCATATTAAACTTCCTGCAGTGTGAATCCATGAGTGATCTGTCAAACAGAAGCACAGAAATTCCTTGGAGACAGAGATGTGGTTTTATATCTCACGCTTAGCCTTCTGGGCACTAAGTGTTCTTAATAAATCCCCATTATGGCTTCCTCCGTGTCTAAAACATTCTCCTTCCGTAAGGCTCAACAAGTTTTCACATAACTCAAACTAATTGAGAAACAGTTATTCACTCATTTATTCGCGGGGTGCCCATGAGTTGATGGAGTTACAAAGCAGAATAGGAATCACTGCTGTAAAAGCTTTTAATCTAATAGAGGGGTTCAAAAATGTACATAAATGTGTGTAAGAAAATGTTGTAAATGTGGGTTAGAAGTACAGAGAATACCAGAAGAGAAGGAGCAGAGTGAGGAGGGCATTTTAGAGGAGATGACCCTAAAATACAGACTTGAGGGACAGGGCTTTTAAAGGAGACCTCTTCTCAACCCTCTCAAGCCTGTGCTCTGTCACAGACCACATTTGTAATCTGCCCACATCTGGTTGTTGATGCCCAGAGATGGGAGGGGCACAAGGCCTTCCCCTTAAGGAACACGTAGTCTAGCTAGTCACATACATGACATGGTACCTCTGAACACTTATAAAATATCTCTTCCTTATAAACATGGGTTGACTCATGAAGATTTGATAAAGAAATATGACTTTTAAAAGTGTGCTAAAATGAGAAAAATATATAAGAACTTATTTGTAATTTTTTTCCCTTGAAGTTATATACCCTGGGACAATTTTTTTAACCAGCTTCCTGAAGTATGTTCTGGCCTTCACTAAAAAGGAACATGAATTCTCTTGGGACACTGGTAGTTGAGAAATGTTAACACTTTGAAAGCCACCAGTTCCTGACCCCTAGCTTCAGCCCAGAAACCTCTTCTGATATTAAATATTTCTGTGACCTTCCCTCTGGACTTAATTATCAAATCCTGGAATATGCATATTTGTAGCACAGGACTTAGTCTTTGATTATATGTGGGTTTTGTAGTTTGCTGTTTTTCATCAGGTTATCCCCAATAAGGTAACTTCCTGGAGGAGCCTATGTATGCCCCAAATGACTTCCAAACTGCATGATGCACAGTTGTTCCTCCATTTTATGAGAAAGGACTCAATTGGACTGACAAGTCTCTCTGCCACTCATTTTCTGGCGAATGGTTGCCTTCAAGAGAGGAGAAAGGTGTTACTTTGAAGATAAACAACATAACAAGATACCCACCACAAAGTTCTTTGGTACCTATGATCTCCATGCAAGGTATTCTGAATTAGAAAAGTTGTGGACTTTGAAAGTAAAGAGATGTTGGATTTAGAGTTTAAAAATTACATTTGCATAAAGAGGAGTAAACTTCCAGAATTGTTGTTGACCATCACACCACCTTCTATCTTACTGGTCCTTTAAGGTGGGTAGTGTCACATGTCAGTCAAAGTTTAGATTTCTTGTTGCCATACTTAAAATAAATTACTCTCCCTGCCACTTACTTTTGGGGCCAGCAGAGAAGTAAAAACAGGCCTTAGCTAGGATTCTTAGCTAGAACTGGCACATGGTACACATAGAACTACTACATCCTTCTTACCTATTTACAAAAATGGATATTCATTTTCTAGCTGAATACTGCACAGATCACCAATTTCAATATCATTACTAATGAAGCTCACTGTGTTGCTTTGATTGCCATCCGAATGTGAGCAGCTAATTAGATTGATTGTCTATTTGATGCCTGCTGATTAGCTTATGAAAGCCCTCTGCATTCCTGACTTTGTGGGAAAATGCCCCTGACTTCATGATTACTGATTGATGCTCACATTTCTGATTGCTGTGTGAATAGACACTTAATAGCTCCGTCACCTTGACAAGGGTTTTGGTATTCATCTGATGAGGAAAACAGAGCAGGGTGCTCTGTTTATCAATGTCTGCCAAACATTGAAAGTTCTTTAGAGTGTGAAGACCGCTATCAGCAACATCTGAGGCCTCATGAGGAGGCCAAGTAAATAACATCATGTGGTTACCAATTGCAGTGTAGGGGAGGAGGCTCCCCGGCTAGCAAGGCAGGTGGCCCTGAAGATCTGCTCCTCCCCAAGACTGGGTTTGGTATTGGAAATGCTCTGTGTGGCCGTGGAGTCTCTGAGATGACAGTTTCAAGAGTGAATATGCAGAGTACAGTTGTGGCCTCTGGTTTTGCACTAAAACACCTAGGACGACACCAAAAATTACTCACTTAAATACTGAGAATTAGTACTGACAGTTGACTTACTTGCTGGAATGTAGAACTGTCCCACCTATGATGTACAGAATGCATAAAACTGGATTGGAAAATGGAAACCCTGATTCAACTCACTAATGACTGCTTAAAGTAGGTTTTTAACAAACAAACAAAAAGCCCAAAGAATAACAACAACAAACTTCTCTCATCTCTCTCACTCGTTGTACCTGGATTCAGAATAGCAAGATGTGCTTCAAATACAGAATAAGGTATTTTTTCTTCTGTTAGATGGAAGTTGCTTTTTGAAATGGATCTGATGTCCCACTCATTGCCTTGCTCTCTGCATCTAAGCAGAGATTGTGACATTTGGGCTTACAGTTACCCTCGGGTAAAAAGGTCTGAAAACACACTGCTTCCTGCTAGCAAGTATTTCAAGACCAAGGAAAGAGGGGACACATGCACTGATCACCTGAAAGAGATGGCTTGGTGGAGAGAAGAGTGCGAGGTCAACATTAAGGCAAAAGTAGAAAGGCAAGACCAATGTGACTTCCTTCTCGTTTTCTAAAGGCTGATACTGGGAATGCCTCACCTTTGAATATAGTTAGGAGGTACCAAGTACCAGTGAGGATCAGACTCATGCAAAAGCTCATGTGTGCAAGCAGATGTGAGGTAATAGTAAAGTACTTTAGAGAGCCGCCTGGCATTTCCTGGTTACTTCCTCCACACTCCAGGTGCTAGGGTGGCTCAGAAACTCCTCTTTTGTAGCAATCATCAATGAGAAGGTGCCAGTGAGCAGGCTGTATCTGAAAGTGCTGAGGGAGACTCAAAACGGTATCTTGTGCAGATTTGTTATTCACTGGTTACTGATTGTAATGCAGTCAAACTAATTGGTCATCTGTTTTTTAACATGTTCTGTATTTTGTCTGACATATTCTCACCTCCCTGAAATTATAACAATGATCTTAGAGTTTCTCTTCTAAGTAAAAAAAAAAAAAAGGTATCCCATCCCCTAGAGAAGAAGCACCCCCAGGGAGGAGGACCCTACCCCTAGAGGAGGAAGGGCACCCCCATTCCCTGGAGCAGGGTTACCATCCCTAAAGGAGGAGCACACCACCTCCTAGAGGAAGGGCTACCCTCGAGAAAGGGGCCTCCTTTTTAGGGGAGGGGCACCTCATTCCTTAGAAGAGGGACACCTCCGAAATTATAAATTGTTCGTTTAAATCTGAAAAGATGGCCGAAACAGGAAATTAGCTAGTGGTCTTTTCTACCAAAATACGGATGAAGCTCAGAAAGGATTCAGACATCATGAATGGTTATAGAGAATTTAAAATCCATCTCCTATCTAAAGGCTCAATATGAAAGCTTATTCTCCTGTGCATTTCAGAGGCTGTCTCCTGCCAAACTGTAGACGATACTTAATCTACACCTTATTATATAGCTACTAGATAATCTGTGTTTAAATAGACTTCTTCTGCTTTCTGGTGAAGCATCAGTTCAGATTACTTCTCTAGGGTGAAAACAAGAGGGACCCTACAGAGAGCTGTAGAATATAGAAGGCAAAGTGTTATGGTATTTATATACTGATTTATAGATTCTGTGTGCAACAAGAAGGCACTTAATCCATATATATAATCCTATTGTTCAATTCCCCCCCCATTCCGTAGAGGAGGGGCACCCGTCAAGAGGGTCATCCTGTCCCTAGAGGAGGGGTAACCCATGAAAGGGGGAGCCTCAACCCTCATGGAGGAGGGGCACCCTGCCCTAGCCCCTAGAGGAGGGGCCGCCTGAGAGGGCGAGCTCCATTCTTGGAGGAATGTGTTTTGTCCATCTGTGTTGTTTATCTGTGTCTGACAGAAGTTAGGAATTCCATTTTTTCTTTTTCTTTCTATGTGGATATACAATTTTCTTAACAAAATTAATAAAAAAAATCTATCAATCTTCAGCTAAATGTCAATGATAGCTTTTTAATATACTCTCTTTTCATAAGTTTGTATGCTCTGGTTCTGGGGTCTCTGTTGAGAATTTGATTAGAATTTCAATGAGAAACTATTGATCAATTTGGATAGAATCGTTATACCGTTTAGTTTTCCTATTCGTGTATATGTTAGGTATTTCTATTCATATGAATCTCTTATTAAGTTTGATAATCATGTAAAGAATTCATACAGTTTTTTATTTCTAAGTACATTGTATTTTCTTGCTATTTTAAAAGTGGATCTTTTTAAAATTTGTATTTTGTGTTTATTTATAAAAAAGAATTGGTTTTATATAGTTTTATTGCATCAAGTACATGATTATTAATATTTTCTTTTAATATTAACCATTTATCTATACCTTCTTTGAGGTTTTTTTATATAGAGAACAAACTCATACTTTCAGTTTCTTCTTTCTTACTGCATTATCAGTATTCTTTGAGAAAAAAGGCAGCCGTTGGGTATCCCTATTTTTTTCCCTACATGTTAAAGGGAATGTCTCAATGATTCACTGTTAAGAATTATGTCTATTCAAACATTCATGTAGCTATTCTTTCTCAGAATATGGAAGTTTTCTTTTATTCATAGTTTTCTAAGAGTTTTTTACTTCTTCATGAGGAATGGTGGTTAAATTTTTCTGAATGTCTTCTACAACTATTGAGACAATCATATACAAATTTCCTTCTTTAATATGGCTATGTGACAATCACATTAATAGTTTTTAAAAATTATATTTCCAGATGATCCCAAATTGATCATGATACATTTTATTTTTAAAATCTGTTGCAGAATTTGGTTTGTGTGTGTGTGTGTGTGTGTGTGTTTAAAGAATTTGTGTCTAATTATGCTAATGAGATTGTCCTATACATTTTCTGTCTTGTGATCTCTTTTGTCTGGTTTAGACATCAGGTCATATTACCCTCTTAAAAAGATTTGGGGAGTAATCTTGTAACAGGGACTTAGAGGCTGCTTTTGCTAAAAGCATTGACGCTTCATTTGGGCCTGCAGATGCTTGATGTGCACCTAAGAGCAGGATAAAAGCCTGGCATCTTTGCCTTCATTTCTGTATCCATCTCTTCTATCAGCTCACACTGTAGGTCAGATTCCTGCTCAGCTCTGCACGTGGCATGTTAGTCACTTGATAATCAGCCAGACCATGGTTTGACCAAGGCTGCTTATTTTGCATGGGTCTTACCCACTGCCCCAGTAATTTCCCTAAGAAAGCTAAAACTCACGTCAGTACCCGTGAAGAGAGGGCAGAGGACATAAGTCCCTTGTCTTCCTGATCCATGACTTTTTGTTTGTTTGTTTGTTTGTTTGGTATTTGGGGCAAGTAGCTGGATGTCTGGAAATCCCTGAGATTAGCCCGCCTCCCCTGGTTGCGAACTTGAATAATAATCTTTCTGTGTTCATTGAAAATGTATAAAGATATGAAAGAATCTTTTAAAATTATACCTGCTTTTTAAATTTTTGTTGTAACTTGTCTCTAGACCCATGGAGTCTGGTGACTTTATTTATGGGAAAATATTTATTTATTTGATTGACTTTTATGTTTACAAGCAAGCTAGAATTTCAGTTTCTTACGTTAGATTTGTGTTTTCCTTAAAGATCTTAAGTTAACTTAAAGACCCAAGTTTTCAGTTTATTTGCTACATAGCTTTCATAATTGGCTTACCTAATAACATATTCATAGGTCATCTCTCCTTTTGTTCAATGATCTTCCCCCCCACCCAAGGGGTTCATAAATTTCATTTTTCCAGAGGACTTTAGTTTTTCAATGTGATGAAATTTTGTCTCTTACATAAATATTAAGTATGGATTCTACATATGTTCATTTATTTTATTGTATTATTTTAGAGGGCCTATTTTATCTACCTCCTGCCTCTTGGCTCTATCCTTTCATGAGTTTTCAGATTAATTGATTTTCCTTCACAGTGTATTATTTTTCCTCCCTTTGTGTGGGATTGGTAATCTCTTCATATTTTTAAAGCTATCAATCTATTTGTTTTATATTGGTACTATAACAGATTACCACAAATTTAGTGACTTGGGACGACAGACATTCGTTAACTTACATTTCTGAAGGTTAGGAGTCCAAAATTAGCTCCTTGGCTCCTGGTCCACTAATAGCTTCCAGGACAGCAATGGCTTGCAAGAGCTGTCCTCATGCTGCTACGTCACTCTGACACCAACTGTTCTATCTCCTCCACAATCAGGGATGTTTGTGCTTACTTTGTGCCCATCTCCATAATCCAGAATTATTCCCTAAATTAAGGTTAGCTGATTAGCGAACTTAAGCCAATTTTCTACCTTGATTCCCTTTTACCCTGTCAGGTACCATTTTCACAGGTTCCCAGGATTAGGACGTGGTCATCTTTAGAAGGCCAACATGCTGCTCACGACATCATCTCAGAAATTTCAGCCTGCATATTTCCTTAACAAATCGGCTGCCAGTGTTGATTCTCCTCCAAAACTAGATAAGGTTGTAACTAGGAAAATTTTATCCATGCCTTTTTATATGTAATGATCACTCAGTATTTTAGTTTTGTCTTGATTTTTTTTTTTCTACACTCAAATTGGTAGTCATTGTCAATTGTTTCCTAAAGACAGTGATCATTTAGGTAAGTCTCAATAGAACGAGGTATTCCGGGTTCACGGTTCCTTCTGGCAGCTTTGCTCTTTCTTCTGGCATCCAGCTCTCCCCTCTTCCTATTTTTCTCTTTCATGTGTTCCATTAGTGAGGGCCTGTGGTCAGTGACCCCCCTCAACTATTGGTCTGAAAACATTTAATTCAGCCACTTTTTTGGTTGGTATTGTAATATGTATGTCTAGGTTGAAAGTTATTTTCACACATAAATTCTGACTTCCCTTTTTTTTTTTTTGCTATTGAAAAGTTGGTGTCAGTCTTATTGTCTTTTCTCTAAAAGTTTCATTATATATATATATATATATATATATATATATATATATAACACACACACATATGCACACACACGTGTGTGTGTGTATATATATGTTTTCATCTGCATACTTTTGTTTATTAATAATTTCTACAGATTTATTCAGGAGTATCCTGATTTCACTTGATACTGATTTCTCATTCTTTATTTTGTTTGGGATTTGTTGATTTTCTAGAATTTAAGGATCATTGTCTTTCATATGATCAGAATCGAAGCCTTTCTGGCTCATTTCTATTTTTTAATTCTGCCTTTATTTTTATGAGTTGTTTCTATACTTCTTTATTGTTCTTAAAAATTCGTATTTGACAAAGAAATGTCTGTTTGCTTTTTTTTTTTGTAATTTCTTGGAGCCCCAATCAACCCAGCACCAGGTAGTTAGAGTTTTCTAGGCCATCCAGGTAGCATGAAGTGTAGCCACACACCCTTGTGATTTAGGATTCTGGTTTAGTTCTCTTTCCTTCCTTTCTTATTGCTTTACCCATTTATAACCATGATTTATGTATCAAGTCTGTTTTAAGGAGGAATTTTTGTTATCGCTGTTCCTTTTGTACTTCTTGAGAGACCACTTGCCCTTTGTGGTCATTATGACTCCCTAATCCAAGCTCCCTCTGGATTTTGGGGTGCCACACCATCCCTACTTCCTTTTAACTTGATTATGTGCACTAAAACTGTGAATCTATCAGTAATACATATGCAAAATAAATTAAAACAGGGACATTCACAAATATTTATATGCCAACACTCATGGAAGCATTAGTCACAATAGCTAAAAGACAGAAATGACCAAGAATCTATCAATGGATGAATAGATAAATAAAATGTGGTGCATTCACAGAGATGGAATATGATTTGGCCCTAAAAATGGAACAAAGTTCTGATGTATGCTATAATATGGTCGAGCCTAGAAAATATCACACTGAGTAAGATAAGCTAATCATAAAAGGATAGTTATTCTGACTCCATTTATATTAAATATCCAAGATAAGCAAATCTTGGAGAAGTATGTAAGGGGTTATCAGGGACTGTGAAAACATGAAATGTGGAGTTGGTTGCTTAATGGGGAAAGAATTTCTTTTGGGGTAATGGAAGAGATTCAGAAGTACTGATGATAGTTTCATGACAGTATGGATTTAATTAATGCCACTGAACCATACAATCGAAATGCTTAAATGGCACATTTTATATGTATTTTGATCGCAACTTTAACAAAAGTAAAATGACCACTACTTATTGGCTGAGGCACCCACATAATTACAATTATCTTATATTAGACTAAGGTGCCAAAAACATATATTGGAGAAAAGATAGCTTCTTCAACAAGTGGTGCTGGGAAAACTGTAAATCCATATATAACAAAATGAAATTGAACCCCATCTCTCACCATGCACAAAACTCAAAGTGGATCAAGGACCTAGGAATTAAACCAGAGATTTTGCACCTAATAGAAGAAAAAGTCGGCCCAAATCTCCATCATGTTGAATTAGGCCCCAACTTCCTTGATAAGACTCCTATAGCACAAGAATTAAAATCAAGAATCAATAAATGGGATGGATTCAAACTAGAAAGCTTCTTCTCAGCGAAGAAACAATCACTGAGGTAAATAGAAATCCTACAGAATGGGAGCAAATTTTACCACATGCACCTCAAATAGAGCACTAACCTCTAGGATATAGAAAGAACTCAAAAATCCAGCGTTCACTCATCTATGATTCTCAGCATTTAAGGATTTGATTTTTGCCCTTTGTTTACCTCTGCCTTAACCTTATTTTTAAAATAATTTTAACTTTTCTGATTGATACAGTATTGAGGTCCTCCGCTAAACACTTTTAGAAATAGTGTTTCTTTGGAAAAACTTCTACAGCAGAAAGCACAAGGATGATGGGCGAGGGCAAGGGAGGGAGGAATCTGTTGCTTGGACCAGGAGCATGAGACCCGGGGTTGGGTGGGTTTGCCCAGCTGTGTCGTTCCGTCCTGCTCCGCGGCTCAGCTCTCCCTAACACTTGTGCCTGGTCAGAGGATTCAGGAAGATGATAGCTATACTTAAAACCCACTTGTCTACAGCTGCCTGCTGATTATTCTGGCCATTCAGGGGGAGCTTCAAAATCTGTTCTTTTGTTCCACTCTTGTGCTCAGTAATTATATTTGCTCGCACAAAAAAGGCTGAGTGAAGGCTAAGTCAAAGATTTGTGTGGTGCAAGATGTCTGAGGCTGTTTTCCACCCCTAAACGGAAGATGAGGATTAATTCCTTTATTTCTCAAGAAAAGCAGTGTGGGTCCATTGGCATGCTGCTAGCAAAAGTTCCTTGATCAAATACATTTTTCACAATGTACAGACTGCCAACTGTTGTTACAGCACTCTGAAAAGCACATTTTCCTGACTTTAGTGTCAGTTTGTGTTGACTTTGAATTTATAGGGGAGAAAAGCCATTAACCTCTAGAAATTATAGAAAAATGGTGTAGCTGTATGGTATGGCAAAGTAATGGATAAACAATTATATGCAAATGAATGCAGATACTAGGGGTCTCAGAGTGCAGACTCTAACTTCTCAAATGATTCCCTGGCCATAATCTTGTTAATAGCAGAGCACATGTTGAGTCCTGGCTGGCCTCTTAGCACTTCAGAGGGCATGTAAGGGATTACCAAGTGAGCCCAAACTATGGCTTTTTTTCAGTTGTGTTCCTAGGAGTAGCCAGTTGGATGAGAGTCCAAGGTATTTTAAACAGACTGATTACATGCATTGATTGATGATTGGATTCAGAATAATTTTCTTTCCTGGGATGAGAAAAAGTGATGTTATTGACCCTGTTCATTCCATCAAAATGATAATGCAACATAAAGCATGCCCGCTTGCAGAAACAGCAAGCCAGGGGAGAGTCAAAATTACACGGGGTCTGCCTCTAAGTTGTGTTTATGAATATGATTGATTGACATTACCTGTCACCCCTCCCCAACACACATGCATCCACATGAGCTCATCTTGTTATAGATAAACAAGGCACGGGGATTGCAGAAATGGTTTTACTCCATATTTCATTGGGAAGATAATTACTACTATTCTTTATTGGTGGTTAATGTGCCATTATGTGGAAAAGGGAAAAAATGATTAAATGTAATGTATTATCAGAAGCACTCAGAGCCTATACTTGGTAAAGAAAGTTGATTACTCAAAATATCTGTCGAGAGAGTTTTGTGTTCTCTAGATCACTTGAAATGCCTTTCTAATTACCGAATGTGTCATTTTACTCCATTTCCTTCATGCTTCACTAGCTGCTCCAAGGACCGCCTTTGCGGCCTTTCCCCTCTGTGGATTCAGCCCTGTTTGTTCCCTCTATGAATACACACTCCCAAAGCAGTTACAGATCCAGAAGCCTTTCCGCCATCTGTTCCTACAAACTGGTCTTAAAAATATAGGTTCGTGTGTGGTGGGGGTGAGAAGACTTGCAACAGGGTTGGGTGGAGATGGGCAGAAGGCAGAATTCAAAGAAATGGGAGGCAGAGCAGAAACTAAAACCGAACCAATATAATACAAAAAGTATTACTTTATCTGTATTCACAGAGTTGGCCCCTCTTCAGGGACAATGGTCCCTCTTTGTGAAATTCTCCTCTTCCAGATCAATCATCCAAGGATGGGGCAGGGATGTTTTGAATGATCTCTGTGCTGGCCCCTGTTGACTAGTCCCAGAGGGTGACCTCACTCACGTTGTCATCATGCTTCCTAAGATTTTGAACCAAGTTGAGAAAGTGCAAGTATTAGTCCTTTCTCTGCAGAGACCCCAAACCATGGAACCATTGAAGCTACCAATAGGCACAGTTTTGGTGATAAAGAGAAAGCTCATGTGGAAGTCTACGATAAACAAAACTGATTATGTGAAAGAAACTGGCATCCAGAGAGAAGGGGAGGTGGAGAAAAGACCTCGGTGGTCTTTGACCACATCATCTGGTCATTTCTGAGGCCCTGAAGCACCCCTACCTTCTTAAAGCTTGCCTATGTTATTTTTCAAAAAATTAACTTTATTTACTTTATGTGGTGCTGAGGATTTAGCCCAGTGCCTCACATGTGCTAGGTAAGAGCTCTACCAGTGAGTCACAAACCCAGCCCTGGCCTATGTTGTTGAAAGTAGTTAGGTTTGTATTTTCAGCACTTTCAGCCAAACAATCCTAATTAGTAGCACAAAAGAAAAAAAATTTTCTAAATCAGCTCTAAGGTTACATCATGTTCCAAAGTTTGGAGATTTTTCCTTGATGTATAAAAATTCTTCCTGATTTCTGAAATTTGTAAAAATGGGATGGCAAAAGAAGTGATTATTCTTTCCTTGCAAATATTCTCATGATTGCATTACTTACACACATGACTATTTATCAATATGTATAATCCCTACACACTTGTAAGCTTCATAAAGACTGGTCTTAGTTGTGACTCTGTATCTTTGGATCCTGAAATTGTTTGAGGTATAACTTATACTTCAGAAATATTCAGTTGGGTTCAACTGAGCACCAGTGTCTCGTCTTAGGATTGCACTATTGTGAGGTCCTCCTCTCCCATTCTAGGATCATCTGGTTCTCCCGTGCATGCTGAACTTCCTACTACTGGCTCTGACCTCTGTCCTGGGAGCCCTAACTCTCAGTAACTTCAGAAACCCCAGAGTACTTGTGATTTTGGGAGGAGCAACACTGTATCTCTCTAAAAATGAAAAAGAAAAAAAAAAGAACTCAAATTTGGAAAGCAACAGTGGAACTCCACAGGTAAGAAATAATGTCAATCATGACTCATCTGACCTGGTTGGACACTTTGTATGGTCTATCTCAGTAGATTTCTACTCAAAGAACATCTGATACTGTTTTTACAGATTCCTGTAATGAACCAAACATTCAGTTGTAATTCTATTTAAAAAAAAAAACAGCAACAATTTCACAATTATTAAAACCACAAACTTAGATCTCCCCCATTTCCCACTTACTTTGGAAAGGTAGCTGAGAAAACCCATTTTTGCTCATGTGTGTTTTCTCATTTAAATACTACTTTTACCAAGAGGGCAGCTGGTATTCACAGGTGTCAAATTTGCCCAAGGTCTATAAATGGTACTTAGTACAGAAGGACTTGTAGAAGAGACTGAGCTTTGTTACCTCTGAATCCTCAGATTCCCACAGTGCTTGCCAATTATCAGGTCCTCAGTGAATACTACAAACCTAGCTTGAACCTAGCTACCTTCTAGTCTCCTGTATTCTTTTGGGAAGAGATAAAATGACATTTAAATATTTGGGAGCATCTATAGATCTCTTATTTGCATGGTTTCAAATCACGTGCTAATTTGTCTCTTTATCTGGGACTTAAATTCCAGTGTTGTCCATATTCTTTTACAAGTTTACCTCTTCACCTTTGCACAAGGCCCTATCCAGGTACCTCAGTATGAACCCATCAAAATGTGCTGATGGTGGGATTTGAGGACAAGAGCTATTTCTTATTTATTTTAGTAGGTTTACAAATCAATGAAATTTATTGAATTTATAAAGCTGTGGAACTGTCACCATAATCCACTTATAGCATTTTTATCACTCCTGCAACTTTCCTTGAGCTCCTTTGTAGTTCGTCTCCACTGCAACCCCACATACCTTCTGCTTGAGGCATTCTCTGACCTGCTTTCTAATTTTTTTTTTTTCCCGGACATTTCATATAAATGAAATCATCCAGTATTTAGTCTTTGTTGTCTGACTTCTTTCTCTTAGTGTACTGTTTTTGAGGTTCATAAATATTGTAGCATGAATCAATATTTCATTCCTTTAAATTGCCAGATAGTTTATGGTATGAATATATACCACATTTTGTTATATATCCCATTTACCATTTGATAAATATTTGGGTTGTTTAGTTTGGGGCTATTATAAAAATGTTTTTATGAGCACTTATGTTTAAATCATCTGTGGACACATTTTCATTTATCTTGGGTAGATTACTAAGACTGGAATTGCTGGGTCATTGTAGTCAGTCTGTATTTTTCTTTTTAAGAAGCTGTCAAATTGTGTTCCAAAGAGGCTGCACCACTTTGCATTTCTACCAGCAGTGCTTGGTGGTTCTGTTCTCTCTACAACCTTGTCAAAATTTACTGTGCACAGACTTTTGGATTATAATCATTCTTGTAGGATTTCAACGGATCTCTCAGTAGATTTGACATCATTTCCTTAATGATTTGTATAAGAGCTTTACATGTGGTCATTTGTATGCCTTTTTTGGCAAAAGCCATTTGTATGTCTTCCTTGAGATACACAAGTTTTGCCAATTTTAATTTGATATGTGTCTCCTTATTTTTAAATTACCATATGCATTATATCATGCTATGAAATTATATTGATATTAAATTGCACATTATACATTATGTTTATAATTCATATCATGGGTAAAAGTCCTTTATGAGGTATATGTTTTCCAAATATTTTCTCCTCGTGAATCTTCATCTTTTTGCTTTCTTAATAGCATCTTTTGAAGTGTAAATACTCTTATATTTTCATTTTATCACATTTTTTGTGATTTGAGCTTTTGGTGTTATATCTAAGAAATCTTTACTTAACCCAAGGAGTTGAAATTTTACTCTTGTATTTTCTTTGAGTTTTTTTAGCATCAGCTATTACATGTAAATCAATAATTTATTTTGAGTTCATTTTTGTGGATGATGTAATGTAGGTATTTAATTCATCTTGCATGTAGATATCTAATTATAATATAGTAGTAGTAGTTGTTGGGAAGACAATTGAATATTCTTTGTTAAAAACAATTAATTGGGTGGGTGCATTGGCCCATGACTGAAATCCCAGCCACTCAGGGGGCTGAGGCAGGAGGATAGTTAGTTCAAAGCCATCCTCAGCAAAAGCAAGGCACTAAGCAACTCAGTGAGACTCTGTCTCTAAATAAAATACAAAACAGGTCTGGGGATGTGGCTCAGTGGTTGAGTGCCCCTGAGTCAATCACTGGTGCTAAAAAAGAAAGAAAGAAAAAAACTACCATAAATAAACTTTATTTCTGGAACCTTGCTTCAGCTTCAGTGATCGGTGTGTTTGTCCTTATTTTAATTCCACATTGGTTTGTACACTGTCATTTTTTGGTAAGCTTTGAAATATGATGGTGTATGTCTACCAAATTTATTCTTTTGCAAAATATTTTTGCTATAATAATTTTGCATTTTCATATAAATTTGGCTTATCATTTTCTACCAAAAAAAAAAAAGTCTTGGTGACATTTTGAAAATACTGCATTAAATCCATAGATCAACTCAGGGAAAATTGCCTCTTAACAATATTGAGTCTTCTAACTGATGAACATGGAATTTTTGCTCATTTATTTAAATTCATTTAGATCATGGTATTTAGTATACAAACCTTGTACACTTTGTGTTAAATTTATTCCTTAGCATATTGTTCTTCCTTTTTTTTTTTAGTGTGTTGAGTAGAATGGTTTTTCTGGATTTTATTTTTCTGATCACTGATGCATTGCTACTATGTAGTGTTATTTCTTCAGATCTGAATTTAATTCAGATTAAATTAAATTAATTCCTTTAATTTAGCTCCCTATCCTTTCCTTTTATTTTCTCTCCTTTTCCTCCCCTCGAGGTCCTTCTTGGCCTTAATGTATTGGTTGCAGTACCCGTGCAACCTTGCAAGGAAGTGGAGGGAGTGCACCAGAACATCCTTGTGATGTTCCTAATCTTCTGAGGGAAAGTGTTCAGTCCTTTACCATTAAGTATGATTTTAGATCTAGGTGTTTTTCTTTTTCTTTTGTATTGTTGTTAGGCTAAGGAGGATCTAGGCTTTCCTAGTGCATAATACGATTTTATTACAAAAGGATGATATATATTCTCAAAAAGCTTATTCTGCATCTATTGGGATGATCATATGGATTTTTCCTGTATTTCATTAATATGGATGACCTATTATTTCACTTCATTTCAGATGTTTAATGAGCCTTGTATTCCTGGAATAAATTCCACTTGGACATGGTAAATATTCCTTATTTTTGTTGCTAAATTTGATTCGATGATATTTTGTTAAAGATTTTGAATCTGACTTATTATGGACACTGATCAGTAATATTCTCTTTCTGATAGAGATTTCTGTAATGTTTTGGTGTGAGGGAAATACCAGTCTCATATGATGACTTGTAAAGTGCTCATATCTATTATATTTTCTAGAACTTGTAAAATAATAGCATTATTCTGTTAATATATGATATGATTCATTAGGGAAACTACTTGGGCCAAGATTTTTTTCTTTGACAATATTTTAATTGCTAACTTAATTTTCTTACTTAATTATGAGTTTTTCTGGTTCTGTTTTTCTTTCTTCTGGATCAGTCATGGAAAGATGTGCCTTTGTAAAAATTTATTCATATATTGGGGCTGGGGTTGTGGCTCAGTAGTAGAGCACTTGTCTAGCATATGTGAGGCACTGGATTTGATTCTTAGCACTACATATAAATAAATAAATATTTTTTAAAAATTTGTTCATATAACTCTAAATTGTTTACCTCCAAAATTTGGAATATAGTTATGCTGATATTTATTTTTAATTCCTTTTAATTTCTGTAGGAGAACTAGTGCTGTCATCTTTTTATTACTGAATTTGTTAATTTATCATTTTTGTTTTGTTAGTCATTCTTCCTAAGAGTTTGACCATTTTGTTGAAGTTTTAAAAGACTAAACTCTAAGTTTGGTTCATTTTTCTCCTTGTATTTCCATTTTATATTATACTGATTTACTCTATTTGATTATTTATTTGGTTTATGTTAATTTGGGTTTAATTTGCTCTCACTTTTATAACATAAGATGAAAAAATAGGTTATCAACTGTGATCTTTCATTTTCCTTTCTGCTATAAACATGTGAAGTTACAGATTTCCTTCCAACTACATTAACTGACCTGCATAAAGTTGATATGTTATGTATTTATAATTTCACTTGTTCAAATTATTTTATGATTTCTCATTCAACCCATGGAATATTTAAAGTATGTTGTTTAATGTTAAAATACTGTGGTCATCTTAGATTTGCTTCTGTTCTTGGTTTCCTGTATACATCTGAGGGATCAGAGAACATACTGTATATTAAGAAATCTTTCAATATATTGATAATTATTTTATGGCCCAGAACTTGGTCTTTTTTAAATAATGTTCCATGTGTGGTTGAAAAATGTACATTCTTCAGACTTCAGTTGAAATGTTTTATTGATGGTGGTTCAGGCAAGGTGTTTAACAGGGTTATTCTAGCTTATTATCCCCTTGCAAATTTGCTTTCTAGGATTTTTTTAATCAATTTTTGAGAATTTGCATGTTTAAATAGAATTAAAAGAATGGGGAAATTAATACTATCAGTTTTGCTTCATGTATTTTATGACTTCCTTGTTAAGTGTTAAGTGCATTAATATTTTTATATCTTTTAGTTGTATTGATATTTTTATCTTTATTAAATGTTTCTCTTTGATACTAATAATAGACAAATAGTTTTTATCTTAAAATCTATTTTTTGTGTGAAATTAATACAGTCAACAACTCTTTTCTGGTTATTATTTGCATAATGTAAATTATGCTTTCCGTGATTTTATTGTCAACCTATTTATGTGGTTTTGAATCTAAAGAGTTTCTCTTGTAGTTACCATATAGGGGCTTGCTTTTTCATCAGCCTGACAATCTTTATGATGAGTGAGGTTGTGTAGATCATTCAAATTTAACATAACTTCTGTTGTTTGGTTTTACCTCTGTTTTGGTACTTATTTATCCTTCTTATTTTTTGTTCCCCTTTTCCTCCTTTGCTATCTTTTAAAGTCAGTCTTTACACCTGTCATTTCAACTCCTTGATTGATATTTTTATTATATAGTTTTAGTATTTTCATAGCAGTTGTTCTCAGAATTAAAATATGTATCTTAACATATTCTCATCTTTTTCAGAATAGTTCCAATTTAGTTATAGTAAAATATAAAATCTCTGTTCTACTATATTTCCTTTTTGTTTATACCTTTGGTAATCCAGAATGACCATCCCTAATCTAACATCTGGAATCTAAAATGCTACAAAATTCAGAATTTTCTGAGCATTGATAATGTATTATAAGTGGAAATTTTCACACCATAGACCTTTTTCATGCTCACAATTACTAAAATTATTTTGTAAAATCAGCTTCAGGATATGTGTATTAGGAATATACAAACAGTGAATTTCCTCTTTAGACTTAGGTCCTCTCTCCAAGAAATCTCATTATATACATTCAGATATTACAAATTTTTAAAAGATTCCAAATACAAAACACTTCTACCTTCAAGTATTTGCAATAGGTGTACACAACCTGAGTTGTTATATATGTTGTATCTAAAAGTTAATTTCAGTTAATAATACACAAAAAGGTCTACTTTTCATCTTATATAATCTTGTGTCTTAACATTTAAAAGAAAAATCATGAAAATAATATTTATAGACTCTTACTTACCCAAGGATTTACAATTTTCAATGTTCTGTGTTTCTTCTTTGGATTTAAGCTACTATCTGGTGCTATTTTCTTAGCTTAAATTTCCTTTAGTGACTATGTCAAGTCATGTCTAACAAGAATGGATTTTTTCGAGACTTTAAAAAAATGCATTTATAATCGAAAGATAGTTTGCTCAATGTAGAATGTTTGTTTGACTTTCATGTTTAATACCACTTTCAATATGTGATTCCAATGCCTTCTATTTTTCATTGTTTTGGATGATAAGTCAGCTATTTATCACACTGTTCTTCCCCTGACTGTGGTGAATTTTCTTTTTTTTTTTTTTATTGCTGCTCTCAAGATTTTTCTTTGCTTTCAATCACTAATTTGAACATAGTTTGTCTATGTCTGATTCTCTTTGTGTTTATCCTACTTGAGTTTTGTTGATTAGATTTTTAGGTTATGATTTTAATTAAATTTTATGATATTTTTAGCCACTATTCTGTCAACTGGTAAAGCCTCTCTCTCTCTCTCTCTCTCTCTCTCTCTCTCTCTCTCTCTCTGTCTCTCTCTCTCTCTCTCTGTGTGTGTGTGTGTGTGTGTGTGTGTGTGTGTGTGTGTGTGTGTTCCTTCTGGAATTCTCTTTACACATCTGTTGAAATGCTTCATATTGTCTCGTCAGTCTCCAAGGCTCTGCTGATTTTTAATTTTTTCCTCTGTTTTACTCTATCTTAACTATCTTAATTATTGAAGACAATTTTTGCTGATCTGTGTTCAATTTCTCTGATTCTCTTTTATGTCAAATAAAGCCTTACTATAAAATTGTTAATTTCAGTTATTTATAATTTTACATGTAGAGTTTCCATTTTTTAAAATAATTTAATTTTGCTGACATCATCTATTTGTGGTTGCCATGCTATTCTTTAATTCTTTAAACATCATTTCCGAATGTTCTTTGAACATACTTGGCATAGTTGCTTTAAAATCCACAATCTGGGGAAACTCAGAGGAAGTTTCTGTTGACATTTTTTTGCTTTAAAAATAGGTCATACATTATTTTCTTTGCATATTCCACAGTATTTTGTTAAACAATTAACACTTTAGATAGTATACTGAATCCAGGTTCTGAGACATCACTTCCTCTGAGTTGATTTTGTTATTTTTATTTACTTATATACTAACAAGTATTGAAATTGCCCAGCTTTAATCTGGAAAACATGCCCCCACTCCAATGTGCAGCTGCTAATATTGCTTCTCAATGAAATTTTACTGTTTTAATTCCTAATTTGGATTCAGAGGGATTTACCTGTGTTCTCATAATTGTAGATTTCAGAAGGTTGTTCTCAAATATCTCTAAGTTTTCCATTCTTTGCTAATGGGTCTCTGTGTCTACATTTATAGTTTAGACTGACTCCAACTTTTCCATACTTTGATTTTCTGATAGCTTCTCTCCTTTCTTCTCTGGGCATGTACTCAGGTTCCATTAGCCAGGGATATGTCAGTCCTCTGAGTCCATTCTAGCTCCTAACACTCCCAGGTAGCTTGTGAATCCATTACTATCTCTAAGCATAACCACACACTTGCCCTTGTGGATGCACTGGCCCTCAGTGTTGGTTTCTATCAAGATCACCACATTTATTGACCATACTCTAAAATCAAGTGAGTCTCCCCACTCCTAGCGTTGGCAGCTGATTTTCACAGCTGTCTTTATCGTAGTTGAACTCTTACACTTGGGGAAGTAGGAATGAGATCAGTCCTGGAAAAGAACATCCCATTACCCCTTTATTCTTACTTAGAGCTCAGTCATTTGGTAAATAAAAACTTCTATATTTTTGGTAAACTTACAGAGTATTGAAGTTATTTTTTGGATAGGTTTGTATACCTTCATAGTCACTTACCAGGCTAAAGATATATTACCCTATATTCTGAGTCTATCATGCTGAATTTTTATTCATTTTTGTTTTTCTAGTGCCACTGGCCCATAGTGGACTCCTGAATTTTATTTTATTAATAAATAAACTAAGGAAATAAGAGAGTGAATGTTATTTCATGCAGCTTAGGGATTCCCAAATATAAGTTGATGGCTTTGCTATGTTTTTGTAAGAGTACAAGAGACATAATCTGGAGATAATTGGTCTTCAAGTCAAAATGATTAACTAACAAGATGAATGGTCTCTAGAGATAAGGAGGAACAAGTTGTATACACATGCCAATTTCTGACAGTTTCTAGACACATCTATAGATCTCATGTTTCTTAAGACAGACTCCAGCTGTTATCCAAAGTAAGAGAATCATGGCTAATGATTTAACCACATTTCCATTTAGATTTGAGCTCCCAGTGCTGGTTGCTGAATAGATAAGGATTACTAATTCAGAATATTTATAGCATTCCACGACTCTAATATTTCATACCAGGAACTCAGACCATTTTAATATACTCATGTTATATCTCTAAGTAATTTGTCCCATAAAAGGTCAAATAGAAGAAATAAAATAGTTGCATTTTAGATTAGATTATTCGTATTGCCTGTTTAAATTTTATAGAACTTTACCCAAAATAAAAAATATCTAAGGTTTGCAAGAAGATATCAAATTTGAGTTGCCAATTTCAGAAGCTGTCACTAAAATCTTCTGCCTAGCCATTTAACTATCATTATTCTTATCACATCTCCAGCTTCAAAGAGTTACACAAAATCCAGTCATTCTCTATGATTTATTTAAATTATGATATGATAAGGTCCTGCTTTCTTTCCAAACTCTTTTTCCAAACTCTCTGGTTTTAAGTTGACTCCAAATATCTTTTCCCTAGTTAATCTTAGTATAAGTATCCTTGGGTAAGATTACTTTAGAGTGAAGGCTCAGTTCTATATAACCAACTGGACTACCTGGTTTCCAAGACTTACCACTGAGGAAATGAGTTAGTAGTGGGCTCAACATCTTCAAATGCCACTGGTGTCGTGAGAGTGTCCCTCTCAAAAGGCTTCCTGATACAGATATTAGAAAAATACTCCCGTGGTAGTTGCACATCAAGCATTTGGTAATGATCAATGTAATCTGACAGTGAAAATACTTTGATATCCAGCAGGATATGGAACTCTTACTGTTTCCTCATTTTGATGGGTCTGTTAGACTTTAACAAAAATAAGAGGTCCTCTGTAGTCAACTGAAAGGTAGATTTAATAGCCCAAGGAAATAGATGCTGCGATTCACTGTCAGAGATGACAACTGAAGGTGTCCCGAGGTTCCCTTGCTCCTTGTCCTTTGGTTCTGTATTCATCATGGTAATTCCTATCACACATAGCGTAATTTTGTGTCAATAACTCCTGGCAATGAGCTCCCTTAGCATAGGGTCTGTGTTTTAGTAGCCTGTGAGTCTCCTGTGCCTCTCACGGTGTTTGAAACCCAGTAGACTCTTGGATGTTTACTGACTTAATGAAAGAACAAAGGGATGATGAAAAGAAGCAAGAGCACATACCCTCACACTGAGGTCGAAATCATGTTCAGACACTTGCTCGGGTGAAAAGGTTGATAAATTGCACTTTGGGGGAAAAATGATGTGTTTTTTTTTTTTTTTTAAGTGCAAGCCTTGTTTTGGGGGATGAATTCTATGATTCCAGAGTTTATCTTCTTACCTTCCTACGCTCATTGAAAACAATTAAGGATCTTGAAAAACCTGGGGAACCAATAGTTTGAAAATGGAGACTGTAGTAAAAATGCACATAGAAGTACAGAAGAGTGGTTGTAGTGTAGGCAGATTTTATTGAGATATTTATCCTAAACTTCAATGCTCATATAACCAAAATATCTTATTTCAGCAAAGACTCTTCATTTTTGACCCAGGGTACTATGCATTCACATTACATTTTTAGAGCAATTATTCCCCGAACATTGATTATATGTGCTACATGCTAGGAATACAAAGAGGACACAGCCTGTTTCCTCTCCACAAAGGCCCTAGAGTCTAATTCAAGAAGAGTCAAGGTTATAAAATATATACAAGTAAAAATGAAAAAAAAAACTATCACAGTGCTATGTTTGAGATATCTCCAAAGTTTTGGGCGAGTTTAGAGGTAGTGTTCTAAGGGAGGATGTGGTCAATTGCACAGCCAGCCTCAAGGTCAAGAGAGGCTTGGTAAAGGAGATGACCTTAGAGGGGAGCATGGATGATAAATAAGAGTGGTTGGGGAGAAGAGGGGAAGAGCACAGAAGCACAGTGAGTTCAGACAGGATAAGGTGAGCGCTCAGGAGGCATGTGCAAGTAGAGAAGGCAGCTGTGGGTTTCACTGCAATGAGATCTGTCCCATCAGGTGCTGTCAGGTGGAAATGGCAGGGTAAGTAGCATATTTGATAGCAACCAAGATAAGGCTCCCTTGCAAATTGAACTAGAAACAAGCTAGATATAAATACAGATCTATTAAGGCAAAGCACTTCATGTGTCAGTATCTATTAACTGCTTGATGCTGAGATGTATTTGTGCTGAGTGGCAGGAGCTGGTGGGCCTGCCAGTCCCAGTAGGGGATAAGACCAAGAGAGGTTTTTCCCAAAGAGAAGTATTTGCTTACAAGAACACACAACCTCTGTTGTATTACAATGTGATTATACTTCAGGCTCTTCTAAGAGATAAATTTGTCTGTGATGGAAATCAGCCTTGCACAATGCAAGGCTGGGGGCCGGTTGGCAGCATGCAAGATCAAACTCTCTTTTAACTTATATCAGACAAGGGATTAACATTGGATTTTGTGATATTTTTGACTGATAATCATATTGTTCCATTAAGAACAATCTTGGGAAATTATCTGAATGCATTTACTTAAATGACAAGAATGGATGTTGAATTATATCTCCATACCTATCCTTGAAAAGCAGGTGGGGGGGCGGCTTCCTGTAGTGAGACACTGGGGATTAGGCTTTGATCTGTATTTTTACAATTACACTATTTCCCCATCTTAAATTAGTAAAGTGGAACTGATGGTTTTCCCTAGTTGCATGGAGAGCAAGCATATCATACTTTTGGGAATCTAGAATTTTCTCTGTTTTGTCAGTGTCACCTGCAAGATACTGTAATATAAACATTCCACACTGTGATGAGAATGCACATTTCTAGGCAGAATGATATCTGATTCAGTGATGTATGTGTCCAGCGTGCCTCTCTGGAAGGACAAACACAGGCATTCCACTCACTGTCTGACCCGTCATTTATTCTCAGTCTTACCATCTGCACAGGAGCCCTGTAGCTTCCAACCCAGATTTATGAGATAATAGCCTTTTCTGTTGCTGCAGGGATAAGGTGCAACAATGAAACTTTTGAGTCCAATAACATTTTTAAATGTCTTTTTGTTTTGTTTTCCAATATTGTTTATGAACTTCTACATTTACTGAGTTTCACAAAATCCTGTGGCTCTTTCGGCAGTAACCAATTACAAATTGTCCTAGGGTTAAATTTGATTGAAGTAGGACTAGGTCTAAATGTCCAATGCCCATTTTAGATTTCAGCAAAATTAATAATGTTGCTTTATCCATGGAAGTGCTTTGGAGAGTTTAATTATACTGATTGAACAGAAGTTGGCAATATTGTATTATGTAATTCACATATACTCCAAGCATCACCAGTATGGAGATAAAAATAGCATTTCAATAACAATTACAGGAACAGTTGCACATTCACTAGTCCTTCTTCTCATTTACCTCAAACAGTTCTGGGAGACCCCAGAATATCCTATATGACCCACAGACCAGCTATTGTTCTAAGCAACCTCAACAGAATTAGCTATTTTCTCCTCTTACACTCTGGCTTGCTCTAACGATGTCTGCTATTTCAATATCCTGTCTTTTTGTCCCCATTAAAACACTTAAATGTTCTAGAAACATTAATATCTTTCATCCAGGTCATATCATCCAGTTTCTTCTTGCCCTTGAAAGCAAGCTAAATATAATTACTCAGTTCATGAGTTACACTTTCAGATTAAAAATATTGCCACAGTTTATATCATTAAGGTTTCTAGTAAGAGGATCACTAGCTGTTACTTGTAAATCTTTCTCCTTTTCAAATTTTGCATAGAATAGAATAGAGGCAAATCTATTCCAGTCATTAGCTTTCACTATCCATTGGGGGAATTGAGGAAAGTCAGAGAAATGTTCATAGTTTGACAAACTGCATAATTTACCCATCTAGTGAAATACCCTCTCTCGGTCAAAATAAAATAGTCTACCTTGTCAATTAGCACTAGTCTCTTCTCCAGTAAATAGATCCATCTCTCTGTAGTGCTTCATTGTGTAGAGAAATCATCTCCCCAAAATGGGAGCTGTTGTTGAGTTCATCATGTCGCTGGAGTCTATAGTTTTACATTGGCTGTATGGTTTCGATTTCTAAAACTATTTAGAAACTGCTTTATAAAGACTATTCCCTCTGGAATAAGTGATTTCTTAGAAAGTATATGGCAGATGAGACAGCTTGTCAAACATTTATGTAACAGGAGTTCCAGTTGGGTTAGATCTGAACTTCTGTTAAGAAGAGCTGGTGATACCCCCTAGTATCAGTCACCTAGTGTGATTTATATGGGGTTGAGGCACCTACTGGGAAGCTAACTCAAACAATAATGGAGGTCAGGCATGTGTGGAAAGCTGGAGGATGGGAGGACTCAGTGGGAACCAAAATGCAAAGAGAAGGTGACTTGTCTGCACAGAGTGAATTTATCATAATAGAAGATGAAGTCTGACTCAATGATCAAGATTTTATAACAGGGCATAGGAGTGACAGGAGAGAGGCAGTTCCATTTATGAGGTGTTGGCTGGTGAAAATAACTTTATCTGGAACATATCAAGTGACCCTTGCTGGTTCTATCATTTCTGTTCCTATCAATAGTTATACATATGGACAATATTTTTTAAGCACAACTAAAAATACAAATGCATATTTACACACTTATTTGTATCACAGATTAGAACCTCAATCCATGTATGGGAGCAGCCTAATTACATCCACATATAAGCATTTGCATATGAAAGTCCTTGATTTGCATGGACAATTATAAGTACTCCTTTTTTCGCTGATGCAAATGAAGAAACACCTTTGGAAAATTGGCCTCATAATTTCTAATCATATATCATTGAGGGTTGTATGCTGTTTTAGAAATGGAATTGGCATCATTTCAAGAATATGAAGTCATTTAGGAAGATTTTCTCTGGGAGAAGTGCTTGATAGAATAATTTTTCTTCCTAATAATAATAATGCTTAAAATTTGAGCATTCGGTTGCCCAGAGCCGAAAGGAATGAAGAACTGACTTGGTGGCTTCTGGAAAAGCATAAAATCATATACTTGACTTCCCTCGACTATCATCTGAAGAATTTTATAAATGTTTCATTACAAGCAATCAGAGCATCATTTGTTTATTATCTTTACAGCTCAGAGGATTGAAATTTCTGAAAAGATAGAGTGATAGGAAGTCATCGGTATAATTGAAAAGGGTAAAAGGGTCAGAGTTCTTGGTTTAGAAGCAAAGGGCTACGCTAGGCATTTTGGGTATATTTCCCAGTCTGCTGTCTCTTCAAATACTTTTCAATGAGAGTTAAATATTTCCTAAGGGATGTGACACTGGCATTAGGAGTTTCGCAACTGTCAAGGAGTCTACCATCTCTCAAAAGACTGATTTTTAACATGATCTTGAATGTCAACTTTGTGTCCAAAGTGCTTGGTCTGTCTTGGGGTATTTCTACCCAGTTTTCAGTTATTTAAATATGTGAAATTATTTCTTGTCGTGAGCATGATCAGGAAGAGAAAAATTTCAGTTCTATCATTTATGTACTTTCGGTAACTACACTCCATTTATTGGGTCATGAGAAATGACATTTTGTTTCTAAGTGAATAGAGTTATCATGAATTCACCTCAGACGGTTAAATCTCAAGCGATAACTGAGCTGATTCTGTCCTCATAAAGCCAGTCTGTAGTAAGTCTCCCCTACCCCTTTTTACCTAAGAACATGACCATCTTGAGCACATGAAACAGATGCCTCTGAGAAGGCCGCCGACTTTTCTGTTCAAAGGAAGATGAAAAATAGATCTTTGCAAGTTCATGGGAGGACGATGAACACATAACCACAGTTCAGGGACCTGGGGTCCAGGGGGGATGCATTACCACCTAGATGGTCAAGCTATCTTTTCCCACTCATTTTAAGGCCCACATGGAATTATGTTTATTGGTATCAGCTATCAGCCCAAATGTAATAATTTGAAAAATGACGAAAGACTAAATGCATAACAAGAAATACCCCCATACAAGAATCTGTGTTCATTGATATGCTAGAGGTGGAACCTCTCTTCTGCTCTGCTAATTCCTTCAAGGGGCATTTCCCTTTGCAAACCTGCCACTCAGCCCTGTCTACCTCTCCAGCACACACTAGTTCTACCCATCTGGTCTCCTCCCAGACCCTCATCTATCATTATACTGTGTAGTACAGATTTGCTGTTGTTTCCTATGTGTGTCTTTTGTCCCCACAACTAGATTACGGGCACCTGGAATGAAGGGATAATCTGTGAGTGCCTTTATTTTCCTCAAGGCCAACTTAATCCGTGCCTTTCGGATGAATGTTAAAATCTAACTAGATTGTATGTTACATGCATCAGCCATCTGTAGGCATACTATAACAAAGTTGAGGCCCTATAATTTGGGAGAAAAGAGAGGAATAGAAATGGAGTGGTAATTAGGATAAAGTGGTGAAAAGTGAGGTCTTGAAGATACTCAATGACTGAAATAATAGCAGGTGGAAAGAGCTTTCAGGGAATCTTCTCATGCTTCTTATTACGACAGATTGCAAGCTTTTTGAGGATACCCATGAAGCTTAGCCCAAAGCATGACAAAGAGAACACACTAATTAATGTTTGCCAATCTAATTCATAGAAGATATTTGCAGACTTAAAAGAACTTTCCTCCATCCCTACTTCCTCTTTGAGTCATCAAAATTTACCATTTGGCTAAGCAGCTGCCTCCCTCCCCCACACAAGTAAAGTTTGGCGAGAGAGAAAACAGTGGGAAGTATAAAGGACAAACCATGCCCTGTAGAAGGAATGACCTGCAAGATTAGCTGTCCGTCTTCCTCAAATGTCAAGGAGAACTTGGCTAGTTCTTGGGAGCTCAGGAAAACATGCTCTTAGTGGTGTGAACAGGAACACTTGAAATAAGTAACAGGTTTTGTAACAGGTAAACAAGTTCCCTACAAGGCTGAGGTGTACAAGGCCAGATACAGAACCAGAACAGGAAATCCATACTTACTCTGGACTTTGCTAAAGCTTTGGAGTGTATCTAGTGGAGGAGATATTTTATTTATGTATTTTATATATATATATATATATATATTATGTGTGTGTGTGTGTGTATATATATATATATATAAATCAATTATATATATAATTAATTGATTTAAAAATAGATTTAGTGGGAGAACAAAAGGTACATATTAACCCATTTAATAAACATTGGGTGATTTTCAGGCACTTGAACCTTAAAAGAATTCCTTTTCCCACAGATGGATGTCTGGAACCCATATTGACTCCTCTTGTGAGTGCTTATGTCCACTAATGCAGCATCTGGAGAAGAGGGCATGGTGATTGTTCCACATGCAAATGAAGAGTTGCCGGTCACCTGCCTGGGCTCTGACTGGTCATGTGGGGCCAATCATTGGGATTTGCATGGAGGATCATTAGCCAGATCTGGTGCCCTGATGATCCCACATCCGTTCTCCTGCTTTAGGGACACATTAATAATGACTCTGCACACAGAATCTGGGTTTCAGAAGATAAGAATTCAGACTTAATGTTGCCCAGGATGTTCAAAACTCACATCAGAGAGAATAATTTGACATAGGATAAATAAATAATACATTTGCTAGTTAGCCTGCCAATAAATGATGACTCCAGAAAACTGTACCTATTCAAATCCTATCTTTATGAGCAAAATTGGACCCGCCATACAGGCAGAGCGGCTTCCCATTTCTAACCTCAATATTCCTGCCTTGGCATGGGTATTCCTTTTTCATTAGAGCTTTTCAACCAGAAAAGCTAATATCTGAATATATTATTCTACATATTTACTTCAAACTTAACAGGCCTGAAGCTCAGAGAAGTGGTTTACATGCATGGAATACTAACAGGGGTGGGACAGAAACGGAAGGAAAGGAGCAGCCCTAAGATGGAAAGTGACAGTGTCCCCCTGGATGGCACTTGTGCAAAAGGCACAGTGAGATTCTTAGATAGTAAAGCTGGGCAGACAAAAAGACCAGCTTTAAGAAGAATTAGAAAATACTTAACATTTTCTCCTATTTTTACCAAAAATTAAACAAGTAAGAGAAAAAGAAACAGAAAAAGACAAATTGAGGATTATTAGTAGACATGAAAATTAGTTAATGGGTTCTGATATGCTGGATGTTTTAAGACGGATACAACTTGAAACTTGCAAACATAGAAACAGAAAATTCTTGTTGAATTTTATTATTTTAAAATAAATAATGCACTGATTTTATGAAACATTTAAACAAATGCCTAACATCAAAATTGTATATATTCATGGAGTACTATGTGATGTTTATATACATGAGAAAATTAATTTTTGCTCTTTATGAGAAAATGAAATCATTGATTGGATACCTGCATCTCCATGTCCCCTATTTTTCTTTGCTTGTTCGTGACTTACCTTTGAATAGATGAATGTGAGGTTGGGGATTGGCTGGAGGACCAGAATTGGTGATTTTTAAAATTTTCTTGCTTTGCTTTATAACTATGGTTTTTATCGTTGCAATGTCTATATGAGATTCCAGATATTCATTTATATTATGTCATATCACCTAAGTTGCTGATTCCTTTGGAGGAATCTTGGTTTTTTTTTTTCTGATTTCATATATTTTTTAAAAATAAATTCTGACCTTTAGCCGTCTAGCACATTGCTAGCCACATTAAAGCACACATGCATACACAAGACAAAGAGAGAAATGCTCAATTATAGAGAAGGCTGGTTGGAGCTGGGTGGTGGGCAGTCCCTGCAGTGCTGCTGCTCCTAGACAAACGGGACTGCTTATGGCAAAGGACACTCTCCTGTGAGCACAGAGAAGACAGGCTTCTCAGTATTGCCAACATTTAGCATGAAGCCTAGCACACTGTGGTGCCTAATAATTGCCAAAATAAAGAGCTGTGTGAGTGTGTGTGTGTGTGTGAGTGAGAGAGATTCTATAAAGATACAGTACCCTGTGTCCCAGCAGCCCTATCAGCTCACATTCTCTCAAGGGAATAATAGGTCTTAAGATGGATCTAAAATTTGATGGAGGAAATTGGTTCAAATAAGCTCAGAAGCTGAGTGTGACAGGAGAGAGTGTCTGTCTCCCCGAGTTAAGAGCGAAAAGGTGTCCTGAGATGAACTGGGCAAAGGATGGGGAGTGGGGCCGACAATTATGTGGAGAGATTGGGATAGAAACAGAGGAAGTGACTTGATGATGGCACAGATCCAAGACTTGGGAGCCATGGCAGAAGCAGGTGATAATTTGTGGAGCTATATTAGTCTCCAACAGAAACAAGAACTGCAGTTTCTAGGAAGAAGTTGGAAGTGATAGAACACGATAAATCAGAGGAAGGGAAACGGCAAGCCGCAGACACACATGGGAGCCAATCGACTGTGTTTCCACTGTGAGTTGTGTCCTGAGAGCTGTCCCTCGGGAGAGCCCCTTGATTCCTTTCTTCCTTAGGTTCCTGCTTATTCATCATTTCTGCAGTGAGGTTTTCCCTGGCCACAGTCCATATGCAACATATGGCAGTCCCCCTACCCATCCTTCTGCATAACCCATTCTGTTTACCCTGCTTTTCTCCATTGTGTTTAGTACAATAAATATCATTTATTTACCTGTCTTTTTGTGGACTTTTTTAAGTCATGTAAGGTCCATAAGGGTCAGATCTTTGTCTATCTTTGTTCTCTCCTGCCTCTCTAGTGCCTAGAACAGCGCTCAGGACTTGGCAGGCAGCTGAGTGAATGAACAAATGAAGGCCTGCTCCCCCAGGGTAAATGCACGGGCAACTGGGGAGAGCAGAATTATCGATTGAAAACAAATTCTTGTTTGTTGGATAATTAGGTTCTCCTCACCGGCGTCTATGTGTCATCTGTAATATTGCATTGAGTGAGGCGAGGTTGGGAGTAGGAATAACAGTGTATTTCCCCAGGGAAGGAGTTGGACTAGCTCATTTCTTTGAATTTCTTCTGGTTTGTTGTCCTAAGATTTTGTGAATCTAAAATTTTATGATCTAAATGTCCTATTTGCTTCCACAGTGAACCCTCTGCCTTTAAATCAAGTGAATATCTTTATTTTATATGAAATCTAGAGAAGATGAACCTTTTCCAGTAGCTACACACAGATACACACATACTCCAAACAAAAAGCAATAGCTTTTTGACCTCATTAGTCTACTCATTATCCTATATTGGCAAGTTATATATATACCTGAACCAAGACGAAATACATTCAAAGCAGTCTTATGGATGTACTTTCTTTTTTTTCCCCTACCTGTTATTTAAAGGAATTGACCAAATATAGTAGACAATTCTTCAGATGTTATTTAGAAAAAGCTTTGTGCTTGAATCAATATGATATTTAGCTTTGTAGGTATTGAAAATCATTCTACTGTTGTCACTAATTGCTTTGGTATTCTGTAAAAGTAAAAGCTATTTATTAATAAATCTGTTTTTCTAGTAGGGGGTGCATCTTTACTGTTTATCATGTACCAGCAGTGAAAAAATACCGGAACCCTGAATAGAGCATGTAATGAAAGACTCTGTCAGTGTGTGGCATATCTGTTGATTAAAAAGTAGGTAACAGAATGTGCCAGAAGTACAACACGCATACAATTCTTCTAAAGCCCTTATTGCCAATGATCACTCTTATGAGGATTAAAAGCTGTCACATATAATCATTTATCAAGTTATTGTGAAATGGGGAAATATAGAATTAAGAAGAGATTTCTGATGGCTTGTCACAGTCAGCCACAGGGCCCGGCTTGCACAGAAATCATGAGATTAACTAGATAAAGAACATTCTTTTTTTTCAGTACAACTAAATCGAGAGAGGGGGTTATGCAAGACAGATCTCTCATCTCCTTTATTCAGCAGTGACTGACAGAGAAAGCAGAGCTCTGTCTTCATCTTTCAACAGGAATTTTCTAGAGACATGGACCACCACTCCAAGCCATTCTGGAAAATAAGATTGACTCCTCAGACAAGGATGAATAATGGAAGAATGTACTTCTCTGTCACCACCAAGTCATCACATTCCCAAGTCTGGTTCTGTACGTAGATGCCTATGAAGCACAATTTGGAGAACATTGAGGAAATCTTTCAGTCCCCAGAGATAATTATTACTATCTCACCCCAGATTCTGACCTCATCATTATCATGTCTGCCTAGTGACAAATATCTGCATATCACTGTCTCCAAGGTCCTATTTAAAGTGTGTTTAAAGATTTGTTTAAAGGCTGAAACCAAGAAATTAGGGTGACAAATATAAAGGGGCTTTTGAAAAGTAGGCTCTGAAACGTCAGGATCCAAACAGTGCTTGTGGAGCCTGCAGTTATCCAGACAAAGAACTCTCCTCTTTGACAAAGAAAAAAAAAAAATCTAAAGCTTTCAGGACACAGGAATCAAATGCCTAATCCTGTGTGCCAAGGAAAGGGGGAGGAATACAAAATGACTTCTGTTCTTAGTGGGATGCATGCATATAAATAAATAACTGCACACATGCAATATGCCAATTAAGGAATCTATCGTGTTGCTTAGGGTGTGTAGAGAAATCACTGACAGTGGGTTTGAGGAAAGAACTTGGTAGAGGTATATAGAGAAAGTGACTTCAGAGAAAGACTGTAGAAAGACTGAGGTCATTACGTAGGCCAGGCAGTTTGCAATATTACAAAAGGACTGCAGAAAGAAGAAAACACCTCACAGGGTGCCTACCCCCTCTCCTGCCACCACTACCACCCCTTTCACACCCCCAACCTGCTTCATCTATTTTTTCATTGTTTCTATTAGCAGCTTTTATTGGTATAGTCGTATATAGCTTATGAATTTTTCTACGTATTTCCTTATTTGATCTTTTGGCTACTCTCTGTGGCATGCAGGTATAGAAAAGATTGGCTAGCACTACAGAGAATTATTTCATTAATGGTTTTTCTCAATCTTCTCTAAGAAGGGACATAGAAAGCACCATTCTACCTGCATAGGAAATAAGTTATCTATTACATACCATAGGTGTCGAGAGCATTAAGACTTAATTCTCCAGTTCAGAAGAGCTAAGATAGATGTTCACCAAACATAGTCCCTTTTTTGTACTGACCACAAAGATAGACTACATTTTCCAGTTTTCTTGCAAGGGAGATGGGACCAAGGGACTAAGTTCTACTCAATACCACACTCGAAGACTTGACGAGGGCCCTTCTCAACCTGGCTGATAAAAATCTTCCTGAATGCTTCTCCATGTGATTTTTGTATTCACTGGCTAAAATGGGAGAACTCTGAAGATACACAAAAGCATGGAATCACAAAGCAGAGGGATCGTGTATCCTCAAGTTATAACATCAAAATTCACCTACCAAACTTCATCCATGAACTACAAGCACTAAGCCAGTGGATTGGGGGAGTTATTTCTTCAAGTGATTGGCCCATCTCTATTAACATAGTGGGTAATGTGGTTTTCCTAGGTGTCTAAGTAAAGAATTAGTCATAGAAATTTTACCAAGGCAAAATGGCTAATAGATAATGAAAACTCCACTTGATCTCAGATTATGTAATTCTAGAGCCTCTACTCTTACTACCTGATCTGCACAGAGGGTAGTGTATTGACTCCTTGCCACATGAAATAACTCATAAACTCTGACACCCTATAATACCCAGTCATAGGGCGAATTCAATCGGCTAGATATGCACTGGTTTTGAGGATAAAGTCCTATGATTGTGTTCCCTTTAGAAGCTAACTGAAAATTTGCCCTTCTGTTTATGGCTAGGGATTTGGTGTGGCTCCCACTTTCTCTGATTCAAGGCCACAATAGGCCCATTTTCCTCTTCAAGAGCTTTGCTATTCAAAGCATGGTCTTCGGACCAGCAGAATGTGGATGCCTGGGTAGTTACTGGAAATGTAGAATCCCAGGCTTACTCCATATTGAACCATAGGCTGCATCTTAACAGTGTCTTCAGGTGATACGTGTTAAAAAATTTTGAGGTGCGCTGGTGGGTAGTACCAATGATATACATTGAGATTGCTTTCCTGAGATAGAGCATTCTTGGTACCTATTGTTTTCCAACCAGAATTCTATTCATTTCATTAAGTCTCCATGCATTCTCCCAACTTGACTGCAATCTGGCTACGCCTATGTTGACTTATAATAAGCCTGGATTTAGCTATTATTCACAAGACCTAGCTATCCCACACTGAGAATCGGGGGGCCTCAAGCAGGTGTCAGCTCTTGTAAAACAGATGCACACTTAGGAGACACGTTCAGGTGCTGCATAGTCATTAGCACCTTATTTTATAAGAGTGTCACATTAGCCTGAGGTACTGAATGGGAATCTATTGAAAATCTAGGCTAGTAGGTTACTATTTAAGTCAATATTAAAGGAAAAGATTGTGGCATAACACATATCCTGAGAGGGCCTCTCTTGTTGAGCACCTGTTTCCATTCATTTTGGAGCTAATTAGGATTTGATAATCCTTTTCCACTATGTACCTTTTTTTTTTTTTTGCTTCTCCTCTTATGGCATTATAAAAATAAAGGTAATAATATCAATACCTTGCTTTTAAAATATGGATATCACTGCTCTTAATGGAAATAAATACCTCAAATATAGCAGGAATAGGTCAGGGCAGCATTTTCTCATCCTCTGCATTTTTAGGTTTAATATTTTGGTACATAGTTATCTAGTTCTGAGGACCAGCCAGGAGCAGAAGATCAGAAGCTTGCACTCTGACCTTTTCATCTCCGTAAGTCTCCATGCATGCTTCCAACTGGACCACAGTCTCTGAACTGGGTGGCCCAAATATTTTGGTATGTCCAATTTATACTCTTCAGATTAAATTGCTTAAAATAATTTGATCCTCTGATTTACAGGGCTCCTGATCATTTGACACATGGTTCTGCAGACACAGACAATAGAGATTTTTGGTGAAACCATGGATGAGCCATCCTTGGAGTGTGGTGGGAAGGAGTGTGGGTTCTGATGACTGGGTTTCAATTCTAGTTCCAACCCCACTTGCTCTTTAAGCTTCAAGAAGTTGGTTAATATCTCTACATATTGGTTTCTTTATCTGAAAATATCAAGTTGAGTAAGACTTGAAGAGTATCAGTAACAAGACAGACTTGATCTCCAGGGAAAATCGGCCCTCATCTCTCATTTACACCATCGTTGTTATCCTCAGCAGGTGTTGGCAGAGAGAAGTGAGGATAAACTTGTCCTTCTCTTAGACTAAAATATTTCCCTCTGATTCCTGACTTAAAAACGTACTATGTGGTCATTTGCAGCGACCCTGTTAGATGACAGTAGTACCATACATAGATACCCTGGGAGCTCAGAGGACACCTGAGAACAATGGATATGGAAATTTAAATAGCCCTTGCCTAACTCCTCTTGTTGGATATCACCCTTGCTGATAAACTAACTCAGTCCCAAGACTTTCAATCTGACTTTCCCCATGGTCACACTTATACACGGCCCCAGCGTTCTTGAGTCGACTCAAGACAGGAGAACAAATGTTGTCTTTGAGTGCCTCTATCAGTCTGACTTTGGGAATTCTGCTTTGAGAGCAAGCTTTATTACAGTGATCAGTATTGGTGTGATAAGGAGCAACAGCTTAGTTGTCAACCATCGTGGTTCAGATGCCTCTTAAGACCTTAAGTGTCTTGTGCGATTCTGATATTCCATCTCACATTTCCCTCTTCTGGGTTGTCCAATCATTCGTTAATGATACCAAAGTGTAACACACTTACAGGGTGTTGTGTCCTCTTCAGATCTTTTCAGAACTGATTTAATACCGTTTTACGGGCCTGTGCAATTCATCCAAACCCTTAAATCATTTTTTTTTCTTTCCCCAGCTTAAAGGCTTTCAATTCTATACCTTCACTGATAAGGCTTAATGTTATAACAGCTTAGGACATTCCTGCTCTTAGACACGTGAGGGGAAATAGCTGTCGTATCTTTGCCAGTGTTTATCATGAGATTTTTTTTTAGGACATCACAAAGCACTAAAACAAACAACATTATCAAATTCTATTTTCATATTTGGAAAATGCCTTTGAACAGGAAATGACAGTTGTCGCCAAGTTAACTGTGACTGGCTTCCCGTGTATTTTCAGAAGCATTTTCAGAATAACCAAAACCACACATTGAACATTCCTTTTCTTCAAACACAAATATTGAAAAAACCAACAAAAATGTTTCTATTATTCATTGCTTATAAAACAAAGTCAAATGTTTTATATCTTATTAAAAGTTATTGTCTTTCCTAGTCTACTCCTTTCTACAAACTCAATTTTTTTTCATTCACTATAACTGCTTTCATACTTTTTACCTTTCTAAGTACATAAGTCATATTTTTTTTCTCCCTTTCTCTAACATTTTGACCATTGTTGCATAATTATTTTGGTATATCCTATATTCCCTCTGTTTTGAGGAAAATTTTTAGGTCAGATGCATTATGGTAACCTTACTATCCACAGTGTAATGCTTGTGTATAATAGATACTTATTAAATATTTTGTGAGGCATTAGTAGGTGTACAAATGAAAAAGTCTCAAATATAGATGAGAAGCTCTAGATTGTATATATTTCTTGTTCTGCTTCTAAAAATATGCCTTTGGGTATGTGTGTCAGAGGACTCTTAATGTAGCCCTAGGATCTCCAATTCCTTGTATCTACCCTCTTAACTCTCCTCCATTAGAGGGGATTATGTATCAGTCAATATAATGCGTCCAGGTGACAAGATGTATGACATCGAGTGATTGCAGCACCTAACATTGTAGTGATCGTCTTCCCAGGGTTTCTTTCTTCCTTGGTGACTTGGAAGAAGCCAGAGTTCATGTTGGGAATGACACAGTAAGGAATGGTAATTTATCTCTAGGAACTGAGACTGGCCTCCAACCAAAAGACCTCAGAAAATAGAAACCCCAAGTCCTGCAAATGGAAGGAACTGACTTCTCCCAGCACCTTACTGGATTTGAAAGTGGGTGCCTCCTTAGTTGAATCTCAGATGATTCTGAGCCCCAGAGGACATTGTGGTTGCAGCCTTGTAAGAACCTGGGAGGGCTCAGATAAACTATATCTAGCATATTGACTCAGAAACTATGAGAAAGCAGTGTGGGTTGTTTTATGCTGCTGAATTTGTAGAAATATTGTTGCACACAACAGAAAACAAATATAGTAAGTAATTCATGGAATATTGGTCTTCATTGTTATAAAATGAAACAGAAATATCTATTTTTAGCCATGAGATTTTTTACAAGAGCTAAAATGAGACAACAGTAAGGCATAAGACCATTTAAAAGTGCTAAAATGCTACAGAGCGTTGCATTTTAAGAAAAATAGTTTTAAAGTGCTCTCATTTTATTTGATGACACTTTGAAGGACATGAAATTATCACACCTATTTTATAGCAATGGGAATTCTTATGACTAGGAAAAGAATCTTGAACCTCAGAGGTCAAGTAACTAGCATTAGGCACCAAAGATTATAAACATAGCACTAAGGTTTAAACCTACAAATATTGAATTTGAAACCAGGCATTTTTCATTAATTGCTACTAAAATGGTCAAAAACAATAGAGTCCATAGCTATGTCTCTATCGTTTAGGGGGTGAACTGGGCAGATTCAACATTTTAAAGTAGCAGCAATATTCCAATTTTTAGGTTTAATAAAGCAAATTCATTCCCTAAACAACCTCCCTTAAGAAGTTTGATTCAACAACTACAGGGTTTATCCAGGGTTTCTCATATGCTGGGCCATCTTCTGATCACATAATATATATTATCTCAACACAAAATTAAAAGCAAAACCTTTAATTGGTAGTCTTTTCCAATAAAATTGTGGCTTTCCTTGGCCTTAGAAAGTGACTAAAGTAAACCTGAAATCCTCATTTCTGTTCATCATGCAGGGAACTGGTGACGTCATTTAGTGTAAACCAAATAACCATCAAAGGCTAGACAGGCTTGTGTGGGTGGTGCCAACCACAAATACTGGTAATCTCCAAGTCCTGCTGGTCTATCATTAAAGGCAGGGTTATTTTGGGCAGTTTGCATTACTTACTCTTCCCCTACTCAATATCTGTAGGGTCATTTCATCAGTAAGTGGACTCAGAATGCCAGGGAAACCAGGAACAACCCTCTGCCCCCTAGTTCTTTACTCTTTCTAGATATCTAACTGCTCAATAAATTAGAAGGGCTGGTGGGTTAATTCATTCCTCCCTAGCAGTAAGCAAAGTATTAGTTCAGAGTCTAATATGGTTTTCTACCCAGACCAATTTACTTGCTGCCACATCTTGTGTCAGAGAGGCTATGCCCTAGAACTTAATACATACTCTAACAGTAATTTTGCAACAAACCTCTGGATGTATCAGAACCTAGCTTCCGTCAGACTTGTCCCAATATTTTTAAAGTCTCTTATTACAGAAAATTACAAACATGCACAAAAGTAGTGTTTATAATTTAGTAAAACCCCATATATCCACTTATAGTATCAATGATTTAACTATTCATAGCTAATTATTTCATCTATACCTTTCTTATTTTTCACTTACCCCTGATTCTTTTGAATCAAATCTCAGATCATATTATTTCATTCATAAATATTTCAGAATGACTGCCTAAAAGATGATCATACCATTAGTACACATATGAAATAAACAATAATTCTAGCCAGTGTTAATTTTTATTAAATTTCTATTGATCTAACCATCTATCTATCATTCATCTTAATTATTTTTTAATTCTTTTAAATATTTATTTTTTAGTTATAACTGGACACAGTATCTTTTTTATTTATTTATATGTGGTGTTGAGGATTAAACCCAGGGCCTCGCACATGCTAGGTGAGTGCTCTATCACTGAGCCACAATCCCAGGCCCTCATTTTAATTTGTAAAATTGGGTTCCAAATAATGAATATACATTAAATTTAGTAGATATCTTTCTTTGGTCTATTTTAAGGTTTATTTTCGTATCTTTTTTTTCCCCTTGCTATTTGTTGAGAGCCACAGCCTAGTGGGATGGGTCTGGTATTTTGCCAGAAGGAGTGGGTGAGAGGTGACACCAGGGAGCCATTAAGATGATGATAATTAAGTTAAGCTGTGTGTAATTGCTGTGACTGGATGATGCTGGATTGAAACAGGCTGTATATTCAGTTGTATATAAACCCCTGCTCTCCAGCCATAGGGCGGCTCCTGCTGCCTGGGTGCCCTGCTTTTGAGTTCTCACGTTGGAGTTCCTGTTGAGTTCCCGCAGAGCCCATGGAGAGCTGGGAGAGTTCCCAGGGAGTGCTCGTGGAGTGCTGGTGGAGGTCGGGCAATAAAGGAGTTCCTGTTTGAACCTACAAGTGGCTCGTGACCTCCCTATTTGGTGCCCAACCAGACTGGGACAGCTATCTATTATTGAAAAAACAAGATGGTTTTTCTTGTAACTTTTACCACGCATTTTGTTCGTTGCATTTCCTCTGTTTCTTTCATTTCCTATAAATTAAACCAGAGTTAGACAGTTGGTCAGCTTTGGTTCTGAGTTTGAGCAAGAACACATCCGAGGTAGAATTCTTTATTCCACTATTAGAACCTGGCACGACTGCTTGCCTTTCTTGGTTGTGATGTTAGCAACTAATGATATAAACACCTAGGCCTATTGTGTCATTATGGTATATTACATGTGATATAATGATATTCTAGTTTTTCCATTTTTTCTTTATATAATAACTAAAGTATTTCCTGTAAGGAGAAACTTTACTTCATCAACTTATTTGTTCCAAGAAAGGCAAGAGAGATACCTGATTTTTTCCCCTTTTATTTAGCAGTATTCTGTATAATAATGAGATTCCTGAGCATCCTTCAAATATGACCTTTTATATCAAGATAGAGTTTCATAGATTTAAACATATTTGAAATGTTTCCATCATTGCCATTTTTATCCTTAGTGATGCTCACTTTTTCTTACTTTCTCTCTCAGATATTTTTAAGTTTCTTGGTTCATTTCCAACTGTATGTCTCAAGAAGTTATGTGAACTAAACCATACTCAGATAGGTTTTGCTTCTACTGGCTCACCTGGTCCAGTGACACCTGGACCAAGAAAGAGACTCGGTGTAAACTCCGCTCCTCATCAGTTATGAGCACGCTGAAGTTCTGTTAGCAGTTAGCTAAGTGAGTCTGGAGTCCAAAGATGCAGAGCTTGGACATAAAGGCTCAGGAATGGCCTTCCTATATATTGTAGTTAAAACCACCAAAGACAATGAGGTTCCCCAGGGAGACTAAAGAAATAAAAAGAAGCTCCAAGCCCTGTATCACATGTAAAGAGTGGGCAGGAAAAAATGAAACAAGAGAAGGATGTAAAGAGGGCTAAGAGGACACTAGGCAATCATAGCACAGAGTGATGTAAAACCCAGAGAAGGGAAAGGAAGTATCTAGAGGACATTCACAGAGGAGGGCCTATGGAGTCCTTTGAGTTTTTTTCTTGAGAAGCAATTGGTGCCCTGCATCAGATGAGTAGAGTAGCTCAAGCTGTTCAGGCTGATAGTGAAGCCAGAATTAGACAGGCAGATAGGCAAGGGTGGATCCAGAGAATGGAGGGATTGAAATGCTAATTCCTTTAGGGCCCTTCCTCTACCTTATCCAGATAACCTGCCCCTACTCCAGATAACCTGCCCCTACTCCAACCTGTTGCTAAGGTAACCTGTCCCAGGAATTGCCCCTGCCTACAAGGAGTTATAAAGTTGTTCATTAATGTGTTCCAGTTTGCTCCATCCAGCTCTTCCCCATTGTCCATCTGCTTCTCACCTTTCAGCCATCCCACCCAGCACCTTCTAGACCTAGTCATGAACACAGTAAGGAGAGAGATAAGGGAAAGGGAGCAGGGGATCAAAGGAAGTCGTGGACATATAAAAAGGCAGAATGCCTTGCTTCTTGAGAATACCAGGATACCAGCTGTGGCCCCCTCCTCCCTCCTGGGAGGAGTCTATGTTATAGATTTTTAAATAAACCCTGCTTTATATGTTTGCCTCAGCCTGCTTCTCTAATGTTCAAAATTCAACATGTGAAGGATCAATTAAGAGGCCGAGTGAGGATCCAAAACCCGGTTGTCAGACTCCAAATAGTTTGTACTGACTGCTGTGCTACAATGACCAATCAGCTGCGTTGTTGTTTCCATGGCAAATTGCCATCCACAGGGTCTCCTGAGGTCCCATTCATTATATCCTGTCCTAGCTAGATAGAATTTAGTGTCTACTTGGAAGTCTCTGATGGCTGCTATACTTATCTGAAATCTCCACACCCCTGGCCTCATGTAAAATGTTAGGAAGGAAACCACATCTCCTGGATCTTCTGGCGTTTACATCCTCTGCTCCAAGGTAGAATTCCTCCATCATAACTCCTTAGGACAAACTAGTAGCCGTGTGTGATGGAGGACGGCAGAGCAAGCTCCTGCACAAGTGTGTGCGGCTAATATTTTTGGACCAAGAACTAACAAACCTTTCTCTCAGTACTTACCCATCATAGGCTAATGGGCCTTTTCTTGATGGAAATTGGAGTTCAGTGTAGAACCCTGACCTTGATAGAAGGCTTGGTCAGTTCTAGCCTCCCTGGCTCTGAGCCCATAGTCGCTACCTGAGTCTAAAATAGCGAGGAGGAAACAGTTTTAATTCCCAAACTAGTTCTAATCAGAGTCAGAACTTTGCCCTGATCACTTGTCTGTATCCCCTGCATCACTTGTCTGTGTTAGAGGATTTCTAATCAGTGAAACTTGTCTCTCTTCTGTTCCTACATTATGCTACTCTTTCAGATAATCTTCCTCTTCTAAGTCGGGTTCCCTTACTCATCCCTCCCTCCCTCCCTCCATCCATCCTGTTTCTGGTTCACTTTCTCATTTGGCAAGCAGTGTATTTCCTCATCCCTTCCTACTGAGATGCCCCATCCTTCCTGCTTCACTCCTACCTGCCCAACCCTAGTGGTCTCAGGACACTGAACTAAGTGATCTTCTCTGTTCTTGGCAGGTGCGTCTTTCATAACTTCACCATGGCCCGTCTCCTTGACATTGCCTGTGTTGGGGAAGGGAACCCTGGGCAGTTATTCCCATAAAGAACCCAGAGAGAGCACTCCCAACTTAAAAGGTGCCGCTTCAGTGAATCTGGGTGTCCTTCTTTTCAATGTTTATAACACTGAACGTTTGTAGGGCTCAGCGGGTACTAGAATGAGCTATTTCATATTAAAGCATCCTTGTCTTGCGCATTTTGAGCTGCACTCTGCCACAGGAGGGCCAAGTATTAACGTGGCCTACAATATGTCTACACTGGAGCTGCCACATTTAGTGAACTCACAAGGAGAAAGAGATACTTATGAAGATCCCACATGAGTCATATTTATCTAAAAAGCACACCACTCAGAGACGAAAAGGATTTTTTTAATTGGTGGGGGATGTTGGGGGATTGAACCCATGGCTTTGTATTAAGCACACTACCACTGAGCTCCATCCCCAGTCTTTTACATTTTATTTTATTTTATTTTATTCTGAGCCAAACTCTCACTGAGTTGCTTAGGCTGGCCTTGAACTTGTGATCCTCTGACCTCAGTCTCCCGAGTGGCTGGGATTACAGGTGCTACACCGTGCCTGGCCATGGTAAATGCTTTCTAATGGGGCCTTGGGAGCGTGCTGAATCTGTTCCTCAATGAAAACTCAAAAGCAAATGCCTCTTTGGGTTCCAAGGTTGTCAAATCATGAACAGATAACAAAAAAGGGAACCTACTGGGGTGAGTTCCCAGGCGCCTCTCCCATGGGGCCTCCCAGAATCAAGAGGATGGGATGATGATGACTGGGTTTTCCAGAGGAGGCTTCTCCTGATCCGTGAGAGAGTTCAGATGCGCATTTAGCATTTGAAAGGCTTCCCAGATATGAAGAGAGACGTTCAGCCAGGAGTCATTGTGTCTCGAATAATTTCAACACCACCAACAGAGACACACACACAAAAAAATGACCATCTATTTATATTTCTAAGAATTATTCTTTCTCATTGTGTTCATGAAATGTGGTTTCTTGAATGTCTGGAAGAAATGTCAGCCCTAAATATTTAATATTATTGGGTTTCCGACTTGAAAAGAAGAAGAAAAAAATTGGAAGAAAAAGAGAGTACTTTCTGTGGCAATTCTTTGAATTTTTGATGTCTGCTTCCTTTTCGGAGGACCGTGAGTGGTTCTTAACAAATTAATCTGGCTGCTATGTATGAGGCTTTCTAGTGAGCCTTTGCTATTTTTGTTACTGGGATCCGTTTTATAAATCCTGTGGGCTCAGTTTTATGAAATTTGTGGGGATTTGCTGGGTCCGTGTCTGACATTGGCCTATCTTTGTTTCTTTCTCTAGCTCTTAAAGGGCAAGAACCAGTTTTAATAACCCTGAGTTATGCCTCTATTGATTACGCGGAGTGTATGTTTCAAATGTCAGACTCAGGACTGGGGATATTCAGATCGCACCTCTTAGAAATCACAAATCGGACAAGGTGACTTTTCTGGTGTGCATTTCCTGATGATAGATAAACACGAATGGTACCATATGAATGTGATTTTTCTCTAAATTGAATGTACTGTATAATTTTCATGGCTTTGTTTTAAAATTTAATGCTTTCGAGGGTTATCCTTTTATCTTCTGAGCCTCAAACTTAATGCATTTAGGGGATGAAGAAAGCCATGTTGGTGCCTAATGAGTGGCCAGTTTATTTTCTTTCTTCACTGGAAGGAAAACTCTTGAATTACTAACAGGCATTTCTGTCCTGACAAGAGCTACTCTCATAATTGTCTCATTATCTGTTGTGAGATTCAATACAAACAGCTTGGAATTTTGCATCAGTTTATCCATTGAACTATTGATTATGTCCCAATTCCAAATACTAGATGCTGAGAGGAAGGGGTGACTAGGGAGTAATCTTTCATATTCTGGTTAAAGGCTGCTATTTGTTTGCTATAATAATTTTAAGGTTTATGTGGTTGTTCTTGTCACTCTTCACAAAAGGAAAAATTAAAGAGAAAAATAATGATGTCTAGTAACTAGCAGAAATGCTAGAATTAAATGGTAAGTCTTATTTTTCTCAATTGTTAAAGTGCTGCCACATTTTGTAAGGCTATTGTGGCTAATATTGGCTTCTCTTTTTCTTCTTTTGGGTGTGTGCTTGGATTTTTATGTAATACTAGCCCAAGGAGGTATAAACTATTCTAGAGGATGTCATTAAACTATGTTCCATGACAAGAGATATACAATTCAAATAATGAAATCCAAAAATTATTCAATGACTATCAGTTGAGTACCTACTAAATAATCTTTCCTGGTCTTATGAATTTTTGTACAACTGGTACCCTAGCATCCAGATCTCCTTTGGAAATTATGTTTTAATTTTCTACTAAGACATTGTTGTTCAAAAAAAAATTACTTTGCATTAGAGTGTATTTAGGAATGCAACCTAATAAACACTATGATATAGGAAATGGAAGTTTTATAAAGTAATATTTATCTTCATTACCTGTGATCTCATCTGATATTTTTCTTCTCTTTTGTTTATATTTTTCTCTTCCATACCATCCCCCATTCTATTCCATATGCTAAAAATAAAAACAAAAATGGAAACAAAAAATGACTACTTAGTTGCAACTCACTAAATTGCTTTCATGATTTACTATTTGTGTGTCCCATTGTTTGAAAAATTGCCGTACAGAACCTCTGTGCTTAGTACATTTGCTGCTGGTGGAATTCACAGAATTCCTAGAGCTAACTGTGGAGCCTAGGGAGTATCACAACAGCATCAGGGTCCCCTGCCATAGGGAATGTGTTCTCCATCTAAGTGGGACTTAAGAAAGCTCTGTCACTCTTAGTCTTTATTGTGTGCCAGGTCATTGTCCCCTCTGCTAGACTCAAGGTGGAAAGAATATAGTCTGGGCTGCTGCAATAATCTCACACAAAAGGACACAGAGGAAATTGGCCCTGAATGTATCATCTGAACCAGCATCAAGCTTTTCAGTGAAGCCAGCCAGCCTAGTTCCTGGACTTTCCAGTTATAAGAGCAAATACACTTTATTTCAATTTTAGTTAAAAGGGTCCTAACTGAATCACCTATAGACAATAGATATGGCCCCTAATTTCCAAGTCTACTTTCAAACTACACTGTATTATAACTACTTCCCAAATCATGGAAGTACCTTATAACAGAGTATTGACTGCTTCTCCCTCTCACCCTTATAAAATCATTCGATTAATTTTACTTATCAATAAGCTGTAATCATCAAATACATTGCTACTATTATTATTTTGAATATATAATTATCTGTTTAAGCAATTAAGAATGAGAAAAATGAAACCGTTTAGTTCATTTATTCCTTCTCTAACACTCTTCTCTTTTTCTCCAATGTAGGTCTAAGTTTCTGACCTATGTAATTTTCTACTTCTGGAGAAGTTATTTTTAATATTTTTCAGAAGGCAGTTATCCTGCTGACAAATTTCCTTAATTTTTGCTTGAGAAAATCTTTATCTCCTTTTCACTTTTGAAAGATAACTTTGCTGGATACAATACCCTAAATTGGCATTTTTTCTCCTTTAATTCTTTAAATATTTTATTCTAATTTCTTCTTTAATGGTGTCTGATGAGAAGTCCTATTTCATCCCAATTCTTTTTCCTCTAAGATGAGGTGATTTTTCCCACTTTGACTTCTTTTGATACTTCCATTTTCTGCTGTAGAAATATGATTATTTCTGGGTATAGTTGTTTTTGTTTATTTGTTTTGTTTTTAGTAATTATACTGCTTGATGTTCTAAGAGTTGCCTAAATCTGTTGCTTGACATCTAATAGTAGGCATTTATTATCTATTATTAATTTGAGGGAGATTCTCTGTTATTATTATTTCAAATATTATTTTCTATTTCTTTCTAAATTTTTTTCTGACTTTCAGATTTTATATATACTGCATACTTTGTATATTTTCCTCAGGTCTTATATTTTCTATTCTGTTGTTTTTAGTGTGTCTGTCTCTCTGTGTCTCTCTCTCTCTCTCTCTCTCTCTCTCTCTCTCTCTCTCTCTCTCCATTGTAGTTTGAGATATTTCTGTTGACATATGTTCAAGCTCTCTGGAATTTTTCCTGAGGTTTTATCCAAAATTCTGATGAGCCCATCAAAGACATTCTGCAGTTCTCTTACAGTGATTTTGATTTCTAACTTTTCTCTGGTTTCTTCTTAGAGTTTCCATCTTTCTGCTTACATTATGTATCTATTTTTCTCTGTGGTTCACTTTTTCTATTAGAGATGTAGCACACTATTCATAGTTGTTTTACATTCCCAGTGTGATAATTCCAACCTCTCTGACATATCTGTGCCTATTTCTGCTGTTTATTTTGTCTTCTCAGATGATGATGTTTTCCTTTTATTGTGTCTTGTAGTTTTTTTTCTTTTCTTTTGGAAAGCCAGAGATAATATATTGGGTAAAAGCAGATGAGATACATAGGGCTTGAATGTGAGATTTTATACTTATCAGGCTAGAGGTTGGCACTGTTTACTGTTTGCGGTAGCTATGGTGTTGGAAGCTAAAATGTCCCTTGCTGTCTTTGCTTTTGTCTCCCTTGTTGTCCTTGGGTGTTCCCTTAAATGTGGTCTGAACCTTACAGATTCTTTTAGCTGTAATCCTTTCTTATTGTACGAGTTTCCTTTTCCCATACCAAAAAAAATCCAGAAGGGACTGGAGTTGGGTGTTTCCTTTTCCTAGTTCAATTAGGCTCTAGTAAGACCTGAGTCTCTTGGAATCTGGTAGAATAGTTTTCTTGTTAAAGAAAACAGAGTGCTCATCGTGAAACCGGTACTTTTTCCTTCCCCCTGATAAATGTCTGAGGGGATTTTCCTATAATCTTCACAGGAGAAAACCTGGTAGGATTCCTGGAGGCAAAACTCCAATGAGACTTCCCCAGAATGGACCTTCTGGGTCTTCATACTCATGCTAGTCCATACTAAGCCTCCAAACACTCATCATTTACCAATTAAAATGTCACCAATATTCTGCAGACTTCTGTTCCCAGTGTGCTCTTTCTGTATCTCTGTCTGTATATTGCTCCAGTTTGTGGGGGTGGGAGTGGAGGGAGTTGTATAAGTTTACCCTGTGCCTGGGTCCTCTGATGGATCTAAGAAAAATTCCTTATTTCCAGCTTGTTCAGCTTTTTTATTATTGTGAAGATGGAAGTGATGGTTTCCGAGCCCTTTACTTGTTGGATCTGATCCCAGAAGACCATTGCCTCCATTTTCAAGAGGAGTAGCCATTTTTTTTTTTTTCCCTGAGAGACTATCATGTATCAGTCACTTTTTAGGTACATTATATGATGTAACTATCACAAATCACATATGTAGGTCATCCTCATTTTTACAGAACAGAGAACTGGGGTTAAGGGAAGTTAACCACCTGGTTCAAAATCACATATGTAATAAGTTATAAAGTTAGAATTAGTATTGATTTGTTTGATTCCAAAGCTCATGCTTTATGTATTGGTTACAATAATGCTGTAGGAGCAAGGGTACCACAGGAATAACATTACTTGTTAGGAGGCAGCAGTCCCAAATAACGAAACATCATCATGATGTTATAAAGTAAGGTCATCCGTAAAGTTGAGTGACAGTGGATCTCCTCTCTCATTGGTCCTTGAGATCATGTCAGAAAGATTTCAGATGTGTCCCACATTACACATCGCAACAGGCCTAAGTTTATTAGAAGGCATAGGAAAAGGGAAGTCTCAAAGGAGAGAATAGTTCTTTTCAGAGGTAAGAGAGCCAATGCACCTGTTCTAACTTCCAGTTTAATGGAGTCCCAGGGAAGTTTCAAGAGTCCTGCCAGGTCCACTCAGTGACTTTGACAGCAGAATTGCATGAGACTTCCAAGTTCCCACTGTGCATGATCTTACCCTACTGAGGGAAAATTTTACTATTATAATGCCCTGCTAAAGATCCAGGGGAACTCTGGCCCAAATTCTGACCAGTTCTAATTGGAACTTGACTTTATAGATTTTTGATTGGGGGGGGGTGGATTTGCTTTTAATGACCTTATCAACTGGAATTTCTTGAATCTGGTCTATGTAAAAGTTGCAAAAGTCATCCCCCTTCTAAGATACCTTGGGATTTTCTTATTGGCAAGAAGGAACCATTTGGGCTTGCATTTCTCCTATGGATAACAGGTTGTTTCTTGAGGAATATAACATATCCCAATGACTTAAACCAGGCAGGGCTGCAGTTAAATTGCTTAAAAAAAAAAAAAAAAAAAAAAAAAAAAGACTTGTGGGTGTCAGCCCAGTAGGCCCGGTTTATAGAATTATCCCCTTATCTTCACTGATCACATCTGTATGTTATCTTTTAATACCAGGAAAAGTGCCAAAAACATGGAGAGCATGTCTGTGGGTTCCTTGGGATTGAGCAGGAATTTGATTTGTGGTGATACAGAAGGTTGGAGGGGTAGGCTTGGCCCAGACAATCATGGCATTCATTCTCTTAAGATAATTTTACTTTATTTTTAATTAAAGGGAGGATATTTTATGAGTCTAGAAAACACTATCCTTTCCCAAGGCTAAAGGAATAATCACTTACACCTTCAATTATGTATCTCCCCAAAGAATGAACAATATTTAATGAACTCCAGGTGCACAAAGATATATCTTTCATTTTAGCAGCATGTGCCCCCTAAAAGCAAAGATTTTCTACAGTGTAAGGTGGGTTGCCAGTTTTGTAGTGTTACATGTTTTGGGGGAAGGTGAAGAGAAAAGTATTGTTTCTCATTTAATTTTCAGCATTATAAAAGCTTATGTCTCCATTTCCTCCAAAAACATCTGTTAAACTACAAAGCCGATTCAAGCAAACAAAAGAACTTGAAAGAAAGACCAAATGCTCTGTCTCCAAGAAGACATATTTAGCCTGGCTCTAATTGACATTCATATGCATTCAAAAGCAATTAAACTCTCACAAAAGCAGCACAACAACAGGAGCCTGGAGCTCTCTTGTTTTTAAGCATTTTAGAGCTCCATTTCAGGCAAGGAAGGCCTGCCGAGTCTGTTTCCATTAGTTGTTGTATTTCTAGCTCAGTAAGGCAGTAAACAGCTTTCTCAGACACTTTTTTTTTTTTAATTTGAAAGTTCCAGACTTGGATAAAAATTACAAAAGAAAAAAGTCACCGTTCTACAATAGCCTCTACTTCCACAGGATTTTTTTCTTTCTTAAAATTAATTAATTATTTTTATTTACATACGACAGCAGAATGCATTACAATTCATATTACATATATAGAGTACAATTGTTCATATCTCTGGTTGTATACAAAGTAGGTTCACACCAATTCGTGTCTTTGTACAACTACTTTGGATAATGATGTCCATCTCATTCCACCATCATTTCTAACCCCAACCCCCTTCCCTTCCCCTCTCACCCTTCTGCCCTGTCTAGAGTTTGTCTATTCCTCTCTTGTTCCCCCTCCCTACCCCACTGAATGAATGAACCAGCCTCTTTATATCAGAGAGAACATTCCGCATTTGGTTTTTTGGGATTGGCTAACTTCACTTAACATTATCTTCTCATCTATTTACCTGCAAATGCCATGATTTTATTCTCTTTTATTGCAGAGTAATATTCCACTGTGTATATATGCCACATTTTTTTAATCCATTCATCTACTGAAGGGCATCTAGGTTGGATCCATAATTTGGTTATTGTGAATTGTGCTTCTAAACATTGATGATGCTGTGTCCCTGTAGTATGCTGTTTTTAAGTCCTTTGGGTATAGACTGAAGATAGGGATCGTTGGGTCAAATGGTGGTTCCATTCCCAATTTTCCAAGGAATCTCCATATTGCTTTCCATATTGGCTGTACCAATTTGCAGTCCTTCCAGCAATATATGAATGTACCTTTTTTGCCACATCCTTGCCAACATTTATTGTTGTTTGTCTTCATAATAGCTGCCATTCTGATTGGTGTGAGAGGAAATCTTAGAGTAGTTTTGATTTGTATTTCTCTAATTGCTAGAGATGATGAGTATTTTTTTCACATATTTGTTGATTGATTGTATATCCTCTTCTGAGAGGTGTCTGTTCTTGTCCTTGGCCCATTTATTGATTGAGCTATTTGGTTTTTTGGTGCTTAGCTTTTTGAGTTCTTTATATATCCTAGAGATTAGTGTTCTATCTGATGTGTGAAGGGTAAAATTTTGCTTCCAAGAAGTAGGCTCTCTCTTCACCTCATGTATTGCTTCTTTGGCTGAACACAGGTTTTAGTCCAGCTTTCTAATTCCTTATAACTGTTAGGAACTGTCTACTTGTCTATTATATATCTCCCCATGATGATGTACATTCAGTGCTAGCAAGAAACTTACTGGCTGTATGTCTTATAAGTGTTCAATGAATATCATTTTAAATTTTTGTTCTTTTTAGTTATACATGTCAGTATTTTTAAATGATAAATGTTTCTGTTCCAGAGTAATAGAATTTATAGTCAAACCTTGCTTGAGTCTTAAATTAATATTACCTTTTGGTTACGTATGTTTCTTCTTGGCATCAAAATCCTATCTGTGGTTGGGGAATTATAATTTTGGTGTATATTATACTTTAACCACCTCTCGAGTTTAGTTACTAATGGGCATTGTACCTTTGAATTGTCTTCCCAGAGGAGGAATAATAGACATTTCATTGTCTAAGTGTTTAAGTTCAAAAGATGCTACTAGGTATAAGGAGCAAACGCAGAATAGAGGTTGTGGATCCATTTTCCTTTTCCCATGCGTCTTCCAGAATAAAGCTATTTAAAGGCTTCTGACCAGGGAAAGGAGGAGAGCAGAGAAGAGGGCAATGTATTAGGTTTTGCCTGTTTTCAGGAGCCTCCTGGGGATACTGTGAATGGGATTACAGTGGACATGTTCATACAGGACAAAGTGCAGTTGGGCATTGTTCTCCAGCCCAGAGTCCTGGTGCTAGGCAGGTGACAGGAGACGAGTCTCTTGGATGCAGTGGTGCAAGAAGTAGAGAGACACTCGGAGGTTTGTTAAGGGCAATCTGAATGTTTGCTGGAAACTCAAAGCCTTCCAGGGCCTCAGGGTGGGCTAGCAGAATAGGTCAGCCCTCCTTCACTCATAAGAAAGTTAATAGAAATGCTCAGGGAAGGCTGAAAGAAGTCTAAAAGCCCAAAAATGGTAACAAGAAAGACCTCAAGTTACCTCACTGTACTACCCAACTGAAGACCCAGGCAGAACCTCAGCACCTCAGTAAAGAAGCACCAACAGAGTCCTTCAACCCAAATCCTTTAACAGAGGATTAGTCACCTCAATGGGTGTCAGCATGAAGGGGACATATCTGAAGAGCACATTAAAAACAAGGTGCATCTCACAAATGGCCAGCTTAGAGTGTAACTGGAAAAACAGTAGAACTGGGAGGTTCAGTTTCTCCATTATGGCTTTTGAAATGGCAGTTATTTAAGTTTCCAAGAGATCTACCTCAATATGTGGAAAAGGGGGGCAGAGAGCAAAATCTGAGAGTGATTTTAAAAAGTCTGAATGTGGCTACATTACAAACTTGAATTGACTGAGAAGTGCCTAAATAGGAAGAAATTTACCTGAATGCAACTTGATATCAGTTTTTTTTTCTTTTTTCGCTACTGAGCAGAAATGAGAGCTTAATGATAGAAATTATATTTGGCTATAGAAAAATAACTTATTTCTTTGCATATAGTTTGTGATTGTAAATTTGAATCATTATATAGTCCCAGCAATTTAATTTTTCTTTTATGGTTTCAATTCCTGGTGATTTTCTTTTTTCAATCTACTATCACTCATTTGTATGCTCCATCTTTGTTTCTGGGGCCGTTCATCATTCATGTAGTTCAGAGATAGCTGTTAAAACAATGCTGAAAGTCAAGAGGCGGGAAGTGCTTATTCACTGCACCTAAAGGGAACAAATTTCCCTCCCCAGTCCTCTCTCCCTGCCTTTGCTCCTGGTATTTCACTTGCCTGAAACATTCTCCTCCTTCTGCTTAATCAAATCATATTGATCAAGGCTTCATTCAGATCTCGGCACCACACTGCAAGTCTTGCAGGTTGTTTAAGCCCATAGCCATAACCCACTCCCCTAACCTCTTAAAGGATGTATAGTCTCTACTTCAAAGTTAAGAACTGGATTAGAATGGTCTGTGTTGTTCTTCTAATAATTGCTTTTATTATTTTACCAATCAGACTCTGAGCTCCCCAAGAACTTTATATACCTTTGAATACAAGGTCTTGGTGTAAGGGTAAAATTTCTAAGCTGATTCTAAGCTGCAAAGCCTGAGTTAAAGTGTAAAAGACTGGGCATTGTAAAGTTTCTAAACTGCAAGGCCTGGGTTAAAAAGTGAAAGACTAGTTATTGTTAAAATTCCTCTGCTACCCCCAAAACCTGTAATCCCTGTAGCTGTTAGGACAATCCCCGAACTGCCCAGTAAATATTCCTCCTGATCCTCTGGCTGTTTAATAGCTAAGGGCTCTGAGTAGCTCGGCATGTAGGCATTCAGGCCCCAAAACCAATCAGTTTGAATGTGTACCCCGCTTAGAAGTGACCAATCACTCCCGTCCAGCCTGTTCCCACAAACAAATGTACGAATCATGTCTCAGAGTTGTTGTTCAATTTTCCTGCGCCTCATGATGATTTGTTCTGATGTATGCAAAGCCCCCTGCCCTCCCCAAAAAGTGTACTTAAGCTCTGCTTGACCTCTGCTCTGGGCTCTGGGCTGCTCTCCCTTCCTGAGTGAGCCTTGAGCCCCAGCATGCTGGTTCAATAAACTCCCTCCTGCCAATTGCATGAAGCCAGTCTCTTGTGTGGTCTCTTCCTCCGACACTTCACCGGACCCTTACATTGGGAAAATAGATGAGAATTATTTTATTGCTACATTCCATTTAGATCCAATGCACAATTCTGATTTAGAGTTGCAGTAAAGTGGGTTTACATAGCCGGGATTGCCCTAGGGAACCCAACCTACCACCCAATTGCTTTCAAAGGAGGTGCCTCACCAGGCATTGGTGGCTCAAGCTGGTAACTTCAATGACTTGGGAGGCATAGGCAGGAGGATTGCCAGCTTGAGGGCAGCCTCAACAACTTTGTGAGACCTGGTCTCAAAATAAAAAAATGAAGAGGACTGAGGACAGAGCCCAGTGGTGGTGAACCCCTGGGTTAAATCCCTAGTATTAAACACAGCAAAACAACACAACAAAACAAAACAAAAAAACAAAAAAGACAAAAAACAAGGTACCCAGTGCCTCATGTGACCCCAATTCAAGCTATCACAACCCCTATTCTGTTACACGCAATGCATGCTATGATCAATTTAGTAAATGTTTTCCAAATGGCCTCATACTGGTGGATTTCTGTGGTATTGGACAGGTGGATAGAGTTTGCAATCCAAGTTCACATGATTTATTATTTCTGAATCTAATAGTCACACTCAGCAAAACCATTCCTTACCCTTTTTTAGTTCTTCCCTCTCCTCCTTTCCACCATTATAAGGTGTTAGCTATAGGAGCCCAAAGATACATTGAGACACAAATCCATTCAGAGAATGGGGTGTGTCTAGTAAAATTAGAAATACAATTGCTTGGATCACTGCCTTCAGGGGAGTGTGAAACTTGTATAGGGGTTAATATTGAAGAATAGAAAAAAAGAACACTTCCTACCTGCTCTTCAACTTAAATTCCAGGTATAAGGTTGAGAAAGAATTTGAATCTGCGTGAGTGCTGCTGATACCTTCTTGATGCTCTACCCAGTGACTTAGCAATCTTTTATTGGCATACAAGAATTAGAAATTCTTTCAAGTCACTTTTTATAGTCATCCAGATGGGTGATGGAGATGGATTTGTACCCATCATCTGACCGTCACTTTGCTTCTTATTTGACTTGGCAGATTTGATGAAGAGCTACATTTGTACATTGGCAGATTCCTTGATGGGCCCATTTTTCATATTGACAGCACGAGGTGACTTTCCCAGTTTAGTTTTGAGTTTTTATTTATTGAAGTTTCTCCTCCTTCCCAACTTTCCTATTCATATCATCACAAGACTTGTCCATAGTTTGTATCTTGGATATTGGCCAAACCTCCAATAATTATTAAGCTTATTATTATGGTGTTATATTTATTATAGTTCTAGTGACAAAGTGTGTCTCGTTTGTTGAAAAGGTGCATCAGCTTGTGAAATAAGAAAGGAAAGATTCTTCTGTTGAATTTGCAGGCTACCCATTATGATGCCTCAAAGTTTCTTCTTATTCTTTTCAATTATTTTCATTTAGAGGAATTTGTGTTACCCTGCTTCTGAAATAATGACATGCTGATGTGTGACAGCCAGGAGTGATGACCAATAAAGTCACTCTGTAGTGGCAAGGAGAGGACCTTCATAATATAAGCTATCAAGATGCATTGATAATTCCATAATTATGCAAGCACTCTTACATTGGAAAACTATCAACCAAGACCTGCTGCACTTGTCTGTTACCTTGAGAAAGGTGTCTAAGAGCACCGAGGGTAGTAACAGACTTTGCCAAGTATTTCTCATGGAGCCATGGTGACCTGTCTTGGTGTTTTGAAATCAATTCTTTATTATTTACTGACATATAAATTGCACTCCTCTGTTGGACATTGTATTGCTTTTAATTTCAAATCACATTTAACATAGTTTAGAAAGGCATTTTAATTTTTCTTTTTCTTTCCTTTTATTCAAGGCTAAATGTAAGGCCCTGAAAAATCTTCATTCAGCCTTGGACCACAGATATTCTATCCCTAACTTTTATCCTAATATAATCATGGATATTTCCCACCCCAACTATTCAAGTATTTACTTCCCTTGATAAAACTTTAAAATTCACAGGTGCACTTGATCTACCATCAGTCAGATCGTACTTAGAAATACATTGTACATTCAGTTTTCACAATTTTTTCTTTCAGTGAATGATGTGGCCTGTAAGGTTAAAACATTTCTGAATCACACACTTTTTGCTAGCATATGGGAATATAAATCTTTACACAAGTGTTAACCCTGAAAGAATGATTTGAATTGTTTGTTTGTGGAAAATGTCTTGAAAATGAACTTCTAGGTTGAAAAGTAAAGATATATTGAAGAGCTTATAGTAACGGATAGCTTTGCTTTGGTAAATGTGACAGTTGTTCACAGGAATTTAACTACACTTGTTTTTATTTTTTTCTCTATCCTTGAAACTGAAGATTAAACCCAGAAGGGCCTACTTCTGAGTATATCACCATTCTTTTTTTTTTTTTTTCAATTATTTTGAGACAGGATCTTACGGACTTGTTCAGTTGGGCCCTGAACTTGCAATTCTCCTGCCTCAGCCTCCCAAGTAGCTGGGATTATAGGTGTGCACCACTGAGTCCCAAGTCCCAGATTTCTATTCAAATGGCAAAAACAAAAGAAGATTAATATACAGGGGAAAATATTTATGTCAGGCTAAGATATAAGACAGGAGTGTCATGTGCAAGTCGGAAGTTTCATGAAATGTATATGAAGGCTGCAGAGCTGTCAATTTATTTCATGAGAAGGAAAAACCTTTCTGAGTGGGGAAATGAAGAGACCCCCTGAAGGAGTTGTGCTGGTAGCCATTCTCTTGAAGCAGTTAGGAAAGGGTTACACATGGTTATGGGGAGACTGAGTGATGACTAGGAGAGAAGCAAATGCTGCCATTCCCTTGGGAAGAGCTTTGGACATTGCAGATTCAGTGGTGGTTGGTGTAAGCTCAAGGTTTAACCTTTAAGTGAAGTGCTGTTTTAGTGGTGGTGCCGTCCTGGTTTGTTAGATGGACGGTGATGCCTGCGAAAGAGGAGGATTTCACTTCTGTTGACTTTTATGCCACTACAACATATATGCTAAGGACAATCCTTGGTTCTCTGATCTGATGGATGATGGTTCAAGGGATCTTATTATTTCTAAAGGCTACATTTAGGGGGTGATAGTCAGCTTTCCAACTTGTAACATATGCCTGAGGTCAGCAACTTTTAAAGATAAAAGGTTTATTTGGGCTTACAATTTGGGAGGTTGCAGTTACACATTGATTGATGCATTGGGGGTTTGTGGTGAGGTAGTACATCCCGGTGGGATGTACTTCCCAGTGAGTGGTGGGCACTGTTGGGTGTTGACAGAGAAAAAGAGGAGGGGACCTGGTCCCACAGTCCCCTGTGAAAGCATGCCCCCTGATGATCTAAAGACTTCTCCAGGCTCCAACCTTTAATGTTTTCCTTTTATCTCTCAGTAACCCTAAGCTGGGACCAAGACTTTAACACATGGGTCTTTGAGAGTACATTCAAAATCTAAACCTTGACTTAGGGAAACAGAAATAATACTAAGTTTAAAATTCTCTCTTTTCCATTCAGTTGTGTTGGAATTACTTGAAGAGGAGTGCCCATGATTAGAAACAGAACACTTCATAACTGGACATATTGACACATGGGTTGTTATGCTCAAATTCGGGACCCCCAAAGACCACCAGAGACCCAAGATGGATGTAAGCAGCAAAGAGGTGTTTATTGCGAGCTAGCTTGGTCCTCCACGCACACACACAGCAACTGCTAATGCTGAGAGGCCCCGAGCCCAGGGTTTGCAGCATTTTTATACATTTTTTTGGAGAAGGCAGGGACTTCACATACATCATAGCTTCTTTTAGCAAATCATCACACACCGCGGGAAAATCAAATAACTACTCTAAAACATGATTAGCACATTCACTGGCGGCAACAAGTTGGGTAGGGGTGATTGGTCAGTGCAAAAGGGGTATTTGTTTGAACTGATTGGTTTAAGCCAAGAGGGGTGTACGTGCTGAACTACATGGTTTCCCAATATGTTATCAACCACCATAAACTACTGGGAGGGTCATCTGGCATCCTAGGTATTTCCCTGTCTCATGCTGATTGGTGGCTGCTAGGGGGCTGCTATGGATCCCCACCTACCCTGACTGAGTCAGGGACACCTGGCCCAGCAGATCTCTCCTGTTATTTGTAGATAAACAACTTAGCAGGGTGGGAATGTGCCTAGGAGTGCTCTGTGGGATTTTCCAAGGACAAAGGCCATGTCCCTTCCTTGGACTGGCTTTGTTCTGAGATAGAGGCTGGTTTTTCAGGGTCAACAGGAAGGAATTAACAGACAATTACCAAACCTATGTAATAATTCAGCAGTTCACAATAAGATAGTATTCAAACATATATTTTTATAAGTAATTTCTAAAAGAAAATGGGAAACCCTTAGAAAGTGTCTAGTTCATAGGTATGCCCAATTTAAAATGTTTTGGTACTTAGAATACAAGGATACATTTATAATTACGAAATACCCTGAGGTCAGATATGATTATTTTGGAAATTATAAATTATTTTATGAATTTAAAATTGTGAAGAAATCTGTGAATAGTGGTACTGATTTTAAAGAATACCAAATCAACACATTAGATAGTCAATTTGAGGAAGTAGCCCAGGAGTTAGACACAAAGAAAATAATGACAGAAAATATGAGATTCTTCTGGACAAATTTCAGATATCTAATAAATGTGTACCAGACATTCCAAGAGAATGAAAAACATGGCAGGAAGGGAAATAACGTGATGCTGACAGTAGAACACACAAACTAACAAAGAGCACAAAGCTACCATGTCATTTTTGTGAAGACCCTCTCCCAATACACTGGAATGTTGTAATTGACTTTAACCTTCGAGATTAAGTAGATATTTCCCCAAATTTTAAGATATAGTAGATCCCATATTAAATGGAATCAAAGGGATCTACCACATTAAATTCATGACTGTAATTTCAGTGCAAGAAGACTTAAAAGAAGGTCACACTATTATTATTATTATTTTATTATTATTATTATTATTATTATTATTATTATTATTATTATTATTATTTGGGGATTCCACTTTCTTTTATAAGAAGACAATATTATTTCCTTTTGATCCCACGTAGGTTCTTCATTCTGAGAAGCAGGTCTGTGACTATATCACTTAGACTGATTTCTAAAATTGCATAAATATCGCATTCATTGCTTAGACAGTTATTGCGTGTTCATACGTGCCGGCCTTCTACATTGCCTCTTACATACATTTAAGTCATGTATGTAAGATGATATCTCCTCCGTTGAGGACCTTACAATCCAAAAGAGACCCAAAGACACTGAGCTGAGTAAATGCTTGGCAAGTTATTAGTGTGTAGAAAAAGTTGCTTGGAACTCAGGCCTCTGGGTACTATAATGTTCCTAGATGTCTTTGTGATAAATTGTTGAAATGTCACTCCCATTATTAAATGGAAAATATCAAATACTAGCTATCAAGATAAATTTGGATCACAGAAGACAGTATGTGGGGAGCTATAGTGCAGCGCAGTGGTTCATGCCATTTCTGGAGCTAGATGGCCTGCCTTTGAGTTGAGGTTCCACTCTTGGCTGGCTGTGTGACCTGAGTATTTTCTTAACTTCTCTTGGCCTCACATTTATGTCTGAATGATGAGATTAAAGGTAGTTTTTATTTTCTAATCAAATCTACTATTTGCTTTCCTGTATTCTAATCTACTCCTGGTTGGAGCCTTGTCGTATTCCCTTGTTGTATTCCCTTGTCGATGTCGGCCACAGCCTGGAAATGCCACTGCTTCCGAGGTCTGCAGCCAGACTTCTCTGCAAAGCTAAGCATGCTCTCTTTCCAGGTGTCTCCTTTTGTAGATGTGACCACCAACTCTGGGAGGCCCCTTCTCTGAGCTCCGGGGTGCCTCTTCTATCTTTCTCCTCTCTGTTGGTCTCCACTGCAGCAGTAACAGCTGCTCCCAGCTGTGGTTACTTTGGGTCACCAGCGAGCCTTCCTTTTCTAATATTGAATTCCCTGTATAAAATTGCCTGTGTTGAGATAGATAACGTAGTTTTTGGGTTCCTGACTGAACTTTGGCTGAAACAGATGATATTTATGAATTTGGTATTTGTGAATTAACCCCATGAATGTTGAGAACCTGTTGCATCGTGCAGAAGGGACATGGACTGGGTCAGCTCCCATTTTCACCTGGCACCTTCCTGTCTCTGCTCAGAGTCTGGACATGAGGAGTGCAAGAAGTATAAAGTTCTCTAACCAAAAGGCGGGAAGAAATCATAAATCGTTTGTGTTCTTTATGAGAAAGAATTAGATTCTGCTGTCAGGAACTGAATATCTAAATGACAGTTTCTTAAACACACAGGAGATAAGCAGCCAGGCACCAAGAGGCCTAGGTCTAGGTCATACTGGGTTTGTAAGGCCCTTCTAGGTGGTATCAGGAAATCAGGTTCCTTTTGTCTTCTTGCCTTGCCATCCTCAGCTTGTGACTTTTGTCTTTCTGCTCCAAAGTATTGCGGCATGTCCTTGTTCCAGACAGGAAGAAAGTGGGAGTATGTTGGCACTAGCAGGTTTTTCCTGTTTCCATTGTTCAGAACTGTGCTATGGTGCTTCACCCGAAGTTGCAAAAGAAGATGAGAAATTGAGTTTGTAGATATCCTTTAGCTCTACAAGTACTGCTGGCCAGAGAGAAGGGCAATTACACTAACCATTATGCAGATACATGGGCCTGTTATATTACATGGGTGCCCTGTTCTAAACTACCGTATCCCAGCCCCACCATGTAGCATTGATGTTACTGGTGCAATAGGCTGATTATGTATTGTTCATTTAAGTAGAGTCTTAAGTTCTTCATTATTTGCTTTCTATATTTGTGCAGAAAGGAAATTTTGTGAGTTCAAAGGGGCAGAGAACAAAGCAAGCACATGCAAGCGTACTTAGCCACCCATTCGGTAGCATTTGAACTTTCCTGATGATCATTTACCACGCAACAGTGACTCTCTCTGTACTTTCACCATTTGCTACAAGGTCACCCTTGAAGAGCTGCAAGGCAAACTCGCTGAAGTCTTTAGCACAATGCTTTACCCTCCTTCTTAATTAGCTTCTAGGAAGAAGTGGAATTGTTTTGCCATTCCAGTGTCCCCATTTAACTCATTGGAACTTGGCTCTGCTGGTGGAGAAGGGGCTGGGGACAGCTCTTGATGGCACAGCCTAATGAGGCTATCAGTAACACACAGATGCGATTAGACCTCATAGCATCTCAAATACGTAAGGAGGCAACCTGCACAATACTGTGAAAACCTGGAGCAAGGAAAGGATTTAGTGATTGTGTTTTATTTAAAGAAGATGAAAGCAGCAATCTTCCCATCAGGCACTATTTATGATTAATTAAGATAGATTTTGCAAAGCAATCTATGCTTTTTGTGCTCAAATGGAGGCACGCTAACAAGAGAGGACAATCACGAAGCTGAATCTGAACAGTAATATGCATGGCCCCAGCCCCACCAGCTATATTTCATCTCAGTGACATTCAAGGTTTGGCAGCCACCCCCGGGCCTCATCACAGATGCTAATAGCAAATCAACCGAAATGGGTGATGTGGGGAATGCCAAATCTACCATGATTTCTTTTTAAAACCTCTCTTCTATTTTTCTAGAGGTTTTCTGGGAGTGAATGAACAGGTAAATGACATGCATGTGAATTCAGAGGGAAGGGGGAGGAAGGTGGAAGCAGCATTACTATATTTCAAGATGTACTTAAAAAAAAAGAGTAGAAGATGAAAGGAAAAAAGAGGCAACTGTCTCTGCAGATGAAGAATCTCTAGAGGACCCCGGTTTTCTAGTGTGCTCCCCATTGATTACCATTTATAAGCATCTCAAGCATCTCAAACCATCCCTGAGAGTAAAGCATCTGGTGATATTCAAAATCTTACCCCCAATTACCTAATTTGATTAAACAAATACATTTCAAAACCACTAATCTAAAAAAGCAACAAAAATGATGACAATAACAACACAGTGGTGACTTTCTTGGTAAAATCTGCGTATTGTAGGTCTTTCAGTTCTTCAAGTTCCTTTGATGGACTTGGGCCCACAAATTCATCGCTTATTTATTAGACTATGGCACGATGGCACCCATCAATCTGTGTTAATCATTTTGAAGGAGGCAAAAAAGGGATTTTTTTTTACCAATTATCTTTGAAATACTAAAAGAACTCATTTTTCCATTTATTTTCTACATATTTATTGATTGCCAAGAAATCAATGTGGGGATATATAGATTGGGGATACAAAACAAACAGATATAAACATGTATTCTGATTTCTTGAAACATTCAAAATATGTGTGATTTAGATGAGACAGAAGGTAATGGAAGCCAGTGCTGTCCAGCCTGTGAGAGAAGAATTACAGAGTGCTGAGGGAGAGAAGGGAAGACCCATAGTTGAGACCTGATGGAAGCGAGGCAGGTGTGTAATAGAACATGCCTAGAAAGAGAGATGTCAAAATGAGACTCGAACAATGGTCAGAAGCTGTCTGGGAACAAGGGTAAGAATTGGGATTCTGGAACAATAAAATAGCCTCTGAAAAGGATTGGAGGCTAAAATGAAAAAGACATTCAGGAATAAAATTCTTCTGTTTGGGGTATGTGTGTGCAGGGTGGGGTGGGGTGGCGGGCAAGGAGAGGGATTGGGTGAGAAGAGAAAATCAAGACATGGATCAGGAGGTCTCACATCATACAGGTTCTTTGAAATCATGTTAAGGAGTTTTGCATTTATTCTAAAGTATTTTAAGCAGGTGTGTGCTTTGATCAAGTCTGTATGATAGAAAGATAGGGTGGGCAAAACGGGGGACTAGGGAACCAATTAAGAGGTTGTTCCAGGGATAAAACCAAGTAAAAATATTGTTGCAAGAAGCAGGATAGAAAGAGATGGTATCGTGTGACGTGAAGATCTTAGGGAATGATTTAAGAATTGATATCAACAGGCATTGATGACTGATCCTGCCAGAGACATGCTGGATAATACCAGACCCTGTGGGATGATGGCAAGGCTCTCTGAAAGGCTGGGGAAGAGGCTTTGCTCTGTTTTAGAGGTGTTCAGTATGAAGTGTCCTGGGCCATTCAAGTAAGTGTGCCTAGGTCAAAATGCACAAGGATGGTTCTGGGACTCACAGGCACTGTTAGAGCTGGCAACGCTGATTGGTCTGTGATGAGCCTACAGATGGTATGGAAGTGAATGAGAATACCTAGTGTTGACGGAGAACTGTCGTCGAAGTTTGGAGAAATGCTAGTATTGACAGGTTGGGTAGAGACGAAACCCCCCAAAGAGAGCTGGTGTCAAGAAAGTCATTAGGTAGAAGTTAGTTTTCAGTGAGAGGATGTGAATGACTTGTTAAAGATGTTTGACTATGAAAGGGAAGAGAAAAGTTAGTTAATATTTGAGGTGAACGTGGGGCTGTAGCATAATTTCTTTTTAAGATGGGAGGAAGCTTAATATAGGCACACAGATTCAGAGGTTATGATAATCCAAACTGGGGATAAAGTTTATCTTTGATCTGCTCATGAAGAGAGGATTTCCTAAGCAAAGGGAGGGTGTTAACACGTTTGTGGAGAGGCGTATTTAACCTACTAAGGAGAACAGAGTGTTTTTCTGCACTCAGCAACAGCTGTTTGCATAGGCGCGGTGTGATTAGAGATGGCTTTCACCCTCTCCCTGGAGTCAGCTTGGCTTTGGCAATATGTTGTCTGTACTGGTTTTGAATATCAAAGTTTGTTTGCTCATGTGTGTTTTCCTTCGTTCTCCAACTTTCCAGGTACTGTTCTAGGTGATGTGAATTCAAAGAAGGCAAGTTCATATTCTTCCCTCAAGAAATTGGGTGCCTGGGGAGGAGACGGCCATTTACAACACCTTAAGTTCATACAGGAGCCTGGACTGGGGTGGGCAGCATGGGCACATGATGGAGGCCCCTGGCAGAGTGGGCAGGTATCAGGAGGAGGTAGAGAGCATTATCCCAGAGACTTGGCTACAGCCTGGGAGGCTGAGTTGGAGTTTGCTACACTGCACTTATTTTGGTATATCATTCAGAGTTCCTACTATTTCAACCCCCCAATTTTCCTTCTAATACTGTCATCAAGAGAGTTGACTTTCTTGTCTGTAGTGGGGAAGACGATATTTTTAGAGTTGTGAGTCATATTGTCTGTGGCACCTACTCAACTAGCCCTGGTAACATAGAAGGAGCCACAGACAACACAGAAATGGGTGGGCTTGACTTGACAATGCTGGGTTTTATCTGGGCCCTGTGATCCTGAATAGCAAAGAAAGTTAGCAATCCTGCTTTTTAGTTCTGAGAAATGGCTTACAGCAAGAACCCTGCTACCTCCTGTGACTTGCTAAGACTCCTGCATTTTCATCTATTAACCTGGGACAAGACCAGACACAAACCCCTCTAAATAATAAAAATAATAATAATTATTATTATTTGATTCAGAAATAATTAGCTGAGCTGCTGATTGAACATAAGATGACCTGATATGTGGGAACAAGGTGCTTTTATAACTAAACTTTGGATGATTCTGCCCTTTCGCCCAGGTCCCTGAACTTTGGCCTGCTCCCATCCTGAGCCATTTTATAGCCTCTTCTTCAGGGTTGCCCCCTAAAAATAGGCTGGCCTCAGCCTAACCCCTCTACTATCCCATCTAGTCCCCATTTGTACTCCTAATCCACTTCCTTCCCCTGGATTTCTCAGTAGAAATGAAAATCTCCTATATCTAACCCTTGAGAAGCTTGCTGATGCTGTGGTTAGAGTCTTCTTTCCATAGACTTGTGCTGCTTTGACTTTTTTTTTTAGTTTTTAAATGGTGTGAAAGTGATAGGCATTCAGTAGAAAACTCTTATTCTTAACTGATCTGTGAGCTGAGAAAGATTTTTACATTTTTAAGAGATTGAAAAATATAAAAGATTGAAATTTTGTGCTGCTTAAGCATTATATAAAATTTAAATTTCAGAGTGTTTTGATTTTTGGCTCTTTTTCCCTTGCCAAGCCATATGTGGTCTGATCCTTTCTCGATGCTGGACAGCAGGTCTTGGCTCCTGTCAGCCACACACTCACAACAGGCAACAATGATATTCTTCAGTGTAATGGGTTGTTGAGCTATGATGTTCTCGTTCAGTAGGTTAGGGGTGTACAATGCATTTTCTACTTTAAATGGGGTTACCAGTATATAAGCCCATGGTGGTGCACTCCTGTAATCCCAGCAGCTTGGGAGGTGATGGCAGGAGGATTGTGAGTTCAAAGTCAGCCTCAGCAAAAGCAAGGTGTGAAGCAACTCAGTGAGACCCTGACTGTAAATAAAAAAATACAAAATAGGACTGGGATGTGGCTCAGTGGTCAAGTGACCCTGATTTCAATCCCAGTAACGCCCCCCTGCCAAAAAGTATCTCCTTGCTAAGTCTGCATTTTTTAGTAAAATACATTATATTGATACTATATTCCAATAAAAGACACTAAAATTTAAACTTTATACAATTTTTAAGTAATGCAAAATTTCAGTATTTTTTTACTTTTTTCAATTTTTCAAAAATGTAAAAATCATTCTTAGCTCACAGATCATATAAAAACAAGAGGTAGGCCAGAATCATCCTAAAAGTCATAATTTATTAATCCTTTCTTTATACTGAAAAGACTTCAGGTTTTACAGAACCTGATTACTCTGCCTTTTAGATAATTACCTATCAATCAATTCCATAAGCATTTATTAAATGCCAACTCTATGCTCAGCTTTGTTCTGGGCCCTTGAGATAAAGTCATGAACAAGACAAATATTGTCTTACTTTCAAGGAATTTGAAAACAAAGGCATCATTATTTCATTTCACTCTTCTCTGCTGGCTCTTATAGGACGTGATGTTACTCACATGAAGGTGTGTCATAGCTGTGTTATTACTGCTACACAGAGGCCACTGACTGCCTTGATAATGATACCTCAGATATGCAATCCAATTAAGTGCCTTTCCCTTTTTAAGTCCACCCAGGTGGACTCTGCACAAATTCTAACAATACGTTCAAAATAAATATAGAATTCCACCTTGAAAATTTTCTCTGGATTCTCATACGTTCTTTAAGATTCAGATTCTATAGATTCAAGAATGACTTTTTTTCTTCCCACACATTGATAGTGCATTTCAGTATTACAAACTACAAAGATCATTTGAAACTAAGACAAGTGAGTCAGATAAGAAAGGGTAAAGAGATCAATTGGTGCTTTCTCTTGAAAGACAAGGTCTTAGATTTCCAGGAAGTCCAGGCAGAAATTTATAACTTTTATTAAACTGGATAGCTATGAAATGAATGTTTGTGTGTCCCTCAATTTCATGTGTTGAAGCTTCAAGCCTCACAGTGAATGCATTTGGAGATGGTCTTAATGGAGGTAACAAGTTAAACAAGGTCTTGGTTTGTTGAAATTGGTGTCCTTGTAAGAAGAGACACCAGGGAGTTGTCTAGTTCATTCAGTGTTTTTGCATAAGAAGAGGCCATGTGAGCACCTAAGGACAGGGTGGCTCTCTGGAAACTGGGAAGAGCGCCCTCATCAGGAGCTATATCAATAGGCACTTTGATCTCGGACTTACCAGTTTCCAAAACTGTGAGAAATAAATTTCTGTTGTTTAAGTCACTCAGTCTGTGACATTTTGTTATGGCAGCTGAAGCCAACTAATAAACGGATTTTTTTTTTTTTTTTAGAAATTTCAGAAAGGAGGCTCTGAAAACTTCTGAGCAATGTCAACATTTGTGAAAGGATTTTCTGCTCACCAGGAGACTCTGTCGAAGAGAAAAGCACTTAATTGCTTGTATAATTCTTGTCAGTTTTTAAAATTGCAAAGCGTATCTTTCAGTGATCTCACCATGTGCCTGCATGTGTGCAGGTGGCACACACTTAATTTTGCTTCCCACTAGATCTGTGCACTCTAGGCCTTTAGTCACCTTTAGTCACATCTACACAAAGGCGAGAGGTATAGACTGTGTTGGAGTCTTTCTTGCTTAATGTCTCAGAAGAAAATGGCCTAGAGTCTCTTTAGAGAATAAGTGCTTTTGTAAAAATACAAAGGAGAAATAAACATCCTGGTGAATGAAACCCAGTGCTGAAATAACTAAGATGCTAAATATTCCTTGAAGAGAAGGTCCAGTTTGACATGGTGCTGCCCATGGGCTGCAGAAGGCCCAGGGGCACGTATGTTTGATGCACCAGGACACTAACTGTTTTGGTGGATATTAGAATCCTAAACGTGGCATTCCAGTGGTAATTAAGAACATATGCAATGATATTAAAACATGTGAGGCTGCATGGACTAAGGCTGACACTCATCAGAATAATGAATCTGTGAATAACGTATTAAGTTGAGATTTACAGCTATTTGCTTTTTAGACAAATAAGCACTAGCTCTTCCTCTTAAAGGAATCTGTTATCAACTCCCTCTTACAGAAAGCATTTGTTTCTTTTGTTACAACAGAATTTGTTCAGATCCTTTATTGATTTTCTTTTCATCTTTTAAGAGGAAGGAATGGATCTAATGTGTGTAGTGTGTCATTGGAATTGGGGATGTGAAGAAAAGTAAGACTAGGATCTGAACTTGGGAGAGTTGATCTTGAGAAAATAATAGCACCACAAGAAGAAATGCAGGGTTAACCAAGGGCGGGCATATAAAATTGTCCAAAGTGCAACAGGGAAACAATAGACCTGAGCCCTTCTCCGTATCCAATAAATAAGTCCAAGTATTACTAAAAAAAAAAAAAAAAAAAAAAAAGGTGAAGAAATCATTCCATTTCTTAATAAAAGGGGCAGGGTTGACTAAGTCCAGGAGCAACCAAAATCTATTTATCAGACCAAAACTTTTTCTTTTTTTTTTTTTTAAGGAAAGGATAGGAATTATACTTTTTATGAACTCGCTGCTTTAGGAGAAAGGCACATTATTTTGGTGGCAATGGGCAACTAGGTAGAAAGAGATTGCTATTAAGTGAAAAATGAGCTTCCACAGGAAGCCACGACAATGAAAGTAATAATTAAATCTTCCTCTAACTTAGGTTGCATTGTAAGTGCTTAGCTGAAAAATGTGTCTGTACCTCCGGGCCTGCAGCAATGACATCTGTTATATTTTAGGAACAGAAAGCTAATGAGGTGGAATCTGGAGTAGTGAGCTTAATTGGGCTTGTTTTGATTAAGTGTATGTGCTGGGAATATTCTAATCACTTGTCTGAATTGCAAAACAGCCAACGTAAGCCCCCAAATTCTTGCAACCATTTGTGAATCAGTTTTAAAATAGATAAGGAAATTGTATGGAGGAAACAGTAAACTGTACAGCAAAAATTATCTAAAGTTCAGCTTAAGTAAAATGTATGTGGTGTTCTTTGCCTAATTAAGCGACTTTAGGCCTAAATAGCAGCACAGTCATACATGCCTGCTGTTCACTCTAAGTTAAGGCATATGCCCCAAGAAGCATGAAATGTCAGAGCTTGAAGGACCACAGGGGAGATCATACCATCCCATTATCCCCACTTTTAGGAAATCTGAGGCTGAGAGAGGAAGGTGCTTTCCCAAGACCAGCATAGAGTCTGTGGCAGCGTCTAAGCAAGAACTCTGGTCTCCTAATTTCTAGTGCATGTCTCTCTGATCTCTCCAACACCCTTGTCAATGAGCTGAGAGGACTGCTGGGAACAGAGGTTTGAGGTATCCTCTCTCAACTGGAGAGAGCTGAGACTGCTCAGAGAGCTCTGTTAGCTGTAAGAAATGATGCAGGATTTTATTCCCTTTGTTATACTCTTTATCTACTCTAGACTTTTTCATGATAGAAGTGCAATTAAATATTTCTTTGTATAAATACTTGTTTATCCGTTGTCATCTTCTCCAGAATCTGTTTCATGAATGCAGCCCTTCTCTCTCTATCCCTGGAGGAGTACAGTTCCAGGCACATTGTATGTTTTTGTAGACATTTGCCAAATGAAAGGAAGAATCTTAGAGTACATAAATGAACATCTCAACAGCAATAAATGATAAGAAAATCTAAAAGGGGACATTAAAGAATACTCCTGTGATGGAGTTTTCTCTGCATTGGAGAAGAGAAAAATAGTTAAATAATGATTTATTATGAAGCTGAGAAGTAAAGGCAGCCTTCAAAATCAGAGAAAAGAGTTCCGGAGCCTTGGACAGATGCCAAAGAGAGACAGCTTCAGGATATTGAAGTTCAGAGTCCCACTGCTACAATTCACTTCTACTCGATTCACATCAGTTCTAACAGCATTTTCTGGATACCCACTTAGTTTAGACATTTGTTAACCCTTGGGATACATGGATAAGCAAACTCAGCCCCTGTTCTCTAGGACCTCAGAGCCAAGACATGATTAACGGCTTGCATATTCAGAAGGGGCAACATGTGTAGACTCTCCAAACAAGCTTCTGCAAGCCCCAGTGTGCCTTTTGTCTTGTGCAAACTAGTGGCGGAAAAATGATGCATAGATGCAAAAAATGCTATCTGCAGATACTGAGACCATTAATGGGATGAGGCCAGACATAAGAATGAGAGAGAAAACCACTGCATGTGTGTGTATGAGAGCAAATGTGAGCATGAGAGCGAGTAAACAAGAGAAATAATATTTGCAATAAACTCCCAAGGTCAGCAACGAAAGTAAGTAGAATAAATACTGTTAATAAGGAGGCAGACAAGCAAAAGGGGAAAAAATAAAACAGAATATTGTCTCTGATTCGAGTAGCCATGACCATGATAGAATTTGTAGAGCTATATTTAAAAATTACCTTTATAATGAAGGGATCCAGGCCAAATCTCAGCCCCTTAAGTTTATATTATGAACCCATCACTCTTCCTTGCCACCCACAAACCTATTCTGGGTGCTCTTGGGGTTCAGAGGGCACTGGAAAGATGGAAGTTGAAAAGATTCACAAGACACAAGAAAATACAAGCAGGCTGTATGAAGCCAGCACAAAGGGCCAGACATACAGAAGGAACAAAAATCATCAAAGTAAATTTTAATTAGTTTTAAGCCTTCCTTGTTCTCCTATAAATAGGGTGGGCTGTTTCCAAGGATCTGACTGTTACCTTGGCATGTATGTGATATTTACTGGTACACAGAAACACTATGCAACAATTTAGGATAGATATTAAAGAAAAAATGCCTTACTCAATGTAAACTGCAAGGGTAATTTAGGCTGGCAGAATGTAATTACCCAAACTGGAACACATTCCTGAAGGGAGCAAGAAAACATGAGAAGACGATATGCTATTGTAACCTGTGATGAGAACGGCAGTTTTGGAAAATGAAAAGAGAATGAATGAAGGCTGAAAAGTTGCGAAAGAAGATCTGCCCTTTGGGGTGACCTTCACTGCGAAGTGGGGAACAGGGGGAATTGCGTGGAAGTATTTGCTCCTCTGGAGGAAACTCTAAGCTGGTTCCATCCTATACCATCTCCTCCCTAGGTGGATGTTCAGTGTTGGCTTGAACTTTGTTGTAATGGGGCTTGACAACTTCCCCACAATGGTCAATAGGGTCTCTATTGTAGAATGAACCATTTATACCCCACAAATTCTACCAACAAAATTCTACTTGGCCTCTTAGAACCATGCAAAATGTTTATGTCTTCCTTTGCCACATAACTTTTAAATATTTTAATATGTTTTCCATTAACTATCCTCCTTCTTTCCTCGGCTAAATGTCCTCTTAGCTTTCAATTGTGCCCTTTATACTGTGTTGCTAGACCCTTAAATATTTTAGTCCAGCACCTCAAGACAGGCTGTCATTATTTATTTTTTTTAACCGTAGTGTCTAGAATTGAATACATTATTCTGGTATGTGAGAGGGCTGGTCTATCACCTTTGTGGATCTGGGAAATTATAGTCCTGTTAATTCTTCTAAAGAAGTTTCTTTGACAGCCACTTTGTTGATTCAGGATAAAAATCTCTACAAATTCAACTCCTTTTCTGAGTACCATAGAGGGATTGGCCTTGACATTTCCCAGATTTTTCCTCTTTATATCCATTGTTGGGACTCTCTGGTATGTTGTTACCACTTTATTTAATACCTGTTCTTAAAGTTTCCAAAAAACTATTATTAGTTTCTAATAATAACAATGCTGATTAATATAATCATGTTTAAAAGAAATAATCCCATTATGCCTATCCAAGCCATGAATGATTTCAGAGCTACATGTAGCAATGCTTAGGGATTCAGTTTTATAGAGACAGAACGGGTGGGTCAGATTAGACAAAGGAGTCTCACATCTTGTTTGGGTGAATTACAGAGCACAGCACAGGTTGCTTGGCATTTTCTGTTCCCCTGACCACATAGATGAATTCTGTAAATGGGAGCATCACTCTAGTCCAAAATTTTGAAAAAAAAAATCTATAGGACAATAGGTTTTCTGTTAAAAATTGTACTGGATTCGGTCTAAATTCTATTAGGCTCAGTCATCCATTCGGATAACAAGACTATGACTTGGTAATATAACAGAGACCTTGCTGATTAATTAACATTGACACTATTTCCAAATGGTTATAGTGTCATCATATTGATGTGTAGCAGCATGACATGCAGGTGTGGGGATGTCTGTGCTATTACTTATCAAAGAAGCAGGCTTGATATTGCTTTGGGTTTCTATTTTTAGGTAAGAAATATTTTACTGTATGTTTCTTCCTTTCTGCACTAGTAAGTTCAAGAAAGAGACCCAAGAGACTTGCCATCATGGGTATTTGCATGTGTGCGTGCATGCGTGCATGTGTGTGTTTTCTGTTAACAAGTTTTTTCACTGAGCTCCTGTAGAACCAGATCCTTGAACCATACTCTGGAAGAGACACTCTGGCTGCAACCTTAATATATGCATGATAGATACCAAGGTAGGGGAGGTCCTTAAGCTCTTCTCCCCTGCCTCCAATGGCTCTATGGAAACCCCACATCAGCCAGTGATTCTTTCCTTGAACTTTTCTAGAACTTGGGATGTGCTTAGGCAAGAAGTCCTCACTCATTGGCCATTTTAATATGTATCTTATCATCTGGAACAGACCCTGCTTGTCTATCGTTTTTTTTTTTTTCAATCACAGCTAAGTTACAGATTTTAGAAAGGAAGTTATATGAACCTATTGGTTTTAGTCCGTATGGAAGATTTCTTGAATGATGTGAGCAATAACCATGCATATTAATAAAAGACAAATGAGTGGGTCAAGGAGCCATAGGGATGCATATTTATAAATGATGCATATTCAATAATGAGCCTTTGGGGATGATTTGAATATGGACCAAAGGTCTCAGAAGGCTCATACCACATTCTGCACACTACTATTCTCTGTTAACACACCACACCTTGATATGGACAGGCCAAAGGACAGGGTCTCTCTGCCTTTTCTATCTTTCTAGGATCAAAATTTCAAATTTACGTCCTTCTGATTGTTCACCCAGCTAATGTATGCATTTGATTTTTGTAACATTAGATGGTTTCTTAAAAGTCAAGCCTTTCATGAATCTATCAAAAAGTCTATGATCTTCTGTCATGTAGGAAGAGGAGAGTCCTCAGTTTATCTGTGAGTCAGTACAGTGTGGAGGTCACCATTGTCAGTCCTGAAAGAAAACTAAGCCAGGGATGTCCTCTTCAGGGAGGGCTACTCTGAACTATGAATATACTCTCCCACATCTTTTCTCAACTTGTTTTATTGCAGCATTTCTCAACAGTTTGCATTTGATTTTGTATGCTCTGTTTTACCTTTCCATTATTTTGGGTGTTGAAGTAATATTAAATTAGAGTAATTGTTATCCCAACAATGTGAGGAGGGGAAAAAAAGAGAAAATTATCTCCAACTGGAAAATTAGATAGTAGAATTAGATTTCTTTGTCTGTTTTCATTAGCAATTGCTACTCTTGTGCCATTCTGAGGGAAATCAACAACATTTAATTTTCATTGTTTTTTTGTTTTCTTTGCACTTGTTAAAGAGGAAAGAGGCTAGTGAGATTGCACTGCCAGCCATCCCTCCCCTTGGCCAGCATGGAACACCGAGGCCCTGCACAAGGTCGCCCTAGACACAGGAATTAGCAGTCTCTCCCAGCTCCTCTGCAGGCCTTCAGCACGGGTGTCATCTGTGTCACAATGCCTGGCAGGTTGTGGGGACACAGTCCACTTACAGCTGAGAAAGACTTGGTGACACCTCACAGTTGCTGGCTCTAGCCACACCTGGAATGGGAACACCAGACCAACACCTGGGCGTGACAGTGGGCATGGCTCTGTCCATGGCTATGAACGGGGTCCTGTGTCGGGGCTCTTCTCTCATCTGGCTGATCGGGTCTTTATAAATGAACTTGCCTCCTGTACATACCACTTAGCAGTTCCCAGTGATGATGCAGGACCTCCTGACTTTAGCCCCTGTGTTCCTTACCTCGCCCCAGCTCGCTGCCTCCTTCCTGCCCCAATGCTTCAGCAACAGCATCTGTAGATGGAACAGCATCCCTGTGTTTTGTCGCCCTTAGCTTTTGATGAAATTGTTTAAAACTTCATGAAAGTCTTAGAAGGAAAATGATTATTATATGTTTTCCTTTCTTTAGCTATAATTATAGGCAATATTACTATAAAATAATAAATCCAAAAACAATAATTATATTTACTTATAACTGGCAGAGAAAATGAAATAAATTTTTTCAAGAAGTTTCAGGACTTGATCTTTCTATTTAAATAACCTTTGTGACTAGCCAAACCAACAATATATATATTATATATAAATATGCAAATCAACAAATCAAAAATATATATACATACAAATAAAAAATCAAGCATATATATTTATATAGAGTGATAAGCATATATCTATGTCTATAATCTATCCATTTATCTATCTAAAGAACCATTTATGGCAGAAACTGTTGGATGATGACATTGTAATGAAAAGTCACTGTCATGTGGTGTATCTGGCACAGGAAATAGCTGGCAATATTCCAACTTTGAAGTATTAAAATGATTCCAGTAAAACAGATTTGAAGTCACCATAGCCATTTGCTCTAGCCATTGTGATGTACTGTGAATGTTCACCATGTAGATAATTAATATTTTTTGTGGATACTATGATGGGCGTTAAATTTCCCTAAATAAACTTCAACCAACATTTGTTGGTTGGAAAACTGTAGATAATTCCTACCCCAGCTCTTATCTTCTGACCATTTCTGGTCATAGTCATTGCTGCAATGTGAGTTCACTCTTTGTAAAACTATTTTTATCCTATTTAGTATCTAGAAGATACAGTGATTGAAGCAAATTTCTAACAAATCTAGTAAGTACTTAAAGTTCTATTAAGTTCCTAAACTACTTTCTTCTTCCTTTCCTTTAATCTCAGGTATTTCCAGCTTCATTGCTTGAGGAGTAACTTTATCCTCTTTTGCTTAATTATTTATACATTCTCTTTTATTTTTCATGGTACAAATGGGTCTCAAAATCATAATAAAAACAATACAAAATAAAAATAATAAAAACACACTTGGCCTCTGGAAATGCTTTTACAGTATTTGGAATCATGGTTCCAGTTTAGGATATGGTCTTGTTATAAAATTGGCATATGAAATGAATTAGTCTTCACCCTATTTTCTTGCCCACGCCTGCCAGGCTACACACCCTGGTGTTCCCCAGGGAAGGAGGAGATGACCCTCTGTAGGTCTGGGCCCAAGGTTTATGTATCACTTCTGGCTTTTAATTTTTTTCTGATTAAACAGAAGCAAAAACATGAATGTAGGTTCAGTGCAGTTTAATGATTGAAAAAAATGTGGAAATGTCACTTTGCCTATGCCCAATTCTGTTAATTCCCTTAAGTGAGTTGAAGGGTCCACCACTCTTCCGTGAAGCCCTTCGCTGGTCACTCCTCTGGTATCCCACTGTTTCTCCTGGAAGCCCTGTAGGGTGCATGGTTTGTAATATACAATTCATCCCTCAGGGATTGGGTTCTTAGTGTAATGGTCTCCATCCTTTGGGATGAGGTCCCTTCTCTCCTAAAGGCAGAGAGCTCTCTGAAGACAAGGATGAGCCATTTTTTTTCTCTTTCTTCAACTTTCTGAAGCCTGCAAAAAGCTTTATGAATGACTGGGCAAAAATAAATATTCAGTATGTATTTCCTAACTGACTATTCTAGAATGTAAATCAGGAGAGACCTGGGCAATAGAAATAGGCATGTAGATGGCTTTGAAAAGAGCATCTATGGCAGGGTCTGGAAGTTGTTCCCTTTTCTCGTAAAGGGCATCAGTAATGACTTATAAGGTGTGTGTGGTGTGTGTGTGTGTGTGTGTGTGTGTGTGTGTGTGTGTGTGTGTGTGTGTATTTGTGTGTGAGTTCACAGTATTGTTCTCAGTGGTGTGTCATCTCGCAGGAAACTTTAGGATGTGACCCAAAGTAGCATTTCAGATATTCACAGCATGTGCAAGAATTTCATCATTTGGATCTTTTACTCACATTCTGGGCCAATGGAGAGAGAGAGAGATGGAGAGAAGAAACTTCAGACTTGAGTAGGCCACCAAGACCTGGGGGATGGCCCCTATCTACTAGTTTCTTCCTCCAGAGAGTAGAATGAAGGTGATGTTAGCAGAATGCACAGTGCTTGTCTTGTGCTGCTCAGAGTCCTTGAAAAGTCAAGACTTATGCTAAATGATTAGAGTCTGGCACAGAACATGATGGAAATAGGTTAAAACATAATGTCTACTTATAAGATACAAATCTACCATGGGGAGCCCTGAGGCTTGCCTGAGTATAGCGGAAGAGCAGGTGGCTCCCTTCATTTAAATATTTAAACATCCCTTCCACAGATTAGAAAACAGGTGACATTGCTTTTCTTCATTGACACAAGATACAGAATATAGGACTGGGGAGCAGAATAAGCCTTTACATTGATACAATGGCACAACAGCACATTACTTGACCCACTGAGAATAAATTTGTTGAGAATGAAGCTTTATGGTATATGTGGTAGATTCATTTATAAAAGTGATTGAGCAAATGCATTTAAAAAGTGTGAATCAATATGTCTGAGATAACTTGGATCAGAGCTCCAATCTTCCCTCTATCTCTTCAATCAATGCTGTGTCTGAAAACACTGGAGGCAGGCTAATTACATTTTCATTTGTTCCAAATTTAGGAGGGTCAATTTAATAAGCTGTTTGACAGATAGTGCTCAAATAGTATTGCCAAACTACAATAATAGGCCCAAACATAAAATCATAAGCATTTATTTAGCATCTATTATCTGCTAGACATAAAAGAAAGTGCTTCAGTGCACTTCATCCCTCATTCATTATGTACGAAATAAAGCTCTTAAGTGTATACTATAGTTATGACCAATTCATAGACAAGGAAACTGATTCCAGACAAGAACATAACTTGTTCAAGGTCACATCACTAATAAGCAGGAATCTAGGATTTAAACCTGAGCAATTAGGCATTTTGCTATATTAAGTGTTTAGGTCTGTATTTTAGTCAAAACTATGAATTCTTTCTTCAAGATTAGGGGAATATTACTATACATATTCATTCTCAGATTTAAATAATTTTAAAAGTCAGCCTGAACCAAAAGCACAGATGACTCTTTGAACATCAAGTGTCATCTAAGTTGTATAAGATCTAGGACAAGAGAAGCAATAATCCCAGGATGCATTAAGACCCTGTTTGGTGGGGTATGTTTTGTTGTTGTTGTTTTAAAGATCCTTTAAAGGTGTTCTGTGTCCAGATGAAGACCATGTTAAGATTTATGAAAGATCTGGGAATTGTCACATAAAGCTATTTCAACAGTGTTAACTGAGTACTGTGTGACAGAGATGATGGTATAATGAAGAGCAAAACTGAGTTGGGTCACAAAGCCGGAAGGCTCCAGGCATTGAGGGCATTCATCTCAAAGACAAGGTAGGCTGAAAGTAGAACGAGGTGTGACTTAGTTGCCCCAAACTTTCCAATCCCTGTTGTGTGTGCCACTTGTCACCTCACAGTTGATGGTATGGGATGCCTCTGGCCCTCTGAAACGTGATCTCCTGGAGAAGGGTAATACAGAGGTGAATGACAGCATTGCAATGTCCACTCTGAAGTAGATCACTGTCCAGGGCGTAAGAGGCCTCCTGTAGAGTCCACTGTGAGGTGATAAGTGGTGTACCAGAACTCTAAGCCCCAGACTAGCACAGTAGGTCCACATGGAGATCAGCAGACTGCCTCTGTGTGTTTGGAACGGGAATCGTGTGATAGTTTTCTGCAAATATTTTAGGATCTGCTATGGTTATAGGAAGCAACATTTATTTGAGGAAGGATGGAAGGAATGGAAGGAAGGAAGGAAAGTAGGTAAAGGGGAGGGAACCAGGGGAGAAACCTGAAAGTTTAGAAATCACAGAGAAGAAAATTATCTTCTTGACTGGGGAACTATTTTTTTCTTTGTAGCAATGCAAGAGGAGACACAAAGTGGGATACTTTACAAAAAAGAGTGAGCTCCTCTACACAATGTGCTCACCACCTCACGTGGGCTTTGTGGGTACGACTCCTGCCTTGGTGAATCTACATGAATTTTAAGGTCACTTCAAATTCTGAAAATCTGTTACTGCCGTGAGCATCTTCCTAAATCAGAAAGAGCTGCTTATAGGAAATGTTGATTCGGCTCCTTCTCTAGATATTTACAGGCATTGGCTTTTCTTTCCACCCCCCCCACCCCCACCCCCCAGCCTAGCAGTGGTGAGGCCTTGCACCTGTATCTTCATATCCTCTGCCTGAGTTCATTTCAGGACTGGAGTCTGTGAACCGCATTACCCAGTCATTAAGGAAATGATCGCTGACCAATGAGCCTGGACTCCAAAGACCAAAGGAAGTACTGTGACTACTCACCAAGGCAGTGCAGGTTTGTACAGCTTTGGCTTCAGCCTCAAGAAGGGTCAGGTGCTTCTTAGCTAGGTCCTGGCGATGTGTGATATAGGGCTGATCACCCTGTCTGCGGGGACATCGACCCTTTCCCCCGGGAGAACCTATTAATCCAAATTATTCTGGGGCCATTTACCCTCTTTTCTTCCTCTCTCTCTGGAGCAGTAAAAAGCACAGTGTAGCAGCATCCAGGAACACCGGCTTGCGTTCTTTGCCTTGTCGGTTAATATCCTTTGTGGATTCTCCTGTTTTCAACTTGGTTTCCTCTTCTATAAATCATGAGAGGTTCATTAAATCAGTAGGTTCAAATATCAGTCTGGCTTCATTTGGAGAGCTTTTCAACTACTCATTCCAGAGTCTTAGTCTCAGAGAGTCTGATTTAGTAGATTCTGAGCAGGACCAGGAAATAGTATTTTTTAAAGTTCTCTTGAGGGTCCTGACAGTACAGTCCCATGTAGGAAATTGGTTAGATAATCTCTTAAGTTCCTTTTAAGTCCTAAAATTCTATGATTTTGTGGTTCTGTTTTTTCTTCTTTAAAACTTCAGTGATTTCATATATATATATATATATATGAAATATATGGCTTTACGCACTACAGCCCATGTGGAAAAATTCAATTCACCTATGATTACAGGCGACATCATTTTATTTTAACAATTTTTCCTTCTAATGCAGTTCAGGTAGTTTGAAGAACTGTCCAAAAAAAATGAAAAAGCTGAGAGGAATTAAATAAACATTTAGCAAAGTCAGTGTCTAACCTCCTCCCAACCTGTCCCCCATCTGCCCGCCCTTCTAATTCCTTCTCTTCTTTCTGGTCTCAAACATTTAAGCTACACATAAGAGAAAAAAAAGCTCTCCCTTAAGCCCATTTCTGAAATGATTCTATTTTTAAACACTGCAGTTCATCTCAATTGTGCTCAAATTCAATTCACTTGTGATTGTCTGCTATATTATTTTCTTTATCAATTTCTCCCCAGACTCAGTGGGGTAGTGATTGAAATTTGAAAGCTGATGGGGGGAATAAAGTCCAAAATAGTATTGAGGAAAATGTGTCTTGAGTTTGTAGGCTGCAAGAAGCCCTTGCTTTCCCTCGACACTCAATCCACTTTCATCCTGCTCTCCCGATAAACACCATTCAGCCAAAATGACTCAAAATAAATTTAAATTAACTCTTCCCTTGTCAAATGGTTATTTTCCTCCCAGTCTTAAAATATTTTAGTTTCCATTCTTGCATGATGTACCTAATGCTTTGGCTAAGTTGTGTTGCTTTTGGTTGCTAAGTCTTTGCTGTGCTTTAGGTGAAAAGGGGATGGTGTATAGTCAAGTGAGATATTAAGGATGTTGGTTTACGGACTCTTCTTGGAATGAGAAGACATTATTTAATCTGATCTCAAACTGGTTCGATTTCTGGACAAAATTGAAAACTTATTCCTAATAAGAGCCCTTGTTAGTATTAAACTTCCCAAACTCTGAATTTAGTGTAAATTCGAATTCCCTTCTAATTTCTCCTACCCAGAATTCAATGCAAAAGCAATTGCCAGGTGTAAGAGGGTGGTGAAAGAAGCAGAAATTAACAAGATAAGGACATCCAGTCCACTGTAAGATGGACTTACAATGGATATGCAGTTCTAATGCTTACTCATGCACGTACCTAAGATAGCTTTTCCCATTCCTGTTCAGGACCCTCATGAAATGACAGAAATGTACACACTCAGGTGATGATCTCCTCTGTTATTCATCTCAGTGTTTATGTGTGACTTCTTCATTGTATGTTTTTCCGCTCTCCACCTCCCTCTTTATTGGACCCCCTTAATTTTAAATACCTATTTGTGGTTTTTAAATACCTGCTTGGGTTTACTGATATCTGTTTGGGCATTGAAGTTGCAAGAAAATGCAATGATCTTTGGAGCTCTACAAACTCATTTACTTTATGAGTGGGTGAAATATAGATGCTGGTCAGAGTAGCTTTTTTGCCGAACACATTGAACATGTTGAAATCTTTGTTCAAAGGGACACTTTTAACCTCCCTAATTTTGCTTTCATGGATTTCTCTCCTCATTCATTCTACCCCTTATTAAAAATCTGTTCTTTCTTCAAAGTATGCCATCTCAAGAAGGCTTTTCTAACTGCATGCATTCCCACTCAATGTGCTTGCGTTCCCTTGTGGTCTTGTTTCCTCTTCATGCAATTGAATGTTTCCAGGATGTATCACAAGGATCGGTTTGTGCAATTATGGAGTCTGAGAAGTTCCATGATCTGCCGTCTGCAAGCTGGGAAGCCAGAAATGTTGATGGTGTCATTCATGGTCAGATTCCTAAGGCCTAAAAACCAGAAGCAGTGGTATCTGAGAGCAGAAGATGGAGATCTCAGTTCCAACAGAAGAGTGAAGTCCCTGTTCCTCTGCCTTCTTGCTCTATCCTTACTCTCAGTGGTTTGCAGGATGCCCACTTACCTGCTGAGGGTGGACTTTTTTTACTCAGACTACCGACACAAATGTAAATTGTTTTTGGAAACACTCTCATCGACACACTGAGAAATAATATTCTACCAGTTAATTTGAGAATCCCTTAGCTAAAGTACCCTTCACACATTTGTAAGTCTTTGCAGTGTCCTGTTCTCCTTGTTCATACCTGGCAGAGAGAACATGGAACGTGCTTAAGCAATATTTGTGGAATTCAACATAGGTGATAACAATTTTGAACTTGTGCATGCTAAGCACACTATATATTGTATCTCTTAACAACAATGTATGTTAAATACTTATTATTCCAATTTATAAAGGAGGAAATCAATAAGGTAGCTTAAGTTGTGTATTAAATGTCAGAGCTGGAATTTGATGTCAGTGGTCTATCTTAGAACAAATGCACTACGGTGTGATGAGGTTCCTCTCCGGAGATTCACTCTGATTTATTCTTTAATTTCTTCTCAGTTTTGTCTGACCATATTCAACTTCTTGGCGGTTAGGGTAGAAAGTGGTAGAGATAAAAAAGAAGTGTGAGTGGCCAGAAATTCTCCATAGAAGGGCTTAGAGGAGAGCAATGCTGTGGGTAGGGCATTGCTACTAACTAATGTGAATAAAGTCACATTAGTTAGCTAATGTACTTGAATTCTAAGTGATTTAACTTCCCGCAATGGTGGTATTTCTTAAACTTGGAGGAGGCATCAACAGCAGAGTTTTCACTTCTGGTATCACACGTGGAACAAGATACTCTAGAGTTTGTTGTTGCTTCTAATCAAGTTCCTCACCTGGACCTACTTGACACCCAACTCCACTCTAAACCCTTGTGCTTTCACAGTGGAAGGAAGTAATGGCAGTATTTCCCCTCTTGTGGATTTGCATAATTGTAAAACATCAATGACGCCGTTGCTTTTTCAAAATGATTGTTGGAAAGTGATTAGCTACGACAAGTCCCAGAATAAAATGCATCTTTATATTTCCTGCCTGTACGAATGCCTGAGAGCAAAGACAATGGACTGGAGAAACATCTGAGAGAAGCAAGCAAACATCTGCTAGATCAATAGCCCTTACACAATTACCGTCCTCAGAAGACAGACCTTAAAAGACCCAAAGCCAGAATCTTATTCATGAACAGACTGATGCAAAGGAGATGATTTATTTAAAGAACTTGGTAAATTATAAGCATGTAAGATATTTTGTTTAAACAATTCTTATCAAAAGATTTCCTAGGAAGGATCTTGAGTCTTTCAGTGATGGGGAAAACATGAAGAAAAAAATGGCTGCAGTTTAACATAGACAGGGAAAACCTGAGACATTAAAATGTAAGACAAAAAAAAAATTGCATTGAATGAAAGAGGCTAGCTAATCCATGATTGTCATTGGAATGCTGTACATATTAAACAGTCTGTAAAATGCACTAACGTTCTCTGCGGATTTTGGCAGCCTCCCCTATCAGGGTCTTTTGCTCTTAAATCCTGAAGATGAAGTCATAGAGCTGAGCAGTTTTAGGAAAGAAAACAAACTTCTCCATTTCTGACAACTGGAAAACCGCTGCATATACCTTGTGGAGCCTTGATAGGGCATGAGACACCGTAGAGAAATAAGCAGCAGGAGCATATGGAGACACGTGAAATCACATCACCTGCCGTGGTTCCTCTAAACTGGTATTTAGTGGTGGCCAAGGAAGAATTGGGATGCTCCTTAGTACACTAAGAATGTGTACTTGTCAATCACTTTTCCAAAACAACTTTCTTATGGTGTGCAAACAGGTGAATTGTGTACACATGCACTTAATATCCTCTGACCCTTTATTATGTGTGATGTATTTGGACATTTATTTCCAAAACATTAGGGATATTAAGGGTCTAGGCTCAGGCTAAATGCTGAATAGAAATGAGGGAATGCTTTAGTTATTTTTGACCTTATAATAAACTGCTCTCCCAACTTAATGGCTTCAAATAATGACCATTTGTAGTCTTTCACAGTTCAATGTAGAATTGGTCTCAGCTGGGCAGTTCTTCTGCTCTATGTGGGGTTGGCTGGGACTGCAGTCTTCTGAAGGCACAACGAGGCTGTAGTAGTGTTCACGATGGCTCAATTACATGACTGGCAGCTGGTGCTGGCCAGAGGGTAGAGCTCAGCTGGGCTGTCATCCAGAGCTCCTCGAATCTCCTCCTCCTGGCCTCTACATGGATTCGGCTCCACACAGCATGGTGGCTGAGTTCCAGGAAGAGAATTCCAATGATGTGCAAGTGAGAAAGGAAGAGGTCCGACCTTGGAAATGTCCATGCATGTCTGTTGCATCTTATTGGCCAAAGAGAATTATAGGACCAGTTAAGTTTCAGGTGAAGGTGAAATACATTCCTTGGGTGAGCAAAAGCAAAGAAAAGAAGAAAGAAAAGGAAATATGGCAATCTTTCATCTGCCGTGTACAGGAAGGGGCGTACCTGGAATAAGCTTTAGAAAGGAAAGTGGGTTTATAAGATTACTGACCAGGATATGTGTGTGTGTGTGTGTGTGTGTGTGTGTGTGTGTGTGTGTAGGGGAGTATAACTTTTCACTTCTTACATATTTCATGGGAAATGTTAGAGGCAGTGAGATTTGGTGTACCATGTATACAAACCAAAGTCATGCAGGCTACTTTTACAGAGAAGGTCACAGTACCATGTCCTGATACTTGTGGGCTCCTGGTTGGTGGTCCTTGGAGCCCCAGTTCCTCACTCAGTCTCCTTTCCGTGCCAAGGCTCTGGGCAGTGCCTCAACATCAGGGGTAAGGAGATCCTAGAACAGGTATCACAAAAACTGGAAATAAATATCTCCATTCTTGTTTTCCTAATCCTAGTTCTTTCTATGCTTAACTCTTCATTACACATGTAGATTATGTTCCCTTTTCCTTATAATATTAGTCATTGAATAAAAGCTTATAGAACTTAATACTTTTTAATTAATTAAATATATGCATTCTCTTAAATCCAAAAAGCACTTTGATTCTTCTTTTAGTTATTGCAATATCTATGATTATTTATGACAGCCTATTCTCAAAATGCATAAAAAAATCAATGATAGGAATAAAGCTCAAAGCCCAATTTTGTTTATGTGCAAATTCAGATCTCCTTGTTTGAATACAGAATCAACTGTGCACAGCTATTATGAATGATCACTATGGCCCCCACCACGGGTCAAAGCTGTACTACTGGTTATGAAGGGAAGAGGATGAACGCTGGGCTAAGTAAAGCTCCTGGTATTTGGAAGAACTCAAGCCACAGTTGAGGCTTGTATACCTATACCTTGTATATCAGAGTATGCTTGTATCATAGCTCTGTTCAAAGCAATGCATTCCTGCTGTTGTTGAATGTCCCTCAAAAACTCTTGTTGAGGTTTAATTGTCAGTGTAATAGAATGGACAGGTTGGGAATCTCAGAAGGTGATTAGTTCATGAAAGTTCCACTTTCATGAATGGATTGGTGCTATTACTGTGCAAGTGGGCTAGGTATAAAAGTGAGCTCTCTATTGCACATGCTTTTTAGTTTATGTCCTCTCCCTGCCTTGTGTGTGCTTGTGTGCCCTTCTGCCATGCTATGCCACAGCACAAGGACCCTCCACAGGTACTGGGTACCTTGCTCTTGACTTACTAGCCTTCAGAAACAAGAATCTGACCATCTTTTATTATCTACAATTCTATTTATATACTGTGATAGAAACATAAAATGGAGAATACATACTCACTCAAAGGAAAAAGTGCTCATTCATGTATACATACTGATCAATTGCTAGATGCTGATTTAGTGTCTCAAGGATAAGGGTCACCTGGGACAACACTTGCCAATGTGCCTTGGGCTAACTCACATCATTCAGCTAACTTGCATCACCAGAGAGGTGATTAACCTCTGACTCAAGAACTGAGCACTGAGCTATGGTCCTATCTCTTTCATTCTGAATACATCAGAAAGAAATCATCACTTGCCCATAGGCTATGTTTCCAGCCACCCCACCCATACACAGCAGGTGAAATTGAACTGATTTCTAAAAGGAAAAGGGTTTCCACAAATCCTATAGCCTTTGCTCTCTTTGGTGAGATATGACATTGCTTCAGAACAGAGGAGAGTTAACATGGTTAACCTTCTTAGCAAAGAACATTGAAAGTACTGAAACAAGTAGGTTTTTTTTTTTTTTTTAACCTGTAGACTATGTAGCTTGATGGCTAAAGTCTATGGTGGTATATAATGTAAGTATCATCTCCAAGGCCAAATTTACTTCTCCTTCCTGCACTCAATTTCCTTAAACGTGAAATGGGGATATATTTTTTTTTAGGTTGCTGAAAAATTTTTACATTACATAGTGTAGTACCATGAAACAGAACAAACCAAATTGCCTCAAATTATACAGAAATGTCATCCATATTAAATAAATAATTTCCTAACAATACTGGGAAAGTAAGCCATTGCTCTGTACACTTCTGTATTTTATGTTAAAACTGGCAGAAAAGTATTATTGCTGCCATGCAAGTGACATGCAGAGAAGATGAATAGATTCGGCTCATCTCTGAGCTCTGTGGAGAAAGGTGAATAAAAAATGCAAACATACATTCAGACAAATATACTCAGATATGCATGTACACACACGAAATTATCACCAACTTAAGAAGGGTTAAAAAAAATGCCTGGGAACTTTATTTACTCATGAGATTTGTTGATTTTCTGCAAACGGAATAATGATTGAAGAGAGATACTTTCACTGTTCTCCCTGTCTGAAATTCTAAAGCCTGGAGGGCATCCGGATTCTCTTTTTAGGTTTTGGCAGTTATTTGAGAAGTAGCACAGGAGGGTAAGCAATCACAGCGGGTTCTGGGGGAAGAAGCACCACATAAATTGTTATGCTGAGGTAGTAAACAGAATTCAGGGTACTTCTGAGAATCAGATAACTTCTGACAGGGTAGACCCTTGATTGAAATGGGATGTGGAGTGTTTAGCCCCATTCTGTTTGATTCACCCGCCTTCACAGCTGGCTGATTTATCATTTTTCTCTGTGGAGGATATGTAAAATCCCTGTCTTTGGAACTAGATTAGTTTAGGTTTCAGATTGTAAGACTGTATTAGTAAAGGACTTGCCCAAGTTTAAAGAGTAAAGGTCAGGTTGGGACAAAGATGGGCTTAGGAGTCGGAGAGTAACACAAGTCAGAACCAGTTAAATTCCTGTACATCTTCCACTGCTGGTGTGTTCAGCAGAGGCAGAGGTCCCATGTAATTGGCAAGTCTCTGGGAAGCAAGAGCTCTGCCATGTTATTCCAGACTCTGTACCTACACTTCCCAGTATAGTAGCCACTAGCCACACATGCCACTCAGAAAATATTGAAACATGGCTAATTTGGATATATGCATAAGTTTAAAATACACAGCAGCTTTCAAAGAGTTAGTGTAAAAAATGATGTTGAATAGCCTTATTAATTTTTATGAGGGTTGTACATTGAAATGGCAGTATTTTTGGATATCTAGGGATACCAAATAAAGTATTAAAAGTAATCTCACTAATTTGGCTTATTTTTCACATTTTAATGTGGCCACTAAAATCTAAAACTACAGATGTGTCTCACATTATACTTGTATAGGATAGTGCTGTCTAGACAGTGCCAGACTTCTAAAAAAAAAATAGTTAGGGCTTAACCAGCCAAGTAGTACACTAAGTCTACTAACTTGTTATTTCCTTCTTAGGAATCTGTTTGCCCAACTGTAACATAAGGAATTTTGATAGTAGTTAGAAAAAAAAGGAATTTGAGAAGGGAAGGGGAAGAGGAGAGAAGGAAGAAAGTAGTAAAGTTACTGGAATAGAAATGGTACTTTTTTAAAAAAAATATATAATCTTGGAAACAAGAAAAAATGAGCAGAGATCGAGTACACTCAAGCTGTCTGTTAGGGAAGGGGGATTAAGATGCTGATGACAGTTTGATGGATTGGTGTCAAAATGCTGTACTGTATTTCAAAATCGTCATTGGTATACTTAGAGTATTAGAGTGATTTTGAATATCATCTACATATGCAGGTAGACTGCTTTACTTCCACCCCAACCAACACCAAAATCGTGTTTCACTAAAGAGACTGATAAGTTAAACTTCCTATATCATAAAATGAGATATTTTGTATCTCTTCAGTCACTGAGAGGCTAAGAACCATTCTGTATATTGGAACAGGTCATGTCTGGATTTGCTTCTCATTTAGAGAGCCTGTGGTTGGTGTTCATTGGGTTGGACTTTAGCCAGAACCATGGAATTCTCCCAGGGAGAATAAGTGTGGATGAAAAACAGATTCCTTCAGAAAGAGCTAGTTTTGAAGAATAGCATCACAGATAACTCAAGTTAACAAACAAAAAAGACGGACTATAGAAATAGAAGAAGAGAGAAAACATTTTTCCCTCATTTATATCTACCTTCTGTTATGCTGCTTTCCTGACATCATAGAACAAGTTAGTGGAGGAAGGAATCTTTCAAAGATTAACTTCCTTAGTTCACCTGAAGACAAAAGTAAACTTGGGATCCTGCTTTGATGGCCCAATCTGTGTACTTGCTAAGGCAAGATGTATAGGGCAGAGAATACTTTACCCAAAGAGAACTCCCTTATGGCAAACTTCTCACATTCATAAAGGTCCAGAACTATAGAAATTGGCATTTTCTTTAAGAGAGAGCTCTAGTGAGGAGGTTTAGAGGACAGTTATTGTAGATAGGTTAACTTGACTAATGGGTCATCTCGGCTCTGAGTGAGCAGTATGACCCAGGGCAAGTTACTGGATCACTCTGAAGTTCAGTGTCCTCATCCTCTACATGGCTGTAATACCTACCTACAGCATTGTCACACGTCCACCGAAGCATGTAAAATGCCCAAGGGAAGAGCCAAGACAGTCAGTGTTATCCCTTATAAACCTTGGTGGCCTTCACTATATAACATGGTACTCACCGTTGAAGGTGGAATTTCCTGGGAAGCTGATTCTGAAATGGAGTGAACTGTTTCAGAGATGATTGTTGGGTTCTGTTAGAATCAACTGTTGCTGAAGGAAGCAGAATTGGGCAGAATTCTGAAGGAAGAGGGAAGGGAGAAGCTGCGTTGTGATATAGTTTCATCCCCAATTTCTGCTGGCCCCTACGAAGCTGGAATGGTCTTCAGACTTGTTTAAAGCCTTGGGCCTTATGGGCCTGGATTAGCCAGTCAGTGGTGTGACTTGCCTGGGGGAAGAAGGGATGTGTCTTTGGGCAAGGCAGTTCTTGAGGACTGCAGTTTATGAACAGCACTTCTGATAGGGAGGAATTCAGTTCTTCTCTTCTGGAAGGAGCACTGTGTCACACATCACAGCCTCTCCTGTGCTCACCATGACTCAAATCAGTGTCATTATCTCTTGTCACTGTGCTCCTGCAACCAGGAAAGCAGGGATGTCTGTTGAGGCTTGAAGGGTCTCCAATAAAAATCCCCTCTTTATTTTCTCCTGAGTTTGAAGGCAGCTGAGAAATACTGTGTAAGAATCATGCACATAGAGTTGAAATGTCAGTTTTCTTATTGATAAAGCTGAACTGGAGAGTGTGGATTTATCTCATTCAATAGTCACCTTATGGAATATACTTTCCCTCTGGATTTGAACATGTCTCTCAAACTACAGATTACTTTCTGCTGGATCAGGGTCAGACACTGCCTGAAATGTAAACCCCGGGACAGACAGGGAATACCCATGTCCCGAGGACAGTGCCTGCAGGAAGAAGCCATCCCCAGAAGTAGCTGAGCTTCATACATGCATGACCTTCTGCTAAATTTATTGGAAGTCATTCTGGGAGAGCATAGAAAGAGTTTCCTTGACTTTCTCTCAGGAGGAGTAGAAAGCGATAAAATCTCTCATTCTGTAAAAATGAGGAGTGAGCTCTAAGCACTTCTGATTAATTCTGCTACTTCCTCTGGCTACCCTTTGTCTTCCCCAGAGGCTTTGTGTCATAGAAATAGAACAACAGGCGATGTTCTCTTCATTGGCACCATCTAACAAGATACTTCTGTCCATGAGACTAGCGTTGGGCCTCTAGATAGAACTTTAGCTATGATCCTGAATGCTGACATTCAAAATCTTTTCTTTTTTTCACATAGCACAAAAAGATGCAAATAATTTTGTGAGATTAATTATGAAAAGCATGCATGCCTTCCCACAGACCTTCAACTGCTGCTGTAGAAAATGGCAGCTCTCAAACAGTTGCACCTTCTCGTGTTTCCTAATACTACACTTGCATTGGTGTTTTAATTTTCCACTTAAGGCATTGTCTATTGACTTAGCACCATGGAGGAGAGGGAGCTCATTCTTTGTGTTGTTAGCCTTCCACATATACATGATCCCCCGGCCCAAGGAAATAATTGCAGTGTTAGATCAGAATTATCATATCTATGATAATTAATGACTTCCCCCCCCCCACAAAACCTTTTGGTTTGCTTGGAAGTAAGAATAGCCTTTTCTTTTGTATGTATGGCATTCAAGAATTACATGTCATTCATCCCCAAACTCCTATCTCTGATGTCTAAATCTTTTCTCTGTATGTTGAAACACATCACGTATTTGATCAGCCTCATCTCCTTGGAAAATCTCTTTTGGGTTCTTCTGACCTGCTCAGAGCTGAACTATTTATCTCTAAGACTGCTATGTGGCTTCTAGTCTAGTATCTCCTTTCATTATCAAGTTGGGATTTCCTGCCTTGATTCCTGGATTGCATGTTATTTTTTTTCCTCTTTTCATTTTGTAGTTTCCTTTCTTTATTTTCGAATGGCACCTCTTCTGGTGCATTTCTGAGAAAGGGCACCTGGGAGGCAAAGCTTACAATATCACTTGTCTACAAATGCTTTTATTGATATTCATATGCAAGTGAGAATTTAAGTAGAGAATTCTAAATTTGAAGATAGTTTCTTTCTTTTTTCCTCAGTGTTTTAAAGACATTGTCCTCTGTGCTCTAAATTCTGAAATATAGTTGAGGAGATTGATTCTGAAATATCATGATGTTGCACCCTGTAATGTGTTTGATTCATTTTACAGAGTACTTGAAGACACTGTTCATTCTTGCAACTTATGTATTCATTGCGGAGAATAATTTTTGAATTCTTTTGATTATATTCTTTGCTTTGATTATTTAACTACTAAACCTGTTGAACTTTTTTTTTGTTTTTATTATCACTTATATTCTCTGTCCCCCATTTTTTCTGTGGTACCAGGTATTGAACTCAGGGGCACTTGACCACTGAGCCACATCCTCAGCCCTGTTTTGTATTTTATTTAGAGACAGGATCTCACTGAGTTGCTTAGTCCTTACATTTGCTAAGGCTGGCTTTGAACTTATGATCCTCCTGCCTTAGCCTCTAGAGCCGCTGGGATTATAGGTGTACACCACAACAACCTTCTCTGTCCCCTATTTTTATATTATCTGTAAGTATTCATAGTGATATGGTTCAATCTACTTATTGAGTTTTTAATTTTAATCTTCCTGAATTTATTTCCAGATATCTCTTGTCCTATGATAATTCTCTTTTTATAACATTGTTATTGCTTGACAGATGTAATATTTCCTCTTGTTTACCTAAGGATATAATTAGAGACTTTTTAAAAAGTTTTTTCTCTCCTACATGATTTCTTGTGTTGGTCCACGGTATTCTTTCTATGCTTTGTTGTCTTTTCCATGATATCTTCATTGGGTTTCTTTGTGATTGTTTTTGGTGCATGTTCATTTCTGAGGATGACACAAAACCCTGCTTATGTTCTGTGTATGTTGGTAGGTTTTATTACAGGTGGAACTCATTAGGCCTTTTGCTGAGAATTTTAAGCTTTATTTCCTTGGCTGCTTATTTTCTGCCTGGAAGGTATAATTCTGGCTGCCAAAACTCTTAGACCTGGTGGGAGAAGAGCATCATGTCGATGCTCTTAACATGCCCAGGCTTTTACCCTCTCCCCAGAAGTCACCTCCCCCTTCAACTGCCAAACAGGAGGGAAGGTGCCCAGCTCATCTAAGAGGAAAATGTAATTTCCATGTACAATCTGAAACTTCTGCCTGAACTTTTTTTTCCTAGTTCCAACTTCACATCCACTGCTGTAGACACCTGATATGACAATTTTAAGCTTGTAGGTGACACTGGAAGTGGGTTAGTTGGGTTATTCCTCTGTTTTCTCTAATACAAGCTGAGAGTTCAAAATGCCCAGACCTGAAAAGTCATTGCCTGCAGCATTGAGTTATCATCTTTTCCCATTCTTTTGCATTTGTGATACAAATATCCCTCTTTCTATTGTTTCTAGGGAGGTAACAGAGGAAAATGTGTTTCCTAAATATGCCATCTCTAACAGAAAGACCTTCTTTAATGCATCAGTCCACATGTAGGTATTCATTCTCTTTCCTTAATCTCCAATGTATTTGTATCTTTATGTTTAGTAAACATAGATTTACAAATCTGAGAATCCTCAGAATCTTTTATATTAATGTACAAAATAGTGCTTGATTTCCAACTGCTATCTCCCCACAAACTATCCAGAACAGATCTTACACATTTCATCTTAATGACTACTTTAGACCCAAAATAATTTTTATTGATAACAGTAATATGGTAATTCATTACTGTATGCTGTTACCCAAGTGCTAATTAAAAGGAAAGATAGTTGAAGGATAAAGGAGGGCTTGAAAGCACATCACACAAAAGTTCCTTCCTAATATATTTCCTGTCTATCACACTTATTACTGCAGGGTGGGTTGACAGGTTAATTATGTACTAGGCAGGAGAGCGGGTACAGAGGATGTTACAATCTCAAAAGCAAACACTTATAATCATTTTATCTAAATATAAGACAAACTCACCTTGATGAAGGACTGCATTTAGTGATTATATGTAAGGCGACCTCCTTACCTAAAGATTGCAGATGGCACCAAGTTAAATTTTACACAATAAAGCTGGTAGAGAAATGCTGACCATATAGCAGCTGGCTGTGACTCAAATCTGGAAATCCTAGATACTTGCAGATTTACTTTGGAGTATCCTCCTTTCCCCATTTTATTCTCAAACCATAGTTTCTATGGCAAATTTCCCACGTGATATTTATAAACACAAAATTGAAAAAAAGAGACCATCTTCATAGCTTACTTTTATTTTTAAATGGTGAGAATTTATCATTTCACTTTGTGGGAGTACCCTTACCCTCTGTCAACATCCCAATGTTGGCCCCCTTCCTCTCCGAATGCTACTGGATGTGTCTTGAACACATCCAGTGGAGGACCTTGGACATCTGCCTCGGACAGCCCATTCCACCATGTAAGAGCCCTTTGAGAAAATTCTGGTGGCTGCAGTTCATTTTCCATTGGATTGAGAGGGCCCTTCCCTGTGCATGAGTTCTCAGCATCTTTCACAGGAAAGCTTTCTCAACCTCTGTGTAAAGTTGACATATCTCCTCAAAGATTTGGTTTCTCTTCTGTTTCTATTTATTGTCTCCTTGATCCCCCAAATCATCTCCATGTCAGTTGATTTTCTCTGGATAATATGCCATAGTCTCTGAACAAATACCTAACAACTTCAAATACTACACCAAATGTGTTACACAGACTGCATATTAGAGGGAACCTCTTAAACCTGTTTTGATCATTATGCTTTTCCTAGTGCAAATTGAGTTTCCAGTGACTATTCTAGCGGCAGCTGTCTGTCCACCATTGTATTTGTCTATATGAAGTACAAATCCTCCTGACTCCTCAGTTCACCTATTGCTCCAAACTAAACGCAACGTTGCTATTTCAAATCAAACTACATCCAGACTTTAAAACACCGCAAACAACCTACTGCTTTGTAATATTCTCAATTTACTTTCCTTTTTAAGAATCACTTTTTCTTCTCAAGATAGGTATGATTTTCCAATGTACAGATCGCACTTAGTATTTCATCTTAACTCCCTCATCTTCACTCTTTGGCAATTTAATGAATGGTTAATAATACTGAGTCCATTTCAATTTATCCATAAAGTAAGTATTTATGGAACAAATGCAGCATTAGGTACTGAGTTAAGCTGTTGAGGCACATGTTAGTAAGCCTAGTAGCATCCTGATCTTTAGGGAAAAACCATACAAAGGAGAAGTTCTCATAGAGTGACAACTGCTGTGGAAGGTATAGTATAGATATCAGATTATGACAGTGAGGCAGAACGATTTCTTCCAGCAGCCCGGGCTATTCTGAATGGGCAGTGCCTTTGGGTAGACAAATTATACTGTAAGACCCTCAGTTGATATAACAAATTTCTTTGACATAGTAGCTAATGAATGATAATACACCTTGTGTTTTAGTCAACTTTGCATCCCTCTGATCAAAAGGCCTGACAAGAACAACTAAAAGCGGGAAAGATTTATTTGGGGCTCATGGCTTCAGAGGTTCTGGGTAAGGCAGAGCATCATTGCAGAAGCATATGGTAGAGGAAAATAGTTCAGGACAAAGAAGCTTCCTGGTTAGGAAGCAGAGACAGCGCTGTGCTTACCAGGTACAAAATATAAACCCAACAGGCCTGCTCCCAGTGACCTACTTTCTCCAGCAACACCCTACCTGCCTATAGTTACCACACAGTTAACCCCTATCAGTGGATTAATTCACTGATGAGGTTAAAGCGCTCATCATCTAATCATTTTACCTCTGAACATTCTTGTACTGTCTCACCCATGAGATTTTGGGAGCATATCTCATATAAACCAAAATACCTTGATAAGTCTACAAGTCTGTTTGTATTGTTTTAATAGTGTCATCAGACTTTGTGTTCTTAGAGAAATCGTGGGCAACTATGCACAAAGCCAAGTCTAAGTTATTTACATTTATTAACAAATCTTCTCTGAAGAAAGAGGATAATGCCATTTCCTTTCTAATAATTCTTGACCAAAGTATAATACTTTGCCTCCTGCAAAACATTTCACAATTAAAATTCTATTTGATCCTTGTGAGCTACACTAGGGATTGTTGTCCCCACTTTGCAGATGAGAAAACTTGAAGACATACGTTTTGCTTGGCTTAAGTTGTAGGATCAGTGTTTCTCAGAGAAACAGTTTTGTGAATCTCAGTTTTGTTCTCTCTACCAAAAGCCAGTCTGAGGGTCCAGCTATTTTCCTGTCTCTCTGCCAGATGTGCATGTTAGAACATAAACCATTTAGATGTTGCTCAATGGGGGTCATGCATAGCTTGTGAACTTACTAAAGAATGCTCAGTGCAGATTCAAAAAAGCAGAGGTATAGAGGAGATGTTGGGCCAATCTAATTTAGACCTTTCTTTGTGAAAGCTAAGCCAGGAAACCATGTGATGGATTCTTTTTAATATGATATTATTGTCAGGGAATAGCTTCAATATGCATTGTAAGCATTAAATGCTAAAAATAATAACAGCAATTATAGATTGTTCTGACACAAGAAGAGCAGAATTATGCTTCTTAACTGCATTGCTTTAGCCAATAAAAATGCAAAATCACTTTTCTGGAAACTGTTTTCCTCTGTGCTAGATTACCAAGAGATGGCAGCATCCCATCCATCATTCAGCAACTATATATTCCTTGCTTGAGAACTAAGATTTCCTCTTTTCCCAATGAAGTGCTGAGAACAAAGAGTAAAATTTAAAATACAAATCACCCATTGTCACAAGGTCATGCAACTCTAGATTGCTGGGATTTGAGTTTAGGTGCTGATGACACATAATTGTAAAGATTCAAATGACCCATTTGAAAATAATACATGATATGCAAAACTCACTGAGTGATGACTCAAGGCCGAGAATGGTGATGTATTATTCCTCCTTGGGTGCACTTGAAAGTTCCCATCTACTGGCTTCCTTTTTTTTTCAGACACCTGGCAAACCAAAGTTAAATGTATTATGTTCATAAAGCTGGGGCTTTTCTGTTATCCAGGTTGATTTTCCATTTGGAGCATTTTTCTGGTGTTGGGACATTTTAGTAACATCATAGTTCACCTGTAGATGACAGTCACTGAAAAAAGCCCCAGATGTGTGACCTTTTCTAGGGAGATGTTACGGTTCAGATATAAGGAGTCCCCCCAAAACAAAAACAAAAACTCATGTGTTAATGTAGGAGGTGAAATAATCAGATTATAAGAGCAGTAAACTAATCAATGGATTAATCCATTTAATGAATTAATAATTTGAAAGGGTTAAGGGGTGGTAACGGTAGGCAGGTGAGGCATGGCTAGAGGAAGTATATCACTGGGGGCCTACCTTGGAGATCATATATTTTGTCCTTGGTCCGTAGTCTCACTCTCTTTCTGTCTCTTCCTCTCTCTGTGTCTCTGTCTCTGTCTCATGTCTCTCATGAGCTGAGCAGCTTCCCTCTGTGATACCCTTCCACCACGATGTTCCATCTCACCTGGCTCCCGGAGCAATGGACTCATCTAACCATGCACTGAAACTCTGAAACCATTGGTCAAAATAAACTTATCCTCCTCTAAGTTCTTCTGGTCAGGTGTTTGAGCCACCGCCATGAAAAGCTTAGTAATAGAGAGGATGTAGAAGGATTTCTTTATTGGGGAATATTTAGAAAAGGCTATAGAGATAAATATTACAGAATCTTATATTTCCAGAGCTCAGCTTGTCATAAAATTTTTAAAAAAAATTTTTTCCATAATTGAGTTATTATTTTATGACAGAGGCCAATGGAAAAATAATTTTGATACATTTCTCATAACAAAAGTGAATACTGTTAAAGTATATGGATACATTGTGAGTCTTCATTTTTCTTTTCTTTTGGTAATTGTATAGTCTTACCCATAATTGTCTTCAATTGTCAAATATCACATATTTCTCATAGAGTTAAGTTGTCATCCAATGATCTCTGAGTCTGAAATAGCTTTAAGCACAGTTTTGGAAACTGCAGCTTCTCGGTTAATGTGTCTCATCACTTTCTACTTTTGTGGAGGTCAGTGCAGCCTCACTTTATTAGAGAACCATGGGGCTGGAAATCATTGATGTTATTTATCTTCATCTCCCTCAAAGGATGACTCATTTATCCCACAGAGTTGAAAGGAGGTGTCAAAAGTCACACAGCAAGTGAGGGGTAGAGGCCCCCCTAGCTAAATCCTAGTGACCTCCCTCTCAAACCAGCATATTTTCTTCTGAATTGTGATTCATAAAAACCGTTCAGAAGATGGAACCTTTGGTGTTTAAAGTGAGTTGGGGCCACAGATCTTTTCAGGGACCGCCATTACTTGGATTGGGAGGCATTGGCACCATGATTTAAATGAGGTTTTGAGCAAGGAAGCAGCAGTAGAAACTAAGGAACTGATGTGGTCTCTACAAACTGGAGAAGGTGGGGAGTCCCTGGAGCTTATGGGAAAACATAGGTCTCCTATCAGTGACCGGAGGTTGAAAGTCCTAAGCTTTTCGCTATGTTTGGAGGCAGGAACATTCATAGCTTGCAAGAGAGCCCGGTGGACCTATGTCTATATACTTCTAAAAGAGAGGGTCAACCAAGCAACGCATTAGGAAGATCTCGGTTGTTTTCTGTAGGCTGGGGTATTTTTCCCCAAGCCAAAGTGGGAGCTGTGGAGGGGGATATGTTCTTCCCCCTCGAGGGAGCCAAAGCTAAGTTGGATACAGATTAGGTCCTAGGTGGAGACTTGTTGAGAAGCGTTATAGGTATTGCTGCAATCAGAGACTGGGAGGCCCTGCAGGATGACTCCTTTGTGATGGACCCTGATATGAGTAGAAATTCTCCTTTGGCTTCTTTCTTCACAGCAACAGTGTGCCGGCTGGGGAGTTCCAAGTGATGTGGGGTTTTAATTTACATAGAGGGTTATATTTCTTTGGTTTCCATGCCTGCCCCTTTAGCAGGGGCCCATGTTCCTGGAAGAAGCATGAAATCCTTGAGAGAGAAGCTGCCTCTTCCAAGGCTCTTTTTTCTATGGTGGGAATCTGATTATCCAAAGACCGCAGAAAATAGCCCAGTTCTTGTTCTTGTAAAACTGTATGAGCAATTCTTGGTAATAGTGCCAGTCTTTTTTGTTGTTGTTACCAGCGATTGAACTCAGAAGCACTTGACCACTAAGCCACATCCCCAGCCCTATTTTGAATTTAGATAAGGTCTCACTGAGTTTCTTAGCATCTCACTTTTGCTGAGGCTGGCTTCCAACTTGCCATCTTCCTGTCTCAGCCTCCTGAGCCACTGGGATTACAGGCAGGTGCCACTGAGCCCAGACCAGGCTTTTGTTATGTGTCAACTGTGATTCTGACACTTTCCATGTTTGCATTTACTAACCCCCCAAACCCCAGCAATTGCTATTATGGCTATCTCCACCTTGCCTATAAAGCCAAGGCTCAGAGAAATTGAACAATGTCTTGAGATCACAGGGATTTAAGTGCTGAGACTGGGATTTGAACCCAAACTCTTTGCTCTCATCTGTCTTGTCTTTATTCCCTCTACCATCAAGAGGAGAAGGTTCTTTAGAAAGTAAAAATGCAGCAAGTGGTGGTGGCTGTATTTCCAGAGAACCCAAGACGATCGGAAAGTGAGCCTGATGAGTTGCTGCCTGACTGGAAAGAAGAGCCAGTACAGCTATGACTGTGATCAGCTGTGATCAGCCCCAAGGACGGTGGCCTCCTGGAAGGAGCTGTCCTTCTTCAGATGGCTACAGCTCATCTACTGAGAGAAGCCATTACGGGTCAGGCCCAGATGCTGATGGGGAAAGATGAAACCGACCTCACAGACACCGAATTTCCAACAAGAGTCAGAGTCATTTATAGACCCTTCGGAGTCCCTCAAGTTTATTTTTCTTCTATTGTGAGTAACAGACGATAGGAGTCTGATTTATAGTTCTCTCAGAAAGCCAACTTTTCTACCACGGTTTCCAAGAGGTTCTTATGGAAGTACCTAGTGGAACCATTGCCCCAAGGCCTTTTCTGCACTGCTGTGAGTCGTTCACACACTTTCTAGCTCCTGTCCCGGCCTCTGGAGATGCACACTTTCTCTGATTTAGCCCCCGCTTTGAGGTCTGGGTCTTTCAGTTCTTCCTTCATGGAGTTGAGTTCTCAGTGTATCTGTTCATGAATCCTTCACTTGGAGAAGTTGTCTGTGATGGATTGTATCATCTCTCTATTTAACTGTGGATATTCTCAGGAAAATCTAATGTCCCTGACGGGGTTCATCTCCAAATTGGTACAACAGTTTGAAAGAAGAACTTTGCTACTGTGCAAAGTTCCAAGGACCTAAGGCCAAGTTTCACAAAAGTCTTAGGAACTCTTTAATTAGTGGGTGTAGGCAAAGTAGTATTAAATTATGCATTAATAGAAAGAACTAGAGGCTTCCACCTCTGACAAGAGCCGGCATGGTTGAATACACTGAGGCAAGTGGCTGAGCCATAAAAACCTCTACATTTCTTTTATTGGTGTTCTTGCGCTCGGGGTAACATTCATTCATGTTCTGTGTATTGGCATAGAGAAGAAATTCAATGTTTAAGTCAATCAAATATACTATATATGTAAGATTTATTTACTCCATTAGTCATTATAATGGCTCAGTTATGAGATTTAATGTCTTAGTAGAAATCTGTTAGCTAGAAAAATATATCCATTCCATTAGATTGCATCATCTTTTAGGTGACTAAGGTTCTCCTGCCTCAAAAGAAGATGATGGCCGGACCTCTATTAGACTATGTGTTGCATTGTGCGAAAGGTTAGCATCACCTATTGATACTCAACATGAGGTAAGAACTATGCTAAGAGTTACAGTCATATTATATCATTTAAGTGGGAAATAACTGTATGAGGTAAGTTATTAACTATACCCATTGTACAGATGGGAAACCAAAGGTTTAGCAAGTTGCAGAAATTTCCTCAATGTCACATTGCTAATGAGTGGCATAGCAAATGATAGAAGCTACATTAGAAACAGTCATATCTCTTTGTGTGTCTTAAGAGTTTTAATTTTGTCCCAAGTGCAGGCCCTAAGTGTCATGTTCTTTGACTCCCTGGAACCTTAAGCTGAATGGATCACAGGGAAAATGACATCAATAGACTGGACTTGCTGGTCCTACTCAATGAAGCTCTCTCTGACTTACCATACGTGTAGTTACAGAGAAGACAGTGTTGCAGTGTTGGAATACAGTCTGCTCCTTTGACTCTGACCACCTGGATCTCATGTTTGTGCTTTTTCTCATAGAGTACAAACTCCCTAGCAGGTTTTTTTTTTTGTTTTATTTTTTTTGGCACTGGGGATCAAACCCAGGGCTTGCATACATGCTAGGCAAGAACTCTACTCCCTGAGATAAATCCCTACCCATAGGGAGTTTGATTATTGCTTCATTTGCCAACCAAATCCTTTGAACAGGGATTATCTTATTTTGATTTCTGAAATATGTTTGTTATACTTATATATTCATATTTTAATTTTATATAAAATTTTTTATTATATGTCTATAAATAAAATATACATCATATATTGCAGTGTAAGATATATAATATTTATTACTGTTGGATGATAATATTGATTCAATGGAAACCTCAACAAAGACGACACCAATATGAGTATGAGATGTGGCTTGGAGTATGTCACAAAATTCATCCAGGGCTGACTTCTTCAGTGAGAATGAGATGCCTGCCATAGGTTTCATTTCACCCTGTTCTTTGCCTCTTGTGGTACCTGGTAATTCTATCTCTACAATTTTCTGTCTTTCTTGGTAGACTATGTTCTCTAGAAAGGCAAATATCATTTATCCATAGAACCCAGCATATGATTACTCATTAAATATTTGAAGAGTGATTGCAAGTGCTTCTTCCTTTCTGTCTACATCTTCAGATGCTAAGTCCTCTGCAGGATTATTTGGACTGGACGAGTGCAAGCACAATTCTGAGACTTTGGGGTTAGTAAACACACAAAAGATTTTCAGGAACAGATAGAAACAAATGTGCATTCTCAAGGACAACATTACAGAAGGAATGTCGTTCTGTGCTGAAGTATTTGAATGCTCATCCTTTTAATCAAACTTTAAAAGCAGCAGTCAGAAAACAGAGGCCAAGAATCATGCATGTAACATTGACCTTGCCACTTCCAAAGGCAGTGAAATGGGCCTTCTTGAAATGTGGATCCTGATTTATTCAAATCATAAACACCATTAGGGCAGGGTGTGTGATTTTGAGGTCAAGATGAAGGTCACCATTACCAGAGGAGCAAACTATAAGCAGAGTTTCCCAGATTCTAATGGCAGAGCCATTGATTCCTGGGATCCAGCCATTCAGGGAAAAGCTGGAGAATCTCCTTTTATTTTCAAGGTAACACAGATAAAGGGCTTAATAGGCTTCTCTCCATCTGTACAAAACCCCAGTCGGGCTGTGAGTGGCTTTTCTCCCACACCACAGATCCCTGCAGAAACGGGCTGCTGGCTTCGAAATGGCAGCACCAGAGAAAAGCTGCTTTAGGCTGAATAATTATTTCATGTCTGATCCCTATGTCTAATACCAAGCAAGTGGAGCAAACCCTTTAGTAAAACAAATACCCTCATTACGCCGATAGGAACAAGGAGACAAATGGGAAGAGGCAGCCGATTCTGTTGCCCAGGCAGGCGCCAGTGAGCATTGCCCGAGGGCATCTGCCACGCTGAACAGTAAAGCCATCTCCATGGAAGATTCGGGCCGTGCTGTTAGCTGCCCGCACTGGCCCCGCCAGGGGGATGCCACCAAAGGGGAGATTAGAACAGCTCTGCTTCCCGCCTGGACGTGATGTTTGGTAAATTGATTTTCATTTTTACTAACTGAAAGCTAGTTGCTAATGGGGGAATGATTCCTGGATGCCATATGGGCTCATGGATATTTTCTAATTTAGTGGCTTGAATATTATCTGTTCATCTTTATATTAAGACATTTTATTATAATTATTTATACTGCCCCTGGCTGAAACAAACAACTTTTTTGTTGAAAGGTTAAATGAGGAGAGTTGATGGCTTCAGCTCATGCTTGGGGAATCAGAAGAGAGATGACACCCACATTACTTCAATTATGTTCCACGAAGCCACATGCCAGAGAAGAACATGGTCTGCAATCTTTTTTTTTTTTTTTTTTTTTATTGATTGTTCAAAACATTACAGAGCTCAAGACATATCATCTTTCATACATTTGACTCAATTGGGTTTTGAACTCCCCAAATACATAATACAGACTCACTTCTGTTACATACTCACATTTTTACATAATGGCATATTAGTGACTGTTGTATTCTGCTACCTTTCCTATCCCCTACTATCCCCCCTCCCCTCCCCTCCCCTCCCACCTTCCCTCTCTACCTCCTCTGCTGTTGTTCAATTCTCTCCCCTTTTTTTTCCCCCCCACCCCCTTGCCCCTCATAACCTCTTATAATTTTGTGTATCACTGAAGGTCTCCTACCATTTCCATATGTTTTCCCTTCTCTCTTCCTTTCTCTCCCCCCATTCGTCTTAGTTTACTGTTAGTCTTTTCCTCATGCTCTTCCTTCCTGTTCTATTCTTAGTGGCTCTCTTTATATCAAAGAAGACATTTGACATTTGTTTTTTAGGGCTTGGCTAGCTTCACTTAGCATAATCTGCTCTAATGCCATCCATTTCCCTGCAAATTCTATGATTTTTGTCGTTTCTTAGTGCTGCATAATACTCCATTGTGTATAGCTGCCACAATTTTTTTATCCACTCATCTATTGAAGGGCATCTAGGTTGGTTCCACAGTCTAGCTATTGTGAATTGTGCTGCTATAATCATTGATGTGGCCGTATCCGTATAGTGTGCTCTTTTAAGGTCCTCAGGGAATAGTCCAAGAAGGGCAATAGCTGGGTCAAATGGTGGATCCATTCCCAGCTTTCCCAGGAATCTCCATACTGCTTTCCAAATTGGCCTCACCATTTTGCAGTCCCACCAGCAGTGAACAAGTGTGCCCTTTTCCCCACATCCTCGCCAACACTTATTGTTGTTTGACTTCATAATGGCTGCCAATCTTACAGGAGTGAAATGGTATCTTAGGGTGGTTTTGATTTGCATTTCTCTGATTGCTAGAGATGGTGAGCATTTTCTCATGTGCTTGTGGATTGATTGTATGTCCTCCTCTGAGAAGTGTCTGTTCAGGTCCTTGGCCCATTTGTTGATTGGATTATTTGTTATCTTATTGTTTAATTTTTTGAGTTCTTTGTACATTCTGGATATTAGGGCTCTGTCTGAGGTGTGAGGGGTAAAAATTTGTTCCCAGGATGTAGGCTCTCTATTTACCTCTTTTACTGTTTCTCTTGCTGAGAAAAAACTTTTTAGTTTAAGTAGGTCCCATTTGTTTATTCTTGTCAATAACTCTTGGGCTACGGGCGTTCTATTAAGGAATTTGGAGCCCGACCCCACAATATGTAGATCGTAGCCAACTTTTCCTTCTATCAGACGCAGTGTCTCTGTTTTTATATCTAGCTCCTTGATCCATTTTGAGTTAACTTTTGTGGCTGGCGAGAGAAAGGGATTCAATTTCATTTTGTTGCATATGGATTTCCAATTTTCCCAGCACCATTTGTTGAAGATGCTATCCTTCCTCCATTGCATGTTTTTAGCCCCTTTATCAAATATAAGATAGTTGTAACTTTGTGGATTAGTCTCTGTGTCCTCTATTCTGTACCATTGGTCCACCTGCCTGTTTTGGTACCAGTACCATGCTGTTTTTGTTACTATTGCTTTGTAGTACAGTTTGAGCTCTGGTATCGCTATACCTCCAGATTCACACTTCCTGCTTAGAATTGCTTTTGCTATTCTGGGTCTTTTGTTTTTCCATATGAATTTCATGATTGCTTTATCTATTTCTACAAGAAATGTCTTTGGGATTCTGATTGGCATCGCATTAAACCTGTAGAGAACTTTGGGTAATATCGCCATTTTGATGATGTTAGTTCTGCCTATCCATGAACAGGGTACATTTTTCCATCTTCTGAGATCTTCTTCTATCTCTCTCTTTAAGGTTCTGTAGTTTTCATTGTATAAATCTTTCACCTCTTTTGTTAGGTTGATTCCCAAGTATCTTATTTTCTTTGAGGATATTGTGAATGGAGTGGTTTTCCTTATTTCCATTTCAGAGGTTTTGTTGCTGATATACAGGAATGCCTTTGATTTGTGCGTGTTGATTTTATATCCTGCCACTTTGCTGAATTCATTTATTAACTCTAGCAGCTTCTTTGTAGATCCTTTTGGGTCTGTTAAGTAAATTATCATGTCATCTGCAAATAGTGATAATTTAATTTCTTCTTTTCCTATTTTTATGCCTTTAATTTCTTTTGTCTGTCTAATTGCTCTGGCTAGTACTTCGAGAACTAAATTGAATAGAAGTGGTGATAGAGGACATCCCTGTCTTGTTCCAGATTTTAGAGGGAATGCCTTCAGTTTTTCTCCGTTTAGGATGATGCTAGCCTGAGGTTTAGCATATATAGCTTTTACAATGTTGAGGTAAGTTCCTGATATCCCTAGTTTTTCTAATGTTTTGAACATAAAGGGATGTTGTATTTTGTCAAATGCTTTTTCTGCATCTATCGAGATGATCATATGGTTCTTGTCTTTAAGCCTATTGATGTGGTGAATAGCATATATTGATTTCCGTATATTGAACCAGCCTTGCATCCCAGGGATGAATCCTACTTGATCATCTTTCACCTTGTTTTGGTTTACTTTACAAATGTGACTTAATGATCATGGTGGTTGAAGAATACACACACACACACACACTCATATATTTCATAAAAGCTTTCAAAAATATAAAATGCATATCATATACATATATGCATAAACTATATATAAATATACATATTAATATATAGTTTAAAGATAAAAGAGCAATAACCTACTACCCAGGAGAATGTGGTTGATACAGCACTTCTGTGGTCTAGACAATTAAAGATCCGCATCATGTACGACCACAACAATGGGAAGTTATACTCCATGCATGTGCAATATGTCAAAATACATTCTGCTGTCATGTATAACTAAAAAGAACAACTGAAAACATTTTCAAAAAATGCTTCATCTGTATTCACTACTGAGTTTCCCCAAACCACTTGATCCTTGTTATGGTCTGAATGTTTGTGTTTTCCCCAAATTCATGCTGAAACTTAATCCTCAGTGCAGCAGTTTGGGGTAGTAGGTTCTTTGAGAGATGAGCAGATCTTGAGGACTCTCCCCTTATCAATAGGATTTGTGCCCTCATAAAGGGACCTGAAGAAGCTTATTTTCCCCTCTGACATATAAGGTCACAGGGAGGAGATGCCATCATGAAAGCAGAGAGTACCTCTTGCCACACTGAATCTGTAGCACTTTGATTGCAGCCTATAAAATTGTAAGCAATAAATTTATGTTGTTTATAAAGCACCCAATTTAAAATATTTAGTTATAGAAATCTGAAAGGTCTTTTGTTCTAGATGGACTACTGTCTTGCTCTCTGGGCTGCTGAGGACAGAGGAACAGAGAAGATGCTACAGCCAGATTCTTGTCTGATGGACCAGATGCTTAGAATCTGTCTAGTCAGACTCGATCCTTACAAACACAAAGGAAGCTTTCCCTCTGATTCACTTACACGTGTGCACATACACATTCAAGTCAACAAGGTGTTATTTGACAATCTCTAAATAATGAATTCACTAAATACTATGTAATTTAAAAAAATAGGTTTCTTTGTCTTGGAAAGTTTTCTTAGATTTTTGGGGGGCTTAGTTGGGTGTTAACGTGAAAATTCATATAATAAAATAGAAAAAAATACTCATTTCAGGGGAGAGAACATGATGTGGAACTGAACTTGATATATTGGTGATGGAGCAGGCCTGGGATTAGGAGCTATGATTGTGTTACCTTGCACTGGGTTCAGAGGCACACACTGGCAGAAGAGGAATGTTTTCAGGGAGTGCAATAGGTAAAAATTATAGATAATTTACACTAAGACTACACACTAAAAAGCTGATACTAAATATGATGCGTAGGTACGTTGGGGTTATGTGTGCAAGTAGTTGTTGTTGAGGATTCAATTGGATTGTATGTAAGAGAGCAGTTCTTCTCTTTGGTTGGTAATTTACGGAGGGGGAGGGAGCTATCTCTTCTCCAGCTCCCACATCCATCTGGCCCCAACCCTACTCTCTGTCAATCTAAGTCAAATTTAAAATAAGAAAAAAATTCTGCAATTGAAGTTGTCTATTTTTTGCTAGTTATGTCTAGCTCCTCAATGCTGTCTGTGATTAAATCAAATGTTCAAATAGCTGTTAATAGTCTTACTGTGATTTAAGTTGAAACTTTTTCGTCTCATTCAACCCATAGTCGACAGGTATTTCTTGTCTTACTGTATGCTTGGAATGGCGCTGGCACCTGGGACTTGAAACAAGAACCAGGAGAAGGAGGGTCTCAGTCCTGAAGAGACCCGAATCTCCTAAGGGAAGTCAATGTGGGAAAATAATGCAGGAGTGATATTAGAAACCTGTGCAGTGAGCCTGATACACAGAAAGCACTTAGCACTTAATGTGTGTGGACTTTGCAATCTTTCTTCTTTAGCTCTAAATCTCCTTCCTTCCTTCCTTCCTTCCTTCCTTCCAAGGTCTTTAACTGTCCCCTCCTCACAGTCCCTCCATGTTCCCCTTTCAGCAAAATCATTCCATTAGTTTATAAATATGCTTCCATCATCGCCATCTTTAAAAAAAATAACAAAATCTCTTTCAGAGTGGAAAAAAAAAAAACAAGGGAGAGAAATGAAGTACAGCAGATGGGGTAGAGAGAGAAGATGGGAGGGGAGGGGAGGGGAGGGGGGATAATAGAGGATAGGAAAGGCAGCAGAATACAACAGACACGAGTATGGCAGTATGTAAAAACGTGGATGTGTAACCGATGTGAATCTGCAATCTGTATACGGGGAAAAATGGGAGTTCATAACCCACTTGAATCAAATGTATGAAATATGGTATGTCAGGAGCTATGTAATGTTTTGAACAACTAATAATAAAAAAAAGAAGAAAAATCTCTTTCAGTCCCTTAACTTTCTTAACTATCATCTTATTCCCTCCTTTTGTCCACTTTATAAGCATTACTGCTTCTCCACTGGACATTGTCTCTCCAACCTATTCCATTGAGTCTTCATCAGGCCTCACTCCTTCCTTTATAACTGCTGTTGTGTGGAGTGCTGTGATTCCTTTGCCCTCTGTCCAGGGGAGCTCATTCTTATTTTGATTAACTTCTCTGTAGCACTTGATGAAGTATACTCCTGTCCTTCTGGAACTCTTTTTTGCTTCTTGCCGTCCTTGCACTGGCCTCCTCTGTTTAAACCAAGCCGAGGCGTCACGTCCCAGTCTTCTTTGGTGCCTTCTCCCCTTCTTCACCTCTCATCACTTCTGGGTTACCTTCTGCTTTTCCTCTTGGTATTTTCCAGAAATGATATCATCTTTAACCTGGTTTTTAAAACAATCCCTGTGCAAATGGCCTGCAAAATCTTTCTCATAGGAGCTTTCTCCTTTTTCATTGAACCTGACCCATTCTTTAGTACATCTCTTGTATCCTACCTCGATCCCTGTGTGAATATCCTGTTGCCTATTTGACATTTGCAGATGGAAGTCACATGGGCATCTCAACCTTAAGAGAGAGGCATAATTTTTCCATTTCTCAGCCTACCTTTGCTCCTCCATCAGTTTTGATATCTGTTTTAGGAATTGCCATGTACCTCGTTTCTCAATCAGAATATTTCCTTGGTTTGTCTTTTTCCTTTAATTCCTACAAAATCAGGAGGAGACTCTAACTCTAAATCAAGTCCTAAGTTATTGTTTTCTTCTTCAACTTGACTATTGCAGCCCAATTAAAGCCACTGCCTTTTCTAAACCAGATCTATTCAGTAGTTACCCAACTGATTTTAATTCTCCTTTTTTTTTCACTTACAGTGTTCTACAACACAGCCAGGATTATCTTTTAAAAATATGCCAGATTATGATCATTTCCTAAATAGGACACACAAATGGCTTTGAGCATCATCACCTAAAAGCAGAATTCTTTCTCTGTGTTATAAAACCTTAAATGATAGGTCTCTGCTTATTGTTTCAGCTTCCTCTCGAATCCACCCTGTGGTGTGCAGATGAATGTGCAAGGACAGGTATGTGATGGGAGGGAGGGCTGTGGATTGGTTGGAAGAAGCCCTGATTTATAGCGTTTGCCAATTTCTCTGGAATAAATATTCTTACCATGGCCAATGTTAAGCTGCCAAAGCAATACTAATGGCTCACAAAATTCTAAATTAGCAACATTGTCTTTCAGTATCAGTACAAGAGAGCTAGCACCTGGTATAGACCTTCACAAGGCTCTGGCAAGCCCATCTTCATTATTTCCTCAAACACATTTTTTTGATAAAAGTAGCTGTCTCAAGTGTTGGATCCCATTTCTCCCTCTGCCTAAAATTCTCTCCCACTTGATCATAATAAAGAACAAGAACTAAGATTGCTATTTAGTTCTGATCTGAGCTCAGAGTATTCCTCACTGAGATTTTCTTTGAACATGCTACATAGCTACCATTTGGTTATTCTGTAGGATGGCATTCAATGTTCTCTCTTTCCATAAGACTGGAAGCTACCCGATGTTCACCTAATGTGCACATTTATTTATATTCTGTTTGTCTCTCTCAAAATACAAGCTTCATAATTGCAGGACCCTTCTTTATCATGTTGTCGGCTCTCTGCCCAGCACAAGAGTAGTGCCTAACACATAGGAGATGCTTAATTTGAAAAACAAATCAATGAATAAAATAGCATTTTCAGCACAATTGATTTCTGCTTGCATACATTGCCTTTGTTACAACCAAAAAGTCAAATTTCTCAAACTGAACTTGTTTTTCTTCTGTTTTGGCATTTGGCAGTCACTCATTTCTTAGCCTACAAAGCTGTGCCTGTTCCTTTACTCTTCAAATACCAAACACATTTTACCCTGCAAGGTTCTAATCATTCGCCTCCTTTTAAGAAGCCTTTTATGGTCATTCCAGGCCACACAGTTACTCACCTCTGAAAACTAGCCATGCATTTTAACCGCATGGGCCTGTGGTAATTGGTCACGTACTGCCAAGTGACACACTACGTTACTCTCTCATCCTGTGATTTAGCACTTGTATTTTTATTTAATGTTTCCAATGCCCACAAAGTCTTCCTGCCATTTGAATTCTGCTCCCAGGATTCCACTATAAGCTTGTATCTCCTGTAGGTCCCTTAAGATTCTTGGGCCATTTCGTGAACACAGTGCCTATTTAGTGAATGTCCATTAATTGGCTATATTTTAAGGTGTGTGAGTGTCCACGGATTGGATCTTCTTTCATTTCCCTCTATAGATACACCTTGCATCCTTCTTTACCTTACTTTATGCTCTGCGACCCTGACAGGTATGCAGTCTACCAGAGACCTCTCGTTCCTTTTGGCTCTACTGGAGTTGAGCTGATGAGGTACGTGAGTCCGGATCTGGTGGGAGAGAGGAGTGAGCTGACCACATACATTTCCCTGCTGCCCTCCGTTCTCTGCAGGGTCATTATGGGAGATTGCTTCACCTTTTGTTATGTAGGTATTTCCTCTCCATGACACTCTAGTTTTCAGTGGCCTAAAGCTGATTTCTAGATCTGTGGTACTCTTCTACTCCCTGGCATTTCTGTACACATTTTTCATACTTTTATAAATGGTCTTTTTATTAAACTCTCCTCAAATTTCTGAATTTGAGAGTGACTCCTGTTTGGTGCTAAATCCCATTGAATTTTCTCCCTTTTGTAGATCCCCACCCATTATTTAGTACATAGCTTGAATCTTACTGCCGCTGTGAAGCTTTCTCTAATTCCTTCTGATAGAAATGAGACTCAATAAATTTTATCTCAATTGCAGTTGGCCATGACATCTTTTTACCTAGCCAAATCCCTTTGTAAAGGATTCTCTGCCCCTTGATAGAAATTAAATATTCAGAAAGCAGAGCTGTGACTATCTACCTAAACATCTATCTTCCCTATGTCACCCCTGCCCTAGGCTAAGTGATGTCTCACCGGAATCACCATTCAGAGACCTTTCTGATTAATTAGGTTGTTTCTTCTCTCAATTTCCTCAAGCCAGCTCTCTACACCATGATCAGATGATGTCTGATAGAATCAAGCTAATCCTACCTTGACACCCACATCCCAAATGTACATACGTCCAGAGACTACACCCATGTCCTCTGATAGCCCTTCCATGTCCTGAGGGGGAAGAAGTCAAATCCCTTTAGCTTCCCTCACAAGGTATCCCATGGTTGCTCTCTACACTTCTCTGTTCTCTTGCTCCTTTTACTTCAGTGACACTAATGTCCTGCAGTGTTCCAGAAGCTTCAAGTTCCCTGCTGACATGAAGCCTCTCCTACACAATCTCTACTCCTCACTCTTCCTTGATTAGCCTGCTTATTTCCTAGATGTCAGTTTAGGTGTCATTTTTCTCCCCAGGAAGCATTCCTGACTTCTGTACCTAGGTCCTAACTCTTTATTTCCAAGTCTCTTCTCTTCGTAGCATTCACCAAAGTTGCAAATTTACATTCAGTTGGATGATGATTGGTATATGTTCAGCCCCCACTAGCACTCACGCTCAGAAACACAGTGTCCCGATCTGCTCACCCTTGTACCAGCAGTACCTGGTAGTACTAGGCACTCAATAAATATTTGTAAAACAAACATGTGAATCTGAACCAGTTGAAATAAATATCTCTTATCTACTGAATTTCCTCCCAATTATGTTTGTTTTTCTTTTGATCTGTATTTCTATTTTAATCAGATCAGTAGACAAATCATCATGACAAAAAGAATAGTTTTTTTTTTTAAACTACATAAATATTTCAGGTTCATTTTAAAGCAATGGTAAAAACAGATAAATAAAAGAAAAATAAAACTCCAGTGATAATTACTGTTAAAATAATACTGTACTTTTTTTTTTCAAGAATATATTTCTATATTGTATTTGGGAGTCCTTTGGATATAAGCACCAGCAAATAAACTAAACGGAGGTTGGGTAAGAAGTGGATTTATTGGACGGGACATCTAGTAAGTTCATATAATCAAAGGAGAGATTAACATTCCAAATACAGGAAGGTAAGGAGAGTAACTGGAACTCAAATCTCAGACTCCATGAGCATTCTTGCTCTTGGTCTCTGACTGTACCATCTATCTGGCCAGTTTCATTATGTCTTTCAGGAGATCAGTTTCCTCCAGGTGGGACGAAGTCTAACTCTAGAATAGAAAAGAGTTTCCTCTTTCTAGTTTTGAAAGAATTCTGGTTCTGGGGAAAAGTTCTCACTGGCAATATTACCTTGATTCAGATCCTGAACAAGAGAGGTGGCATGATAAGCATGGGGGAGGAACAAGTAACAAAAAATGTTCTAAAGAAGGTTGATGGGAGGTATTCACCACAACATGGATGTGTGTGTGTGTGTGTGTGTGTGTGTGTGTGTGTGTGTGTGTTGGGGGTTAGGCACACTGTTTCCCAAGCCTTTACATTATATGTTTCAACCATCTTTAAAAAGATGATTCTGAAACGATAGCATTTCTGTCATTCTGACAGTCCAGAGAAAGCAATTATCCTGCACTTGGCAGGGGAGGACACTTTCTCATGCCATTTTCATTTTTTCAGTGGGGATACCACTGCTAGGCGAGAGGTGGAGGTAAGGAAACCACAGAGCAAAGGAGGAGGCCTAGTGGGAGGCTGAGCAAAAAGATCCTGGATTTAGGCCACAAGGAGGAAAAGTCATTCAAAGGAAAGGCCAGCGGTCCAAATGAGCTCATTTCTGAGCGAGGAAACGGGAGTTAATGAATAAAGATAGAACTAGGAATCTAAGGAGATAATTGGCCTTACTAGATATAGGGTCTCTTGCTAGAGGAGTACATCCTAAAAATGCTAATGCAGGGCCCCAGAAGATCGGAGCAGCATTAGATAAGAACAGACTCATCAGACTTATTTGCACAAGAGTCAGGAAGGGCCTGGAGAACAGGGATAGAAATCAGTGTCTCGGTCCTGAGGAGGAAGATGCATGCCACTCATTTTCCTCTGGCCCAGAATCTCCAGGGCTTGGCTGCTCCCCTCCGCTGTGCCTGGAGGCAGTGAAGGGAGAGATCAGCTCACCCAGCCCTGAGGTCTGCTGAAGAGGCGCCCTTCCATCCTGATGCTCCAGCTGCCCATCAGAGTCTCCCAGAAACTAGGAGGGGCTGTTCTTAGCTGGCCGTGCCACCCCTCGGGGATGCTTCCTCTCAGGGGCCTCCAACCCTGACTCTCTGGACCTGGCCAATGCCAGCCACCCACAGAGCACTATTAGCATTATTTAAATACCATTTCACATTTTATACTCTCATGGCAGGTTACATGATCTCAAATTCATGAAGCATCTGCTCTCTCCTCATCTATCCACTCTGGAGATAGTTTTAAAAGGTACCTTTTTTTTTTTTTTCTAATGACTTTAAATTTAATGCTTTTTTTTTTTTAAACATGTAAGTTTAGGAGACTTTGAAAAGTCATGCTCAGCAAAAAAAAAAAAAAGTAATTTATACTCTCTCTAGTTAATAACCTCTTATGTGCTTTAATAATTTAAACCAATTATCAATGGGAAGGTCTATAGTGTATACTTCAATGATTGCTTTTCGTATATTTCCTCCTTTCTTTCATGCCGTATGCCACTTGTCCTCAATGTGTCTCCAGTGCCTATTATCTTTGCTACACACATAAAATAACTGCGTTAGCTAGGAGAACATGACCTTGACACTGAGAAAAGCAGTCCTTTAAAGGATAGCTCAATTAAAATCTCAGGCCTCTGTTCCTGATTGGATTTCATTACTATTCATAAGACTCTGGAGCGCTGAGCCACGTGCTCACGGGTCCTCAAGGATAGTTTCAAAAAAGGTGCATTAAAGTTATCAGTGGGATGTCCGCCTGGGGCCTGTTGATGCCACGTCACCCAAAAGCTCATTAGCCTGAGTGGGCTTGAGGAGGTTTTACTCTCCAGATGAACGTTTGTGTCCCTCTGTTAGATTGGGAACACCTTGAGGGGCACTGCAACAGACGAGTTAGGAGCATGAACTGATGGATTCAAGCAGAGCTAAGTTGGAATTGAAGGTGTGAAATGTAAAGGCTGGTGATCTTGAGTAATTTATTTGAACCTGCTGATTTCAGTTTACTCACCTGTAAAATGGGAAGAATAACATTTTCCTAGCACTATGGAAGTGATGCATCTGAGATGCTTGACTCAGTTCTGGGTTCACAGTAGGCACTGAAGCTTGAATAATAGTAAAATCATCATCATCATCATCATCATCATCATCATCATCACACAAGCCAATAAGTTACTTGTCTTTTTATACACTCAGGTCAGTCATTGCCGAGTTAAGATTCATATATTCATAAATCGGCTTATATAAATTGAGAGTATGGAGAAGATGCCACATTCCATGCTCTGATGCTCAGAAAAAGGAGAGAAATGTGAAGTGGAACAGGTAGAGAAGGAGGCTTCCTTGCGGTTTGGGATGTGAAATGAGTCAGAAAAATGGGTGATGGGAATGGAATCTCTTAGAACATAAAGAACTAATGGTTTGTGCCAAGCTGAGAGAAAGCAGTTCAGGGATGAAGCATATTTGATTCTAAAGATAAGATTCCTAAAGTGGTCACAAGGAGACCAGGGAAGGCATCAGTAGCAGAACCTGTCCATAAATTACCTGAAGGCTTCAGAAAGGAGGACCAATATTGAGTGATGCCAAGATCAAAGCAGGAACTTCGGTACTCCAAAGGCACTTCTCCTGACCTTTATTCTCCCATACAACTGTGGCTCCTGCCCCATCAAGAATACTATGGGAAATTGTGACCCACTCTTCAACCTACAAGTAATAATTTCTTTGGAAGACATGAATATCTAGAGACCTACATAACTGCCATCCAGAAACTTTGGAGAGGTTGAAGTCTCATTTGGGCATTTCTGAGACTAGTTGCCTTTGGTCTGTTGATGGGGAAGTTACCATGATGTGAGGTCATCCATGACTTGGCCTAACAGAGGTAAACCAGAATGGGTTACTTGTTAAATGACTGAAGAAAATAGTCCCCTCAGGTTTACCCTCCTCTCCATCAGTCTCTGGGCAAATAGCAGACTAATTGCTCTGTCAGTAGTACCATGTGCCAGGGACAGGCCTGTGTGCAGCCGATTTGTGCTGTATTCATATTATTAAAGCCTGGACCTGCGTCACTGGATCCTGTAATCCTCTGCTCCTTTCAGATGATGGCAAACTCACCTACGCCTTGAGGAGTCGTGTGGAGTAGAGGGCAGAGCAGCAGAAACCTATTTCAACAGCATTAGGGGTAAGCAGAGTTCAGGGAGGTCAAATATATACTCCTTCCAAAAATTGTTCTAATTAATTCACAGTTAGTGTGGCCACCTGGAACCAAAATTCTGGCATTTTGTCCCAACATTCAAGACTACAGTCTACATGCAAAAGTGAATACATGACTCCTAAAATGCTTTCCCTAAAGACACAGCAGAAGGAAATTCTCAAATGTTCATCACTTTCCAGACCCAAGTTACCCTCTCCATGTCAAACTGTTCTACAATGGCTGTTCTAGGCCAGAAGCATTTGGAGATTGCCCTGCTTGCTTTTCCTTGGCAGGGCCAGGGCCAGCTTCATGACTCTGATAAAGTGTGGCTATGTCTCGAGCCCACAGGCAGAGTAGCAGCTACTAGCTCTCAGGATGCCCATCAGTATGAACCATAACTCGAGGACTAGGCACAAACATGAAGAGGGGAACCAGCTTTCATTTTATGGACTGAGACTTGCTTTCCTTCTCTTAATTCATGTGCTGATTTCCCTCTTTCAGCAAGACCATTTCCCCCATGTGTCCAACACTACACTGCACTTGGCTTGCTTGCCAATTTTCATATTCAGGAGTGAAAGTTAAAAACCGACCAATATGATGGGAGAAATGACAGTTCTATAGGTCAGGGTATTCTCTGCTCCATCTCTCTTACTTTCTGATAGTCTTGTTTTGGGAAGGAATTCCCTTCCTTTGGGTTCTGGGCACAGATTAGATTCTTGAAACAAGAGTACTTTCTGGAGATACCTAGACTTTCAGAGGGCAAACGTTAAGGTGACAAAAGGAATAGCACCATGAAATATTACAAAGAATTCCAGTGTTCAAACCAAGGAGAAACTTTGAAGTGTTGAATAGGTTGCTCTTGAACTTTGAACTCCCAAAGTTGGAGGACCGATGACATTTTTTTAGCTTTAAACATTTTTTTTAAATTCTTACTATTGGCAGAGATAAGCCATGATCCTTCCAGAAATGAATTGCTTCATAATCACGAGTTTTACTGTCAAGTTTTCCTTTTCCATTACTACTATTTTGGCATAAATGGAATTAAAAATATATAAGTATTTACTTCTCATTTATTGGTCAACAGGACCGACTTCTGTCTTAACATGCATGGCTAAAAAGCCTGAGTTGTTACTATTGCCCACACAGAAAGAGTTGTGGTCATAAAAATTGTGAGATGGAACAAGAATGAAAGCCCAGAACAATTGATTGTGCATTGTCTGAAAGAGCTGGTAAGTATTCCTCACGTAATCCATGCGATTAGATCTCCTCTCCCACCTGAGCAGAGCAGTTTCACTTCCTCACTATTTAGTATGTTCTTCCACCTTGACATTGATTTACAGGCAGATTGAGGACAAGCTAGCAGCTGGATGGTGTGTGTATGTGGGTGGGGGGAGGTGGTTGTAAGATTAAAAACTGGCTGCCCAGAAGAGGCTTGCCACTAATCACCACATTGTCAGCCACCAGACTGGATCCAAGGAGAGGGTGAGTAGTGGGCAGTGTGAGGCCATTTGGCTCAAGAGTTCAAAGGATGAACAATCACAGCTGCTTCCCCGATAACCACAGTGCGAGATTGCCGCAGCACGCAACTTAGGAGAGTTGAGGGAGGACTAAAATGAATATGGAAAATTGGATCTGCCTTAATTTGCTGAGCCAGCATATGCTGCAGAATAAATAAACGGTGCCCGCAAAGCCCAAGCCATCCAGAAGCTCCCATCTCTTGCCAGGCCAGGGTCTTGAAGAGAGACCTATGCATCTGTCGGCCCGTTAGCTGCAGATCTGAGTCCACAGAGTTTCTGAAGCTGGATATCAGTGTGTGGAGCTCTCTAGACAAAAGCATCTCCCTGGACTGGGGAGGGATGCAGGCAGGGATGGGATCATTACAGGGGCGAGACAGGGCAATACGGGCCCGAAATGTAATGGGCTTATCTGATGCTCAAGATGCACATGAGCCTTTTGCTTCTGTCAGTGTTTCTTCCTCTCATTATCATTAACACACAAATTATCACTTGCTAACTCCCATGAGCTTCCTGACTATAAGGAAAACGTTTCTCTCATCATCAGCTAATGAGGACATTTTGTCCCTGTAATCCCTAAAGAAGAGTACTCCTCCCCTAATTAATCAACAAATATTTATGGAGCAGCTTTGGCACACAATCCCACTGCCTGCCATTCCCTCGGAGTCAGTCCTTCCCTCCCCTGTTCTCAAGGAGTGCACTCTGCCTGCACTGTTACTACACTGTCTGATTCTTTCCTGTTCACATGGCTGGTGCTCCTACTACATTTAGTGCTCTCGAACTCAGGAATCATATTTTATCCATCCCTGTAAGTCTAGGGTGCAGAATAAGTTCTGTTATGCAGTAAGTGCTCAATAATTTCTTTAGGAATAAATGAATGGATGAATATATGGATGGTTCCCATCTCTTTAGTGCTATGACAGATGGGGAGAAATGGAAGCCACATCCTCTATTCCTTGAGAAATTCAGTCTAGATGTGGGTCAGATGAGAATAAATTCCTTAGACAATGAATTGCTGAAGACTTATTCATGCAATACGTATTCTAGGGGTAAGGGGTGGTCTGCATAGACGGGAGAAAGCAGCAACTTGAATTGCAATTGGAAATTGGAAATGGCACTGGCATATTCTTAGGAAATGATAGGAGTTCCTATTCTGTTATTCCTCCAAGGCAATCATAAATTCAGGTCTCATGTCTGAAATAACAAGTTTGTGATGGTCATCTGGATAGGGGAAGGTCAGCATTAAGGAGGGAATTACATGTTTTATTAAGGACAGGTGTGCCCCTTCTCTGCTCATAGAAGACGGCATCTAAGGCTCCATAGATATTTTCAGAACATTACCAGGCTCCAGCCCTTCTGCAAACGCTATGACCTTTCCCCTTGTCTACATCATTATCCTGGGGACACACTGAGGATACTCATGGCCAAGCACTCCTAAAATGACAATGTGCATGTGGAATATGTAAAGATGGCAACAGGAAAATAAAAATGAAATTTGGCAGATGGTGCATGATTTTAAGTGACGCAGTGCTAGCTTTTTCTCAGGAGCTGATCCTGTTACAAGGTCCTCCCTCTTGGGGATGCCTCTTTAAAGGAGCACTCCAAGTACTCTACTCTGTGATGACCGCTTGGTGCAGGATTGTTTCTGCTCCCATCTTTCCCATATCTAGGTCAATGTCCTGTGGCTGGCCTCCCCCATCTGCTGGACCCAACAAGAAGTCCTTCTCTGCATCTGCATTTTCTGCCTCATGTATGCATCAGGCCCAGCTCTGCTTTACCTGGCCCAGGAAGTTCAGTAGATCTTAGATCATATTGTCACACATACAACCATTCATTCATCAGACCTGGTGTCTCCCAGAGATCGAATGATCCATTTTCTTTCTTTCAGAATAAGATGAGTCCTATGGACAAGATATTTGTAGAAATCCATAGAGAAGGAAACTTGAGAAGATGCAAAGAAACTCAAAGAATGGATTAAAGAGAGCAAATATTTATAGCTAGTATTCACAGGCACTTTCCATATGACTTCTGAGGATGCCTGGGAGACCAAGCAGTATGCAGGGAACCATCTTCTTATGACTCCTCTTCCTGGGGCTAGCACTTTTCCAAGTTGCACTAGAAGCATAACTCATGGTCTTACAGCATTCTTTCTGGTGTGGTTCTTGGAGTTGTGAGGAAGAATGTAGCAATATGTTTTTTTTTTTTTTTGCCCCCAAAGAGGCAAGTATCTCTTTGCATGGCTCAGCACAAATTAGTTTTCAGTGCTAACCTATTTCAAATGTGCACTTGGATAGGCACTTGCAAAATAAAGGATGAATTAAAGGAAGCTTGGCAGGGTGAGTTTAGGAACTAGGCTCTGGACCTAACAGGACATATAGCTTCTGCTGTTTTATGTGGTTTCCATGGGGATCATCATCTGGGGATGATGTCTATCATCAGCAGCAGACAGTGTGGTCTTTTAGCTTAGGAGTGAGTGTGAGGGCAGCAGAGCTTGGGAGCGAAGACATAGAGGCAGAGGATTTCCTTGAAAAAAAGAAGTAGTCAGATGCCTATGAAATGTTTGTGAACACAGAGAACAGGTCAGAATAAAACTATAGAGAAGGCCTACAATGCCACCTTTCCCTCCCTGAAATGGGTTTCCTAGCTCTCCTTCTCACCCATGGGGTTGGAACAGAGTCATCTTCAGACTCAAGGAGATGACCTGGTCATCCACAGTATAGAGATGAAAAACATGGCATCCCAGATGATCTAACTTAGCATGAGGTTGAGTAGGCTCCACCCTTAGGTATGTCTTTTTCTCATATGAAAAATTAAAGATTTGAAGAA